>NC_083721.1:90446056-91071056 GCF_028564815.1 Eubalaena glacialis
TTCAGCCCTAAGAGTTGGTTAAAAACAGCTCTAAACGATCAGTTACTGAGTGGTGAGCACTAAGAGAAAAATGATGCCATCTTTGTCTTTAAACGTAGTTGGAGAGAGAAAACAGAAGTACATGAACTGAAATAGTGAACACAGGACCATACCAGGGTCCACAGATGCCAGATTCATGGCACAGAGCAGATGTCCTATAACAGAATTCAGAAGAGAGAATGACCGGAGAAATTCATGACATATTAAGTTAATAAATAAATAGATAGATAAATAATTAAATAAACAAATAAATTAAAAAGCAAGTTACAGTATAGTATGTTTACTATAAGCCTCTTACATAAATATTTTTAAATAGAAAGAAAACAAAGATCCCATACATGTGCCTATAATCACAACAAAATAAAAATTGGAAAAGTATATGGTGGCATATGAGTGGGCGAGGAGGCAACTTGAGAAGACTTTTAATTGTTACCTTATATATATCTGCAGTATCTGAATTATTAAAATGTGAGATGATTAGTTTTCTAATTCAAATGACTGAAATTTAAAAATCACCACCATCCCAAAAAAAGTAAAATAAAAGTATTTATCTTTACATCCACCTCAAAATGATACTAGTCTGAGGGTGACAGTCTTGGCTCCGTCAATCCTTCTATTACTTTCTCAGGTACGAACAATTAAGTCGACGATCTAACACTCACTTTCCCTGTATGAGAGGCCCACCAGCCATTCTGCAGCCGGGAGTGCCTCTCGGCAAATGGGCACACTCCAGCACATGGGCTGCAGAGAAACCAGGGATTTGGGTTCCACCCCAGAAAATAAACACATAAATAATACATTTGGTGCCAAAAGAAAATCCTATCGCCCTGCTTCAGAGGCTTACATTTAGCGGAAGGCTGCCAGGGTGTGCAATATTTAGGTGGTTGGTAAGGGTGACTAAAGTCTTAATGTATCTGATAATGCCAAGTGTGAGGGATTAGTCAGAACTGGGCTTGCGAGCAGCAGCATTTTAATGATTTATTGAATTCCTCTTAAGGTCAGTAGTTTGTGATTTGCCATTTTAAAAATGCACTGTAAAAAGATAGATGTGTATTTTACTTTACAGGAACTGAATCATTTTCTAAATGCATTTTTTAAGAGGAGAAATCAGTACAAATAACCACTGCCAGCATACCCCGTGTCTAACCTAATCACATGAACTCCAGCCCAGATAAGCAGCTTTCTGAATGTTATTGGTGGAAACACGGTTTCCAGAAGGAAAAGAGACAATCCTTAGGTCAGAAAGTTGATGTTATCAGCTTGCAACATTATTCCTGTTGTATAATTTTACCTTTGGGACTGTTATTTCAATTCAAGTGTACTGGAAATTCAGAGTTAGCCTAATCAGTCATCTCACTCAGGGGCCTTCAAATACATTTTTTTTCATATTCTGAGGTGCCTGCGTGGCATTCACATTTTCCCTTAGTAGTTAGAGCCACAGGTAGAAAATGTGAGAGTTAATCAAAAAGAGTTGCTGAGTGCTGCCTCCAGAAGCCCAGCTCTCTGCCAGAAGCCCCTGACTAAGGACCACATTCTATCCCAACAGGGCATGATCCATCCTCTAGGTGGAAAATTAATGTAGCATCTTACGTAAAAATCATACAGGGAGTGAAAAAAGTGGCAAAATTTACACCTCCTGACTGTCAGTGAAAACTCTCTCCCCTGGCCCATGCTGCCTTCCAAGATGTATTAATGTATTCGCTACAATAAGTATGTAATGGGCGCCCATCATGTACCAGGTTCTGTTCTAACCTCTGGAAGCCTGACAGTGTATGGGCAGACATGGCGGTGTCTTCATGAAGCTTGCTGTCTTCTTGACAGGAAAGGCACTTTAAAGAGCAGCGGTGCATAGGGTGACATGGTAGAGAATATACAGGATCCATGGTAGGGGCATCTCAACCAGGCCGGGGGATGTCGACAATCTGAACTTAGGTAGAAACACACATAACACGGAGGACAGGGAACTGGGGGGGGGGGGGGGGCGCGAAGATTCCAGAGAGTGGGAACTACACAGCAATGGGTCTGGAAGTCAGAGAGCCTGGAGCCCCACATAAGAGTGAGAACTTGGTATAAGCAGAACAAAGATTGTGATAAAGGAAATAGTGAGAGACAGGCTGGAGAGATGAGAAAGATGCCAGACTGTTTCTGGAATCCTGCCTAAAGACAATGGGAGGCCACCTGTAAATTGTACATAGGGGAATCACATGATCACATTTGCATTTTAGAGAAAGCCCAGGCTGCAGTATGGACACTAGGTCAGAAGGACCTGTTGTAGAAATCCAGAAGGGAGATTAAGAAAGAGGATGGAAGGGATAGAATCAATTGATAATTAGGAAGTAGAAATGACAACACTTGCTAATTGCTTGAATGGAGTAGGGAAGGAAAAGAAAAGAAAAGGAAAGGAAAGAAAGGAAAAAAAAAAAAAGAGAAAAAAAGGGAGAAGAGCCAAACCTGACTTTCAGCTTTCTGCCTTGGTCAACTGGGTAGAAAGAGATGCCATTCATTCATAAACGGGGAACACATCGGGAGGGGCAAACTTGAGGCAGAAATCCAGGTTTACATTTGTGCTAAGAGGATTCCCAGGGAGGGAGATTTTTTAATAATTATGCCAGCCTTTTACCATCTGGAAAGAGAAAGTCTCCTTGGGGAAGATTTTGTTGTTGTTCTTGGAAGAGTCGTCTGGCTGCTCTGTAAAAATTTAAGTTAAAAAGTACCCCGCTGCCCTGAGAAAAAAATTTCCCCCTCCCAAAGACTTGGGAGGAAAAGCAGTTCCTCTCTTTAGTATATGAGAAGATAAACCAATTTGCTTAAGGAGCCCATACAGCTTCTGAGAGAAAATTACTCAGGTTCCTACCAAGACTCAAAGGTATAGACACTACTGGGCAAGAACTGCAGGGCATGGCCAAGGTCTAGTATCAAGATAGGACCCCAAGATTCCCGGAGGAAAACTTACCAGAAACAGGGGCTTATGGTCTTGCAATCTATCCTGTTGGCCAAAAAACCCATGCGAAATGGCCAGCTCCTGCACAGCATTAAACTGAAGTTGGAAATCAGTCCTTTCTGTCCTAAGTGTTGGTAAATAGTATTTGTGCATGTGAGCTGGAGCCCTGGAGTCCAAGACACAGCCCACTGAAGCTCCAGCAGGAGTGAAGCAGCAGATCCAATACAAGGAAGAGACAAACATCATTAGGACATGCAGGACTGGTTTTCCACAGTAACACTATATGGCAATAAGGGCAAAAGCAAGAAGGAATACCTAAGGACATCAGGGATTGACTCTCTTTGGATAGAATCAATTTGGGAACATTCTGGACAAATCAGGGTTAACAGGAAGTCCAAGAGAGATGTTTTGGGATTTCTGTTGTTAAAAGCAGGTGGGCATTTGAGCTACTAAATAGAACAGTAAGAGATTTGACTCTACAACACATTAAAAACTGGTAAAGTACAACACAATGCTAACATGTATGCTACATTTAACATAATTGCTCGAATTTTTAAGCATTATTTTAAATATATAGCAGAACAAAAGGAGGAAATCAATGCTATACATTTGTATATTGTTACATGATTTTTCAAAGTACTTTTGTAAATGTGGGTAAACATACACTTTTTTTGCCAGCTCATCATCCCATCTCCTTTATTCTGGTTAAAAAACTGCTCTTTTTTGTCAGGGGCCCATTCCATGTGGTTTAGATGGGGCTGATCCATCAGAGAGCTGGACCTGATGTTTGAGGAATGAATGGATATGTGACACAAATTAATAAGAATCGTTCCCATAGCTTTCCTGAGTATGGGGAGGAGGAAGCTCTTTCTCTAGGATCATGACTTCAAACGATGATAAAAGCTTGAAACCTGCTATCATATAGGAGTTCACGAACATTTTTAGGTTGAAAAGTGCTATCATTCATATCTCAAAAGATTGGAAACTACTGGCTTAAGATAAGAGGATCAAATTTTGACAGGAAGAGCCCTGGGCTGCAAGACTTGCCAAGTTCCCTCTGAGGGGATGTGGCCATTCAATGTAAAAGGAAAGGGTAGGTAATAGCAACCTCCCCTTTTTGTCCTGACCCTCTCCCCAGGGGTAGCCCCTCCTCCCCTGAGATTCCGGCCAACTGGGAAGCCTTCAGAACTCCTGCTGGAAGTAGAGCGTCTCTTCAAGTTTGAAAAAGAAAAGTAGAACTCAGTGTGAAGGACACCAGCAAAAAATGGCATATTTCTTGGCAGAAGACTCACCACCACGAAGTGTGTCAGAGAAGGACAATGCAGCAAATGAGTTCACCCAGTTTCTGATTTTATTTTATTATGAAGATTTTTTTGGTTAAGGCCCCCAATGTACATTAATGCATTAATACTCATTAAATAAATGAAAATCTGCTTTTCACAAGTATGTTTTATTGTGCAAACCACACATTTCACAGAAGGCTCACAGACTCATAGTGTTGACCCTGCATCCAAGTGTAGAGCTTCAAACAAATAATAGCCCTTTACTGTGGAAATGCAGACTGAAACCTGATTACTGTATTTGCTTTTTCTCTTGCTTTAGCTGTAACAGACCATAGACATTATGCGACATACAACCCTAAGCATGTGCAGGATACGTACCGTATATTCTTAATATCCATATATTTGTATATATGAATGTCTTTGCACATATATTGTGTGTATAGCAGATGAATACATACATTATTTATCTGTCAATAAGCATCAAACAAACAAAAATTGCTTAGTCTATAACTCTTAACTGGCACATTCTCTTGCTCCAAACTACCCAGTTTTCCAGGTTTGCTAACAAGCAGGAAATGAGCTTTTGTGTTTTGTTTCCATTTATTTTTTCATCTTTCTCCCTGAAGAGGTAGATTTGAATTGTAAAGTAGAGGAAAAGGAGCAGTAAAGAGCCTGGATAATCCACATACTGGATAATCCCTTTCTTTGTAATTACTTTAATTACTAATATTTATATAGCAACCAATAAACGAATAAAATGACATACAGTAGATTATATATTCCCTACTCTTACTCACCTACAGTCCCTAACAGAATGCCCTGCACATGGTAGGCTTTTAATAATAAGTATTTAATTAAATCCAGTAAATGATATAACCAGTCTTATTATTTCATAGGTAACTTGAGTATGTCAGTTGATACTACAGCTAACTAGGTCTTCCCCTCCCCCTCCCTCATCTTCCAACATCCCCATAGTCAGCATGAATTACATCTGAGACGGTCCTACTCACTTGTGACCTGAGGCCTAGAGTCTCAATGATGCTTAAAATAGCATGGGTAATGGAGCAAGTGTGCCTATGACTGGTCATTGACGGAGACATTTTTGCCTGCTCAATAAGCATCGAATGGAGGCAACCCCTTGGAATTTACATTCATTGTTACAGTGGCTAAGTTTTGTTAAAATCCAGCAAAATTGGAGTTAATTATATTTAGTAGAAATAGGCTTAAAAATAGCCTCCCAAGTGAGCATAGTTCTGCAATTTTACCATCCCATAGTGATAATGAAAAAATTCCGTTCGTTAGTGTTCCTCTTTCATTTGGTTAAAACCCCCTCCTCCATATAAAATTAGATTCTATACTGATAGTATAATTACTGTATAATAGAGTTTGCTCAACTACTCAACACAAAATGCTTTGCTTTCATAGCATTTTAATACGAGCAGCATAATGGGCACCAGCTTGAAAATCAGCGTGTCGGAAAGGAATCTAGGACCCCAAATGAGCTCAAGTTTGTAAAATTCGGTTCAGCTGCTCAGCAAACTAGTTAATTCTAACCGACTTGACATGTGGATATCAAAAATTTCCTGTTCCCAGTCGTGTGTTTTGGTTAAAGAGAAATGGTCTGGCTCCAGACACGTCATAACATGGACGCTGCCCTGTGGGTCTTTGAGGGCTCACGGTATGAGTGGGCCTCATTGCCTCACATGCAGCAGGGGAACCTAATCTGCTCCACTTCATGGCTCTGAAGCATGATATTGAAAAGCCAGACGCTCCCCATGATGCATCAGTTTTAAATTAAATTAGACTTTTCTATTTCTCCCAGTAAATACTGCTTTTATGGACTTAATGGCTCTGTGTTGTACACCATACACTAAAACCATTTACCCCTTTGGGGATAAGAGATTAACACAAGTAATATAGTGAAACCCCTTATTTACATAATTGCAATTTTCCTTTTGCCATAATAGAGGCTTTTTTGACCTTTTAAATGTCCAATACTGCCAGAGTTAGCATGGTTCGTACTGCATGTCCAATTTATTCACTCATTTCTCTGAAATAACTCGTAAATCTCCCTATTGTTTGCTAAGAAACCACTAAAAGGCAATCAGTTTCTTTTACATACTTCCAACGAGTGCTAGAGAAAGAGCCCCACAGAGGGGCCTTCTTCAACCACTTCCACAGGGGTAAACAAGTCCAGGAGTCCCATCAGATAACAAAATTAGGAAATGAACTGGGGTATACAATAGGGAGTCACTGGGCCTATGCCATCCTGCAGGAAGCACGACCCACCTACACACATTCAATTTTATACACACACACACACATACACACATATATAATACATATACACATATACCGTTGACCGTTGAACAACACAGGTTTGAACTGCATGGGTCCACTTATATGTGAATTTTTTTAAATAGAAAATAATACAGTACTACATGATCTGGGGATGGTTGAATCTTCAGGTGCACAGGAACTGGGGTGTGAAAGGCTGACTGTAAATTATACAGGGGATTTTTACTGCGTGGAGGGTCGGTGCCCCAACCCCTGCATTGTTCAAGGTCAACTGTATACACATATATACATACATATATACACATACATGTATATATATATATCAATCTGGCCAAAAGCACCACTACTGCTAGTCTATTGCAGCTCCAGGTACAGTTCATAACCCCTCCCTATTGCACTTCCCCAAAACGGGGATACTCTAAAAAGAATATTCCTAAGTTGTCACCTTTCAAAATGTTTTTGGAACTAAAGTCCAAAGGACACTAACTCCTGGAAATAGGAAATCTCAATATCCATTATTTGAGAATTTTTGTGCCTGGAGTAAGGAAAGTCCATGTAACTATTTTGCTTGATGCTTTAAATATGTTCTAATAATTGTGCTGAATTGAAACTACAACAAGAAACATCCCAAGCAATTTAAGAGTTTCCCTGTATTTGTACTCCATATTTGCAATATTTCTCTTGCCCTTGCTCCTAAAAGAAATGGAAAGCATATACATATAAGTGTAAATGTAGAACACACAACAATCCTCATTAAGTATCCTCCTATCACATACTCTTTCCAGCCCCAGGGTCTAAAATTAGACGGGACCATGTGACTGGTTCTGGCCAATGGGCTGTGAGAGGAAGTGGCAGTGTCCCTTCTGGGTGAGACAACGCAAAGCCTTTGCACAGCTCTCTAGTCTCTTTCCCTGCCCTGGTAAGCAAAGGGGGCAGATGGTTTCAGAAAATCCAATCATAAGATTGTAGGGAGTTCCCTGGCAGTCCAGTGGTTAGGACTCGGCACTTTCACTTCTGTGGCCCAGGTTCAATCCCTGGTCTGGGAACTAAGATCCCGTAAGCCTCACGGTGTGGCCAAAAAAAAAAAAAATTTTTTTTCAATTAAAAAAAAAAAAGATTGTATCAGCTAGGTTCTTTGAGTGATTGTATAAACAAACTTTTTCCTTTCCCGCCCACATACAAAGGTCAGCAAGAAAGAAATTTTGGTTTTTTTTTAACCACAATATACCTAGCCTAGCCCAGTTAAAGCAATAATCAGACATCTTTGCAGTGACAAAACTCTGTCCTTGACTAAACTTTAATCAGGCTCCAAGACCTCTGGGCCTTGGCCTTAGTATACCTCTTTCTTGGGCCTCTATCACCCAGTTTTAGCAGGAATCCTGCTAAGTCAATTTAGAGAGAATCCCTCATCGTCATATCTGATCACCCTCCATATCTGATCAAATTTTCATCCCACACCATTCCCCAGGTGATATCTGATCACCCTGGCCTGCCTTCAAGAATCCTGGTAGGTCTGTTTAACCAATATCCTTCCCCATCCCATGCTTTCTCTTAGTAATTTTCCATCCACTGACCCCATCCTGCTCCTTGGCTATAAATCCCCACTTGTCCATGGTGTATTTAGAATTGAGTCCGGTTCTATACTGAGGTCTCTTTACCCTTATTGCAGTAGTTCCTGAATAAAATCTGTTTTGGCCATTTTACTGTCAAGCTGTGCTTTTTCTTTAACAGCAGTAATTCTTTATACTGTCTCTCTTTGTCCATCCACTCGTGCCACCTGGTTTCACTTACAACTTCTAAGCTAGATCAATACATAACTACAATTACCCTGGCAATTCTGTAAAGCACAATTTTTGTGAACCTCTGTTCTCCCAAATTTGTTTATCAACATGAAATCAAATATAGAATCCCAAAATTAAGTTTACAGAAAAATGTTGCTTGAAAGTGTCTTATGGGAAGGAGAGCTACTAGCTTTTATCCTTAATGTTCTGTGGATTGTTCTGAACTACCCCGGCTTAATATGTAATACTGCATCTGCAAGGTAATGATTAATTATTACTTTATTAGGAGCATACATAGGTTCATCATTGACATACTACTAAGTGTGGAGGTTTGATTGATTTAGGAGATTAAGGGATAATTTTGTTTTCAAGACAATTTCTGCAATCCTCCAGAGGTAGTATCTATGTGTGGTGCTTCCTACATAGGTGCTTCCCGTCACTGTACTGTGATGGATGAACACTCTATTCAAAACTCAAACTGCCTCCCATTTGTTCATAAAAGCTGGCAATGCAGAGAAAATTTGCTGAAAGAGCCACAGAACAGTGAATTCCAGAGAAATGTAAAACAACATGACAGAGAAGCATTGGGGCCAAAAATAAAGCAACCAAATTCCACGAATCTAAAAGAGTGATTTTGTATTTTATTTTATTTTTTTGGCCAATAGTACATTCAGATGCAGATTCAAACAGCAAGCCTGCTGGTTCTCTGTCAGCAAAAATGCTAAATAGGGGCGAACTTGTCTTCCTGGAGAGAGAGGAGCATAGTCAAACTGAAAAACCACCTGAAGTTTGAACCAAAAGCCAATTTAGATCAAGCTGAGCAAACAGACAGGTCCACTGGCCAATTCAAAACCAAGTTATTAAAAAAAGAAAAAGAAAAAAGTATATAAGTACAAAAAAGAACTGTACAGTCCAAGGCAAACCCAGAGAGCACTTTCAGGGACTAATAGCCCACTTCCCATTCAGATCCGGGCCTAGGGTGCAGCCTGGGGCAGTTCCCACCATTCCTCCCAGTGCCCTTTCTTTGTTTCGTGTTGATAAAATCAGAAAGTCAAGGGTAGCCAGAGGACTGCGGGCGCTGTGAGGGAGGGCGGTTCCTCCCACTGGGCCCAGGTTAAAGTGATGGAGGCCATTACTTGCTGAGAGCAGATCTGCACTCCCTTTTTTTTTTTTAAGGCACCAGCTGAGCTTCTCTGTCAATTGCCCTCCACACTGAGTCACTAACCAGCCACTGGGCGTGGGGTTCTAGCAGCAGTAGCTCTTATCTCTGACACTCCCCACCCCTGCCTACTCCTCTTCCTCTCACATGGCTTTCTTTGGTAAAGGAGATAAAAACCTTTGAAATCCTTTTAGCAGTTCTGAAAATTGTTTACAAGTGATTCTTTTTGAAGGGCCTCCCGGTGTTTGCAAAGCACAGTCGGGTTATGTGAGACTTTAAAAGGTTATTGAACATATTTGCTCATGTGCATAATGCATGTATATTTCACTGAAGAATTTTGGGGAGGGGTCATTTTCTATACTTTCATTACATATTTATTGGAAGTGATAAGCAATACTGCTTGCGTGAACACAACTATTTTTCAAAACTTACCTTTTTCAGATTATATATTACTATATATTCACTTTTAATTTTCTAATGAAAATGCAGTATACTATACTTATATGAACAAAATAATGTATTTTCTCTTTTGATGACATAACTGCTCTAAAGCAAATTCAATATTTACAACTTCCTTCAGTCAGCAACCATGACTCATAAGATGCAAGTAAGTTTTTGATACATTGGGGAAGGATGTCTCTTATACACCTGCAAATGCGGTGATGTGTCTGGGTCTGAATGTCCTTATCTACAAAAAGAACTAAACTCCAAGGCCCCTTAGCTCTGAAAGTCTACAATTAGCAATGGCTGTGCCACAAAGACAAAACAAGGTGTTTCAATAGGGTTTAAAAAAAATTAAGGCACTGAAATTGGATTAACTTGGCAAGCAAAAGCAACCCTTCCACTGACCACCCAAAAGTCATTCTGCAAATATTAATTTCTTAAGTAACTAAAGAATAATGATGTATGTCTTTTTTCCTTAAGTTAGATTGGAAGTTCCTTGAGGCTAGGACCAATGTTTTTAATTAAAAATGACATTTCCCATAATAAAATCAGGAGACATCTCTCATCCTACCAGACCAATGGCTTAAGAATGAAAAAATATATTAAATCCATCAAAAAGAATGCAAGTCTCAGAGCTCTCAGCCCAAAGATTTTTTCTTTCCATTACAATGTTCTGCCATCAAGAGGGTCAATGTAAGAGGCTTCTAGGGAGAGACAGTGAATGGCAATTAAGAGGAAGAGATCCAAGACCATTGTAATAGACATGAACTATATAAGGATCCTAAAATCTTGGCACGGGCTCCTTTGCGCCAACAATATTTCTGCAAGTAAATGCTCCCTCCCTAGGAATCTTTATAGAACACTTGGGTTGAGCACTTGGGGATGGAGCCTGGGTTGGTGGGCTGTGTTGCCTGACATTTGTATTGAGACCCTTCCCTGGCAGAGCCTGGTAGCACCCAGGTGACCACTGATCTTGAGCATACAGGGCTAGCTCAGTGCTACAAGGCAGCTCTGAGGGCCTGGGGACTAGAGCAGTAATGTTCTCTGAGGTGGCATGCACATTCTCAGTTTGCAATTCTATTTTGTCAGAACTAAAGGGAAACAGCGGGAAATGGCTTGGCTGCTTTTCCAGATGCTTTTGACCAAGCAGGGCACTTTAAAAAAAAATCTGACTTGACAAATGTTACAAAGAGAGAAATAGGTTCTATTTGCCCATTAATTTTAGCTGGGATGTGGTCTATTGATTATTAAAAACAAACAAACAAACAAAACTACTGACATAGCTTTTCTGTTTCCCTGTTGTACGCTAGCAGCTTCATCCAGTCCAAGGGTCTAAGATTGGCTGTTAGAAGTCGGGTTTTTGTCCCCCATCACCACCATCTCCTGATCTTCATCCTTGATTTCCTCCTGCTTCACTGTGTCTCTCTAAAATGTCATTTTTAATCCCTGTCCTTCCCTACCTCAAATGAATGTTGTGAGGACAAATGAGATGGCTCAATGTTACCTCCTTCCCTATCCATATGGCACTTCGATTTGCAAAGACCACATTGGGTTCTGGACTGGAAAACAACAGCATTGTGCCAGAAATGAAAGGAGGCAGAATGGATCCAGGCGGAAGCCCAACAGGACGCAGAGGCAGAGATCCAGGCCAGGGTTGGAACACTGGACTGGCCACAGTCTCACATATCAAGGTTATGGCCAAGCCCCCAGAGTACACATTTGTGTGGTTACAGGAACATCTTTGAGTCATTCAGGTCTCAATTGCATCACTGTTTGAACTCTCAGGTGCAAAATCATAGGGATTATACTACAGAGCTTTTCTTCCTTTTACCACAGAGTATTTTTCCTTGTGTGGCCTTGAGTGCCTCTTTTGTTGTCAGAAGTCCTGATAATGACTGAACTAGTCATTTTAATTCACTTGGGTCCAACTAAGGTATTTTTGCGGCACCTTCTGGCTTTGGCGCATCCAGCAGACCTTGGGCAGCTAGGCAACAGGAATGAAGTCCTCAAAGGGGGCTCAACAACAGGCCCTCCTCCCTTCACACCCAGCCCCTCCTTTCCAGTCACACGAATCCCCTCCAAAGACCCAGAGGCTTCTCCACATGGACACCTATGGGAAAACCAATAGAGAGGGCAGGACGGGAGCAATGCTGCTCTTTGTCACTGTTAATTGTGAGCCGGTTATCTGATCTGCTTTGACTTACTCTTTCTGGAAAGGTCTGCATAATTTGGCAATAGAATTCCAAGATTCTCATTTATTATAAATTGCGCCTTTGCCAGTTGCTTTTGTCAAGACTTCCCATTTCACCTCATGTCTCTGCTCTCTACTTTTGCAAATGCACTGATCTGTGAAAATGAATTAAACAGATTAAAAAGCAGCTTTTCTTATTTGTTGGAATAAAAATGGACAAATGCAGACATGGCACATCCCAGTACACAATCTGTGAAAAAAAATTACCTCAGACAAGAGGGTGGCCTGACTCTCTGGGGAAAACAAACCCAGAAAATGCTCCATGACTCAAGTTAAGCCACTCCTGTAATCTACAGTGATGGTCTACTTAATGACAGCCCACAGTGATAATCCAGTTATTAGGCTTTCAACAAACCCATACCATAATGACATCATAGATTCTTATAATTAAATTTGATCTTTATATAAGGTGGTTCCTCTTCACAGAGAAAGAAATATTTGTAATGTTAAATAACTCATCTTACAGACATCTCCCAGTTCACAAATTAGAGGAGAAACACTCAAAAGGAGTGTTTACAGATACATGTTATCTTTAACATATGAAAATTCTAGGTGCCGTTTTGACCCCACCTGCCAGACCAGGACCAAGCAAAAAGCAACCTCCACAGTACGGCTGGGAGTGTCCCAAACCATCATCGTGGCACATCAAAGGGGGCTGTGGGAGTTGGAGACCATATACATTTCAAACAAGTGATGCCGTTGAGGAGTCTCGGGAATGCCACACTGCACTGCTCCTGGGAGCATCAATCACACCTAGGCCTTACGTGTTGGGTGATCTCCAGAGGTGGGAAGAACACTATGTGTGCAAACTAAACTGGTAGCCCTGAATGCTTTTATTAAAGAGTTCACACTTTGTTCTTCTCGTTTATTTGCTTAATATTGTTTGGAAGGGCTAGGGGTAGCAAAAAGAGAGGAAGCACACTTAGTTACCCAAGCAATGAGCCACCCTCTCCTCCCCTTGAAGATCTGGTTCTTAATTCAAAATCAAGTATGCAGGGTTTGGTAGCCAAAACTTCCTTATCTCTGTGCTAGATAATCTTATCATCTGCTCCAAGGTTTGTCCTGAAGAATAAATGGGTTAAAGCATGAAAATTTCATGGTTCTGTACCTAGAGAATGGTAAGTGCTCATTTAAGAATAGTTATTCTTATCATGGTGATTACTAGCAGTATTATTTTCTTAAATGGGCTTAGATGAATAGAAAATGAACCCACTCGTCTCACGACAAGCAGCAAGAAAGAGTTTCCCTCTTGAAGAAGGGTAAGAGCATAGCTGAAGCCAGTCTCATCACAAGGCATCAGTACTCAGGAATACTGGCACAGTGACATGAGCTATGGACTCCTCTGCATTCATATGCAATTTTAGACTTCTCACAGAATGTTCATATCTCTTTGCAATGTTGCTCATTTTGTAACCAGTTATTATGTGGACTGTCCTGTGCACTGCAGGATATTTAGCATCTCTGGCCCCCTCCCACTAATACCAGGAGCTACCCAGTCCTTGTAACACCCAAACAACATCCCACACATTTCTAATTGCCATGTAGGAGACAGAACTACCCGAATTTTTGGTAGAGCAAGTATCCCTATGTCCACTTTACAATGGTATAAAGGTATAAAGAGTGACTGACCAAGTTAATCAGAGAACAGAGACAGTAGAAACAAACAGGAATTGATTTATGTATGTCACAAACAGTGATCACATGGGGTGGGGGAAGGGAAGTTACTTTTTTCTAACTACACAGGAACCCCCTGTAGACATTCACCCAGTGAAAAATCAGTCACCGTGGGTTACTGATAATGACAGGAATGTGTTATATTCCTCAAGGTTTGAAGATAGAAAAAAGGTCAAAAGTGCTGAAAAGAATCAAATTTTCTCTCAGTGTACCTGGCTGGAACAATAGGAGGTAAAGGGGAGAGGAAGGCAGCATGGGGAGGGAAAAATCACAACTCTGAAACACCTCAATAGAAGGAAAGCAAATCCCTGAGCTGACCCCACCCCAATTTCATCCTTGGGATTTTAATATGTGTCAGCAATATATCACAAAACAACTTCTATGGATCAGCATCCAGGTAAAGCCTTTATAATCTGTAATTCTCTTTAAGTGCAATTAACTTCCTATTTCCTCTCAGTCTCTCATTCTGTCGTGTGGTATTACAGCATTTAGAGGCCACATGTTTTTGGAAAGTCTTTTCCACTGTTTTATTGAAGTCAGTGAAAAAGTACAATTCTACGTGATGAAATTTATGACACAGCCAACTCTTTTTTTTTTTTAATACTTTGGTGGATTTTATTTAGGCCAACTTTTTGTACACAGCAACAATTAATTCCAAATAAAATTTCAAAATTTCAGAGTGAGTGTTGACACAGCCAACTCTTCAGGAACATGTCTACTTTAAATAGGGAGAGACACCTGTGTTTGGCTGCGTTCCTTCAACTTTGTGTAAAGAGGAGTAAACACTGGTACCCTGTGCCTATACAGGGAGCACAGCTGGCTTCACTTTGAGCCTCTGAATAAAATTTCTAGCTTGAAAGGAAACTGTGGCTTCTGCTGTGCAACGAGCTCAGACTTTTTTGTTGGAAGTCTTCAGAGCTGAAAGCCAGGTTTGACCAGAGGTGCTCTGTGACTCTTTCCTGGGTACTTTGAACCCTAAGTATAGAAGAACACCACCTGAGTGTTTGGTAAGGGAAATAGGGGCTTCTGAATTCCTTTGTGTGCCAGAGAAGGCTCGGCTTCCATGCAGGATCATCTAATATTAGGCTAACTTTTCATGTACTTTTTTTCCCCACATCTAGCTCTTCTTTTCATTGCTTAGTAAAAAAAAAATTCAAACGTATCCAAAATTGGAAATGTAATGCTAGGATCATAGCAAACATTTAGAATGATTTCATCAAATCCACTACACACATACATACACACACACACTGAGTATGGGGACAGAGGGTGCGGGAAGGGAAGGTGGCAATAATGTCTGCATTTAATTCTGAAATATAAAAAAGTTTAAAAATCACATGCCTCATTTTCAAGTCAAGAAATATTTTTGGAACACCAGCCAGGCATGTGCCAACCACTGGGTGGGGGGGTGGTGAGAGGTGCTGAGGAAGAGAGCTGGAGGGGACAAGAAAGATCAAAGACAATTAACACCAGTCCCTGGAATACGCAGGGTACTATGTCTTCCTGGTATGGGAAGGGCCGAGGACAGCTCTCATACTTCTCCTGTCTTCCAGGAGCCTGCTGTCTAGCTGGAGGATGAGAAACGCTGAGGGAAAAAAACCTCACAGACAAGGGGTAATCGTAGGTCAGAGTAAGGAAAGATTTCCTAACAGCCATTTAGGACATCTGATCTATAGCAGCCCTCAGGAGGCTCCTAATATCGAATAATAAAGGGGCCAGGTGACTTTTTAAAAAATGGGAACATGCACCACTTTATTATAGAAAATGCTATTTTAGAGGTATTCATTCATTTGTCAAACAGTTATGGGGCACCTAATATGCCAGCACTGGAGAAAGACAGATACATTTGTTTGGATCTGGACACAAATTACTTACTGACTTCATAGACTGAAAGTTGTTCCTACTCCTCACTCCCTCCTTATAGAAGGAATATCCATCCATGAGCTTTGCCACATGACCTTCAGGAATATGGCGTTAGAGAAAGTGTGGAGTATATTTCTCTACCCCACTGATACTGGGCTTGGCCACATGACTTTGCTTAAGCCAATGGAACCTTAATGCATTTGACACAAGCCAAGGCTTTAAGTGTATTTGCACAATTTGCCTTGGCCTCTTGTCTTCTCCATTTCTATAAGAAGAAATTGCTCTGAAAACCACAGGTTCAAAGAGAATGACAATCACACAGGGGAGACTTGTAGTCCACCTGAGCCCAGGCTTGATTAGCCAAACCACAGCAGATCTACAGAGCCACAAAAGAGAAATGTTTGTGGTTGTAAGCCACTAAGAATTGGGGGGTGTTTGTTGTGTAGCATTATGGCAGCAATAGCTTAATACTACACTGACCAATGGTTCACCCTAAACTATGACATATGCAAAATTTTTCTTAGTCCCTTCTAAGGTGACCAATCCTCCTAGTCTGCCCAGGACTACCTCTGTTCTAAAACTGGGACAATTGGTCATTCTAGTGCTTTCCCACCTCCAGCTTCTGAATCCTTTCTGCTGGTTGGTGCTAGCCATAGCTCTGCTATAGACATCAAAGGCCCTCATTCTGCCCTGACAGTTCTTGCTGGCCCAGACTCCCACCCACCACTTCTGCAGCTCCCCAACTGAGCCTGCCCTCTATGAGCAACCCCAAGTGCCAGATCCATAGGTCTTGTTTTTCTTCAATCTCACCTATCTCCAGTAGTTACTAATTGCTGGTAAGGTATATTTACCACAAGTTGTTAACATTGATGTATTATTCTAAAAGATGTTTCTTAAAAAAAAAAACTCCCAGAGTGGCAATGCCTTAACCCAGGGTTGGCAGATACAGGTGTTGCCATTATCCCCAACCTATACCCATGGCAGACATCAGAAATCATTTATGACACCCTTTCCCATTAAGCCCAGATGTTCATTCGAAATCCTGCTCAACATAGTGCTTTTGGTAACCATTTCCAATATATTCAAGTTGGAACATGAAATGAATCCCATATGTCAACCCTGCCTTAGGCCAGAAAAAAATGTAACTCTAATGGTGGGAATTTCACCTGACACTCTGCTTCTAAGAGGAGGGGTGGAGGCATACAGCAGGCAGTAAATCAAGAATCAGTCAGTCAGGACGCCATTTCCGTGACTCTGATCAAGTTATGGAAATTTTCCTGGCTTCAGCTTCTTCATTTGTTTTTTTAAAAAAAGGATTTTATTAATTCCATGGCCTTCAGGCTAAGATGTTTCTCTCTAAAATGTTATGACATTAAAGAAAATGAATTTCTCTGGTGTCTTCCAGTTATACAGGACCCATTATCAGAGGGTTTCCTTTAGAAAGATCAATACAAACTCTGCTGAGAGGATAAAATGAGACCACAAATTTTTGAATACCTTGTTTGTTGTAGTATGTTCTAGAAAAGAGACAGGAAATGACTTTATGTTTATTATTTATCATCATTAACATATCATCCTCCATCTTTTTCCTCATCATAGGCCCAGGGCAGCTTGACCTCTGTTGAAGGTGAGGATGGGGGGAGTTCATGAAGATGATTTTCATGACACCTCTTAAAATAAACAGTGAGAAAATTTGGGAAGTCCAATCTGCACATTAGGTTGTTGGTATCAGAAAATAAGTTTGAATGTAAAAAGGATGTAAGAGTTTGGCAAATACCTTAAGCACTTTAAATTTCCATTTATGTATCTCCAAAATTGGAGAAACACATACATACAGAGTTAGAGAGAAACATTTGAATAAGGCCTAGCTGAATGAGAAAGAATTGTACTACCATGGGGATTCATTAAAACTTACCTAAAAGCATTTAAACTGCTGTCATATTATGAGTGGTCTGCAAAT
Source organism: Eubalaena glacialis (assembly GCF_028564815.1). Classification (NCBI taxonomy): domain Eukaryota; kingdom Metazoa; phylum Chordata; class Mammalia; order Artiodactyla; family Balaenidae; genus Eubalaena; species Eubalaena glacialis. The sequence goes on from NC_083721.1 coordinate 90,463,750, forward strand.
GGCAACGGCCGTTAGTATTATTTAAGATATAGTTTCATCAGTCACCTTGCAAACTATCTGAAGAAAAGCCTTGTATAAGGAGGATGACATTCCTGGCCTCTAGGAAAGGGGCAGCCAACGAGGATCATCCAGCTCTCAGGACACTGGAAATGTGCACCCTTGTGAGAAGGGCTGCCCATTAGGCTTTTCTTGCCTCGACCAGAATCAGCTAATCCACCTCATGCAGCAACCTGTCATCACCCTTTCTTTCTAGGAGGGATGCCCTGCGCTGGGTAACCCAGGAGGGGGGCACACGCTTGACACAGTTGCTCCTGGTGAGAGTGTGTGTGTGTCCAGCTCAGCAATCCAGCCCACTCTGAGAACACTGACAGGGCTGGGATCTGGACCTACCATCTCCATGTGAGTGGTCCTGCACTAGGGAGATCCCTACACCAGGATGATGTCACCACTTCCATGTGGCAAGCAAGTATCCCTCAGGACAGCTCTGGAGATTTCATTTACATGACATTCTGGAAAAGGCAAACTATAGGGACGGGAAATATCAATGTTGTCAAGGGCTGGGGTCAGGGAAGGGGACTGACTGGAAAGGGGCACAAGGGAACTTTCTGGGGTGATGGAAATACCATGAGCTGAATTGTCCCCCCACAAATATGTTGAAGCCCTAACCTTTCAGTACCTCAGAATGTGACTGTATTTGAAGATAGAGCCTTTAAAGAGATGATTAAGCTAAAAAGAGGCAATTAGGGCAGGCCCTAATCGGATATGATTGGTGTCCTCATAAGAGGAGGAAACTTGGTCCCTGGAGACACCAGGGATATACCTACACAGAGGAAAGACCATGTGAGGACACAGCAAGAAGGTGCCACCTGTAAGCCAAGGAGCAAGGCCTCAGAAGAACCAAACCTGCTGACGTCTTGATCTTGGACCTCCAGCCTCCAGAACAGAGAAAACAAATTTCTGCTGTTTAAGTCACCTAATCTGCGGTACTTTGTAGTGGCAGCCTTAGGAAACTAATACAGATATAGTCTATATTGTTATTGTGATGGTGATTACATGACTATTTTACATTTGTCAAAACTCATCTAATTATATACTTACAGAGGGTGGCTTTCACTGTACATAGATCATACCTTAATAAGCCTGACTTTAAAAATGCTACTAATCAGATTTTTAAAGTTTGGCAGGAATAATATCTCTTTGAAGAATTTCCTAAGTAGGACTATTTTTGAAAAATGCACATTTAAATAGAATTAAATAACTAAAAATCAAATATAATTCTTAAAGTTTTATTTTGTTTAGTTTTTCCAATGCAAACAAACAGTTCTAAAAAGAAGATAACCATGATATAATGCAATCTCTATTCTTATGGGGTTTTTTTGAATTATTTTTTGTGTATAAACATTTGCTGGTTCAAATAGGATATGAATCCTTAAAGCCAGAGAGATAATCTACTATCTATTAATATTAACTGTCAACTCATATCCCTATTTATTTGAAGGTTCTTAATTGTTTTGGTCATGAAATTATCAATATTTATCATCAATAATTGAAATACTCTACTTTTATGATAATAAATGTTTGTATTTTAAATGGAGATTTCAATATATAAAGCACATTACATGTAGAATATTTACCTGTATCTTAATGAGATTATTCAGATAGACATGCTTTGTACCTATTACTGATTTTATTATGCTGATTATACATGATGATGACTAACATAATCACTCAATCATTGATCATCCCAAGTTCAGAGATGTCATCAACAACATTGAAGTAGGATTGTGGTTACTCAGCCTTAAAGATCACGGGGTCAAGGCCAAAGCTAAAGCCAAATAGACAATTTGGCCAAACACTGTACTAAGGTTGAAGCAAAAATTTACTATATTCCTATAGGAACTGAACTGAATTACAGACTGAGAACAAAAAGTGAATCTATAAACACAAAAAGACATACTCTTGTCATTTCATCAGACAAGAAAAAGAACCTGACACTGTAAACGCTTAGTTTTCATTCATATAAACAAACAAGTCTATAAAAATCCATGCTCAGGGCACCATCACTGCAATAATCCTAAATATCTAGTCTTCCAATCCCCAAAATTCAGCCTCCCACATGTAACCGAACCTTTCCTTGACAGGTTTCTGAAGCTACAGTTCAGAAACTATTGAAGTAGAGTTGCAAGAGAGTCACTCTGCCCTTTCCTTTTTCCTGCCTAGAGATGTCTTTTGGGAACTCTTGAAAATTTACAAGAAATTTTCGGCCAGACAGCCTTGCCAGCAGGACTGGCACCCTTCCTAGGCCCGCCTGTAACTTCATGATGAATGCTTTAATAATCTGCCTCTTTGCTGCCTCTCACCCTTCAGTGCTTTGCTCTAAAGACATTTGTTTTTTAAATCCAGTTGAGGAAAAAGGCCTGAACAAAGCTACTTTTTTCTGTGGTCTTTCCACGGCCTGCTCATGGGTCAGCATTTAGCTATGCCAATGCCTCTAAGCGTAATTATTAGATGAGATATCTCCTCCTGAGGCAGCACAAGCTGTTTCCTTCTTTCATAAGGTACAATGTGTGCACTATTCCATAATCAAACAAGTAGGGAAAATCGCTACTTAGCATATGCACAGCTCAGAACACAAATTCGAACACCAATTAGTAATAATATGAATTTAAGTCAGAATAGCCAATTTGCTAGTATGAGAATCCCAGCCAGGAAAACGTTTCTTCCTTTTCTACCATAACAGCCCTCATGCACAAATAATTGAGAGTCTGAGAGTTAGAGATCTTCTATTAATGTTTTTAATTGCTTCTACGTATAGCCATTGCCTTCATAGCAGCACTACCTAGGGTAGGGAAATGTGCAAAATTATTCCAGCAGGTCATCTAACATGGGTCATCATGACCTGGAGGCTAGTTAGAGTAACCCTAAAGCTAAGAGAGTGCTCAGAGAAAGAGCACTGGAGTTGATCAAATACCAGTCTATGTCTTCTTTGACCTGGCTGTGAGGCATTGAGCAAGTTACTCACCCTCTCTGAGCCTCAGTTTCCCCACTATAAAATAAGAAATGCACCATGTGGAAGTCCTTTGGGAACTAACGTGCCATTCAAGTGTAGGAGACTATCAGTAACAGAGTCAGGGCATAGTTTCCCATCAAGCCTAAATAGAAGTGTGAGCAACAGAATCCCTAGTCTGGTGCTACGGTGTGGGTGTGGCTAAGAATCCCATAGAAATAGACCCTTTACTGTGTTTCACCCCTTGTCCTCACAAGAGCAGTTTTCCTTTCCCTACACCTTATGCCTTTGGAAATAAACTCTTCCAAATATTATTTGAAGTCACAGAAAGAAGTCCCAGCCAGAGTATGTATCTGCTTCTTTGTATAAGTGTTTCTTCTCTTATAAGCGTTGAACTTAAGATCTGAAGGCTTGAAGACAGGTGGACATTCTCCTTATATTCTGTGGGGAATATGTAGTGGCATCCTTCATGGAAAATGGATTCTCTTAACTGACTCCAGTAATATAATGTTCCGATTTACAAATTTATATTTTATCCCCTCTGATGAATGCATAGCAATATATAGTAGAGATATAATCAATTAAAGATACTTTCAGACCTTCAGAGACCGAGTCGTAAGGAATAAGAGTCAAATATAGAAACTTAGATGATATATGTGAAATATAGAGAATGCAGAAGCATTGTTCAACAAAGAAAAAATATTAAATATAGGTAAAGGAAAAAAACGAGCTGAATGAAGTAAAACAAAGAAAAACAAGGCCTTACTGTATATAGCACGGGGAACTCTGCTCAATGTTATGTGGCAGCCTGGATGGGAGAGGAGTTTGGGGGAGAATGGATACATGTATATGTATGGCTGAGTTGCTTTGCTGTGTACCTGAAACTATCACAACATTGTTAATCAGCTATAGTCCAATATAAAATTAAAAGTTTTAAAAAAAAAGAAAAAGAAAGACAAATGACAAAAAAAATGTGTTGAGTAAATAATTATCTTAGGGATATTGTCAGGGGTGTACTAGAGCTTATCTATTAAAACTTTTAAGAATCCATGGAATTCATCTAACAAGCCCTTGTTGAACCCTATTATGGGTAGGACACTGTGTTCACTGTGGAAGTAATGCAGGAGAAAAGGCAGATGATCTGGGTTCAAGTTCCAGTGCTGCCACCTAGCCATTGGACTTTCATCATGGCACTCACTTCTCTGGGTCTGGTTTCCACATCTATAAGATATGTGGTTAGACTGGATGAAAAGTAGCAAGCTAGAGATCAGTAGGCTGATCACTGAATGAGCCAAATCTTAAATATTTTGGAAACATTACATAAAATCTAGAATTCCAGATTTTCTTGAAAAGTTGGAGCAGCCCCTAATGTTGGGTCAGCTTCCTGCATGGCAGCAATAGGCTAGAGCTGATTATTTGCACCAGGATACTCTCACCTCTCCCTAGAGATGCCTAGAGCTGCCCAGTGTGTGCTTATGTGCCTACTCTCTGCCCTGCTTCATTCCCATGAATTACCTGCATGGGCTCTTGAGCATTTACACTTGTGACCCTGGATAGCTGTTCTCTACCATCCCATTCAGTTCTCAGACTCCATAATTCTTTAAAACTCTGCACCTAGAATGAAAAATCCAGCACATTGATTCTCTTCTTGCCCTATAATTTCAATCATCCCATTAGTTGGAGAAAAGCACTTAAAGATTTGAATCTAGAAATCAAAACTAACATACTGATGGTCTAAAAACTCTTTAAACCTTCCACCTCTTGCATGTTGCTGTGGTGTTTATTTTAGCTTCCCGCTCATCCACTTTGCTTCGTGTCCAACTTGATTTCTGTTTTACAGTACATTTACATAGACTTTCCACAGTAATTAATTTCAAAGCATGACATTGAACTGGTTCCTTTGAACCGGACACATCAGAAACTGAAAATGCTTATTTAATGAGAATAGCTGGATGCCAAAGATGGAATTCTTGGAGCTCAGGCAAACCTGAAGGACCTGCAAACACTAAATCTTTGTCTTTTAGCCCCTTTTTTAAACTACTTCCATAAAAGAAAATCTATTCTATTTTGACCAGACTGCACACAAACAGGAGGTTAAAAATGTTTGCCTGACACTTTTCAATACCCCTGCTTTGAATGCAGCAGTTTGTTTTGCTGCCATATTTCTTTCAAACGATGTGCTTTGTAAGAATTTTAGATTCATCAAAATACCTATGAGCAAATTTTTTTAGTAGAAAGTGTTAGCTTGCTGCTTGCATGCCTTTGAATGTGAGAGATTTTACCATATGTTGCCATATCATTTAGATTATGTCTAAATGATGCCAAAAATCTGGAGGAAAAAAGGGAGATTCCATTATCTAGATGCTTTATTTGCAAGTCACCAAACAGCTAGCTGTTTTAGATCACCCAGCTGTGTGGCACCATAGCTAACACATCTGGGTGATTAGCTGAATTACTCATTTTCATCAAGATATTTTGTTCTCCTATGGACAATATCTGAGCTTTACACGTGGATGTGCATAGTATATGCACGTGTTTACATAAGCACATGTGTTTCTAAAATGACAGATTTAAGCAACTGTTTCAAATAAAAAATGCAGGGTCAGACTCTTTCTTCACCTCCAGCTGGACATCTGTAACAATCTACAGCTCTTTTCCATCTGTGCCCATGCAACCCTCAGAGTCAGGCTAGGGAGCAAAACTGAGAGGTCAGCCCCGTAAAGCCAAGGAATGGGACTGGCAGTCCCATTGCCTGCAATCCAGTCAAGAGTTCTGACCCTGAGCAAATGCTGGTAGATAGGCACACCTAGGAGAATGCAGCCTGGGCTGGAAGAATCATGAAATACAACGTTACTATTTAAGGAGCACTTATTATGCACCAGGCTTAGTGTTTTTACCTGCATCATCTCATTTGAACCTCAAAATAACTCCATGAGGCAAAAACTATTATTTCCTAATCCCTCTTTTTGTTTTCTGGGTTGTTTTTTTTATTTACATAAATAAGGGGACTCAGAAAAGTTAAGTAACTGGTAAGTGGTAATGTTTGTATTTGAAGACAAGTCTGGCTTCAAAACATGCCTCATAATAAAGCCACTACCCTGTCTTGTCTGGGTCGCATCTGGCCGTCCTCCTCCAAACGGCACTGGAGCACTCGCAGTGCATGTCATCCAGGCTGGTGTGACAGTGGCAACCATCCCTGTGCTGATCCAAACCTACACTGCTAGAACCTTAGTTAATTCCCTAACATCTCTGGGCACGGTTAGAGAAGGAGAAGGAGCCGATGTTACCCTGCTTTCACAACCATCAGCACATGTCACTTGAATGGCTAGGGTAGGCTGAGCACAACCTGTATTATTGTGTTTCAAGCTGCCATATTTCCTGAGTTTTTTAACAAGTCTAATCTCAAATCCTATCTCTCATTGTCAGTCTCTCTATTTGATTTGAGGTTTATAAAATTAGACTGCTAAACTCCATGGAAGACTGTGACATCATCTACCATCTTGGTATGTTTAAACTATTTGAGTCATGGATGGCTGCAATTATTTTTAATGTTCACTGTAGTACTTTTAATATATCTCCATTAAAGTCTGTTTAAGGAGGTACTTCTCCTGGGGTGGGGGGGGGAAGCATGATTTTTTGTTCTTGGAAACTAGGCAGGCATGATATATCACACCATGGTACCATGAGGCAGACAATAGAAGGAACTGAACACAGAAAACTTTTGAAACCAAACAAGCAAATAATTGTCATCCCAATTATTTCATTATGGCTGACAACAGAATAACACAAAGGACTGAGTGGCTCCCAGAATGGCACGACAATCATAAAAGACTGAAGATACAAAGAGTATTTCTAAGAGACAGCAGAATTTGTACAATATGTGATGTACAGTAAAACCTTGTTATTCTGATCACAGCTCTTTTTTCTCCAAATAGTATGTAATTCAAAACAATTCCCACTCCCCAGCTGCCTAGATTGTCTTACTGTTATTTTATTAAAATACAAGCTCATTTTAACCTGGCTAATTCAAAGTCAAATTTTGCCAGCCCCTTACATGGTATCTAAGGAGCTCTCACTTCCTCTCTGTTTCATCTCCCGGGCTCTCCCGACCCCCAAATTGGTTTCACAAATGCAAGCGTGCAGAGTAAAAGAAAATTACCACACTGGATGGCAATAACATATGCAGAAAAATGCATGTTAAATATGTTCTTTTGTGACATTCCAAATTCTTTCTTTTTTAAGATTCCCTTATGTTTAGATATTAAACAATAATCTGAACACATTCAGAGTATATGATTTATAGGAAGGAGAGGGAGGGCAGGAGAGAGAGAGAGATTCAATTTTTCACTAGTAACAAAATCCATTAACATCTAATAATAATAAGATCTCATATAATGATACAATTTGTCGGCACTGGCTACATGCAATGAACTTTAAATATATTAGCTTATAGAGTCCTCACAGTAACCACGAGTTAAGTATTTTCGACCTCATTTTGGTGGTGGAGAAAGAGAGGCACAGAAAGGTTAAGCAACTTGCCCCAGGCCATGCTGTTGTTAAGCAGCCAGGACTTGGACTCAGCCAGGACAGGAACTTAGGCCTCTGTTTAGGAGGACAACGATGAAGCTTCTTTAGTCCAGAAGTGGAACTCCATCTTCTTTCCTCCCCCTTCCACTCTACCCTCACAGCACCAGCACCATCACTACCCCGAGGCCACCATCACAGCCCCATGGAGAAACTGAACCCCCTTCAGTCCTCAACTTCCCTTCCCACAAAACGTTAGCGAATTCCCAAATCCTAAAACAATAATGATCCCTTTAGCAGCCAGTAAACTCCAAGATGGTCTTCTAGCCAGCACTTGAACAGGACAGAAGTGGGCAACCCCTGAATCTGGAGTCCTATGTGGCCCTCAGGCCACTCACTGCCAACACCCAGGTAACTCGAATCTCATCAGGGGCTAGTAGACTCCAGCTGCTGCATTCTGTTCTGAAACTTGTCTGTTCCACTACTTAGGATTTCTAGTGGGGCCCTCATAACCCTTTTCCCCAACACGATTTTGACTGGACACAAATTCCCAATACCACACATCTGTGTATGCTTTGCTGCTTACCTATTCCTTGCACCAGGCTGATGTACCCAGCCCCAGTTGTAGTGGCTCAACAGAAAAACAAAAAAAAACCCAGAGTTGTAGTTGGCTGCAAAAGATGCACAGCTATGCCCATCTCAGAGAACTGCCCTAGGCCAAAGGGAGCTGCCTCACCTTGGAAGTTATGGAAGTTATGCCAGTGACCAGTGACTGACTACCTGGGGCACAAAAGGTTGGCCCTCTGCTTTGAGGGGAAGCCATTTCTGGGGTGCAATTTGTTACCCACAGCTCACAATAGGTCCCTGTGAAGCTAGGCTCCAGCTGAAAACATCCTTCCTAGCTTTCTTCCCCTTCTCCTGAGAGCATCACCTCAATAAATCATGTACACAAGAATCCCTGTCTCAGGCTCTGCTTCTAGAAACTAAGACAATGATATTAGCTGCTCTCCCAGAGCCAGGACTCTTTTCATTCCCCTCATCCCACCCTCCGCCTCTAGACTTACCCTGCATAAGACTCCTCAGCCTGACCCACTCCAAACTTCTATGCAAGGTGCCAGGTGGTATTTTCAATAACCATATAACATTTTACCTACCTATAAAAATAGAAAATATTCATAACTTATTTTCCTGAGCAAGTTATACCAAAAGTTTACTGGATTTTGTTCTGCCAACTTAGCTGCAGATTGTGCACTAGGAAGAATAAATATGGAGTAGTGAGAGTCAAGATGTCGGTGTGGGAAGACGCGGACTTAGCGTCTCACCACAGCTAGGGCACCTGCCGGCCGCTGGTGGGGGACTCTGATGCCCAAGGAGATGGGAGGAACCCCAAAGTGAACCGGTAGGTCAGAGGGGGACTGAGCAGGGAGGAGAAGTGGAGACCAGACAGCATCCACACCCCTGAGGCCGGGGAGATCAGGAGAGGCAGGCGGGAGGGGCCCTTCCAGACCAGAAGAGCAGGAGAGAAGAGGAGGGTGTTTGCCCCACCCACTCGAGCCCAGGAAGCCTGCTGGGCTCCCAAGTGAGGTCCCCCACCCTCTGAGACCAGGGGTGGGGGTCACACCTGGGCCCCTTCTGTTCCTTGAGCCTAAGCCCCCCCCCACAGCCCCCAGGGCCTTTTCCAGCCCTGTGGGTCCTGAGCATTGGCCCCCCCCCACCACCCAAACCTCGCCCTTGCTGAGGCCCCCCCCTCCACAGCCAAGGACTTCCCCCCCCCTTTTTTTTTATTTCTTTTCCCTCCTCTTTTTTACTATTGTGGTACTGATAAACCTTCCAGTTGTTGATTAACCTATATTTTTATTTTTATATTCTTCCTAAGATATCTGTTACTTTCCTAGTCAAATTTTTTTACTTTTTTTTTTTTTTTTGCCACCCCAGGAGGCTTGTGGTATCTTGGTTCACAAGCCCGGGGTCGGGCCGAAGCTCCTGCGGTGGGAGCTCTGAGTCTGGCCTAACAGAGAATCTCAGAACCTAGGGAATATTCATCGGAGTGAGGTCTCACAGAGTTCCTCATCTCAGCACCAAGACTCAGCTCTATCCAATAGCCTACAAACCCCAGTGTTGGAAGCCTCAGGCCAAACAAGCAGTAAGACAGGAACACAATCCCACTCATAAAAAAAATAAAATAAAAAAAAAATGAGATGGCAAAAAAATATGTCACAGATGAAGGACCAAGGTAAAAACCTACAAGACCAAATAAATGAAGAGGAAATAAGCAATTTACCTGAAAAAGAACTCAGAGTAATGATAGTAAAGATGATCCAAAATCTCAGAAATAGAATGGAGGCACAGATTGAAAAAATACAAGAAATGTTTAACGAAGATCTAGAAGAACGAAAGAACAAACAAACAGAGAAGAACAACACAACAACTGAAATGAAAAATACACTAGAAGGAGTCAATACAGAATAACTGAGGCAGAAGAACGAATAAATGAACTGGAAGACAAAATGGGAGAAATAAATGCCAAGGAGCAGAATAAAGAAAAAAGAATTAAAAGAATTGAAGACAATCTCAGAGACCTCTGGGACAACACTAAACACACCAACATTCAAATTATAGGGGGTCCCAGAAGAAGAAGAGAAAAAGAAAGGGTCTGAGAAAATATTTGAAGAGATTATAGTTGAAAACGTCCCTAACATGGGAAAGGAAAGAGTCACCCAAGTCCAGGAAGCACAGAGAGTCCCAAACAGGATAAACCCTAGGAAAAACCCACCAAGACACATATTAATGAGACTAACAAAAATTAAATTCAAAGAAAACATATTAAAAGCAGCAAGGGAAAAGCAACAAATAACATACAAGGGAATCCCCATAAGGTTAACAGCTGATCTTCCAGCAGAAACTCTGCAAGCCAGAAGGGAGTGGCAGGACATATTTAAAGCGATGAAAGGGAAAAACCTACAACCAAGATTACTCTACCCAGTAAGGATCTCATTCAGATTCAACGGAGAAATTAAAACCTTTACAGACAAGCAAAAGCTAAGAGAATATAGCACCACCAAACCAGCTTTACAACAAATGCTAAAGGAACTTCTCTAGGCAGGAAACACAAGAGAAGGAAAAGACCTACAAAAACAAACCCAAAACAATTAAGAAAACGGTAATAGCAACATACATATTGATGATTACCTTAAATGTAAATGGATTAAATGCTCCAACCAAAAGACATAGACTGGCTGAATGGATACAAAAACAAGATCTGTATATATGCTGTCTACAAGAGACCCACTTCAGACCTAGAGACACATACAGACTGAAACTGAGGGGATGGAAAAAGATATTCCATGCAAATGGAAATGAAAAGAAAGCTGGAGTAGCAATTCTCCTATCAGAGAAAATAGACTTTAAAATAAAGACTATTACAAGAAACAAAGAAGGACACTACATAATGATCAAGGGATCAATCCAAGAAGAAGATATGACAATTGTAAATATTTATGCACGCAACATAGGAGCACCTCAATACATAAGGCAAATGCTAACAGCCATGAAAGGAGAAATCGACAGTAACACAATAACAGTAGGGGACTTTAACACCCCACTTTCACCAATGGACACATCATCCAAAATGAAAATAAATAAGGAAACACAAGCTTTAAATGATACATGAAACAAGATGGACTTAATTGATATTTATAGAACATTCCATCCAAAAACAACAGAATACACTTTCTTCTCAAGTGCTCATGGACCATTCTCCAGGATAGATCATATCTTGGGTCACCAATCAAGCCTTGGTAAAATTAAGAAAACTGAAATCGTATCAAGTATCTTTTCCGACCACAATGCTATGATACTAGATATCAATTACAGGAAAAAATCTGTAAAAAATACAAACACATGGAGGCTAAACAATACACTACTAAATGACCAAGAGATCACTGAAGGAATCAAAGAGGAAATTAAAAAATTACCTAGAAACAAATGACAATGAAAACACGACGACCCAAAACCTATGGGATGCAGCAAAAGCAGTTCTAAGAGGAAAGTCTATAGCAATACAATCCTACCTCAAGAAACAAGAAAAAGATCAAATAAACAACCTAACCATACACCTAAAGCAATTAGAGAAAGAAGAACAAAAAAACCCCAAACTTAGCAGAAGGAAGGAAATCATAAAGATCAGATCAGAAATAAATGAAAAAGAAATGAAGGAAAGAGTAGCAAAGATCAATAAAATTAAAAGCTGGTTCTTCGAGAAGATAAACAAAATTGATAAACCATTAGCCAGACTCATCAAGAAAAAAAGGGAGAAGACTCAAATCAACAGTATTAGAAATGAAAAAGGAGAAGTAACAACTGATAATGCAGAAATACAAAGGATCATGAGAGATTACCACAAGCAACTACATGCCAATAAAATGGACAACCTGGAAGAAATGGACAAAGTCTTAGAAAAACACAACCTGCTAAGACTGAAGCAGGAAGAAATAGAAAATATAAACAGACCAATCACAAGCACTGAAATTGAAACTGTGATTTAAAAACTTCCAACAAACAAAAGCCCAGGACCAGATGGCTTCACAGGTGAATTCTACCAAACATTTAGAGAAGAGCTAACACCTATCCTTCTCAAACTGTTCCAAAATATAGCAGAGGGAGGAACACTCCCAAACTCATTCTACAAGGCCACCATCACCCTGATACCAAAACCAGACAAAGATATCTCAAAAAAAGAAAATTATAGACCAATATTGCTGATGAACATAAATGCAAAAATCGTGAACAAAATACTACCCAACAGAATCCAACAGCACATTAAAAGGATCATACACCATGACCAAGTGGGATTTATCCCAGCGATGCAAGGATTCTTCAATATACGCAAATCAATCAACGTGATACACCACATAAACAAATTAAGGAATAAAAACCGTATGATCATCTCAATAGATGCAGAAAAAGCTTTTGACAAAATTCAACAACTATTTATGATAAAAACTCTCCAGAAAATGGGCGTAGAGGGAACCTACTTCGGCATAATAAAGGCCATATATGACAAACCCACAGCAAGCATCATACTCAATGGTGAAAAACTGAAAACATTTCCACTAAGATCAGGAACAAGACAAGGATGTCCACTCTCACCACTCTTATTCAAAATAGTTTTGTAAGTCCTAGCCACAGCAGTCAGAGAAGAAAAAGAAATAAAAGGAATCCAAATCGGAAAAGCAGAAGTAAAACTGTCACTGTTTGCCGATGACATGATACTATACATAGAAAATCCTAAAGATGCCATCAGAAAACTACTAGGACTAATCAATGAATTTCGTAAGGTTGCAGGATACAAAATTAATGCACAGAAATCTCTGGCATTCCTACACCAACAACAAAAAGTCAGAAGGAGAAATTAAGGAAACACTCCCATTTACCATTGCAACAAAAAGAATAAAATACCTAAGAATAAACCTGCCTAAGGAGGTGAAAGACTTGTACTCAGAGAACTATAAAACACTGATGAAAGAAATCAAGGATGACATAAATAGATGGAGAAATATACCATGTTCTTGGATTGGAAGAATCAACATTGTGAAAATGACTCTACTACCCAAAGCAATCTACAGATTCAATGCAATCCTTATCAAACTACCACTGGCATTCTTCACAGAGTTAGAACAAAAAATTTTAAAATTTGTATGGAAACACAAAAGACCCCAAATAGCCAAAGCAATCTTGAGAAAGAAAAACGGAGTTGGAGGAATCAGGTGCCCTGACTTCAAACTATACCACAAAGCTACAGTAATCAAGACAGTATGGTATTGGCACAAAGACAGACATATAGATCAATAGTACAAGATAGAATGCCCAGAGATAAACCCATGCACATATGGGCACCTAATTTATGACAAAGGAGGCAAGAATATACAATGGAGAAAAGACAGCCTCTTCAATAAGTGGTGCTGGGAAAACTGGACAGCTACATGTAAAAGAATGAAATTAGAACACTCCCTAACACCATACACAAAAATAAACTCCAAATGGATTAAAGACTTAAATGTAAGACCAGACACTATAAAATTCTTAGAGGAAAACATAGGAAATTCTTAGAGGAAAACATAGGAAAAACACAGTGAGATCTTTTTTGCCCCACCTCCTAGAGTAACGGAAATAAAAACAAAAATAAACAAATGAGACTTAATTAAACTTAAAAGCTTTTGCACAGCAAAGGAAACCATAAACAAGACAAAAATACAACCCTCAGCATGGGAGAAAATGTTTGCAAATGAAAAGACGAAGGATTAATCTCCAAAATATACAAACAGCTCATGGAGCTCAATATCAAAAATAAGAAACAATCCAGTTAAAAAATGGGCAGAAGACCAAAATAGACATTTAACCATGGAAGACATATAGATGGCCAAGAGGCACATGAAAAGATGCTCAACATCACTAATTATTAGAGAAATGCAAATCAAAACTACAATGAGGTATCACCTCACACCAGTCAGAATGGCCCTCATCAAAAAATCTAGAAACAATAAATGCTGCAAAGGGTGTGGTGAAAAGGGAACCCTCCTGCACTGTTGGTGGGAATGTAAATTGATACAACCACTATGGAAAAGAGTATGGAGGTTCCTTAAAAAACTAAAAATAGAACTACCATATGACCCAGCAATCCCACTACTGGGCATATACCCTGCAGAAACCATAACTCAAAAAGAGACATGTACCACAATGTTCATTGCAGCTCTATCTACAATAGCCAGGACATGGGACCAACCTAAATGTCCATCAACAGATGAATGGATGAAGAAGATGTGGCACATATATACAATGGAATAATACTCAGCCATAAAAAGAAATGAAATTGAGTTATTTGTAGTGAGGTGGATGGACCTAGAGTCTGTCATACAGAGTGAAGTAAGTCAGAAAGAAAAAAACAAATAGCATATGCTAATGCATATATATGGAATCTAAAAAAAAAAAAAAAAAGGTACTGATGAACCTCGTTGCAGGGCAGGAATAAAGAGGTAGACATAGAAAATGGACTTGAGGACATGGGGTGGATGTGCGAACCTGGGGCAAAGTGAGATTAGCATCGACATATATACACTACCAAATGTAAAATAGTTGGCTGGTGGGAAGCAGCAGCACAGCACAGGGAGATCAGCTCGGTGCTTTGCGATGACCTAGAGGGGTGGGATAGGGAGGATGGGAGGGAGGCTCAAGAGGGAGGGGATATGGGGACATGTGTATGCATATGGCTGATTCGCTTTGTTGTGCAACAGAAACTAACACAGTATTGTGAAGCAATTATACTCCAATAAAGATCTATTTTTAAAAAGAAGAATGAATATGCCTTAGTTTAGGAAGCCTCCTGCATCACTCTCTTCCCTTAGGGCATTGAAGAGCAGGCCTACCTATGGTTTAACATCTAATAAGATGACCTGGGCCAGGACAATTGCCTAGTGAAGATTACTCTGCTTTCTTGGCCCTGAAAACAGGCCACCCATCCAGATATGGGAACATGGAGACTGGACACTTCTTTCAGAGGTTAAGTGTAGGGGCACATGTATGCCTGCATGCATGCATGTGCACATATGAACACACACACACACACACACACACACCCTCAGGCCCAACATAAACAAGCAGCTCCAGCTTAGGAAGGATCAAGGGCTGGCAGGGGAGGATGCTTGGACACTGAGAAGTTTTCCCTATTCAAGCAGAAGGGCTGAAAAGCATTGCATTTTCCTTTCTACATAAGGTTTGAGTATTTCCACTGATTCCACTGAAAGGTCTTTAAAAGTTTCTATGAAGCCCTTTGACCAGCTTCCGACTCTTGCTGCAATGACAACCCCATCTCATTGGAGCTATTAAAAGACTCATCGTCTAGCCCAGGGAAGGGAAATTAATCCTCAGATGAAACAGACCCCAAAACACCAGACATTTTTTTTTAATAAATTTATTTATTTTATTTATTTTATTTTTGGCTGCGTTGGGTCTCCATTGCTGTGCAGTGGGCTTCTTCTAGTTGCGGTGAATGGGGGCTACTCTTCGTTGCAGTGCACGGGCTTCTCATTGTGGTGGCTTCTCTTACTGCGGAGCACAGGCCCTAGGTGCACAGGCTTCAGTAGTTGTAGCTGGCGGGTTCTAGAGCACAGGCTCAGTAGTTGTGGCGCACGGGCTTAGTTGCTCTGCAGCATGTGGGATCTTCCTGGACCAGCGCTCGAACCCGTGTCCCCGGCAATGGCAGGCAGATTTTTTTTTTTTTTTAACATCTTTATTGGAGTATAATTGCTTTACAATGGTGGGTTAGTTTCTGCTGTATAACAAAGTGAATCAGCTATACATATACATATATCCCCATATCTCCTCCCTCTTGCGTCTCCCTCCCACCCTCCCTATCCCACCCCTCTAGGTGGTCACAAAGCACCGAGCTGATCTCCCTGTGCTATGCGGTTGCTTCCCACTAGCTACCTATTTTACGTTTGGTAGTGTATATATGTCCATGCCACTCTCACTTCATCCCAGCTTACCCTTCCCACTCCCCGTGTCCTCAAGTCCATTCTCTACGAACACCAGACATTTTTTCACATATTCCTTATTTTTCAGATCCCCTTCCAGTGTGCATGTTTTTCCCACTTATATTTGAGTGTAGGCATTGTCTTGCTATCTCCTTTTTAAACAAAAAGCAGGCTTAACTGGAATCAGGAAACACAAAAGCTTGTATATGACCCTGGATAAGTCTGTCTGTCTCTCCCCCCTCATCTGTAAACACAGCGCCCTGGACCAGGTTGATCTAAGGCCCTGTCCTTTTCTAATGTCCTATGAGACTTTACTAGAAGCACAAGAGTATAGTCTTAAGAGCATGGGGTCCAGAGCCAAATTACCAGGGTTCATATCCCAGATTTACCACTTACTATTTACATCTTTGAGTAAGTTCCGTGATGAACCTCAGTTTCATCATTTGTGAAATGGGGACAAAATGAGTTAGCTCTCTCACTGGGTTGGGGTGGGGATTTAATGATATGATATTTAGAATGTACTTAGAATTGTGCCTGGCACATAGCAAATGTTCAATAAATATTTAACTGTTGTGATTCATCCTCATTTACCAAAAAAGAACTTGCCAGGTTGATTTCCCCACTAGAAGACACAAAATATTCGTGGCCCCAAATATAATCACACTAACACTTATTAAGAACCATGTGCTAGATATTAAGGAATTATACAAATTATCTCATTTAAACCACATCAAAATCATACCAGGTTGAAATATTATTTTCTTCCATTTCAGAGATGAAGAAACAAAGTACCAAAGAGGCTTAGCAACTTGCTCATGGTCACACAGAATACATTTTTTTTAATATTTCACCATTAGCTCTTCAGGAACAGAAGCCCAATTCATAGCATGATGCCATTTTCCTTGGCGTAAATCCTTCCACCATAGCCAGTTACAAGCTCCCAATGTGGCATCACTGAACGCAGAGCTGGGAAGAGATGAGCACAGCTGGCTCTCCTGCGCTGCAGTTAGAATGTTGTGAAGTGAGCAGCCCACTCCAGAGCCACTCAGCTGACCTCTTCACAGCATGTTCATGTCATTCGACTCCTGAAGCTCAGCACTGCTTTAGAATGCAAACCAAATGATACGCATACTCCTTATAAAACATCTAACTCAGATTATAAAACTCAAACTCAGATTTTGCTTGTGTTTCAGTGTGTAAGTCTGAATAGGGGTCTGAGCTATGTTTTTAACTATGCATTCATGTTCTTTTTATTCGTGGAAGGAACAATTGTTTCACTTCAAAAGGACTTAGAACTGATTTATTTCTGTTATCTGATTCTGTACCACAGTTAATATGGTAATTTATTTGCAAGCTATAATAAACATAATGTTTTAAAAAAACAGATTTTTCTCTTCATTTATAAATCTAATCTAGTTTTCAACAATGTATAAATTTCCTGGTTGGTTGATATGTTTTTAAATGTTTGGATTGCACAATTATTGTATATGATGAAAAATGTATATTATGCATTCTTTCTAATTGAGTGTTTTATGCAAATTAATGTTTCTCAGTTGAAACTGTTGATTCATTTCTGCTAACTTATTAATAACACATTACCAGATGTTTCTAAATCTCTGTATACAATTTCAATTCTTGATCAAGCCTGACATACAGAATTTCACCCAAAGAGCCTTTCCTTTCTAGTCTTAATTTAGAATATGCATTGACTTAGCAATTTTAAATGTACTGTAAGAATAAATAAGAAGATTCTCAGTTTCTAATCTTTTGTGGCAGCTAAAATACCATTTTGTGCACCATAAAGCAGCTATATGAATTTATTCACAGATAAATATAGTGGTAGCAAGCAAGTTGTAAGAGCAGAACTATACATTCCCCCGCCCCCCAAATTCTAGGAGGTTTCTTTTACCACCAAGAATCTCGGGTGCTCCAGTCTTTAGCAGCCATCATCATGGCCTCAGCTGCACGGTGGCGGCCGGGGCTTGAGTCTGGGGAGCCCGCTCTAAGCTGTCTCTGTCAGCATTAAGAAAGGCCAAGCCCTGGGCCCAGGAGGCCTGTCATGCCCTACCCTCGCCCTTCTCAGCCCTGCAAGTTCAGGAAAACAAAATTGAGATGGAGGTAAATGTTGACTTTGGCACCTCCTTTTTTGTATTCTTCTAGCATCCAGCACCTCCCTCAGAGGTCTCAAAATTTGAAAGCCTTGAATAAACTAGTTCAAGCTTTGGGCTAATATGTTAATAACTTGAGGTCATCTTTAACCCCATTGCCAAATATCTTCATTATAAATGACAACTGACAAGAAGAGGTCACGATAGGCCCAAAGAAGTTGTTCAAAGGTGGGATTTCAGGGACTATTACACCAGAAAGTTTTTAATGGGAGAACATCTCCCCCAGTCTTCAAAAACACACCGTGTGCATAGCTCCTACCCTTTTAAAGGACCACCTCCAGCCCATCCCTCCCACCCCCACCCTACCTTGGCCCCTCACTGCCATACAGTCCCCAAACCGCAGTTCTCTGTGCACCAGTGATAACCTGTCTCCTCCCTTCAGAGGGGAATAATGCCAGGCTCTTTCCCCTCTCCCACCACTAACGGCTAATATATACTGAATAATCACCATGGATCAGCCTAAGTTCTAAATGCTTTGCACACATCAAGTGATTTCATCCTCATTCCACACTTGTGAAGTAAGTACTATTACCCCTGTTTTACATGGAAGGAAACCAAGACACAAAGAGGGTAAGTCACTACCCAGGGGTCCACAGCTGACAGATGGCAGGGCTCACCTGTCCCAAGAGCCTGGCTTCTAGCTGTGTGCCCTCCACAGCCACACTGCCACATTGTACTGCCCTTTGCTGGCAGCATGTGACATTGATCCCTTAACCTCTCCTCATTTTAAACTGAGGAACTGGATTACATCATCATCCAACCTGTTCCCACTCTGACACCTCATCCAGGTTTTAGGCACATCGTCATCTCTATTAACTTAATGCAGAAACTCCCATTGTCATCATTTCAACACCGCAGCCTTCTCCTGTGTTCACAGAACACAGAAACAGACCTTTTTCCCCATTGGTGAAAATGGCTGAATATTTGTAACACGGCCCTCTTGCCTTTCAAAAGAAAACAAATTAGAAGAAGGTGTTTTTGCTCTGCTTCATGGTGGAACTAGGCTGCACCAGAAGACCTGTGTCTACTTCTGCCTGAGCTGTTACGTCTCTGGGGCTTCAGAGAAGAGCCTTGTCCTTCCTCAGGCTGAGTTCTCTTCCCAGGGGAAATGTAGGCAAAAGCACTGCTATCGGATGATCTTTTTAAAAATTCTATGGAGATGCTGGCTGCTTATATTCATTTTGTAGTCACCACTTAGCACTGGTTTCACTATTAATATCCAAACACAAAGGGAACATGTGAGAAGGGATATAGTCAGACAGTCTATTTACAGAAGGTAAAAATGAAGAAACAAGATTTCATATAATTCAACTTTCCAAACAATACTTTATAAACAAAGATGAGTACAGAAAGATTCATTTGAGTATACAACGGGTACTGATTCTGAGCTACCTAAGAGATCAATTGGTAATTCAGTCATTTAGCAAATATACACTGAGGGCCAATGATGCAAAGTTTACCAAGACTTTTGTGTCAGGAACAATCTTCATCACTGTACATAGATTATCTTATTTAATTCTTATAAGAAAATCTCTGAGCAACTATTATTCCCATTTTACAGATGGGGAAACAGGTGAGTGAGTAACTTACCTACGATCATGCAGCATATAAGCTGGTAGAGCTAAGATTTAGGACAATAAAGACCAAACATCCCCATTTTGGACTGGGTTTTTTGTTGTTTGTTTGTTTGCTTGCTTTTTGCTCAGGGTTTTTGGGTTGGATAGATAAAGCCAAGATCTCCACCTTCAAATTAACACCAAACTAACATTTCATAGATCCATGATCATCTATTCCAACTTTCTGCCCTGGCCACAGATCCACCTACTCTTGTTTAAGTCTAAGAGTGTTGATAACATTCTCTGAATTCTATAGAAAAAAGAAAAACAAACTATAGAGCACTGAGATCTAACTTAGATGAGCATTGATCCATAAGAATTATGTCCACAATGTATTATTAAATGAAGAATGTTACAAAGCAATCTTGGAGCAGGGAACTATACATCCACCCCAAAGTGTTAACAGTGCTTAACTCTTCTGAGTGGGATTACAGGTGTTTTTAGCCTTCTTTTTCTTTTTCTGTACTTTCACATTTATAATTCAAAGAATAAAATAAAACTGTTCTTGCAACAGGAAAAATTTTTAATTTTAAAAACTGTAAAACTAACTATAAAAAATATATTGACACAGCTGAGGATTCTCAAGGTTTTACGGCATAATGCTTTTGTGGCAATGCCATGGTTTACCAAAAAGCAATGCTGACACACAGCCGATACTGTCTGGAGCACTTCCCCTGGCTCAAGGCTCCCCAGTCCTGATGCCACCCATTCTTCTCTACCACCATCTTTGCACACAAATATGACACATGGGCTCCCCAACAGACACCCAATTTCTGTTAGCAGGAAAGGCAGGAAAAACAGAAAGACTGCCTTCACCCTCTTTTCTCCCAATACATTTGCCCTCTTCTGTCCAGGATTTCTGGAAGCCAGACAACATTCACCACCTTCACCCATCAAAATTATGCCCATGCTGGTAACCACAGAGGCTACTTCCTCATCTCCAAGATGTCTGAAGTCCTACTGGACCTTTTCTTTGGCCAAGTTACAAAGATTTTTAGAAGCAAACTTTCCTAAGGACATGCTGATCTGTCTTCCAATGATCAGTCTAAATATTACCTTCCTCATAGAATTTATAAATGCCACATGTAAGAACAAGGCAGTGAAAAGGACACGGTCAAACCACACCTGAACTGTCTTTCTCCTCCTTGTGCTCACCCCTCTGGTTCAACTGCAAAGAAATGAACCAAAAAACAGAATTTCTTTCAAGGCTCTAGTGTCCCTTGTGAGCAAATCAGTCATAAATAGAATGCATCTCAAACAATTTACTGATGGCATGTATAAGAATGAGGTCAGAATGTGATTTTGCAAAGAGTTAAATCATTTTGTCCATTTTCATTGTTAAAGCACCTCTTTAACCTGTATGCCCATTTAAAACTGTTTTTTTTAACTATTCTCCTTAATTACCGAGAGTAATTATTACAACTTAAATAAAAAGTAGAATATCGAACCATAATTTTTTTCTCATAATAGGCCATTCCTAAAAGAGAGCAAAATGATTTGTATATCACACAGACAGAAAGCATACCTTTTAGGATTGCAATGAGATTTTAAAAATAAAAAGAAAACCAGCATATATGCCCCTCCTAATTCTCCTCTGCATCTTCTTTGTTGGAGAAGGGGGTGAAAAGGAGCTGCTAGGCATCGATTCAAGATGCTCTCTGGCTCAGGAACAGGGCTGGGGGAATTAAAGCCACCAAAAGAAGGTCCAGGGTGCCACTGACACGATTTCTCCAGCCATCCTCCCCAAACACTGTGTAAAGTTCCATCTTCTCCCAACCTGTTGTGTTTATTTCTATCTGCAGTTTTGGCTTCACCCAACATTGTGCTGAAACCGCATAATCTTCACGTACAGTTGCCAAGTGTAGCTTCATCTTTATCTTAACCATTCCTTCAATAAAAGAAAAACATTAAAAGAATATACTTTTCCTGTGAAGCTCAACTATGAACATAACAGTTGATTATCTCACTTTCAGTATGACCATTTGGGGTCTAAATATTATTTTATGAATGGCAGCAACCATAATATGGAAAGCATGACTGTCCTAAAGAACAGATTTACAAGTCAGAGATACAACGCACAGAGTGCTAACCCAAATGCCTGTAGGAGCCCAACAAGTAGTTTAAAGAGTGAGGCAAACCGAGGGGAAAACGACAGGAAGACACAGCACTGGGAGGAACTGGAGTGTGCACTCCCACCCCCAGGTGACAGGTGACAGTGGCCAAGCGTGAACAAGGGACCTTCCTTCTTATAAGTCTAAAGTTAGGATCAGATGAACAGAGAGTCTCCAAGGTCAGATGGGTGCTTTCAGATCAGTGATTCAATCTTCTGCCAGAAGGGGCCATACCCAGAAACCAGAGCCAAGCAAGTGCTGGGGAACCAACTCCGAAGACCAGTAAAAAATATCCAAAAATTTGCTATTTCTATCCTCAGAGAGGAGCATGTCATCACAAAGGGACGAGTTCCAGGAACTATTTTGGGACAAGAGTATTTTGATATTTCTCAGATTGTTTACCACAATAGTGACTGCCTACACAGCTTGTGCTGAGGCCCAACTTGAAAGAGGGTCCAGCTTACCTTTTCTCAGGGAAGACACCAACTACAACTGCTTCGAAAAAAGGTAGCTGAAACAATTGGGGAAACAGAGGGATTTCCAGTAAAAAAAAATTAATTTTACACAAATCTTTTTGATCCTGGAAAGGCTCAAATGGAAAAGGCTTCACATATCTGTATTGTGTAAATGCCTTGGTTTGCATTATTTATAAAACACTAAGTTAATGACAAATCTCTACTCCATTTCTGCTATGTACACACAGCCATCCTGCCACTAAACCATTTAGGGAGTTATTGGGAGGGAATGATCCAATTAGATCTTTCCCGTCTCATGTTATTAAGAACTGTGTCATCGTTGCATAAGACCTGAAGTTGCAAAAACTGTTATTTCAAAAATGATGTTTGAGCTCTTTCCATGCACCAGGTCTTAGATGCTGGAAAAACAAGGATGGGTAAAGCAAAGTCCTTGTTCTTCATGGATTCCAGTCTGAGTGGATGTCAATCATATACAAAACTAGCCAAATGACCATGCGAGAAAAAACATTATGAACAAAATTCTATGATATTATGGGCATAGATGTCCCTAATTCTGCCTTGGAGATGAGAAAGGGACATTTGAGCTAGACTTTAAATGACTGTGAAATATAGGAAGGGGTGTTCCAGAACATGACACCTTGTCTAGAATTTCATACTCACAAAACCCAGTAACTGGTACTAAGTGATTACCAAGTAAAATTTTTATTTGGTTTGTTTTCATCTTAGGTTTCCTTTTTGTATTCTTGTATTTTGGCTTTATTTTTTATGAAGAGCACGTGAGAAATTTATAAATTCTCTTTACTAAGTCCCATATTGCCCTTGAGTTTAGTTGGGGTCAAATTAGAAATGTTTCTCATCTCTTTCCCTAGCTACTAACTTCCTTTAAATAGGATCCCATAAAGTGGCACAATGTTGTTTAATAACAAACTCAATGCATAAGATTGCTGAAGTATTTGAAAAATATAAAAGCTTTATGACAATACATATCAAATGATACAGAATATGGACAGTCCTGGAACATTAGCGTAATTGGCTAGAAATAAACCCATCGTAAATTAACCTCAGTTTTATACAAGTGGAAATGACGATTATATTGAAAGAGAGGAAGATTTTCAAAACCAATAGTTTTTATGTTATTAGATTGATGTCCCAACACCATGAA
This sequence comes from Eubalaena glacialis, assembly GCF_028564815.1. Taxonomy (NCBI): domain Eukaryota; kingdom Metazoa; phylum Chordata; class Mammalia; order Artiodactyla; family Balaenidae; genus Eubalaena; species Eubalaena glacialis. Next base: position 90,487,342 of record NC_083721.1, read on the forward strand.
TGGCTCATTGTCATTTGATGATTGTGTCAGCCTATTTAATTCTTGAGACCTTAATTATGGTGCTTCCCAGGAGATAAACTATGGGTGAAAAAAATCATATCTTTTTATAATACAACAAACTAGCCAAAAAAAAAGATTCTGTAAAAAAATGAGAAAACACGTCATGTATTTTCAGATTTATCATGCCACATGCCTTCAAGATAATTATCATTTGTCATTTTGGTTTACACATGAAAAAAGTCTGATAAAAGATAGGCAAAATTAAATCAAATGCTTTTAGCAGACACTTAATGAATTCCCCCTACTAATGTTTACATTGCTAGGCTATCTATTTGTACATCATCTGTCATTTGTTTCCAAAGGGTTCTATTTTCCCGTATGATACTTACAGTGCGTTATGAATCAGCTAATTATACAATAACCTTTACCAGAAGCAAAGCCAGAATTACATGGATTTCAGGGCAGTTATTTCTAATCCTCATTTTAAGTTACATTTGTCTCTTAAGTCACAAGAAGAAAGAGGCAGTTGGTAAACAAGCCACCTACGGCTAAAGCCAATTGATTTGTTTTGTTGGACAATAATAGTTAATAAAAGCTATAAAGCAAAAGATTTATAATTTCATAAACTAAATGCCTTGTATAAACATTATTTCTTCCCTAGTTAATGATACAAGTTGGCCCAGACTTACTGTCTTTACCTGGTGAATTTCTTATGATACAGAGAAATAATCTCTAATGGGCTCCAAAATGCTCTTCATGGAAAGGGACAGATAGGTGGATGTGAATAAATAATTCACCATTTCAACATTTATCCTTGTGCAAATGTGTTCAAAATCTTAATTTTTTTTCTATTTTGTATTTAATGTAAGGTGTCCAATAATTGTCTCTGTGATAGAAAATGTTCTGCTTTGACTTATTCTGTGATCTTCGGCAAAATATGTTGAATAATGAAATGTCTCCCCACTCCTTTCCTCTTCCTAGCCCCTCTGTCCCTATTCTCTACCTGCTACTATTTCAGTACATATTTAGCACATTTATGATTACCAGAACATCAATGAATGTTGGGCAATTGATGCCTAAAAGGCAGGGGGTGGGGTAGGTGGAATGACTCCCTTCTCGCCATCACTTGTCAGCGTATGGGGAAAAAAGATATTCTCTGTAATTTTTGGCCATGTGGGTTGGCCCACACATTGGTTTGTGAACTGATTGTTCCCATCAGATGAGTCAGAGAGGGGAATGTTAATGTATTTGAGGGGATATCTGTCAATGTAGTTCCAAAAAAAAAAAAGGTGTAGCATTCTTAACCACCAAGCTCCATGACAAGGAAAGCTCATCCTGTGATCTTCCTCAGGTGATTGATTCTCTAGGGCCAATCGGCCTCTCTCTATCATCCAGCTGTATCATACAACACAATCTGTATGTGAGTACTAATAATTGAAAGTGTGCTGAGCCAAATACAAACATGTTCATGTTTTGATACAGTTTCAAGACCTTCCTAGCTATGGACATGGTGAGATCTACTTTCAGGCACTTGCTGATTTTTCTTTACCTATGTTTCCATCCCATATCCTTCACCAACTCACCCCTTTAAGCAAAGCGCATGAATTGACAATGAACCACTCACAGACTTCATAAACTCCAAAGTCATGGAAAAGAAACCCCTTTTTCTAAGTCCCTCCTAGATCCTTCATTTCAGTTTTTTTTCTGATTCAAGGAGGAAAAAATACCATGTATTTTCTACATACTAAGCAACCAGATTGTCACCTATTTTATCTAATAAATGCTGATGTATTCTTCAGTGATGAAGAAAAGTGTTAGGTAGAAAGAAGCAAAGGCCAAATCTCTGGGCTTTCAAGGATTTGAAAATAGCCTGAGAAAACATAGTCCCTTTCCCCCTTCATTGGGTAAACCACCAGAGGTCACTCCCCAAGAAGGGGTTACAAACACCCCCACCTCCCTGCTCAGCCTTCTCATTGAAATTCCTTCATTCTTATCTCTCCACAACACCCTCCCCAACTCCTAACAAGTCCTTTGGGTCCCTATTTAGAATCTGCCTTTTTCTGAGATGCCTTCACCAATCCCCCCACCAAGTTAAGCACTCTGACTTCTTATAGCACTTATGAAAATCTTACTGACCTCCAAAGTTTGTTCTATTTTCTATACACTGACCAACAACCATTCAAATTAATAACTTTTTTAAAAAAAATTTTAAAGTAGAGAACCAGGTTGCAAAGTCAAGTCTTGGACCTGCTCTCCTCTAGTCCCTTCTTTATTGAACTGTCAGGTTGCCTTAATTTACCCATTTCCAAATTCTGGGCATTACCCCCACTGCCTCCTACACTGACCAGCCTGGAATCCCCTGCTGACTTAATCCTTAGATCAGAATTTTTTAATGGTCTGAAGGAAATTAAAGAATCTTAGGCAGACGGATTCTAGATTCCATATCAAGTCAGTCTTACTGTTGACGCAGGTAGGCCTCTATGCTCGTTTTACCTCTCATAACTAAGCCCTGATGTCACCAACCACTTTAGGATCTGGGCCTCATTCCCCATTGCTGAGTCCCTGTCTTGGGCACAGTTCCTTGTGAACTGGAGTCTTGCTGGTTGTCTTCACAACAGATCCCTGCTCCCTGCTGCCTCTGTCAGACTTCTTGGGCATCAGCGCCTGCCCTCATCCCCCTCCACTTACTGTTACCTGCCTCTTTCCCAATTGTAAGCCTATGCCAGCCCCTAACTTGTTCTGACTGGTCATCTAATCTCCAGATCCAGGCCCTTCTCCTTCCCCATCCCTGGTCTAGCCGATCTTATCTCTGTTCTCATACCTGACAGACATGAAAACACAGATGAGATTAAGTTTCTTTTGCCAACTGCCCATGTGGACATTAGGTAGTCACACAAGTAAAAATGAAGATATCACTTGGAAATTCATCTCTTCTCACTGGAAATACACTGAAATAACACGAACTTAGTCCACATTAGCAGGCATTCCTAAATTCCACGATGGGAAAGAATACTGTTTTAGGAATTAGAAAATACGACCTATTTACTAAATGTCCATTGTTAATAGAACGCGTGCCTTTGCTTCTCATCCTGAAGCTATAATGACAGGGCTTAACCTGGTGATTTCTACAGTCTTTTCCAATTCTAAAATGCTAGGACCCCCAAAGGGATCGATTTTATAGTCGCTAGTGTGTACATGCATATGTATGTGTGTATTTGTTTATATGCTTATATCTCTATTTTCCCTGACAAGAAAAATAACCATTTATTAATGATGTGGCTTGCTAACGAACCAGAGACAGTTCACCGGAAGCTTTTAGTTTGAGAAATTCCTGTAACTGGTGGCCAAAACCAATGCTATGTACAAAACAAAAGAAATGAGGATAGTGCCTCTCGCTGCAGCCCACTGACCTATGGCCTGGCTCAGGCCTGGACCTCTAGAAAGGGGAACAGCTTGGGGCCTGCTGGGACAGCACAAGCTACATCACACCAGCTCATGGTGCAGCTGATCCAAGCCTACCCAGCAGCAGTTTGGCTGCCCTCCAACCAGATTATAAATTCCTCAAGGGCAATATAAATATCCTTTATATTTTTCCTGTATCCATATGGTGCAGGAGAAAAAAAAAAAAGATTTTTGGGCTAGCAGCCCAGCCAGAAGCTGAAGAGTGTTATCCGCCTCCATCCCCAGCCAGCCTCCTCCCTTCTAATCACAAGAGGAAGACATTCAGGAATAGTTTTTAAGAAGTGCCTCCCTCTTTCCTGCTGAAGAAGCTATGTAAGTAGTTCATGTGCTCCCACACTTGAAGGGGAGACTCAAGTCCATTGATGTATAAATGAGATATTCCTGCATCAAAAGGATACGAGGCCAGCCACAGCGTTCCATTGTGTTCACGTCCCATTTCAGTGATCTGCTGAGCTGGTGGCACCCCCTCTTCCCTATATAGTACTGACTTAACTGGAGAGCCAGACCAGAGACAGACACTGTTCAGGCACCAGCTGTGTGGCTGGAATCTATGTGACTAGAAACACCCCAGCCAGAATCAACGAGGCCCTATCTGGACACATGCGTTGATGCAGCGAGGCTGTCCAGGGTCAACTCTGCCAAAGTATTTCCCCTGGTGGCATCTGAGGTCCAGTCAGGACTTCGGGAAAAAGAAAAAAAATTTACTGACAGATGAAAACACTGAATATGACTTCCAAGTACCCTCAAAACATAATTTAGTCTACTCTCTAGCACTTTCTAATGAGTAACACCCAGCTAGATGAATTACTTGTCACTAAGCGATTGTTAAATTCTTCTAGCTTCCTTTGACTAGACTAGAAACAATTTCAACTTACGTTCTATATAGTTCTTTCTTTGTAATTTATTGTTGCCATTATCATCACCATTAATATTGTTATCACTACTAAAGTAATACATGCTAATGGTAAAAAAAAAATGCAAACAATATAAGGAGATAAAGTTAAAAGCAACATTTTCTTATTCTTTCCTATCCTTTCCCCAGCCCCAGCTTGACCTTCCCTGATCTGCTTCCTAGAGGAAATCACTATTAGTAGGTTTGTGGAAACTTCAAAAATGTTCCCTATATCACTTAAAAATATATATGCATAGAAAAATATTACACACAGAAATGCATACAATCACACATGTATTCATACACACATTACACAAACTTATATACATATTTTCACACATTGATCATAGTATACCGTCTGCAACATGTTTTCAATTGAGATATGTCTGACATTTATATGAAAACAAACATTTTTTTTTGCTGTTATCTTGTTTTTTTTAATTGAAGTATAGTTGATTTACAAGTTTTGTTAGTTTCAGGCGTACAGCAAAGTGATTCAGTTATACATATATACATATATATGTATATATATACACATTATATATATTTCTTTTTCAGATTATTTTCCATTATAGGTTATTACAAGATATTGAATATAGTTCCCTGTGCTATACAGTAGGTCCTTGTTTTTTATCTATTTTATATATAGTAGTGTGTATCTGCTAATCCCAAACTCCTAATTTATTCCTCCTCTGCCCCCCACCTTTCCCTTTTGGTAACCATAAATTTGTTTTCTGTGTCTGTGAGTCTGTTACTGTTTTGTAAATAAGTTCATTTGTATCATTTTTTAAGATTCCACATATAAGTGTTATCATATATTTGTCTTTGACTTACTTCACTTAGTATGATAATCTCTAGGTCCATCTATGTTGCTGCAAATGGTATTATTTCATTCTTTTTTATGCCTGAGTAATATTTCATTGTGTGTGTGTGTGTGTGTATATATATATATTATATATATATTATATATATACACATATATATATAATATATATATACACACATACATATATATATATAGCACATCTTCTTTATTCATCTGTCAGTAGACATTTAGTTTGCTTCCATGTCTTGGCTATTGTAAACAGTGCTGCTATGAACACTGGGGTGCATGTATCTTTTCAAGTTAGAGTTCTCTCTGGATATATGCCCAGGAGTGGGATTGCTCAATCGTATGGTAGCTCTATTTTTAGTTTTTTGAGGAACCTCCACACTGTTCTCCATAGTGGCCGTACCAATTACATTCCCACCAACAGTGTAAGAGGGTTCCCATTTCTTACACCCTCTCCAGCATTGATTATTTATAGACTTTTTGATGATGGCCTTCTGACTGGTATGAGGTGATACCTCATTGTAGTCTTGATTTGCATTTCTCTAATAATTAGTGATGTTGAGCATCTTTTCATGTGTCTGTGGGCCATCTGTATGTCTTCTTTGGAGAAATGTCTATTTAGGTCTTCTGTCCACTTTTTTATTGGGTTTTTTTTTCATATATATATATTGAGTTTTATGTGCTGCTTGTATATTTTGGAAACTAAGCCCATGTTGGTCACATTGTTTACAAATATTTTCTCCCAGTTCACAGGTTATCTTTTCATTTTGTTTATCATATATATCTTCTTTTAAATGACTGCATGGTATTCTCTATACAACTGTATCATACTCTATTCTGTGTTTCTCTCTTTGCGTCATCTTTTCTTTGGAGTCCAAGTTTATCATGGTTTACTCCTTCTGAATTTATTTAAGCTCAGTTTCCAATGCATAGATCTGACTGCTCTAGTTGTTCCTACCACTATCATTGCTCTTTACTGGTTATACTTTCGTATATTCAGTCTATCTTTGTCTTTCTGACTTTGCACTTCATGCATTGCTTTACACAGCTAAAAGGGCCCCCTCCTTACTGTCCTTCCAGGGAAACTCATGTCTCCTCTGATTGTCTCCTGTACTTCATGCATTCATCCCCCTGTGCCAGGCTCTGCTTCCAGAGGCATGCACCATCACTTGGCTTTGCTGACCATGCTCCCTTCCCATGATGCTCTTGGTTTGGATTCTCCAGGCTGCATTTCATCTTTGACCATCTATCCCTAAAGGATAGGTAGTAGGCCTTGGGCATTCTCTAGGGACTGCCCCCTAGCTGCATTGCTACAAAGTCAGAGACCTCACTGGTTATAATATTCTAGTTCAATTGACCATAACTGCTGGACCTAGAATGGCCTTATACTATTTCTCTCAAAGTCTCTGCCTCCCAGGTGTCATCATGTTCCAGAGGAACTTTATTCATTTTGTCCTAAGTTTCCAAGAAGGAAGAATTTCTGAGGAGGTTCTCACCCTACCCCACCCCTCCTTGTGCAGAAATCTAGGTCTGTGAAAAACATTATTCTTATGCCACATTCTTGGGACAAAGAACAAAATAAATTACACTAACACAGAAAGTATAATTCCCCTTTGAACTGCTGCTATCCCACCAGAAAAGTCTCCTTAGGATCTTAAATTTTGTTAACACCTTCCCACAACATCATATTTGGATGATACCAGCCCCAAACACATTAACATTATTTAAACAGCAGATAGCAATATGAATAGGCTTCCTTGTTTCCTAGGCAGTTGGTGGTAGAAGAATTGAGTGCAAAATGCCTCTTCTAACATACATTGTAGCTCTGCAGCATATCATAATGACTTCACAAAAAAAGCATGCAAAATTTCCAAAAAGATGTCAATCACATGGGGGGAAAAAAAACCAATTATTAAAGCTCCCAACTAGCCAAGCAATTCTTTCCCTCTTCTTTAAAGGCCCAAGACTTTTTTCCCTGAGTGGGGGGTGCCCCTCATATAGACATAGCTTGATGGCTGCAAGGTTCCAGCTGTTTAAGTGGAGCCAGCCAATATCTATCAGGATGTTAGATGATTGCCAGGAAAACCCTGAGACAAGCAGCTCATTTTTCATCTAAGAATTCGACTGAAATTCTATCTCCCTCACCCATGCAGTTTAATTTAATCGATAGAACATTACACTATGTCACATTTAGTATTAAAAATAAATGATACAGACCAGATATTTGAAAACTGGGCATTTGTTTTTGCAGGCATTTTTAACTTTCCAGTGGCAAACATCCCGACTTGCAGTGCTGGAAAAGCCAAACACGGAAAAGCATCACTTCAAATTAAGCAGTTGTCGCTTTACGTTTGCTGGGGTTTTGGTCCCATACTTTCCTCAGATTTCCAGTCCCTTTCAACTCAAAGTTCTCATTAGTGACAGAGAAATGAAAATGCTTAACAGCACAGCTTTCTACATTTATGGATTACTGTTAGGAGTCGAACATGACAGATGTCTTGGGTAGAAAAGAAATATTTGCAGCTGATTATATCACCACTGTTCATTCAAGTAAACTGAAGTGGCATCACAGTTTAGAATTTCAAAACAGAGTAGTTATTTCAACATATTAGTGGACTTCTGGGCAATGATTTGTTGTCAGAAGAAATAACCCCAAAGCATAAATCTAAATATAAGCTAAATCCATGGTTACACAATGTTCTCACCACCACACCCCACCCCTCTGCCCCAGCAATATTTTCATTTGAGATAGAGGCAGAGAATTTCTGGGCTGGAAGGACTCTTAGAGATCATTTTAACCATACTGTTAAGTCCTCCTTGTTTTAAACAGAGGGGAAACTTGAGACCCCTGAGCTTCAATGCCATGCTCAAAGTCACCCAGTGGGTGGCAAAGCCAAAACTCTAAGCCAGCCCTGACTGATTCTGAAAGGTCATCTCTCCCTTGCCTCCAGAACAACATCAACATTCCACCTGCTCATGAATCCTGATCCAACTTATACTTTCAGCTCAAGTGTGGGTTTCTAAAACCTTCTCTCCCAGACTTAAAATCCTTTCATATATTTCCAGTCTTCCTCCTGACTTCTCAATATTTGGCATAACATGTCTTTTCTTTGGTTCCTCAGTTCTGGCCCAGATTGTTCTCTGAACTGACTCAGCATCTCTTCCTTGGGCTCCGAGATGGCCATTACAATGGTCACCACCTGGCCCATTTAGGTTCTAGACTTCCCAGAGGTGTCCCCTGTCTTCTCCTTCTCCCCCAAACCTCTCTTCCCCTGTTACATCAGCCCTTGACTAGAAAACCCTTCTTCTTTGTTGCCAGTAGCTACACCAGCAGCAGATTTTAAGCTGACCCCTGTTACCCCCAGATACACTCATGGGTTCCAGCAATGCTAAGCCTTTGTGGGTGATTTCAGTGATACAGCATTTTGTCATCTTGATTTTTATGTGGTTTTTAGACCTTTAAATTGACAATTTTTTACATGTATATATAACAACACCTGGTGATAGCAAGCATTCAGAGAAAGGGAAATTGTCATATGCTACTGGTAAGAATGTAAGTTATTACAATTTTGTAATGTAATCCAAATACCTTTAAAATGCATGTACCCCCAGCATTGCCCTGATAACAAAACCAGACAAGGATGTCACAGGAAAAGAAAATTACAGGCCAATCAATATCTCTGTTGAACAAAGATGCAAAAATCCTCAACAAAATATTCAATATTAGCAAACTGAATTCAACAGTACATTAAAAGGATCATACTTCATGACCAAGTGTGACTTATTCCAGGGATCCAAGGATGGTTCAATACCCACAAATCAGTCAACATGATGTACCACACACTGACAAAATGTAGGATAAAAATCATATGATCATCTCAATAGATGCAGGAAAAGCATATGACAAAATTCATCATACATTTATGATAAAAACTCTCAACAAAGTGGGATAGAGGGAATGTATTTCAACATAATAAAGGCCACATATGACAAGCCCAATGCTAACATCATACTCACCAGTAAAAAGCTGAAGCCTTTCCTCTAAGATCAGGAAGAAGACAAGGATGCCCACTCTTGCAACTTCCATTCAACATAGTAAGTCCTAGCCAGAATACTCAGACAAAAGGAAGGAAGGAAGGAAGAAAGGGAGGGAGGAAGAAAGATAGGAAGGGAGGGAGGAAGAAATGGCATTGAAATTGGAAAGGAAGTAGTAAAACTATCACGATTTGCAGATGACATGATATTATATATATAGAAAACCCTAAAGACTCCATCAAAAAAATTTTAGAATAAATAAATTCAGTGAAGTTGCAGGATACAAATCAATACACAAAAATCTGTTGCATTTCTATAAACTAATAACAGGGCTTCCCTAGTGGCGCAGTGGTTAAGAGTCTGCCTGCCAATGCAGGGGACACGGGTTCGAGCCCTGGTCTGGGAGGATCCCACATGCCGCGGAGCAACTAGGCCCGTGAGCCACAACTACTGAGCCTGCGCGTCTGGAGCTTGGGCTCCGCAACAAGAGAGGCCGTGACGGTGAGAAGCCCGCGCACCGCGATGAAGAGTGGCCCCCGCTCGCCGCAACTAGAGAAAGCCCTCGCACAGAAACGAAGACCCAACACAGCCAAAAATAAATAAATAAAGAAGCTTTCATTAAAAAAAACAAAACAAAACAAAAACCTAATAACAAACTCTCAGAAAGAGAAATAAAGGAAACAGTCCCATGTACAATTGCATCAAAAAGAATAAAATACCTAGGAATAAATTTAACCAAGGAGGTGAAAGATCTGTATACTGAAAACTATAAGACATTAACAAAAGAAATTGAAGAGGCCACAAATAAATGGAAAGATATTCTGTCCTCATAGATTGGAAGAATCAATATTGTTAAAATGATCCATACTACCTAAAGTACTCTACAGATTAAATTTGATCCCTAACAAAATTCCAATGGCATTTTTCAAAGGAATAGAACAAGTAATTCTAAAATTTGTATGGAACCACAAAAAAACCCCAAAGAGCCAAAGCAATCTTAAGAAGAAAACATCTGGAGACATTATGCACCCTGATTTCAAACTATATTACAAAGCTATAGTACGGTACCATTACAAAACATTATGGTGCTGGCATAAAAACAACAAAGGAGGCAAGAACATACTATGGGGAAAGGACAGTCTCTTCAATAAATGGTGCTGGAAAAACTGGACAGCCAGATGTAAAAGAATGAAACTCAACCACTATCTTATACATTTTATTATAAACAAAAAATAACTCAAAATAAATAAAAGACTTGAATGTAAGACCTGAAATCGTAAGTCTCCTAGAAGAAAACAAACAGTAAGCTCCTGATGTTGGACTTGGCAATGATTTTTTAAATCTGACACCAAAAGCAAAAGCAAAAAAAAAGCAAAAATAAATAAGTAGGACTATATCAAAATAAAAACCTTCTGCACAGCAAAGGAAACATCAACGAAATGAAAAGGCAACCTACTGAATAGGATAATATACTTGCAAATCATATATCTGATAAGAGGTTAATCTCCAAAATATATAAAGAACTCATAAAACTCAATAGCTAAAAAAACAAACAATCCAATTTAAAAATGGGCAAAAGATCTGAATAGCCATTTTTCCAAAGAAGACACACAGATGGCCAACAGGGTCATAAAAAGATGCTCAACATTATTAACCATCAGCAATGGAAACCAAAACCACAATGGGATAGCGCCTGACATGCATAGTGTTAGAATAGCTATTATCAAAAAGACAAGAAATAGCAAGCATTGGCAAGGAGGTGGAGAAAAGGGAATGTTTATGCACTGTTGATGGGAATGTTAATGGGAATGCAGCCATTATAGAAAACAGTATGGAGGTTCCTCAAAAAATTAGTAATAGAACTATCATATGTATTCCAGCAATCCCACTTTGGGGTATTTATCTGCAATTTGGGTATTTTTGTCTGCAATTCCACTACCAAGAATTCATCCTAAGGAAGTCACTAGGGATGCACATACAGTGCTCACTGTAGCAGTCTTTATCCATGGGAAATATTGGAACCCACATAAATTTCCAAAAACAGAAGAATGGTCACGTAAGTTATGGTACATTCATACAAAGGAACTCAGTAATCATTAAGAACACTGTTAAGTAGAAGAATATGTGATATGGAAAAATATTCACAATATAATGGCATTTTAAGCAGCTTATAAGAGAGTATGTATTATATAATGCCATTTTTTCTTTTTCTTTTTCTTTTCTTTTTAATTTACAGTCAGAAACCTGGAATAAAGCTTGGCAGGATACATATCAATGTTTACAGTGCTCACCCTGAGTCATAGGATAGTAAGTTATTTTATTTTATTCTTTTTATCTACATTTTCCAAATTTTCTATGGTAAGCCCTTTCCTTTATAAGTAAATTATAACCTATATCAAAAGGTTACTCTGGAACGTTCACTTATTGATACCAACTATGTGTTAAGCACTGCTAGGCACTCCCACATATTTATAATTTATACAAATATAAATAAAACAAAAGTCTCTGATCTCAAGCAGCTCACAATCCAATAGGAGAAAGATAAAAAACAGAGTTAGTGTTCAACATGGTAAGTGCTTCTGGAGCACAGAGGAGGGCATAACTAACTCCAAAGGACAAGGTGGGTGTTAGGAAAAGCTGAACAGAGATGAGTCAGTGAGCAGAGGCTTACAGGGTTAGTCAGGCAATAGCATGCAGGCAGAACATTCCCCCCTGACTTCAGGACTTCCTGAAATATTTTTATCAGCATGTTTAAGATGACCACTTCATGAAAATAAAGGGGGAAAATACTGTTTTCTGTGATGACTAGAGATATTCCTAGCATCACACTCATAGATTACAACCCTCAGCCCCTTGAGTGAATGAAAGAACCATCAGAGAAACCCCAACTCCAATCCACAAGGCTCAGTGGAGATGATCAGCCTCTCAACTAACTTTACGTCTCTGGGACTATTTGGAGAAGACCTCAAAGCAATCCCCATGTCACCACCCAATTCCCTGTCCCTCTCACCTCTGCCTTGTTAGGACCACAGCACACTATCACAGCACACAATTGCCTTGAACCTTCCAACAGCCTACAATTACCTATCTAGCTGTTTTCTCTGCTTTTTGTGAGGGGAGGCAGTAAAGAAGACAGGCAAGAAAGCCCCCCTATTAGAACTCTTCATGCTCATTTTGTAACTGTTTGAACAAACCTATGTGTATCATGTCACAAGAGAAGAAAAGGCAGAGAACAGAAATTGCTGCTTCCCCTCAACTTCACAGAAAAAAACACTCAAACTGGGACTTTCCTTCCTAAGTAAGCCAGCACTCTTTCAAAGCACCATCCTCCCCCACCCCCAAGATGGTCCCAGATGCCATCATGTTGTTTTAGAATGAGGGCTGAGACTATCCCTGACCATGCCACTAGAGTCCCCTTGGCTTCATCAGGGCCAAGGCACTTCAGCCACATTTGGGGCACAGCCAAGTAACCAGACACATCTCCAGAAGGCCCTCACTGAGTGACAAAGAGCATCGTCACAGTCCTGTGTGTGCACACCCTCCGCTCTAAGAGGAGCAGGTGCCCCATTAGATGCTCAAAGACTTGGAGGTTTCCACAGAACACAAGTAAGCCTTGAATATCTGTGATATTTCCAATAAAGTTACTGACTGGGTCCAACTAGAAAGTGACCAATTCCATATCTCTATTATAAGTTCAGGGTTTTTCTTCTCTGGGAATTAGCTTCCTCAAACCACTTCATGTACAAGTTTTAGTCTCTGAGGATCATTTAAACATTTTGCTCTAAAATTTAAAAATAGCCTATTTCCGATTGTTGTCATTCATTGCTATCATTGGAAAATGTCAGCAAAGGGCTAGCAGTAACTTCCTCGGCCAACAGCAGTGAAACATTACGTTCTCAGAGTTGTTTATAACAGAAGGAAAACTTAGAATTAGGTAATGGTGGTGACTTAGCAGTCCCCTGTGTTGCAAATACTAACAGACGTTAAAGCTCACAATGTAACCTTTGAGCATACATCAAAAATACATGATAAAATTGCAAGTCCTGGCATTGTATTTCCCCACAGGCCACCATCAGCATTCGGAGGCATCAAACCTTTATGCCTTTTGATCACAGGAAAATAGGAGGAGTGATTTTTCTTAATGTTAAAAAAGCATCTGATAAGAAAAGAGCTTGCTAATAATTAACTATAGCCACTGGACTTCTCTGAAGGAGCTTTTAACTCTTTCAAAACTACCTTATAGCATGGACATGTGATGGTTTTATAAAGCACAGGGGACATATTCAGCATGATATATTTCAAAAGAGAAATAATGGTACAACCCACTTAAACATTCTTTCCAACATGTTGAAAATTTTGTTACAACACATAACGATTAACATAGTAAATATAAACATATAACATATTAAACATAATTTTAAGATAGATAATACAACATAGTTATTTTGCAAGGTTAGAAACTTTTTATTTTCCCTTCTCTTCTTCAATTCTCAGTGGGTTTGCATGATCTGCTGGCATGGTTAAGCACTGATAGAATCCTAGAAGATCGATTCATGACCTGCCATCCCAAGAGTCTCTGGACTGATTAACTGAGTAAAATGAGTATTTTCTAGGCCACTGATTGTTGAGTTTACACAGTTACCACATTTTGAAACTGCATGTTGAGGGGACCTTGAAGAAACTGTGGAATATTCCATAAAGTACTGAGAAGACTAACATTAGATCTCTTCTTGTCCCTTTCCACCCTTTGGCTTCCAGAACATTAAAAACATGTATTAATTATCTTAGAGTTGACGAGAACGTTGCCTCTAAACAAACCTTTCAGTTTGAACTTACAGATTCTTCAAAGTAAATTTTACTGGCAATGAAAATAACTGCCTTCATGTTGTAGAGAATCAGCTCCATAATTCAATCAAACTGGTTTAAAAATGATATGTAAATATAAACCAGAGCATATTTTCAGGTTACTGGAGCCTATAAAAGAGATCACTAAAATTTCTTCCAACCAATAATGTATTGGATTTTTAGATCCTCCAGCCTACCATTAGATTAACATGTATTAGCACAGCTGAGGTTTGATGTTGGTACAGATAGATGATTCATATCCCCTCACCCATTTTTAATCTCTCAAGGTAAAAAATTAATGTTACTGCTACTCTAACAGGTACATATTAATAAAAGATCACCTAAAAACAAAACTCTCCAAGATACATGAAGTTTATCACTCTCAAGAATTTTAAATTATAAGATACCCACTTGCCTACATTGACCTGACAGGATGTTCTGCTTTAGGATTTCAAAGGACTGAAATAAGTCATGACAATACCAACAAAGACATTTTTATTCAGTATTTATTAAGCAGTTAAGACATTAACTATATCACTTTTTAACTTTTATATATTTGGTATGTTGCCCCTCTTTTACACTAGTCCTAGATAAAATTAATATTTCATGGTCTCCCCCCCTTACAAATCTCCTCTCTTTCTTATCAGTGTTGTGTCAACTCCACACTTAACAAGGTAACTGAATTTGAAGTAAGTGGCCTCCAGTTACATATTGGACCTATTCCTATCTAGCTATGTGACCCTAAGCAAATTATCATGTATGAACATCAGTTTCCTCTCTCTGGTAAGAGGAGGTTCACCTGCCCTACTTGCCTAAAAGTTTTATAAAGATCAAATTTAAAAAGTCATATAATACTTTTCTTAAGTGAACATTATATTATGTGATCTCCTTGTGCCAGTGAGAATTAAGTTCAGCAGATGTAAAGGACAGCCCAAAATGATAATGGCTTAACCACTACCTATGACACAGTCAGAATTTCATTTCCTTCTCATGTGAAACAAATTCGGGAGGAAGCTTTCCAGGGTCACCATGATGGCCACAGAATGCAAGGACCCAAACTCTTTTGATGTTTTTTCTCTTGATGCTCTGCCATTCTTAGCACCCAACTTCCCCTACTCACGATCCAGGTTGGCTACCTGAGCTCTGCGATCATCTCTGCATCCCAGTGAGAAAGAGGATGGGAGGGGGCATTTACCCTCCCTTTCAAAATACTTCCAGGAATTGTACTGCACTCCTGGTGACATGCATTAGCCAGAGGTTAGATATATGACATTACCTAGTTGCAAGAGAGGTTGAGAAGACAAATTGCAGCTGAAAACCAGGAATTCTATTACAGAGGAAGGGGATGGTGGTTACTGGGGATCAACTAGCAATCTCTGACAGAGATCTTTTTTTTCTGACTTCTGTAAGACTGCTGCATACTCTAGTGTCACCTCACCTTGAATCCCTGTTAAAACTTTCCTGTCTAGGTTACATTTCTGTTGAATCCTATTCTCTAGTTTCTAGGTGACACTGACCACACAGTAAACTATAGTTAAGTATTTAGAAGCAGATAATTGTTTACTATTGCCAAAAATCTCTGAAATTATATTTTATAAATTCTTTCTACCATAATTATACTGCTCATTGCCTGAATTCCAAATTTATCCTATAAAGCACAAATCTAATTATAGAATTTCCTTGCTTAAGGGAGTAGCAGTACTCTCTGGCAAGAGAAACTATGTTTCCATTGGCCGAAGACAGTCTTGATTTCTGCCTCTTGCTTAGTGTCCCATCATGTTTAGCACTTGTCTTGGATTTTAACTTTTTGCCAAAATGATCTTAATATTTGTATTAAAATAAGCCATAATGTGTTTAATGGACCTCTACTTTATACTTCTAGAGACTCTTATGGTACTATGTGAGAAGCATGTGCAATGAATAGATTTACTTTGACATTTGGTTAAATCTGAAAGATAACCAGTGACAATCCAACTTGCCCTTCCCAATCCCGTCAAGATCCAACTTAAGTTATATCTCCCTTCCAAGGACAGCATATGGGGCTATTCATTCATAATTCATTCATAAATTGAACTGCACTTTGATATATTTGGGAGTCAGTTAACTCCTTCTAGTTCAGGGGCACTGCCTTCAAGGTATAGGAAGTCACCGGGCTAACAGTTGGCTAGTCAAGTGGGAAACATGAAAATAAGTTAAATAAAAATGAAAATATGTGCAAGAAATAGAGACTGAACAACTAGAGAGTAGTCTGAATATTCTTACTACAAAAGTTTGTCATTTATTGTATAATATAGAACTATATATTTTATCATTTGTTAATGTATTTTTATTTTGCAATAAACCTTTTCGGTGGCAATAGCTAAAAAAAGAAAATTCAAGCTTAATGAAAAATTAAGACTAAATTTCCATTTCTTAAGAAAGTTGATGATTAAAAAGTAACTCACACCAAATATTTGTTGAGAATTACCATCCATGTGTAAGCTACTGGTATCACTGGCCACATATAAACCAGAAGACACAAAACTTCTGAGTAAACATTAGCAACTCTTCCCAAAGTTAATAAAAGATTTTGCCCAAACATGGTGATTTAATACATGCAGCCATAGAAGGTGAGTTTCCATAACACACTGTAAAGCATCACTTTTCATTTAGATTACAATGGCTCTTCTAAATTAATACTGTTCACTTTTTATTCCAAGTTTCCTTGTGCAAGTATAAAAATAAAGTGATAGCTGTCAATGTGCTATCTCCATTAGAAGAAAAACCTCAAATAGTTCAATAGTACAAGTTTTGCATCAGAATCTTCAGCTTCAAACAGAAAAATCAGTTAATTCAAAAGTGGTTCAACTGTTTTCATCGACTTACGAAATAAAGTAGTTCATTCAGGCATAGTTGAAACAACTGATTTTTGCAGATGCTATTGTAAATTGAGTTAAAAATTTTCAATATTAAAAGTAATTATTTGTTTTTGTTGTGGTAAAACAATTAGAAACTGATGGAACCCAGTATCATGTTAAAAACAAAGATCTAAAGAAACATATTAAAAAGATTGGAACTACGCAGAACTCAGAATTGATTGTGGTACACATATAGTTCATAAGTTTGTCAAAATAAGCTATGATATCTTATTCTTTAAAATACAATAGTATTTGAGAACTGTAGTTCTCAAATTTTACACATGTATACTTATATACATAGTTTAAATGATTTAACTGCATAAAAACTTGTAATGACAGGTACTGAAGACAAAATTTTCACATGGCAATACATACTTTCTTGTTTTGCTGCCTACATTCAATTGGATGGCAGAAATGTTTGAGCCTTTGAATAGTTGTGGGTTTTTTTATGTCAACCTAAGTGTACAATGAAATTGAACTTTTTTATAAACATGTGCTCTAATTTTTGTTTGCATTTTGTTCAAGATTAGTTGGAAATAAAGAAAATGTCCAAAAACTTCAGTTTTTGAAGCTTTCAGTGAATTTTGATTACTAAAAACAAAGCTTACAACAAGGAAGTCATTGAAACTTACCCTGCAAAAGTAAAGGAAAAACTGAATTAATTAAATGACAAGGGCTTAAAGGGTACGTAAGTTTCAGTTTTTAAAATTCTGTAATTGTCCTTTAAAATATATTACTGGGCTTCCCTGGTGGCGCAGTGGTTGAGAATCTGCCTGCCAATGCAGGGAACACGGGTTCGAGCCCTGGTCTGGGAAGATCGCACATGCCGCGGAGCAACTGGGCCCGTGAGCCACAATTACTGAGCCTGTGTGTCTGGAGCCTGTGCTCTGCAACAAGAGAGGCCGCGATAGTGAGAGGCCCACGCACCGCGATGAAGAGTGGCCCCCGCTTGCCACAACTAGAGAAAGCCCTCGCACAGAAGCGAAGACCCAACACAGCCATAAATAAATAAATAAATAAATAAAATGTATTACTTGTAGGGAGTGTCATTTGGTAGAGTTACTATTTTTCATTGGATAAATTTTATTCTGTTCTGAAATGGAATGAAATTGAGAAAGCCTATAATTTGCAACATTTATATTTGGCAAAAATTCTAAAACATCATAAACAGAGACAACTTATTTGATGAGTTTTATTTTGTAAAAAAAAAATTATTGAAGAACGGTACACTGAATAGAAGAAGA
Organism: Eubalaena glacialis; assembly: GCF_028564815.1. Taxonomy (NCBI): domain Eukaryota; kingdom Metazoa; phylum Chordata; class Mammalia; order Artiodactyla; family Balaenidae; genus Eubalaena; species Eubalaena glacialis. The sequence continues at coordinate 90,505,549 of NC_083721.1, forward strand.
AAACAGCCAGAGATGTTTACACACTTTAATATTAAAAAAATGGAATTGAGAATATCCTCCATTTAGCATAATTTGTTTGAACATTTCCCAGTGCCTGAAGGGAGAGTATTTTCTCAATTAAGAAAAGATAAGTGTTCACTGGAGTTATCAAACATTCTAATCTACATACCATAAAACAGAGCTTTAAGCAGCTTTTTGCTGTTTTGTTAAAACATTAAAAATAAGATTATATTGAAAAATATATTCTAAGAAAAATACTAACAGCATGGTGTTAGAGATAGTTATAAACAAGCAGATTAAAATATATGGCTATAGCAAGAATAATTTTCGCTCATGTTATTTTTTATTGTTCACATAGAGATTTTTAATTTTTGCTTTAATATACAAGATAAATTTTTTTTATATTTTTAGAATTTTCTCTTCAGAAAGTTTAATAGAATCAATTTGATGATCAATGAATATTCAAAAAATTTTTAATTCCAATGATTTTTAGCATCTCCCTTTTACTCTCAAAAAAGTCCCAGTTTAAACAATAAATTTCACAATTACCCTGACTGTAGCCAACAGGACAAAGCCACATTCCTTGCGATGTGGCCTTTGACCCTTTCCAGCCTCTGCTTCCTCATTTCTACCCCATCCTCTCCAAACCCTCCCAAGCTCAAGCCACACACTCCTTCTCACTGGCCAGGAGCAAAGTTCACTGGCACTGCTCTGCCCTCACACTTCCCTATGCAGTGCCCTGTGCTCTCGTAACCCTGATGAATTCTAACTCAACCATTAAATCCAACTCTAATATCTTCCTACAGCTTTCCATGGCTTTCCCCTCCCACCTCACGCCACAGCATTAAGTATGTGCTGATCTGGGTCCTTGTGCAGCCTACAACCCTGATGGTTACAGCTCCATTATTTTGTTTCTGGTCCTTCTTTGTGACTGGATGGGGACAGCTGAGAAGTCATGGACTTTGATTTCTTCATCTTTGTTGCCCCCAGAGCCTGATGCATTACCTAACACACAGGGCTCGTTAGGTAAATATTTGTCCAATAGAATGTGTTGTATTATAAAGATGGCCTTTTAGTATCTCCTGAAACACACCTTTCAGGCATCTCCCTTTTCTGTGTTTGTGCATAAGGCACAAACACAGGACTGATCGACCAGCTGCTGAGCTCAGCAGGGCCTGGTGTTCTCTGAAGGACATAGGTTTATGATCACCTATTGGCTTGTCCTTACTTGGGCTCTAGGGTAAATAGATAATTAACCTCAGCTGTCTAGCGACTTACTTAACTTCATAGAACCTGAGACAGTGATAGTGTATATGTGTGTGTGTATGCACACACACGTGTAAAATGAACTTCGATGAATAAGCTAATAGGACCACACACAAAGCCTGACTAACAGATAGGGTAATGAATGGAACCTAACCCTATTCCCTAAAGCTGACCACAGACCCCTTCACTAGATAAGCTAGCCTTAAGTATAAAGATGCTCCTTCAAAGTGAATCTATGACATATACAATGGTGGGACTCCACACTGCATTATGTCTCATTCAAATAAGAATGTTTTTCATTATGGATATAATTCAAGGGTACCTATAGGTGTGCATATATGTATATATTATCAACACCTGAACAGAAAACAAATGTTAGCTATTAAGATGTCCATTGACATCAATAATGCTGCAAATTATATAGGTTGTAACAGAAAGGCCTTGGAGCCAGACAGATCTGTCACAGAATTTTTTATTCTATCATTTACAGTTGAGTATATATATATATTTTTTTATATATATAATTTTTTTTTTTTTTGGTTGCGTTGGGTCTTCGTTGCTGTGCACAGGTTTTCTCTAGCTGCGGTGAGCGGGGACTACTCTTCGTTGCGGTGCGTGTGCTTCTCATTGCGGTGGCTTCTCTTGCTGTGGAGCATGGGCTCTAGGTGCGCAGGCTTCAGTAGTTGTGGCACACGGGTTCAGTAGTTGTGGTTTGCGGGCTCCAAAGCGCAGGCTCAGTAGTTGCGGCGCATGGGCTTAGTTGCTCCGCGGCATGTGGGATCTTCCCAGACCAGGCTCAAACCCGTGTGCCCTGCATTGGCAGGCAGATTCTTAACCACTGCACCACCAGGGAAGTTCCGTCACAGAATTTTGACTTCATCTTTCCCTGAACCTCAGTTTCCTCATCAGTAAAATGTTGATGATATTGCCTGCCATTCAGGGTTGTTGAGAGGATTAAAGAGAAGAACAGTGCTTAGCTAGATAAATGGTAAATTTGTTATATTTCTTATTACAAGGTTTGCTCTTGTTTGACTACCATGTAACCTGCTAACACTGGACAACCTTAATTCTTATTCTCTAAAAGTCACCAAGTATCTCACCACTGACAAATTTTGTTTCCAGTGCATTTTAAGCTCAGCCTCCCTCTCTAGATCCACAGGGAGCTGTCCTGCCCAGGGGCTCCTCTGCTCTTCCTAGCAGGCAGTTCCCTCAAAGCAAGAGGTGAGCGCATTTTCTGTGATCCCACCAAGATTTGGCTGGGCTCCACATTCTGCCTGGTGACTCATGTCTTTTTGAGTTGCTGAATGAATTTAAAGTGTTGCCAAGGAATTTTGCAATTCACAGCAGGTAGATGCAGAAATTATAGAATCAGTTTCCTCGAATTAGTAACAATGGCTATTTGTGCCCACCAAAATGAGGACACCTTGGATAAAACACCATAGTCAAGTTTTCTTCATACTTCAGAGCAGACCCCAAAACACCAATGTCATTTTATCACCTTCTAGTGTACACAAATATACAAGTGCATAAAAAGAAAAATCCTATCCCAAGCAGATGGTCCAAATTCATAGGCATTAACAAATATTTTATAATCTTTTTAAAAATATGAACAGTGAACTGATGAAACTGAATAGACTGATGATTACATTATTCAATTACTTCACTTTAGATATAATTTTAAACCTTTCAAAAGACATTTGCCTCTCCTTATCTATAAAACTGATTGCTTTATCTCTCTGTGCTGTATCTTAGACAATTTTCTTGTATCTAGTTTTCAATTTATTATTTTTTTTTCTTTAGTTGTCTTTAACCAGATGATTAAACCATGTTCTGAGTTTCTATTTCAATGACTATTTTACAATTCTACAAAACTTATTTGGTTATTTTTTAATTTTTTTAGTATTCCAGTTAAACTTGTGTTGGTGTTTGGACTATAGCCCTTTGCATAATTTTTCATGGCTGCCCTACAAACAAAATGGCATATCTAATTTTTAGTCTATTTTGATTTACTATTTTAGCACTGCAAGTAAAACACAGAAACCTTACAACCATATAGGTCTGTTTGCCTTCTCCCTTTTATAGTATAGCTGTCATAATGCTTTACATCCACATGTATTGAAAACTCCATCAGTTATAATTTTTGCTGTCAACCGTCATAATTTAAAGAACTTGAGGATAGCCTTAAATTTACCCAGATATTTACTATTTTTATTGTTCTTCTTTCATTCCTGGAGTTCCAAGTTTCCCTTCAGTATCATTTCCTCTCAGCCTAATTAACTTCCTTTCGTATTTCTTTTAAAGCAGATCTGCTGGTAACAAACTCTTGGTTTTCCTTCCTGATACATTTTTACTGAATATAGAATTCTGGATTGACAGTATTTTTTTTAATTAATTAATTTATTTATTATTTATTTTTGGTTGCATTGGGTCTTCGTTGCGGTGTGTGGGCTTCTCATTGTGGTGGCTTCTCTTGTTGTGGAGCACGGGCTCTAAGCACGCAGGCTTCAGTAGTTGTGGCACACGGGCTTCAGTAGTTGTGGATCGCGGACTCCAGAGCACAGGCTCAGCAGCTGAGGCGCCCAGGCCCAGCTGCTCCGTGGCATGTGGGATCTTCCCAGACCAGGGCTTGAACCCGTGTACCCTGCGCTGGCAGGCAGGTTCTTAACCACTGCGCCACCAGGGAAGCCCTGACAGTACTTTTTTCTTCAGCACTTTAAACATATAGTTCCACTGTCTTCTGACCTCCATCACCTAAGAGAAATCTTTGGTTATTCGAATTCTTGTCTCCGTCTATGTAATGTGTTATTTCAAGGTTTTTTTTTCCTATTTTTGGTTTTCAGCAATTTATGATGTATCTGGGCTCATTTTTCTTTGAGTTTATCCTGCTTGGGTTTTGCTGAGCTTCTTAAATCTGTAAATTTGTGTCTCTCAAATTTGGGAAGGTTTCAGTCATTATATCTTCAGTATTTTTTTTTGCACCAATCTCTTTCCTTTCCTTCTGGAACTCAGATGATGAAAATGTTACACATATTGCCATTGTCTCCAATATCCCTAAGCCTCTATTCATTTTTTAGGTGAGTTTTTTTTTTGCTCTGTTGTTAAGATTGGATAATTATTATTGATCTATCTTTAAGTTCACTTATTCTTTGGTCATCTGCATTCTGCTACTGAGCCCATCCATAGATTTTTTTTTTTTTTTTAATTTCTGATATTGTACTTCAGTTCTAAAATTTCTGTTTGGTTTTATTTTATATTTTCCTATTTATCTGCATAGAACTTCTATATTTCCATTCACTGAGTATTTCTATCTTGATATGGAGCATAGTAATAGCTGATTTAGAGTCTTTGATCTCTAAACTCTGGGTCATCTTGGGGTTTTAACTTTATTGTCTTTTTCCCTTGAGAATTCATCACATTTTCCTCCGGGCTTTTTTTATTTGTTTTTGGTATGTTGTGTAATTTTTAATTGTATGTGGGACATAATGAATTATGTTGTAAGACATTAGGTCCTGCTAAACTCCTGGAGTATTTGTTTGTTTTGCAGGCAATCAACCCAGTTAGGTTTAGAATGCAAGTCTGTCTCACTGTCCCTGGACAATGGCTCCACTATCAGCTCAGTATTCAAAGCTGTTGCCATACTGCTTTGGGTCTGCCTCATATTTGCGCAGGTCCAGCATGAGCCTGGAATTTGTTCTGGTTCAAACACATATTTGGGGGGTCCCTTTCTTCAGCTCTCTCTTTTGACATTCCCTACACACTCTCTGGTGTCCCTTTTTCTGAACTGCTGGCCAGAAATATGTGGTTTATCTTACCGTTTAAGAAGCAGCTACAGATCTTCAACTGGGGTCCCATCTCAATGCAAGATGGAGAACTTAAGAGGAAAAATTCGGAAATTTACATCTGCATAGGTCACTTCTTCATATTTTGACTCCCTTCCCCAATCTGTCTGCTTTTGCTAAGTTTTCAGGTTTTCAGGTACTTGTTTTTTGTGCTTTGTACAGAGCGTTAGCTGTAATCACTAAGAAATAGGCTATACCATCTTGGCCAGCAGCAGAATTCAACTATTTGATTGTTTTTTCAACTTTTCCTATATATTTTTCATTTTATCTTATTCTTTTCTCATAGGTTCTATTTCTTCTTTTTATCTAATTATTTGAAGCAAAATCGTTTTATTTTCTCTATCACAATGTTCTATGATCTCAAGTTACTGCTTATGGTGAATTCTTACCCTGCCTATTTCATAATTTTGTATTGTGAGCTCATCTTGAGTCAAAAATCTTTTGGAATCCTTTGCAAACTGGGCTGTGAAAGTAGTCCTTCAGAGTGGCTTTGTATTTGCTTCTCCAGAGGCCCCTGGTAACTCACTAGCCAGAGATCAATTTATATGAAATTTCTCAGTATCATGATTTCTAGACCACAAAGATGGTATAATTTGGATGTTAATTTGTCAAGCAGATTTTGTTTTTGTTTCCAGCAAGAGCTCAGGCAAAAAGCAATCTTTCTTGACATCTCCCTGGGCCAATAAGCAGTTTGTCTAGTTTCTTTTTCACAAAGATGCAGCCAATTAGCAGACAATAGCAGTGAAAAGGTGGAGAATAGATTTGAAAGCAGTGAGTGATTAACATCCTCTCTAACCCAAAGCAGCTGAGCCCCAGTAAGGCCCCTTGATTCTTTTAGGCAAGTCTCAGAAACTCAGCTTTTCTTACTATCTTTCTGCATTTGCCACTACCAACCTGTCACTCTGTGTTCTCTTCCCTCATACCAGCCATGGACTAATTTCCTCTTTCATCAGCTGGAGAGAATAAACACCTACTCTGTTTACTTCACAGTGTCATTGTGAATTACGATGCTCAGAGTGTCAATAGCCACCTAGTCCCCAAACCAGTATGAAAAGACATACTTGAACTGAAGGGAAACTGAATTTTTTAAGGTTATCTTTGCTATCCCAGTGATGCGGACCACCGTGAAGTACAGTCCAGAGGGAAAAAAATAAGCAAATCCAAATTATGGTGCACATTTATCTCTACTTTCCCTGATGCATATAGATGTCATTGACCTTTAATCACTGGTCAAACCATAAGTTGTTTTGCAATGTTTTTGGATCTTTCAAGACTGGGGGTTATTATTGGGAGACAATTTTCCTTGAATCTCAATATTTCTGCAGATCTTGTTTGCAGAGATATTGACTTCCCTTTGTTCTGAACTATTTTTTCAAGGATATTCATATAGCAAACAGCCTTGAAATGTACATGTATCTTCCTCTAGAGCAAAGATGAGGTTTCCTTACTGCCTTGGAAGATAGAGGTAGTGTTTCCCATGAAGCAAAAGGCAGGCGTGCTTACTGTCCAGTTAGTATAATAAAGAAAATGTCTCTCCCTGAAGCAAAGGTCAAGCATGCTGACTGCATATTATACAAGATTCAAGTTCCCTAACAAACCCTGTTCTTCTGTAACAAACCCACTGCGTTCACAGGTATTGTCTGCCCTCTTCAAGACATCCCATCAGAACTTGGGCTTGGGAACTGGTGCAAAAATGCTGATTCTCTGGCATCTGCTACTGCTGTGAGTAACCTACTGTCCTTTGCCTCTGGCTCAGTCTCAACTCTACTAGCATCCTTGAAACCACGGCAGGTTAACCTGTTAGCTTGCAAGTAGAGTAAAATCTTAGACCTTCAGAGTCCTCGGCAGTTATATAATGTCTTTCTATGCCTGCCCAATGCTTCCATGGTATTTATTTCTCCAAGAGTGAGATGGTTGCCATGTATCCACATAGCAACTGGGCAAGGGCCAATTTACAGATCCTCTCCAGGTTCTATCTCAGAACTGTGTTTCTTAATACAAGTACATAGGTGCCAAAAGTGGTCACTGGTTTCTTTGTTTCATCCTCAGTTACACATATTTCTCTTTGATATGCATACACTCATATATCTAAACAGCTGCAAGCAGAAGCAAACACAAACAGATTATATTCTATAGCTACTATACGCATCTATGCTAAGCCTATACAAATGCATTAATAAACCCCACTTGACATTAAGGATGTAAAAACCCCATGTAAGCACATATGGTCACCTTATCTTTGATAAAGGAGGCAAGCATATACAGTGGAGAAAAGACAGCCTCTTCAATAAGTGGTGCTGGGAAAATTGGACAGGTACATGTAAAAGTATGAAATTAGAACACTCCCTGACACCATACACAAAAATAAACTCAAAATGGATTAAAGACCTAAGTGTAAGGCCAGACACTATCAAACTCTTAGAGGAAAACATAGGCAGAACACTCTATGACATAAATCACAGCAAGATCCTTTTTGACCCAGGTCCTAGAGAAATGGAAATAAAAACACAAATAAACAAATGGGACCTAATGAAACTTAAAAGCTTTTGCACAGCAAAGGAAACCATAAACAAGACCAAAAGACAACCCTCAGAATGGGAGAAAATATTTGCAAATGAAGCAACTGACAAAGGATTAATCTCCAAGATTTACAAGCAGCTCATGCAGCTCAATAACAAAAAAACAAACAACCCAATCCAAAAATGGGCAGAAGACCTAAATAGACATTTCTCCAAAGAAGATATACAGATTGCCAACAGACACATGAAAGAATGCTCAACATCATTAATCATTAGAGAAATGCAAATCAAAACTACAATGAGGTATCATCTCACACCGGTCAGAATGGCCATCATCAAAAAATCTAGAAACAATAAATGCTGGAGAGGGTGTGGAGAAAAGGGAACACTCTTGCACTGTTGGTGGGAATGTAAATTGATACAGCCACTATGGAGAACAGTATGGAGATTCCTTAAAAAACTAAAAATAGAACTACCATACGACCCAGCAATCCCACTACTGGGCATATACCCTGAGAAAACCATAATTCAGAAAGAGTCATGTACCAAAATATTCATTGCAGCTCTGTTTACAATAGCCAGGACATGGAAGCAACCTAGGTGTCCATCATCGGATGAATGGATAAAGAAGATGTGGCACATATATACAATGGAATATTACTCAGCCATAAAAAGAAATGAAATGGAGGTGTTTGTAATGAGGTGGATGGAGTTAGAGTCTGTCATACAGAGTGAAGTAAGTCAGAAAGAGAAAAAGAAATACAGTATGCTAACACATATATATGGAATCTAAGGAAAAAAAAAAAAGGTCATGAAGAACCTAGTGGCAAGATGGGAATAAAGACACAGACCTACTAGAGAATGGACTTGAGGATATGGGGAGGGGGAGGGGTGAGATGTGACAGGGTGAGAGAGTGTCATGGACATATATACACTACCAAATGTAAAATAGATAGCTAGTGGGAAGCAGCCACATAGCACAGGGAGATCAGCTCGGTGCTTTGTGACCACCTAGAGGGGTGGGATAGGGAGGGTGGGAGGGAGGGAGATGCAAGAGGGAAGAGATATGGGAACATATGTATAACTGATTCACTTTGTTATAAAGCAGAAGCTAACACACCATTGTAAAGCAATTATACTTCAATAAAGATGTTAAAAAAAAAAAAAACCCATGTAAGACCAGCTATAAAGTTTTATTATTATTACAAGAGCTAAGGTTAGCCACCCCTGAGCTACTTATTAGAATTTCCTCATTCCTGAATAGAGCTTTAGTTAAAAGTAAATCAGTGAGCACTCAGCTAAAACATTTGTTAGAGATCAGTAAACAGAAGTTTGTTTCCTCTGTCAAAGGCTAAAAGGGACCAGGGACCATGTTTAATCTGTAGATAGAAAGTATCACTGTGCCTCTCTGTTTTGGTTGTATTTCCCTGACAATTTGGTTACTAAGTTGTTAGATTCCAGAATTGACTCTTGATTGAGTCCACTTGGTCTAGCAATGCATATTAAATTAATGAACAGGAAATGAGTTAACTTAAATTCCCTGGCTATCTTATTTTTCTTTTGTATTATTTACATGGTATCAAAATCTGTTCCAGTAACTACGGACGCATAACAAATTACCCCCAAATTCAGTGGCACAGAGCAGTAACGAGTCATGCTCACTGATACTGTGGGTCAGGAATTTGGATGGAGGCACAATAGGCCCAGCTGGTCTCTGCTCTGATGTCTGGAGCTGCCGATGGAAAACTCAAAGGCTAGGAGCTGAAACTGTCTGAAAGCTTCTTCACTGATGTCTGGTGTTTGGTGGTGGCTGTCTACTGGGGGCCGTGTTTGTGCTCCACATTGACCTCTCCATGTGAGTTAGTCTGTGCTTCCTCACAGCATGGTAGCTGAGTTCTAAGGGCAAGTGTCCTAAGAAAGGGAACAGATGGAAGCTGTATCATTTTCATGACTGAGCCTTGGAAGTCACATAGCATCTCTCCTGCCACATCTATTGATCAGAGAACTCAAGTGTGCCCAGATTCAAACAGAGAATATACACCTCAACTTTTAGTGAGAGGATGTCAGTCACATTTAGGAAATTCATGTGGGATTGCGATATGTATATTGGTGTGGTCATCTTTGGAAAATACAATCTGCCACAGTATTTATTTGTGGTGAATTCTCACAATAATCTTACAAAACAGATGGTTTCATATTCTTCACCTTATAGATGGAAAATGGATCTTAGGCAAGTGAAGCAACTTGACCAAGATAACAACCATTGGTGAACCAGTGCCCACCCTTAACACACAAAATGCCTAAACACTTGATCATAAGAACAACCATTAGTAAACTTACCCATATTTGAGTTTTGCTTAGACAAAGAATTCCTCCTCCCATAACCAGAGATGATTCTGGTCTGTACCCAGAGCCACTGCTTTCAGGATTCTGTTGACCTTTCTAGTTGATCTGGCCATTATCCCAAGTTTCAATGTGTAACATCTAGCACATGACCTGCCCTTTTAAAGTTCTTATTTTAACAGCTTCTGGGACTGTATTGGCTTGGTAGAGGAGCCTAGAGGGTCTCGTACAGCGTGGTGGCAACATGAGTAAGCTCTGGAAGCAGATAAACGGGGTTTAAATCCTGACTTTAACACTTCTTGTTTTAATACAGTAAATGCATTACTTAACTGCAAAGCCTCAGTTCCTTAACTACTGAAATGGAGAAAATAGTATGCTTCTAGAACCTGGTACAGAAGGGGCATATTAATAGAAATACACAAAGTATCACTGATACCTGACTCCATATTTTTAAGCAGCATCCTAGGAACTTTCTAATTATAACTAGATGTTTTCAAGTGGTGCCACATGAGCTTTTACAGATACATCACCATGGATGCCCCCCTTAGCTTCCTCTTCTGATCCAGATGTCCCCCCCACCCCTTGGCAGATGCCTCCAGAAGTCACCTGAGGGCCGTGCCTCATCACTACTTCAGTTATAGGTGCTCCCCCAGGAGAAGGCTGTCTTCTAATGAGACAGTAGCAGCAATCCTTCAGGATGCCTGAGAGGAACAATATTCAAGTCCTCCACCATTCCACTTGGGTCACATAGGAAAACAGTTTCTTCTGCTTTTGCTAGTAATTTCTCTCTCCAGGGGGCTTGTACCATCAGTCTTTGGAGCCAGGATAGAACACTGCCCACTACCATAACCATCCCTCCTCCCTCACCCAAACATTCCTTCCTCTTTCTTCAACCAAAAGCAAAAATACATACAACTTATGCAAGTTCCTTCTTCTCAGATCCATCCATGGCTTTACAGACTCTCCTGACTTGCAATAGTCACGCTACCCTTTACATGCTCACTCTTTTCTGCACTTCCTACTCTGATTTTATATCCTGGTCAGTCTCTCTCATCTCTTGCCTTTCCCTTTGTCCTCTGCGTTTGTAAAGCATGGTATATCCAGGTGGGGGTTAGCTTCCGTTAGCTGCTTTCTGTAAGGGGAGCTGTTGGCCTGGTTGGCCCATACTGTGTATCCAAATTTTATTATTTAGATCCTTCCTGTGAAGCAATCAGATGTAACATTATCAGGAGAGGTCTTTAACTGCAGATTTCATTTAAAAATTAAATAAAAAAGAATGCATTGAGAATGACTCAAACCCCATTGTGGAAAAAGAACTATAAACAATTCACACTTGAATAACTTAACCTGAATGTTATTTGCAGTTTAGTGTATATTTAATTCAACGTAGGGCTGATGATAACTTACAATCCCTCATCACTAAGAAATTTTTCATAACCCTTGGCCAGTTGTGGCTGAGGGGAGTATCTCTGCCATGGTCCTATTTACATGTCCTTCTTCTTTCAGATCCATTGCCCCATGCTGAGCCCCCTTCTGTATGTGTCTGTGTCTCACTCTGTCTGGGTTTAAGTGGCCACTCTCCCGGGTCAAGACTTAATGCCAATTATTTAATGCCATCTCTCTATCTGTAACTACTCAAAGCTCACTTTTAATTCAAATTCCTCATCAACTCTATTTTTCAGAGGTTGCTTTCTCCAAGTATGTTCTACTAACTGCTATCTCTGGCTGCCTGCTGCCATAAATAGCACTCAGTCTCCACATCCTGTGCCACGGGCAAAGAGAAGTGTTGTATAGCCCCAGGCACTTTGGTGGGAAGAGAGCTACTTCCAGTTTGGATAGTAAAAGAAAAGCTTCCCTTGTTGCCCAGATCTCTGATACTTCCTGTGTTTCCATGGCAAACTTCCCTCCCCTGGATGCAGCTGCTTGGGAGGGTTGGGAAGAGAAGAATTATTAACCATTTTGTTCCCACAACATATGTTTTATGCTTTCTCTTTTCCCTGCACACTACATTTCACTTTCTGTCCTTGTTCCCTTTTTAAGCACCCCCATCTCCATACACATACTCTTTTTTTCAGCTCTCTCAATGTGTGGGGTTACTCACTTAACCCCAGAAAACCTATCTTTTTGGCAGTAAAATACTGGATTCATAGCAGTGCCACTAGAAAAACATTTTTTTTAAATAAGTCCTCTGTTTTTAGAATGAGTAGGCCCTTGAACCCCTAAGCCAGGGCTGTTGGTCACTCCAGGAAGTCACCTGCAGCTGTAAAAACCAATGCATATAATGAGGATAGTATTTTTGGCATTTTGAATATGTATTCCCCCTTAAATTACGCTCCTTTGCAGCTCTGGCATCCCAGCTTAGCCAAAAAGCTGACTGCTCCAAGGAATAACAGGCCATTGATCATCTTTGAGTCATAAATCCGACGTTTACAAATCCACATCAAGACAACAGTTATGAAAGCCAAGCTTTGGGTAGAGAGAAAAAAAAGAAAGAAAAGAAAACCACTCCACATTGCCCTGACCTCATTTAACACAGTAAGAGCCAGACCTGGCCCACCAGTGGGGTCTCACCATGGGCCTAGGGTAGAGAGAACTCAGGACAGAACACAGGAGGCTGCAAATGTGCCTGAGCATCATAGCCTCCTCCCTACCCCATGCGTACCCCTCCCCCGAAAACTGGGATGTGAGCGTAGAATGGGATTTACATAGACAGAGAGGTGCTTTTGCCTCCTTTCCCATTTGGGACTCAGAGCAACTTGCCACAGAATGGCTGCAGCAGAGGAATGCTGGTTGTACAACATGATTGTGTGGGGAACGCAGGGGGAGGAGGCTCAGTTTAACCCTTCAGAGACTCCCTTAGCCCTCATATGACATCAAAAGTGTCTAGAAGTTTCCAGATGCCCTGAGAAATGAAGCAGGCTATATCCGATGATACTGGGTGGAGAGCTTACCAGAGGGTCACTGTAAGGGGCCACAGGGGAGTCTGCTAGGCTAGAGGGTCAGATGGAAGGGACAAGAATGGAAGTGATACCAAATCAGCAGAGAGGACAGTCAAGCCCCCCAGTGAACCACAAGATTACAGAGCATGTGTCCACCAGCTGCTAACTTCAGCTGTTGAGCGGCAGCCACCAGGCATAAAAAGGACATCACTGCAGAGAACAGAGGAGCCAGGATAGTACAGATGGGTCTGAGGTGTCTCTTTCCCACTGCCATCAGGTCAGAAGGCCTTATTCTTGCCATATACTGAGAAACCATCTCAGAAAAGAAAGAGAAAAAATTTTTAAATTCTGAATGACTACCCGAAAGTTACTGTTACCCACATTTGCCAAACCGGGCTAAATTTTACATTTTTCCCTTTGTAGTAGGCAGCTTCTAAAGATTTCTCCCAGTGATCCCCACTTCCTAGCATTCATGGCCTTGTACTTGTGCTTGAGTATGTTGAGTATGGTTTGGACCTAATGACTTGCTTCTCACAAACAATACAGCAAAACTGTTGGGTTGTGACTTTGAAGATTTGGTTTGAAAGAGGATTTGGTTTCCAATTTGCTCACCTCTCTTCCTCTCTCCTCTGCTTGTTCTGATTAAATAAGATACCATGTTGTAAGCTGCACAATGGAGAGGCCCATGTGGCAAGGAACTCGGGAAGCTTCTGAACAATAGCCAGAAAAGAACTGAGGCCCTCAGTCTTACAATTCACAAGGAACTAAATCCTGCCACCTGACATGGATGAGCTTGACAGATTGTCCCTCAGTCTAGACTTCAGATGGAACCCAGCTAAAGTAACCAATTCATTTCAGTTTTCCCAAGACTTTCTTAGTGTGAGCACTGAAAGTTCCACATCCCAAGAAACCACTCAGTCTTGAACAATCCCACACAGTTAGTCACCCTAGATCCAGCCCTAGATGACACCTTGAATGTAGCCTTCTGAAAGACCCTGAACCAGATGACCAAGCAAAGCCACACCCAGATTTGTGACCTAGTAATCATGAGATAATAAAAGTGTGTTGTTTTAAACTGCTGCACTTTAGGGTAATTAGTTATGCAGCAATTGATAACTACTACATTCTTCATTACCAAACAAATTAAAAGTTCAAGAGAAAGATCAGGTCAGCTATAGAAAAATAAAGAAGCTGCATTTTTCCTTGTGCATCTGCATGTAGTGTGAGTTAAATTAGCAACTCACTATAAATGTACTATACTTCTAAACAGTTGATTCCAGGAGCACAGTTTTCAGAAAGAATGAAGAACTAGGTATGCCCCTGATCTTCAAGTTTAAAAGCAGATTAAGAAATCCAGGCACAATCACCTGACAGATCAAAAATTGCTATCACGGGCTTCCCTGGTGGCGCAGTGGTTGAGAATCTGCCTGCTAATGCAGGGGACACGGGTTCGAGCCCTGGTCTGGGAAGATCCCACATGCCGCGGAGCAACTGGGCCCGTGAGCCACAACTGCTGAGCCTGCGCGTCTGGAGCTTGTGCTCCGCAACAAGAGAGGCCGCGACAGTGAGAGGCCCGCGCACCACGATGAAGAGTGGCCCCCGCTCGCCGCAACTGGAGAAAGCCCTCGCACAGAAACAAAGACCCAACACAGCCAAATATAAATAAAAAAAAAAAACTTCTTAAAAAAAAAAAATTGCTATCACAAACTTAGTTTCTTTTCTAGACACTCTATAAGTAGATTAAATAAATTTTGTAAGTCAGGCAATTAATCTGTCTTGTAGACAGGACCAGAACCAAAATATCTCCCTATCTCAGGAAGCAAGTATATCATAAAGCCAATATTGAATACGAGTGGAAACTCTTCAAATTTTCTCCTGTCACAGGAAAATTGGCTTCATTTAGCCAATCTACTACACAGAGATCAGCTCTATACCATGCAGACTGGCATTTAACAAATGCAACTTCATGATTATCAGGCATACAATGTAGTATATTAAGATCCTGAGTATTTTCAGTGATAAGGCTCGATCAGAGGCAGTGGTTGAATGATTAGTTTCAGGCATGGAAAAATATGCCATGGAGGCCAATACAAATGCTTCAGTTTCAATTGAGATAACAACAATAGCCATAGCCATAAATATTTGTACAGTGTTTCACAGCTCAGAAAGATTTACACACACTTTAAATCAAAGATTCTGACACTTCAACTCTGAAAGACACCTAGGGCTGAAAGAATTCTTTTCATTCTCATTTGATAAGAAAAATTGAAGTTATAAACATTTAAATGATTTTTCCAAAGTCACAGATCTGGGATTCAAACCCAGACATCTCCGAATGGCAAGTGCTACTTACTCTCTTTCCTCCCCAGCAGCAGAGAGAAAGTGGAAATATTCATGAACTATCCAGTTTCCTACTTTCACTGGGAAATGATCTAGGAAGCACTGTGGAAGGCAGAGAGGATCTATAAAGTATATTTATGGTAACAGCAGAACTGTTATGCATCATTGTGGGGATTCTTCTTTCCCTAAGCCCTGAGGTCTCTGAAACACTGCTCTAGTAATAATGACGGTTTAGGTCCAGATGTAGAATAAGTTTTTAGTTGAAGTGTCATATGAATAGAAAATCTAGAATTACTGAGAATAAATTATGTTAGAAATTTGAAAAACACATGGCAAGTGCCCTGAAGTATGGTAAGTTCAATTCAATTTAACAGACAATGATTGAGTCTGCCTCCCATAAGCCAGGCAGTAGTATTCCAGACCTGTGCTGTACAGCATGATAGCCAATATTCACATATGGCTATTTAATTAAAATTTAAAAAACTAAAAATCCAGTTCCTAGTCACACTAGCCACATTTCAAGGCACCCAGTAGCTATATGAGGCTAGTGACTAATTATAGAACATTTCCATTATAACAAAAAGTTCTACTGAACAATGCTATTAGACTCTTAAGAAGAAATAACCAAGTCTCCCAGAGTAACTCACATTCTCATACAGAAAACACTCTACTTTATAAGTACTCTAAAAATGCAGGAGTATAACTCTGGCCAGGCTCTCTAACAATGTCTTATGAGAGGTAACACATGACTTCTGGAATCATTCCAAATAGGTACTAGCTAATTAGAGGCTTTTCTCATCCTTTAAAGATATTATGACATGTATTAAAATGTCATGCCTTCTATTTTCCTCATCTTACCAATATTCCATAGGAACCACACACCAGAGTTAACATAAAATACTAGATAGTCTCTATTGTAGAAGTGTATTTCCTGTGCACCACCATCCTAGGGAACACGCCAGGCACCACAGTAGCCACAGAATGGGCTGCCCTTTCATCCCTGAAACAGGTCTGCCAGATTTATAGACCTCAACTGTTGACCCAGTCATTCGTTGGGCATGCCTGAGAACAGGAGGATTGGATGCGGAGCAGCGAGTGGCAACATGACTCAAGGAAGCAGTGACCTGGCTGGCTATGTGTCACAGCAGTGAGCTCTCAGGACCCACCCTTCCTAAGTCAGGGTCCTGGCCTTGAGCAGAGCTGTTTGGCCTCAGCTAGATGTCAGCAGAGCAACCTGGCACGCAGCTCAGAGAGTTTTCCAGCCAATCTCACTGCCCCACACAGCCCCATCCTGCTTGTCCATTACAGGCAAGCTTCTCTCTAGTATACTAGAAGCATCTCTAGTATACTGGACAAAAACTGTCCCAAAAGACAGTACGCATCAAAGTGAAAAGGAAGGACACTTGGAAATCATCCTTCCCATACCCTGAATCTCATAGAAGCACAGAGAGAAGTGAGAGACATGAGGTCACCAGAACCAGGGTAATCCTGTTTCTGCATCTGTGAAATAGAGAGATGTTTCCACACAGAGATGTCATGTCTCACCAGCACAACTACAGTCACCAGCATCATGCTCCTGTGCTGTCCCAGCTCTCAGTTCCTCACACCACCCTGCAGTGAGTAGTACCAGCTTTTAACTCTTCTCCTGTGGACAGACTTGTTTCTTCTGTACTGCTCATGTTTTAATCAATGAACAACTCCAAATCAATGACCAACTAGTTGACTCTTGGTCATTCTTCATGGGAAACATACCAACAGAAGTCTATAGTAAGTATAGATCCCAACAAGACAAATTCAATTTGGGAAATAAGGATCTAGGCCTGTTGCCCCAAATACTATAACTGATAAAATTGCTACTATCATAAAACCTGATTCACCCAGCTCACCCTGTCATTATAATTTTATTCCTGGGGGGGGGTGTCTTAAAATATTTACAAATTTCAGTCACACAAGCTTCAGGTGCAAATAGTCAACTCATAATGAACTATTAATGCCTTAATAAGGATTAGGATACAGCTACCCAGATTAAGAATGGGACACCAGATGAATCCTGCAGATTTAGCTCCCTAGGGGTGGAAACAGCCCCACAAGAGGAAGTTTAGAGCCAAAGACAAAACCTAACTTACATTGAGATTGTGTACAGGGCAGGCCTCATTTCCAATGGTGAAAAAAGATGAAGTTTTTTCAATAGGTCATGGGCTCTTTAAGTTACAGTCTTGAAAAATCAGCCACTGAAATAGTTTATGAATCTGTGGGTACAGCACAGCGAAACATTTAATCAGGGAACAGAAAACCTTCTGGAACAAATAAGCCAAATGAATGCCTAGAAGTGGAAATGTTAACTAGTGATGTAAGTTCAGAGTACAGCTGTGTCAAAATGAGTCAGGCTTCTGGCCCAACAAGCAAAGTCTATGAAAGATATAGAAGAATTATATTGTTTTTCCTAAACTCAAAACAGTGGACTTTTGCCATGTTAATTCTGAGTTTCTGAGATGAGATACAAGAAATTAAGAAAGCAAAATGGAATGGTTATAAAACAAATACTTCCTACGTTATTGTGTTGAGGAGACAGGGTTGTATTTTTTTTCTTCTGGCAGAGGAGTGATTAGACATCTTTCAGGAGATATGCCTCAGATTTATTTCAATGACCTTATAGTCTGGGTATGATGGCACCAAAAATATACTCAGTTTATTAGTTAATGTCTAATGAATCACATTTTGAGTGTTTTAGGACAATTCATAAGCTCTTGTGGTTCATTTGGTCCACAAGACATCACTGAACAAACCACAGTGTCAGTGCCTGCATTGGCTGTTCTGCACTCCTTGTGGAAGAATGGTTCCAAGAACCATGCAGGGTGGGACTTTTTGCCAAACTAATCATCCTAATTGTCCAGCAACATGATCAAGACTTCAAAGTATCAGTCATTACTTATGTAGGCTTTGGGAAGAAGATAAATCAGTTTCAACAGGTTCTGATTAAAACTGTTCTTAATAATAGTAACTATCGCAAACGGAGACATTTGTCAGGCACGATAATAGGCACTATTATTTTTTCCATTTTATATTTGAAGTTTAGGCAGTTTTTAAAACTTGCCCACGGTTACATATCTGGTATGGCAGAGCCAGGGCCTCCAGGAGAGACACTGGAATGCCTCTGCTGGCAACAACTTCAAGCTACACTAAAGTAGTTCTCAGTTGAATTGAGCAGAAAAAAACTGACCAAGTCAAATAACTAGCAAACAGTGCAGAACTGTATGTAATAAAATGCTGAATAGTGGAAAAGAGATTCTAAAGTCCTAGAGAGGTTCAGCAAAAGAGAAAATCCAGACTGGAAGACACAAGCAAGGTTGGCAATAGAAGGTGCACTGTGAGCTGGCCTTTGGAATGGCTGTGACAGTACAGATACAAGAGCAAAGGTGAGAACAACAGGAGGAAGAGGTTAGAAGGTATGGGAGCTATGAAGAGGCCAGACTGAGCAAACGGTACAGGAGAGAAATAGTTGTCCACTTTTAGGCTTATTCCCAATTTTTAAGCTCACAAAGAACTCAAGGGGCATACAGATCAACCCATGTAATACGTAACAGCAGACCTGATAAGGAATTGCACTGGAATCTCCGTTACCCAATCTACAGTGCTTCCCATGAGCTACCATGCAGAAAGGCTGTGCTCCATAATCCTAATTCAATCTAATGTTGATTGAGCCCCTACCTTGGACAGATACAGTGCTAATTATTGGGAAGATAAGAGTGAAAAAGATGTCCGGTCCCCAGGGAACTCATGTTAAAACCACGTAAGTACACAAATATTTGTGGAATGAGTTGGCCTGGGGAGGAGTGTGACAATAGATACACTAAGTGTTAAAGGAAGAAGGAAGGAGTATCCCATCTCTCTTGAGACAGGAAAGACGTCTGAGCAGGGACATTTGATATGGGCCTTGCAAGAGGAGTGAACTATGATCACTCAAGAAAAAGAGAAAGAAAGAACAAACAGCAGGAGCAACTGGCTGTAAACATGGAAGGATCCTACATATGCTATTAGAAGGAAGGGCAACCCAGCAGAGCTACAGCTGAGAAGAGCAGATACGTGAGTCGGGAGGCAGAGCTGCCAGAGCAGTCTTAGATGACGGGGGTGAGGGATAACATAAGGAATCGGAACGTAATTGAGGAGCCACAGAAAAACTTAGCATCGCAATGAGATTTGATCTCTAGTTTAAGATGAAAATCTGGCAGCAAAGTGAAGAACAGATGTGTGTGTTGGGGTGGGGCGGGGAGAATGAGTTAAAAGGCTCCTGAGCTATTCAAGAAGAAGCCCAAAGTCAGGTGATGGTAACAGACAAGACGAAGGATTCATGAGGCACAGAGGTAGATTAACAAGGCTTACCAACGAAAAGATAATGACGATTTCTGATTTTAATGACTTGGTGGATGGTGGTGTCACTAAATAGGATGGGGACATCAAGACCAAAAGCAATCAAAGTAAGTACCACTTGAACTAGAAAAACACTGAAAATTCTGAAAACACATTGATGGATTCTCAAAACTGGGTGATGGCATTTTCTATAATGACGGTGTAGTCCGCCAGAGCAGATGGCTCAGGGGAGTGACAACAAGGACAAAGGACCTCCAGGTCACTAGTTCAAAGTCACAGTTCTCAAATGTCCAAAATTTGTTCACATATCTGACAGCTGTTCAATGACTTACGTAAAAGGAATTAGAGGTCTTAGTTTAGGTTCTAGCAAGACAGGTGTTCCTCTTTATAAATGATACTCAGTGTTGATTTTTTATGAAGTTAAACCAGTTCTCACCCTTGAGTTGCCTGCTGAGGTGGTTTTGGACTAATCAGAGTCATTTTCTTCCAAAAGCATTCAACCATGGCATAGTTGATTTGTTTAAAAATTTTAAAAGTCAAGGATAGGAGTTGGCAAAAATTGATAAAGCAATCATTTAATATAGCTCTTTCTGCTTCCACCCATCCTTCTTTATTCTCATAATGTCACTTCCAAAAAGGTATCTGCCACATTTCGTGTCTCTGTTTCTTTCATTTCTTTGTCAAAATTTAGATCCAGATAAAGCATTCAGCCTGCAGTAGTGGATCTCTCTGCCTTTGGAAGATAACACAGTGTCACCACAGGTTTTTGGATTTTATATGTATCTGTATATATATATATAAAACATGTGTCCTTCCTTTCAAACCCAAAGTTCCAAGTGGAAGGATATGTGTCCTGGGCATTAAGTGAGATATACAGGGTGTTCCCAGAGGCCTCCACAGCAAGAGACTCTTTGAGGTGCAGGGGAACCTCAGACCTCCATGGTTCCATATTTGCTTACCCTGTCCCCATGTGTGGACTGGCCCATGGCAAACCACCGTAAAAAAATGAAGTCTCATAAGAAATGTGCTTGAATTTGTACATTCCTTGGTGTCGGCTAAAGCCACAGGAACTTTGGCTGTATTTTAAAGTTACACCCATTCCCCATTGCAGTGCAGGTCTGTGAAATAATGCCTTAGCTCTGCCAAAAACCACAATGATTATCAACAGTGTAAGTAATCAAGTAAAAGCACTTTTCCACAGCCCACTGACCAGACTGTCAAGAAAACAAGAAGTAGTAGCAAAAATTGATTGCCGTTTGCAAAGATAATTTGTCTGAATTATATTACTGTATAGCAACAGTGATGCATGTGTGCCTGGCATATTTACAGTAAGCATTTTAGGTTTAATTTAGAAATCTGAGTCATTAGAAAACTTCTCTCTCATTATGATGAAGGGGCCACCGTGGACTCAGCACTATTACAATCTGAAGAGGGAAAGGGAATAAACAAGCAAGCTACACACACTAAAAGCAGAGAGAATTACCACTGGGCTGAAATAGTGGGAAGAAATTCAAATTATAGATAGTTGCTTACTATTGAACAGTTAACACAAGCATGGTTATTTTACATTATTAAGCAGCTTATTTTTAATGTTCTAATATAAAGTGATATGGTCACTGTTTTGTTGTTTTAAACCCTTCATTTCTATGAGGGAAATAAGGTTTCAAATTGTAGGAAACAGGCCAAATAGATCAACCAAATTAGACTTCCCCACCCCTCACAGATACCCCTATGCTTCTTCTTCAATAATTGCTAGCATCGGTATTCAATAACTCAGGCTGCAAGATGTTCAACCCTATGCTGCTGGAAAATCTTATTTAAATTGAATTTTTCCCTATTCAACTCTTAATGTCAGAATCTGGAGGATGTCTGGTGAAAAGCATCAAGCCTTACTGGAAATTAATGTAGCGGAAACATAATAAACTTGGGCCGGAGGCCTCCTCCCAAGATTAGTAGGTGTGAATCCGTGGTTCAAAACCTGGTTGCATACTAGCATGGCCGGGAAGCCTTTTTTAAAATACTGATGTTTGAGCAGCCCCCTCCAGGGGCCATTTAATAAAACATCTGCTGAGAATGGGGCCCAGGCACAATTGGGTTTTTGAGCCCCTCCCCCGTAGGTGCGTCTAGTATACAACCTGGTTTGAGAATCACTGTTTCATGTTCTGGCATGCCTGTGGAGACAGAATTTTGTGCGTATTTGCCTAGAAATACTTTCGACTGATTACACTAAGAGCCCTTGGCATTCACACTTACATGTCCATTGGAGACACCTGGGGAATTTTATGAATGCTGATACCTGCGTCTCACCTTCCAGGATTCTGATATTCTGGGAGTGGACAATCACTTCCAAGTGACTCCAATGTGTAGCCAAGTTTGAGGGCCACTGCTCTCCATCTATGAAACTGATGAGGGCTGAGCTGGAGGTGGTCCAATATGAGTATTAACAAGACAGGGCTCAGGGTAACCTACAGACGTCACACCAAAAGAATAGGAATCCTTCCTCCTGTTGCCAGCACTGTGATGCTGACATTTAGACTGTACAGAAATAAGCACATAAACAATTGTCTATTCTGAGTAATAAGATAGAGTTGTTTCCATAGAAACAACTGACTAATAATCATAATGGCTAATTAGATAAGTAATTTCCAAAACCTATTTGGATGATAACTAATGTAATAAACTTCAAACTCCTTGTTCAGTGACATGTTTCTTCCTACTTCTCTTAATGGTCTGTCAAGGCTTGGCACTCGGGTCAGTAAAAACCAGTTTTTTAAACCTTAACACCTCCAGAAGAATTACTGAGTGTAGAGAAAAGTAGCATACAACAAGCTTGAGTGTGGAGTCAAACAGACCAAAATCTGCATCCTGGCTATGCCATGTATTAAGCAGCCAGCCTCAGGAATGGGGCTGAACCTTCCCCCCTTGTCTTCTCGTCAGTAAAATGGCAGTGATGCCACCACCCACAGCATGGTAATGAGGATTTGAGAGAACGAATTTCTCTGTTACAGTGCTTTGCACATAGCTATTCCTAGAAAAAGCATAGTAACTATTATTAAAATCATGGCCTAAATCGGGGAGCTGTTCAGGGTTAACATGATACCAAAGTTAAATTTCTCCAGACAAGATGACCACAAATAAAGTTCAAATGACTCCTTACTGCCATCTCATCAGAATACAGAGTCTTGCAATGATTGGGTCTCACCACCCTATTTTTCAGCACATTTTGGGTTTTTTTGGACCAATGACCAAGCTATTTGGTGGTTCTCCCTGGTGCTATTACCCTTCCTGGCCACACTGGTTTCCTTCCATTTTCCTCAGGGTAAACATGACTGGCCTATTCTTGATGTTCCTTCATTCCTCTCCTATTTCTGCCTCAGTGCGGCTACCAAATCCATATCTCGCAAACAAGGTTCTGAAACAGAAGATGCCACCATCAGTCTTATCTACTCTGCTAACCAAACAAGCCCAGGTGATGTGCTCAGAACCCTCTGTCCCTTTCCCTCCTTCCCAGAGTCGGCATCTTAGGGCTGGGAAAAGTATAAAATTCATGGCTCTGACTCCCTTATTTTATAGATGAGTCACAGTAACTACCTCAGCAGAAAGATTCTAAATGACTGTTCGCTTTCACACCCTCAAGGTACACCTCAGCAGCCCTATTGGGGAGGTATTGTTACAGAGGAGTAAACAGAAGCCTAGAAAAGATGGAAAGTGACTTCTGCTGAAGTCACACAGCTGGCAGAATTGGGATGAGAACTAAGGCCTGCTGATTCCTAGTTCAGTGCTCTGCATAGGAAGCACGTTTGCATCTTTCCAGGTTTTTCTCAGGCTGTCTGCATATAGCACCCCCATAGTGAAAGTGTCATCCGTTTATAGCGCAGAGGTGAAGTGATATTCATTTTTCCCTGAGAGACTTTCTCGCAGATAAATGTTTTATGGCTGAGTGCATGACTGACAGCATTCAGCAATCTAGCCAGGTCCCACACTGTAAAGTAACATAAAGTGGTCCTAGGAGGTTCCCAGTCTCCTCCCCAACACTGACACTGCAAATGACAGTATTAAAAGGAATTCTGTGAACCGCTTACGAACAAGCCAAACCCACTATTATTGTCCCTAAAAGCCTGACACGCTTGGTACACAGGCTGGGCAGCCCCATGCGATGCTGCAAGGGCCTGGGTGCAGCACACGTTGGATACCCCGGCTCCCAAAGGAACACCAGAGGAGACCGCGGCTTTCCTTTGAGCCACCATTTGCCTTGGGATAAATACATCAAGAAGCAATTAGTGCCAGTCATATTCTACCAAAGGCAGGAAGATAAGACCACTAGTGAATAGCAACTGGTTAGTGGCCTATTAACACTTTTGGTCCAGTCTAAGGAAAGCAGCATGAATGTATTTTCCCAAAATGGTACATGTCCTCTGATGTTGCAAGTTATTTTAAAAGGTTCAGGGATAAACCTCTGTTTAAATTATGTGGGTTTTTTTTCCCAAGCGTATGCATTTGAAACACACACACACATACACACAGCACATTAAACTCATGATTCCCTGCCTATTATTGCTTAAGATGAGGCTAAATTTAATTGCAAAAAGGAAACTGACTTAAAGAAAAATTGATGGTTCATGGCTTTGGTAAAAATAGCAACACATTTAAAATGACTCCAGTTTGGGAAACATCAGTGTACTGGTTACAAGCATGATAGGCTTTGGAGCTGAAAGGACTTGACCTTGAATCCTGAATCTACTGTCTTGTAATTGAGTGACACTTAAGTCTGTTTCCTCACCTATGAGGTGAGGATAATGCCACTGACCTCAAAGAAGCAAAGTTTCAATTAAATGAAATACTATAGGTAAAGGGCCTGGCATATCTGCTGACTATCATTATTATTATAACTGCCTGGATAGATTCAATAGACTGAATAAAACCAGCCCTATCAAGCAAACTTGGCTGATGCCATTTGGAGAGGAGTCACACTCAGACTCTAGACTAGCTGTCACCAGCAAAGTCCATTAACAATTCCCAGAGAATAAAAATAGAATGTGAGTAACAAAATAAAGTCTAACCTTTTTTTTTTCCTTTGGACTTCGTCTAGTTTTGCTGGCTCACAGGGTACCTCAGGCACCAGTTACTTCAGACCAGAGTTCCTCGTGCGAAATGGCTGTGCCTAGTTCACCTCAGCTCAGGGGCCTCGTGCAGAAGCGCTGCGCACAAGACACTGAAATTCAAGATGGCCACGGCGGGCCGTGCGCAGAGAGCCTGCGCCCGGCACGGCGATCTGGAGCGGTGAGCAGCACGGCTGGGCCAGCCCCGCGAGATCTCCGCCGCTCCCCCCACGGAGACCCCATAAAGCAGCCCCGCCCCCCGCCTATGGGGAGAGCGTGTGCTCTAGAGCGGGAGTGCGAACTTCGCCGTTATCTGATGGAAGAAGGAAGCTTTCCTTTGCTTCTGAACTGAATTTGGTCTCCTTCTACTGGCTTGAAGGACACCAGGCGGGAGGACCCATGTTGGGGACTGACTTGGGAGGGTTCGGTAACATAGGGAAGTCAGTGCTGCCCATGCTAGGCCTGCTACCCTGTCACAGCTCCAGGGCTGTCGTGACCTCCCTGGTAGCACCATCTGCTCCGAGCGAGCCGCAGTTCACCAGCTGGTGGGAGGCAGAGCTCTTCCCGGGCGTAGCTGTCACACCGTCGTGCTAACCCCTCCTCCAGGTGTGTATGCTGACGCTCTGCAAAGCTGTCTTCTCAAGCAGCTCGGGGGCCTCGCAGCACGTCTGTATCCCGAGCACACTACGCAGAACTCTGCTCCTTTGCGAGGCCAGACCAGGGACAGCCGGCATCCTGACCGCAGTGAGAAACAGGAGAGGTCTCACTAATGGCTGCCATAGGCTGTCTTGCCTTGCCTTTGAAACAGGCGATCCTGGGAGGATTTCGTCAAGAACCCTGCGCTGGCAGATGAATGGAAGCAGCTATTGCCTCCCCAGCAGAAAGGTCTGAACAGGCACCTTCAAGCCCAGATTGTCATCTGCCTACGAGGCTTGGCAGCAAGGCTGATGCCTCAGAGAAAACTAAGAGCACCCGGTCTCACCTGGCAGACTCAGGGCCCGTGCTTGTTATTCTTCTTTTCTATCATAAACATCACATGTCCTCAATGTAGAAAATTTAGAAAATATATAAAACAAAATTTCCCAAATGCCACAACTCAGTAAGAACTATTAACATTTTGATATTTCCTTCCAGAATTAGGAATTTTTTTGTACAGTTGTAATGGAACTATTTATATATTTAACATCGCATCAGAAATTCCCCATTCTGATGTTTTTCATAACGGCCAGATCATTGCATCATGTAAGTATACTGTGATGTGCTTAACCAATCCCCTATTAGCGGGTATTTGCATTTTCATTTTTATTATAATTAATTCTGTAATAAATATCTTTGTGCATGCATCTTTATCCACATTTCAAATTATTTCCTTAGGAGAATTTCTATTTCTAGATATGGAATTACTGGGTTAAATTGTGTGTTTTTCGGTTCTTGATATGTACTATTCGATTGCTCCTGGAAAGATAAAGACACTTTGCAGTCCTACAACAAGCATATGAGACCCCAGTCTTACCAAATTCTTGCCAGAGGATTTGTCCTTTTTAATTCTTTGCTAATTTAACAGACAAAAAAACTAATGGCTTCTTGTTTACTGTGCATCTCTCTATTGCTCAATTTTTTACATGCCTTTAGCCATTTGTTTTGCTCTTTTGTGAACATTCTGATCATGTCCTTTGCTCTTTTATCTTTTGATTTCTTTTGCTAAGATCTATAATTAAAATATTCTCACTTCACTTCCATTCAAGTTCATTAGAACTAATTTTTCTCCCACTGAAAGAACAATACATTACATTACCGTAGGTGTCGGGATAAAAAATGGTTCATCTGTCATTTTATTCCTGTGTAATTAGAATATAAAAACTTTTCTTTATGGAATGCAACCTGACACTTTAACTTGTTTAGGAAAGTATATAATAGGTTATGCTTATATTACATTGCCTTATGTTTATTACTGTTTTGGAATGTTTTACTTCATGGATTTTAGTTTGGTAGACTAGACATCATTTTGGTTTAAAGTACAAGATTATGGGGTTTTTTGGAGATATTAAAATAAAAACAGAAAACATGGTCAGTTGATTTATTTTCAAAGATTGTGTCTCTGTGTGAATTTCCATATATAAACTATACCTGAGATGACCTTGGACATGATGTTAAAGTTAACCAAGGTTTAAAAAAACAAAAACCACAATTTTCATAAAAGAAACATCTACAAACAGGCGGCCCAAATAAAATCTCTCCTCCTCCAGGGAGCCTCCTCAGAATCCCCTAGGCAGAATTCCTCTCTCCCTCCCCAGCATATCCACAACTTACTGCATATGCCCCAGTGCCATTAGTCATTAAGATCTACTTTGAATTGGTGATATGTGTACATCTCACTCCATCAAGGTGATTAATTTCTGGAAAGCAGGAACAATGTTTTGTTTATCTGTGTGTCTATCTGTGATCCCAATACAGTGCTTTGAGTATAGTACCTGCTCAGTAAACAGACTGAATTGAACTAAACTTTAAAATTTTGAGAAGGGGACTATGTGGAATAGCGGAATCCATGCAGGGTTTTGAGTCAGATTAAGTCAGCTCGGAATCCGGCTGTGACACCAGCTATGAGACCCCACGCAAGTTAACTTAGCCTCTTGAGCTACTTTGTCATCTATACGGGGATAACAATGCCTACCGTGGCAGGCCCTCTAAGTTGGCTAACCCAGTTTCACTCTTGCCTTCCTCAACTGTAACGACTAGAAAGCTAAATCCTCAATTTCCCAGCCTCCTCCCTGCTGAAAAGGTCATGGGCCACACTTCTTGCCAGTGAGACAAAGACAGAAACAGCTGAAAAGTTTCTAGGAACTCTTTGCGTTCTAGATAAAGCAGCTCGTACACCCTAGACAAAGCGAATGTCAACATGATGCCTACAGATACACTGCCCACTTTGCAACCATGAGGCCAAAACATGAAGGCCAAAGACTGAGGAAGATGGACTGGGAAGCTAGAAAGAGTCTGGAGACTTTAGTGGCCTCACTGAGACCCAATTCAACAACTGCCATTCTCTGGACTTTGTATATGGAAGAAATGATCCATATATGTTTAAGCCACTGTTATCGGGTGTTCTATTATTTACCACCAAATACATTTCGAAGTGACTCTACCTTATAGGATTACTGTAAATAATAAAGATAAATCACATATGTCACAGGACTTAATACATTGTAAGCATTCAATAAGTGATTGCAGATAGCCTCA
Organism: Eubalaena glacialis; assembly: GCF_028564815.1. Lineage (NCBI taxonomy): Eukaryota > Metazoa > Chordata > Mammalia > Artiodactyla > Balaenidae > Eubalaena > Eubalaena glacialis. Next base: position 90,533,496 of record NC_083721.1, read on the forward strand.
TCCAACAGAGGGCAGACAGCAGAAGCAAGAAGAACTACAATCTTGCAGCCTGTGGAACAAATACCACATTCACAGAAAGATAGAAAAGATGAAAAGGCAGAGGGCTATGTACCAGATGAAGGAACAAGATAAAACCCCAGAAAAACAACTAAATGAAGTGGAGATAGGCAACCTTCCAGAAAAAGAATTCACAATAATGATAGTGAAGATGATCCAGGACCTCGGAAAAAAAATGGAGGCAAAGATCGAGAAGATGCAAGAAATGTTTAACAAAGACCTAGAAGAATTAAAGAACAAACAAACAGAGATGAACAATACAATAACTGAAATGAAAAATACATTAGAAGGACTCAATAGCAGAATAACTGAGGCAGAAGAACGGATAAGTGACCTGGAAGACAGAATGGTGGAATTCACTGCTGCGGAACAGAATAAATAAAAAAGAATGAAAAGAAATGAAGACAGCCTAAGAGACCTCTGGGACAACATTAAATGCAACAACATTTGCATTATAGGGGTCCCAGAAGAAGAAGAGAGAGTGAAAGGACCCGAGAAAATATTTGAAGAGATTATAGTCGAAAACTTCCCTAACATGGGAAAGGAAATAGCCACCCAAGTCCAGGAAGCGCAGAGAGTCCCATACAGGATAAACCCAAGTAGAAACACGCGGAGACACATAGTAATCAAATTGGCAAAAATTAAAGACAAAGAAAAATTATTGAAAGCAGCAAGGGAAAAATGACACATAACATACAAGGGAACTCCCATGAGGTTAAAGCTGATTTCTCAGCAGAAACTCTACAGGCCAGAAAGGAGTGGCATGACATATTTAAAGTGATGAAAGGGAAGAACCTACAACCAAGATTACTCTACCTGGCAAGGATCTCATTCAGATCTGATGGAGAAATCAAAAGCTTTACAGACAAGCAAAAGCTAAGAGAATTCAGCCCCATCAAACCACCTCTACAACAAATGCTAAAGGAACTTCTCTAAGTGGGACACACAAGAGAAGCAAAGGACCTACAAAAACAAACACAAAACAATTAAGAAAATGGTAATAGGGACATACATATCGATAATTACCTTAAAACGTGAATGGATTAAATGCTCCAACCAAAAGACACAGGCTCGCTGAATGGATACAAAAACAAGACCCATATATATGCTGTCTACAAGAGACCCACTTCAGACCTAGGGATACATACAGACTGAAAGTGAGGGGATGGAAAAAGATATTCCATGCAAATGGAAATCAAAAGAAAGCTGGAATAGCAATACTCATATCAGATAGAATAGACTTTAAAATAAAGAATGTTACAAGACACAAGGAAGGATGCTACATAATGATCAAGGGATCAATCCAAGAAGAAGATATAACAATTGTAAACATATATGCACCCAATATAGGAGCACCTCAATACATAAGGCAACTGCTAACAGCTATAAAAGAGGAAATCAACAGTAACACAATAATAATGGGGGACTTTAACACCTCACTTACACCAATAGACAGATCATCCAAAATGAAAATAAATAAGGAAACAGAAGCTTTAAATGACACAATAGACCAGATAGATTTAATTGATATTTATAGGATATTCCATCCAAAAACAGCAGATTACACTTTCTTCTCAAGTGCACATGGAACATTCTCCAGGATAGATCACATCTTGGGTCACAAATCAAGCCTCAGTAAATTTAAAAAAATTGAAATCATATCAAGCATCTTTTCTGACCACAATGCTATGAGATTAGAAATGAATCACAGGGAAAAAAACGTAAAAAACACAAACACATGGAGGCTAAACAATACATTACTAAAAAACCAAGAGATCACTGAAGAAATCAAAGAGGAAATCAAAAAATACCTAGAGACAAATGACAATGAAAACACGACGATCCAAAACCTATGGGATGCAGCAAAAACAGTTCTAAGAGGGAAGTTTATAGCTATACAAGCTGACCTCAAGAAACAAGAAAAATCTCAAATAAACAATCTAACCTTACACCTAAAGAAACTAGAGAAAGAAGAACAAACAAAACCCAAAGTTAGCAGAAGGAAAGAAATCATAAAGATCAGATCAGAAATAAATGAAATAGAAACAAAGAAAACAATAGCAAAGATCAATAAAATTAAAAGCTGGTTCCTTGAGACGATAAACAAAATTGATAAACCATTAGCCAGACTCATCAAGAAAGAGGGAGAGGACTCAAATCAATAAAATTAGAAATGAAAAAGGAGAAGTTACAACAGACACCACAGAAATACAAAACATCCTAAGAGACTACTACAAGCAACCCTTTGCCAATAAAATGGACAACCTGGAAGAAATGGACAAATTCTTAGAAAGGTATAACCTTCCAAGACTGAACCAGGAAGAAATAGAAAATATGAACAGACAAATCACAAGTAATGAAATTGAAACTGTGATAAAAAATCTTCCAACAAACAAAAGTCCAGGACCAGATGGCTTCACAGGTGAATTCTATCAAACATTTAGAGAAGAGCTAACACCCAACCTTCTCAAACTCTTCCAAAAACTTGCAGAGGAAGGAACACTCCCAAACTCATTCTATGAGGCCACCATCACCCTGATACCAAAATCAGGCAAAGATACTACAAAAAAAGAAAATTACAGGCCAATATCACTGATGAATATAGATGCAAAAATCCTCAACAAAATACTAGCAAACAGAATCCAACAACACATTAAAAGGATTGATCAAGTGAGATTTATCCATGGGATGCAAAGATTCTTCAATATACACATACCAATCAATGTGATACACCATATTAACAAATTGAAGAAGAAAAACCATATGATCATCTCAATAGATGCAGAAAAGGCTTTTGACAAAATTCAACACCCATTTACGATAAAAACTCTCCAGAAAGTGGGCATAGAGGGAACCTACCTCAACATAATAAAGGCCATATATGACAAACCCACAGCAAACATCCTTCTCAATGCTGAAAAACTGAAAGCATTTCCTCTAAGATCAGGAACCAGACAAGGATGTCCATTCTCACCACTGTTATTCAACATAGTTTTGGAAGTCCTAGACACGGCAATCAGAGAAGAAAAAGAAATAAAAGGAATACAAACTGGAAAAGAAGAAGTAAAACTGTCACTGTTTGCAGATGACATGATACTACACATAGAGAATCCTAAAGATGCCACCAGAAAACTACTAGAGCTAATCAATGAATTTGGTAAAGTTGCAGGATACAAAATTAATGCACAGAAATCTCTTGCATTCCTATACACTAATGATGAAAAATCTGAAAGAGAAATTAAGGAAACACTCCCATTTACCAGTGCAACAAAAAGAATAAAATACCTAGGAATAAACCTACCTAGGGAGACAAAAGACCTGTATGCAGAAAACTATAAGACGCTGATGAAAGAAATTAAATATGATACAAACAGATGGAGAGATATACCATGTTCTTGGATTGGAAGAATCAATATTGTGAAAATGACTACACTGCCCAAAGCAATCTACAGATTCAATGCAATCCCTATCAAATTACCAGTGGCATTTTTTACAGAACTAGAACAAAAAATCTTAAAACTTGTATGGAGACACAAAAGACCCCGAATAGCCAAAGCAGTCTTGAGGGGGAAAAAAAATGGAACTGGAGGAATCACACTCCCTGACTTGAGACTATAATACAAAGCTACAGTAATCAAGACAATATGGTACTGGCACAAAAACAGGAATATAGATCAATGGAACAGGATAGAAAGCCCAGAGATAAACCCATGCACCTATGGTCAACTAATCTATGACAAAGGAGACAAGGATATACAATGGAGAAAAAACAGTCTCTTCAATAAGTGGTGCTGGGAGAACTGGACAGCTACATGTAAAAGAATGAAATTAGAACACTCCCTAACACCATACACAAAAATAAACTCAAAGTGGATCAGAGACCTAAATGTAAGACTGGACACTATAAAACTCTTAGAGGAAAACATAGGGAGAACACAATTTGACATAAATCACAGCAAGATCTTTTTTGATCCACCTCCTAGAGTAATGGAAATAAAAACAAAAATAAACAAATGGGACCTAATGAAACTTCAAAGCTTTTACACAGCAAAGGAAACTACAAACAAGACAAAAAGACAACCCTCAGAATGGGAGAAAATATTTGCAAATGAATCAACGGACAAAGGATTAATCTCCAAAATATATAAACAGCACATGCAGCTCAATATCAAAAAAACAAACAACCCAATCCATAAATGGGCAGAAGACCTAAATAGACATTTCTCCAAAGAAGACATACAGATGGCCAAGAAGCACATGAAAAGCTGCTCCACATCACTAATTATTAGAGAAATGCAAATCAAAACTACAATGAGGTATCACCTCACACCAGTTAGAATGGGCATCATCAGAAAATCTACAAACAACAAATGCTGGAGAGGGTGTGGAGAAAAGGGAACCCTCTTGCACTGTTGGTGGGAATGTAAATTGATACAGCCACTATGGAGAACAGTATGGAGGTTCCTTAAAAAACTAAAAATAGAATTGCCATATGACACAGCAATCCCACTACGGGGCATATACCCAGAGAAAACCATAATTCAAAAAGACACATGCACCCCAATGTTCATTGCAGCACTATTTACAATAGCCAGGTCACGGAAGCAACCTAAATGTCCATCGACAGACGAATGGATAAAGAAGATGTGGTACATATATACAATGGAATATTGCTCAGCCATAAAAAGGAACAAAATTGGGTCATTTGTAGAGATGTGGATGGATCTAGAGATTGTCATATAGAGTGAAGTAAATCAGAAAGAGAAAAAGAAATATCGTGTATTAACGCATATATGTGGAACCTAGAAAAATCGTACCGATGAACTGATTTGCAGGGCAGAAACTGAGACACAGATATAGAGAACAAACATATGGACACCAAGAGGGGAAAGCGGCGGGGGGTGGTGGTGGTGGGATGAATTGGGAGATTGGGATTGACATATATACACAAATATGTATAAAATAGATAACTAATAAGAACCTGCTCTATAAAAAAATAAATAAAATAAAATTCAAAAAAAAAAAAGTGATCGCTTTTAATAGCACTAGAGAGGGTGTGACGTGCTGGTGAGTGACAAGGAGTTTTGGAGCATCAGGTGAGAATCTGGAACTAGGCACTGAAGGAGAAAGTAGGGAACAGAATAGGAGGGACCTTGTAGGCCAAGTTAAGGACAGAAATCCATCGTGAGAGCAATGGACATGGAGAAAAGAGAATGAGACTGGATGGTGCTTAGTGTTCTCCTGGTTCTCTGGGCTCCTGGAGATCAAATCCCCTTGTCCATCAACACCCCCGCCCTACCCCTACTCCTCAGGGCCAGATGTGCTTCAGAATCTGTGCTTTATAAGAACACAAGAAGTCTCATGTAAAGTGTTCCCAGCTCTTACTTAGATATATCAATGTCCAACATCACTGTCTCGTGCCGTAGTGGCCAGTGCCTCCCCCTTAAAGTCACTTCCCCTCTGGCCAGGTCCTCCACATCGCTCCTAAGTGCTAAAGACAGTCTCTTACTTCTCCTGGGTACCTACCTTGGGCACCCTCATTAATCATCAGCCCAGAGCTTCAAAGACCCAGAAAGTGGTCTTTGGGGTCCTTGGGTAACATATCTGACTGGTCTAACTGTCTTCTCCCCATTCCAGACCTACTTTCAGAGTTTACATATTTGTAGAATAGCATTTCCCACATGTGTAATATGGAAATTACTCAAGATACTATTAATAACTCATAAAACAATATTATCATGGTCAAAGAAATCAGAAGAACCTTAGGTTTAACAGAGTTAAACAGGTTTCTTTCCTATATGACTTGTCAGAGCTTCTATAATAGTGTTATACACACACACAGAGTACAGTATTTTGTAGTGTTTTGCACACTTGTTCATTTGTTTGTCTGCAAATTAGTCCATGAATATCTCAAGGGCTGGTGCTTTATGGGATATACTTTGGGAAATTCTGTCTTAGAAAAACAGACTTCTGACTTCCCTCCCATAGTTGGACACCTTCTCCCCATGTTGTTAAACATTCTCTTCACCTTATACATTTTCCCATATTCCCAGCCCCACACTGACCCTTACTCAACTTTTCTTCTCACACTCCCTGAGCCTCAAACCTTCTAGCCCCACCAGCCTGTTACCACTCCCTAACCAACCCAGGCTTCTCCCACCTCCGGGCCTTTGCACAAATTATGCTGCCTGCCCAGAGAGTTCTTCCACCTCTTCTCCACCAGGGAAACTCTTATTCACATTTCAAGAACTAACTTGAATAGCATATCCACTGAGAAATGTTCCCCAGTTATCCAGAGCACATTAGTTACTCGTACCTGTATGTTCCAGGAGAACTTTGCAGTTGCTTCTGTTGTAGCATGTTTTACGTTGGTTACAGTTGTGAGCTGACCTTCCTTTCTCTCCAAGCAGACTATTAATTCCTCAAATAGGGTTTGTCCATAAGTCTGCTCCAAGTAATCAGCAGATATTAAGTAAATGTAGGTTTTATCAATGAATGAATGAATGGACTACCTTCAAGTCCACAGGAACTTGCCTCTATATCTTTAACAAGGGTGTTACGAATTAGTATCAGATCGATTACCATGGCAGCTACCAAGGTCCTACTACAAGCACAGGGATCAAAATCAGGATGCCAGGGAAACTCCTACAGCCCCCAATTATATTTTGCTTAAAGGGGGAAAAATAAATTTTATATTTAATGGCTAACAAAATGGAAGCAAGCAATTCCAGTTTTAATATAAGATTGTAACACCAATAGTCTGTCAGTATTTTATGTGCGTGAGAGTGGTAGGGGTTACCTTGTCTGTGGTTACCTGCAAGCTGGTCTCTTGGAAGAGGAGCAGGCCACCAGCATGTAGCCATGGAAACCAGTCGCTGCTGAGCACTTAAAGCAATCAATTTCAGTCACCTACAAGGCTTGGACCCCACCCTCACCAATTGCACCAGAGGAGGGGCAAAATCTTCCCCAACCATCAACACTGGTGAGTTAGAGTTTAAGCCCACCATGTCATACCAGCCACGACCCGCCAGGATTGGACCCCAGCCCCAGCTCTGCCAAGGGAGGAGCTAATGCTTCTCCAGTTATAACCCCTGGGCTGGCAGGAAAAAGATGGAGTCAAGGTCCTGCCTGGCCATTTTGCTATTGAATCCCAAGCCTTGAACATGCCAAGAGAGGGGCCGGTGCTTCCTATTCATGTAGCTGAAAAGCCCTACAGTCCCAGAACCTGGTTCCCCTCCGAGAGAAGAGAGACAGATTCCCAGCCCTGCTAAATGGAAGTATGCTCTCCTGGAATGCCATGGGCCATGGGGGGCCAAGCACCTGCTACAGCATCTTGTTTGCCCAACAAAATGTTTTAACGATTTATTGTTTATTTAGTGAGGAGGAAGATTGAGTTTGGTTGGTTGGTTGTTCTCTCCGCTTTGATGAGAGAAGTGCCAGGAACACTGGGGAATTGGTAGCCACCCCTTCCCCATGGAAGTACTGCAGCTGCTGCAGGGTAATGCTTCCCACACAGCTGCTGCCACCTGACCAGCTGACGACCTCACAGGCCTCCTCCACTTCACATTCAACTTACTGGTGCTAGCTTTAACCAACATCCACAATCACCAGGCAAGCATATCACAACAGGGCAAAGCTGGACCAGGTGGTCCCCAAGACACTGATAAACCCAGAAAATATCGGGATATATAACTGGGAAGGAGTTGAGTCATTGGAGAGGGCAGACTGGCCTTCTAGACTTTCTGCTCTTACTGACCAACAGAGCAATTGAGCTTTTCACCCTGGTGACTAATTTGTACTTCAGACTATGAAGTAGGACACTCTGGAGGTCATGTATTTATTCCCTAAGCAATACGATACTGTTGAGGGAATCAGAGTAGCAAATAATAAATACATTTAGCACCTATTATGTTTCAAGTACTGTACTTAGCATTACTAAATGTTATTTCATTTAATCCCGAAGTAGACTTAGGTATTCCTCTCCCATTCTATGAATAGGGAAACTGAAGTTCAGAGAAGTTATAAGTTCAAAGTTAAAACAGCAGTGAGTTAAAACTGATTAAAATTCACATCTATATGAACCCCAAAATCCATGAGCCTCCCTAAAATTGTAGCTGCCAATATTAAAATAGCCGTAGTCAACTTATTATGGAATACGAGCCTTGGGACGTGGGCAAGCCACAAAATACAAATAACTAAATGCCAGAGGCAAAACCTAAACCTAAGCATTTTCCAGTTGACTTTTCACATTGGAGACTGTGGTACATCATTTCCATGCATTAGATTTACACGAATCTGAAATAAACTGCCTCCTTAAGTCTTTTTCAGCACGAAATGTTAATCAATGTTGTCTTTATTTTTTTTTTCCTGGTTGTAATACTATCTTCCCTACTGATGAAAACTGATGAGGCACATTTAATATGAATAGAAGAAATGAAAGGGCAACAGCAAAGGCAACCAGATCGAAGAAATAGGAAAAAATGGTTTTCATGAACATATAAAATATATGACTAGAAGTGAATGAAAACTTCTCCAAAAATAAACACCTCTGCTGTTAATTTGGTTGATGACTGATGTTAAAATAGCATCTGTTTACATCCGTCTCAATGTTCTTGTCCGTGCAACATTCTTTCTACCTTCCTTTACCCAAATAACTCTTACACATTCTTCAAGACATAACTCAGTTACCTCCCAGATTTCTACGTTGGGCTATTTTCACCACCTCCACCCTTCTCTAGCTCCCTGTGCATAACCGTGTCACTGCTATGACCACTGAAGTTTCTGACCCTTTCTCTGAATCGTGAGCTCCTTGAGGACAGGGCCTAGGTCTTTGATGTATCTTTATCCCCTGGCACACATCTAACACATAATGACACCCAGTAAAAGCTTGATTACCCACATTGAATGTTTTCATCTTTATAAATAAATGCTCAGATAAATGGTATGTAAATTGGGGCATAAGATCATCTTATGTCATGTTAAGTTAATGTTTTAATCTGAAGAAAACTACACATTTGCAGATAACAATACCCAGCTAAAAACCACCAGAAGAGCCCAACCCCAAATTGTGTAAATTAAGGCCATTAGTATTGAACAAACTATAATTCCTGCCCAAGAGAAAGTTGATTCTGTTGCCTTTCTGTATGTCAAACCAAAACTCTTAAGTCCTAGAAGATTCTCAAGTGATTTCAGTGGTTGGCGTCATTCAGCACATACTGAGCAAGAGACATGTGGACTCTTTCCTGAGTTTTAAATGACCCTAAGTAATTCTAAGCTCACCATTTTTCAGCTGGTCTCCCTTTTTCCAGTTTCTCCTGAAATGTGTTTTTTAAATCTGGGGCTCCTAGAGCTGTATGACCTTAGGCGATCATTTAACATCGCTGAACCTCAGTTTTCTCTGTTTCACCATCTATAAACTCTGCCTTGATGGTTTCACGTGAGAAGGCACAGAACTCTAGAGCGTGCCAAGACAGGCTGGCCGGACTCATGTGCAATGATCCAGGTAACAGTAACCCAGCTCTGGAGACTCTAAAGAGTCCTCACGGGATGGTTGAAATTATCGTGTCAAATGGAGCCAGCTGTAAAAGAACCAGTTTACTATTAAGAAAAATTAGTAGAATTGTAAATATAAGATAGATCAGAACCTACTGTCAATAGTACCTTCAGTTGTGGAGTGTACGCCAGTAAACACTTGAAGCAGAAGGGAGACAGAGCACAAGGAAACAAAAGGAGAGGATCTGTTGGTTCAGAATTCCTGGCACTTAACTCAGGAAGAAAGAGCTCCCTCCTTCATATTCTCAGAGCCTGGGGGGAGCGAGGTAAAATGCTAGGATCCTTTCTGAAGCCTTGTTTTGCTGAATCCGTACCACTTCTGAGAAGTTCCCAGAAGAGTTTCTTTCCCATTAGTTTCATTTGTTTCCCCAAAGCTACAGAAGAACGTCAAAACACTGGCAATTACCTTCAAGGCCTGAAAATCTCAAATAACGGATCTTGCTGCCACATCCATTCTTCTGAAACATGAATTTTACCATGTCATCCTCTGCTCAAGGACATATAGCATCTCTCTCCTGCTCTCAGATCAATCAATCAGCTAGTCTTAATGAACACCCCATTTGGTACACAGCCCTCCACTACACATAGGAATAACTGAGTATTTCTTATTGATTTAAAAAATGTTTGCATACCGACTAAGTGGCAGAAGCCATGTTGGACACTGGAGGATGCACAGATGAATAAGGTGCAGTCCCCACCCTAGAGAAGCAACTTGCTGGAGTTGCCAAATGAGTAAACAGTAATTACAACACACTGTGATAAGTCAACACTAAAGATACATGCACGGAATTCGGTGAATCCTAAGCAAAGGCATCACAGAGAAGACAACACATCAGCCGGGCTTTCAGGGATGAGTAGACATTTACCAGATGACAAGCAGGGAAAGGGTACCCAGGCTGAGGGACACCATATGCTGTGGTGACCTAAGTAAAACAGAAAACAATGAGAAATGCAGATTACTATGTATCATTTGGTATTTTATTAAGTGCTAGAGATTACATATTTCAGTACAGCAGAGCTCAAGAAGGCAGGACCTGGGGTAATCAGACTTCGCTCATGTTATTCCACTGCTCTCCCCAGATGGAATGGAGGAGGGGAGTCACACGCACACACACACACACACACACGCACACACACACAAATCTTGGAAAGAGATCCTAGTCAGAATCACAGCTCCACTAAAAAGTGTCTTGTAGCCAAATTAGAAATGCAGAAATATTCACAGCCTTTCCCCAGCTCACCCATTAAAACAGATTCTAGCTTGTCTTCCCATACGTCCAAGGAAAGTCTTACTCTTCAAGACTAGTTATTTGGGGCTTTAGAATGCAGACTCAGCACGGGAGCAGGGAAGAGAAAGACTAGAGGCCCACAAACTAGGTCAGGAGCACTGAGATAAACGAGGCTCAAAACTAGTGCATGATGAAATCACAGAAAGTTGTAGGGATTCATCTTCATGGCATTCTAGAAACCCAAGAAGATTCAGTTATTGTGAAACTTTTTTTTTTCACTTATACATTAGTTTATTGTTGTTTGCTTGTTTTCCCTTGATTTTTTTTTAAAGATTTATTTATTTTATTGATTGATTGATTGATTGCTGTGTTGGGTCTTCGTTTCTGTGCTAGGGCTTTCTCTAGTTGCGGCAAGCGGGGGTCACTCTTCATCGCGGTGCGCGGGCCTCTCACTATCGTGGCCTCTCTTGTTGCGGAGCACAGGCTCCAGACGCGCAGGCTCAGTAGTTGTGGCTCACAGGCCTAGTTGCTCCGCGGCATGTGGGATCTTCCTGGACCAGGGCTCGAACCCGTGTCCCCTGCATTAGCAGGCAGATTCTCAACCACTGTGCCACCAGGGAAGCCCCTTTCCCTTGATTTTTAACCTAACTCTGCCTAAGACAGTGCACATGGGTCATGGCTATAGAAGAATCTTATCAGCTATGTTAGAATCATACTAGCTATTAATGAAGTGCTTGGATTTAACCTCTTTACTTTCCTTATCTGCAAAATGTGAACATACATCTGAAATATTTTATGAAGATGAAATGAATAATTAATGTAAAATTCTGCTAATCGAAGAGGAAACTTTCTCTTGTACTCCTATGCATGCCCTTTCATTCAACTGTTTATTCATTCAATTCATATATTTTGGTCACTTGCTACTGACATGGTCTATTAAACATTTTGTCCATATAAAGCCTGCCCATCTTAAAATGCTGTTCATGTTTTAGTCTGCCCAGTACTGTTTTCCCTCTTTTCCCCCCAGCTTTACTGACATATAATTGACACAATATTGTATATGTTTAAGGTCTATAATATGATTTGATACATGTATATACTGCAAAGTGTTTACACAATAAGGTTAACACATCCTTCACCTCACATAACTACCATTTTGATTATTGCTATGGTGAGAACATTTAAAATCTACTCTCAGCAACTTTCAAGTATATAGTACAGTATTGTTAACTATAGCCACCATGCTGTACATTAGATCCCTAGGACGTATTCCTCTTATAACTGGAAGTTTGTACACCATTTGTCCCCATCTCCCCAACCCCCAGCCCCTGTAACTATCATAGAAACATCTGCTTCTATGAATTCGGCTTTTTCAGATTCTACACACGTGAGCTTCTTCCCTCTTCTTAAGGTAATAGCGTAAACCCCTGTGGACATTTGACACAAGTTGGCCAATCATGATTTCTCCTCTTGGCCCAATGCTGCTCCACGTACAGGCCCATCACCCCAGCTAAGCCAATCAGAGTGCTGCTTAAGATTTTTCAAACTAGAGCTCGGAAATATGCTTTTTTTCCCTCTGAATTTAAGAGTTTAAAGATGTAAGCATAAGAATGTAGCAGCCCTAATTCCAGCCACTAACTTAGAGAATTCTGAGAATGAAGCCAACCCACAGAGGGAAGAAAACAAAAGAAAGAAAGAAAGAATCCCTGGTCTTCCTGGGAGCTGATTATAGTAGTCAGTAAATGTAACCCTATGTGCTATGCTAACTTGAGGTGGTTCTTCTCTCCCAGGTGCTATCAGAGAGTTCTGGTTAACACAGCATCTTTGGTGACATCACTCAATTCCCTTTCTCCCTGCTCTACGGGACATCCTGACTTCTCTCAGTGCCTACAGCATTGCTGCCAATCCTACACAACTCGCCGCTGACACCGTGTGTCTGCCACTGTTGTGTGATTCTCTTTTTCCAAACTTTGTGCTTCTTCATGCCAAAGGCTTCGTGACTAAGCACATAGTAGGTGCTCAATAAATGTGTTAAGATAAACTGAGTACTCTCAAACTATTAGAGCGAGAAAGGGTCTTAGAGAATCAGTTGGGGGAGGGGGGAGGGAGGCTCAAGAGGAAGGGGATATGGGGATATATGTATGCATATGGGTGATTTACTTTGTTGTACAACAGAAACTAACACAGCATTGTGAAGCAATTATACTCCAATAAAGATCTATTAAAAAAAGAGAGAGAGAATCAGTTGGAAAGTCTCTGGAAACTCAGAAATGTATAGTGACTTTTTTTCTTTCTATAATAACCCCTGGGAGGAAGCAAGAAGATGGTCATATAAATGTACACTGCAATTCTTCCCAAGTAATCACAAAATGGAATAATATCAAAACTGCCCACATGTAAGTATGTATATGTATAAGTGCACCCAGACATGCCTTATTACAAAGGCGTGTTCATGCTCAGAGGGTGCCTGAGTCCAGCTGTAACTCATTGTCTCCGAAGACAAAGCACACCATATAATTAAAACTTTACATGAATTCAGCAATATATTCAACACCTAAGAAACATGTGTACCTTTTGAGCCACCACTTCTGTTTTGGGCAACTTAAGACAAGAAGTATTTACAGAGATTTAGCCATGAAGATTTTCATCATAACATTGTGAAAAATTGCAAGGGATTGAAAATACTGAGTTATCTATTCGTAGGGGATTGGTAAAGAACTTAATGGTTTATTCATACATTGGGATTCCATCTTAAAAAATCATGAAAGAAAGATGTTCACATTGTTAAATGAAAAAGAGTAGGTATCAAACTGGTATGTATGTAGCATGGTTCCATTTTTGTGTGTATATTTAAATGTACACAAGTATATGTATATGTATATATATGTATGTGTGAACATATAAAGGCTGGAAGAATATACATTGAAATATTAACTGTATGTATCTCTGGATTGTAGCATTATATGTGAGTTTGACTTTCTCTTTTTTTGCTTATCTTTATTTTGGGAGTTCACCATGAATACATATATATTTTTATGTAATTAGGAGAAAACAAGAACAATTTTTTAAATATACAGGAAAATGTTCTTAGAGAACATCCAATCCAAAATCCTTACGTTGCAGGGGAGGGAACGCAGGCCCAGAAAAGTTAAGTGGCTTGCCCAAGGTCCAACAGTTAGAAAAATTAGTACCCCACGCCCAGACAGAGTTCTTTCCACCAGACCAGGCAACCACATTATGGGTATTGTGTTTGAAAATTCCAGCTGACTTCATTTAACTCTGCATTTGGAAACAATTGTCCTAACACAAGTGCACTTAAGTATGGGAGCAGCAGCAAACACACCTTGAATTTCATCTCACGCATTGGCTTTAGCGCTTTAAAAAAACAGTGCTGACATTCCCTTCTGGCGTTGTATTACAGGACGGGATTTATTATGGAACTGAGACCAAATTCTTTAATTAACAGGCAGAACATAGGTTTAATATTAGTGAAGTCATATTTTTGCAGCTGTCCTAGTTCTCAATTCTTCCACAACTTAATTTGCTACCTTTGTGACTTTAACAAATGGAAGGATTATTTGTGTTCATTTATAATAATTGGCTATATGCTTCCACTAACTTACAAAAATTCAATGATTTTCAGGAATCATAACAGACCATGACCTATAAATTCAATTTCCAATGGCAAAAATCCCCTGACCAAAGTGGATGTTGATGACGAACTAATGTGCTCTGTAACAATCTATTTTGAGCATTGAATTGACCTGTAAGTGTTCCAGATACTGCCTGACGAAAATGGGTTTTATTATATTCCATTAGCAGCTGCTCCAGCAAAATGAACGGCCAGTTCACAGGGGAAATAAAAGTGCTTCCCTCTTCAGAGTCGCCTCTGCTGCAAATGTAAACAAAGCCAGCTCCTCCTCCTCCTCCCCCTCCCTCCCCTTGTCCCACCCTGTGCCACACTGAAATTTCCACACTCAAGGCCATGGCTGGCAAAACCTGCCCGAGTCCATGGCATCAAATTAAAGCTTAATGAAATTTAATTATTTACAGAGCACCTACTATGCCCTCAGCAGTGTGCCGATGGCTGGCACACGAGGAAAATGGGAAGACAGTACGGGGGGAGTAAAACATTGGAAAGAGTGCTCCCTGCCCTGAAAACCATAACTGAGCCTTCCAATTGATTCTTTTTCATTAAACAAGTGCCTATGCTGTTCATGCTTTATATACATAACCTCTAATTCTCACAACAGCCTTACAAAATAGATAGCATTATCTCTATTTGACACACATGGAAAAATGAAACCTGGAGAGGTCAAGTGATGCACACAGCTGATAAGTGAGAGAGTTGGGCTTCCAACCAGCTCTCACTAGCACTGAAGTCTGCACCTTAGCAATACCCTGAATGGATGCTCAAGTCCAAGGGCCATCGCTAATGAATCTCAGTGAGGTGTGGTGGGAAGGACCTGAGATTTGTTATCAGGAGACCTGTGTCCTAAACCTAGCCCAGCCACTTGCGAGCTCCATGTGACTTTAGGCAGGTGTCCAAACTTCAGTTTCTTTACCTGTAAAAATGAGTGGTGACACCTATCTCACATGGATGATGTGACATTTAACCAAATTAAAGAGAACAGTGTAGGTATCAATAAAAACAATCCAGATACACAGTACCAAAAAATGTAACATTTGAACAATTTAGAGTGTTCTAAAGTTAAGCCCCTTCACCAAAAAAAGAGGGGGTAGTTTTGGAATGGCAAAAAAAATATGTGTCCTCCAAGTGGACTTAAATGCCTGATAATGTTCCATGGCTAACTCTGCTTGCCAACTACACATAGATCTTGTAGGAAGTCTCTTGTGCCATTATAGTGGTCTGCTTTACCTTCGGCTGTTTCTTGCATTTCTGAAAAATCATTCAGCACTATCTTTGTTTCTGCAAGTTAACCATAAGGCCTCTCCCAATCTCTCCACTTTTCACATTTGCATCCTGCAAAACGGTCTTTTTGGCAAATGCATACATGCATGTGTATAAGTGAGGTACACAATCATTTACAGAAATCATTTCTCCAAGGATTTATTGTTTCCTTCCAGAGAGACAGTGAAAAATCTCTCCGAGGTGTTATACAAAAACCACTTTCTCTCCTGGCTTCTATTTTCCTTCTTGCTGGCTAAATAAAAGCTTCACCCAAAGTTCTTTTCTCTGACCTCTCTTCACTACTCTCCCCCTAGATGATCTCATCTAATTCCACAGCTTCAACACTCACCTAATACATGTGATTCTTAAGTCTCTCTAACCATGACCTCTTCCCCAGCTCCTAATCTGCATTCTTAGCTGTCTGCCAACCAGCAACACCCACACACTTCCCTGAACCCCAAGCTGAGAACTGCAAATCCAGAACCTGTGTGCCCGCTTGTGTTCCTTATTTCTGCTCAAGGTACCACCGTCTTCCCTGTCTAGATCTAAACTAGCAGACCTCTTTCCCTCTTTCTTCCTTCATGCCCCTTACTCAAACCTATCAATTCTCCTGCTACTTCATTGGTGTCTCTGTCTTTCTTTCCATCATTTCTACCACTCCAGGCACACTTGGGGTTGTCACAGTGGGGGAGTGGCACAAATAGACTCTCTCACATTCTATCCCCACCTTTTAATCAGTTTGACAAGTTTCAAACCCAATTTAAAACTACTAAAAACCCTTCTCTCCTAGATCTCATCTGATGCTGTCACTCTGTGAATCTAAATAAAAAGGACCATGGTGGGCACTTTAAGGAACACAAAGACACAGGCTCCCACGATCTTAGTAGGAAGACAAGGCATAAATGCAAAGAAAGGTAACCAGCAGGAAAAGAGAGCCAATGGGATAATACAAATCACAGCTCCTCTAGGGCTTCAGAACAGGGATGAGGGATTTTACAGATGAGGAATTTGAGACTAAAAAAAAAGCTGAGTAACTTGCTTAAAAGTTAACATGCAGTGAGTGTCAAAATTAAGATTCTAGCCGAATTCCATTGGTTGCCAGAGCCCACATAACATAGTGTCCCCAAACTCCTACGTTTCTACCGTAGTTGGGACAATTCCAGATGGTGTCAACTTCCAGACTGTGCATATATTTATGAATGACAGTTGTGCAGACAGCACAGTTTAGTGACCTATACTGATGCTCTGAGGAGTTGTAGAATTTTTGGTTTTGAGGTTTTGGTTATGACAGTGGTGTAGTGGTGGTATTTTCTCAGTGTTCTTGATGTCTGAGTTTAGCTGTAAACCTCTGGCTGTGTAATAATGATATTTCTGGCTAGAGCATATACATTTGGAAGGACTCCTTTCTCATCCCAGTTATTTAATAATATTTCTTTAAAAAATGACATCACCCCAAGGCTGCCAGGCTCTTCTGAGTCAGAAATGGAGGTCTGAGTACTAGGAGTGAGAAGAACATATTTCACTGGAAAGCCAATGCAGTGGCTCTTCATTCAGAGTAAGTGGATAAGATCCACACACCAGTTTTGCTATATAGTTTGCTGAGGATTTCAAAGCAAAAGTCACAGTGTGTTGGAAGAAAGAGAGAAAGAGAGAAAGAAAAGAAAGAGAAAGAGAGAAAGAGAGAAAGAAAGAAAGGAAGGAAGGAAGGAAGGAAGAAAGAAAGAAAGAAAGAAAAAAGAGAGAGGGAGGGAGGGAGGGAAAGAAAGAAAAGAAAGAAAGGGAGAGAGAGAGAGGGAGGGAGGAAAAGAAGGGGAAAGGAAATAAAAGAAGAAAGGAAGGAAGAGAAAAAGAGAGAGAGAGCAAAAAAATATTGTTATTCAAGGTTTCAGAGTAAAAGGGAAAATCCCTAGGATCACAGCCAATTGTCATGGGAGAAATTTTTCTTCCTGATCTATTTTTGGCAGTCACTTCAACTTCATGCATCATTGTTTTACTTATGGCATGTACAGTAGCCAGAGAGAAACCCATAATATCTTTTCTGTCTGGTGGGAATCTTATATTCCTATGCACAGTAACAAATGGCCTGATCACAACAATTTTCTAATCCAGGCATCATAGTGTTTTAAATATCTCTGAATCTGTGGAACACATTTAAAGAGAGTAGGAGCAGGACTCAACATACCAGAAACCCAGAGACCATGGTACACATTAGCAGACAGCATGGACCAGTTGGAGGAACAATGAACACAAAGCCATGGCGTATGAGGAATGTGAAAGAACAAAGGATGTGCAAGCTACAGAAGCATCCATTTTGAGGAATATTTTTTTCCTTTTCAAGTAAGAAGAGTACTCAAATATTTAAGCAAGGGCAGAAAAATAGATTTAATCATGGGAAAAATAATTACAAATGGCTTAAGTCAGCTTACGGCTTTCACCACTTCTTTATCCTTTATTTTCATTTTAACCTTCTGGAAAAGGCCATGTTTTGTGGTAAAGCTTTTGAATCATGCTAATTCACTGCTTCAGTTGTTTTTATCCTTTAGTGGAGAATTTTCAAAAACATGAACTCTTCACAGGAAAATATTTGCGACATTAGAAACTGACTCACGTTTCCTAGTTTTTCATGAAACAATGACATTTTTTCCCTTTGATGCTCTCATCTAACTCCACAGGAAATTCTACTACCTAGCTGCTTTCATCTCTTTCCTGGTTTGAAGATAAATGATCCTTGGTCCCCTTTAGACCTGCATAAGCCACAAAGCAATCTACTAAGAGCTGCCGGTGGCAGGCAGTCTCAACCAGAATCCAAAGGACGGTCAAAATACCCATACTGCTCACCAAAGGGGTAACCGGCCAAAGTGACCCAACACTGCATGTCCTTCTCTTATATATAGGAAGCTTGGCACACAGGGGTTGTTGATAAACGTGAATGAGTTCCTCTCTGACATGAGTGCCATGCTGTGTGTTACAGGTAACTCTAACTTCTCTGCTCTTCCTTAGCAACAGGAAACCCAATTTGTACAAAGAGTATAATGATCAAGAACTCCATGGGGCTTCCCTGGTGGGCAGTGGTTGAGAGTCCGCCTGCCATTGCAGGGGACACGGGTTCGAGCCCTGGTCTGGGAGGATCCCACATGCCGCGGAGCAACTGGGCCCGTGAGCCACAATTACTGAGCCTGCGCGTCTGGAGCCTGTGCTCCGCAACGAGAGAGGCCGCGATGGTGAGAGGCCCGCGCACCGCGATGAGGAGTGGCCCCCCGCTTGCCGCAACTGGAGAAAGCCCTCGCACAGAAACGAGGTCCCAACACAGCCATAGATAAATGAATGAAGAAATAAAATTAAGAGAAGAACTCCATTTCTTTCATTTTTAAAAAAAATCATTATTTACTTTTTACCTTAGTACATGAACATTAATGGGATACCAAGTGGAAGAGGAAAGGGTCATCAACCATAATCCTGCCATCCAATGAACTAAAATATTTCCATTTGCCTGTGCCCATGCATTATTTTTCCACAGGACCTGTTGGGGCTGAGATACACTTCCTTGTCGCTGTTTATTTTTCACTTAACAAAGGCATTTTCTCTGTTGCACACATAATCTTCCTATTTGCCAAGGGATGGAATTGCATCAGGTGATTTGTGCCTACATTTATTTCACTTGCATCTGGTTGGACCATGAAACTTTAAAAGGCAGCATAAAGAAGTGGTTACTAGCCCAGGCTCTGAAAATAAACTGGGTTTCAACCTGAGTTCTGCCATTACTGGTCCAGGGAACTCTGGTTGATTACTCTGTCTCTAAGCTTTCTCTGTCTATAAAAATGGGGACAAGCTAGCATCTCCTTTAAAGTATTATTGTGAGAACTAAATGAGACGGAGCACATAAAATCCATAGCATCTCTCCTAGCTCACGGTAACCACTCAAGAGATGTTGACTTTTTATTATTAATAATAAAGAACTTAATTTTTTTAGCTGATACAAGGAGATAAAATAAAAATTCTCCAATTTACTGAAGAGGGGTGAGGTCTAATCTTCAATTTTCCTCATTGCTATGCAATTTTCCCACCATATCCTCTCTTTTCAGACAGGGTTAACAGCCAAAGGGGCTGCCCCAGCAGGCGGTGGTGCAAGGCCCTCAGCTTTGATCTTGCATAATAGCGATGGGGTCACTATTGGCCTAGTCACCCAGAGCATAACATTGAGAGGGAAAACTTAGACATCCGTTAAGTCCAACTGCCACATTGTGTCAGAAGGAAATTGAGGCCTTGAGAAGTAAAATGATTTGTCCAAAGTTGCAATGAACAGGACACAACCACAGTCTCCCATTTGCCTTTGTTCATTGCTTCCATTCTGTTGCAAGTCTGGCCCTGTTTACAAAGTATTGAGGATATCTACAGGAATTCATGCCATGAACTTAGTGTCCCAGCCCTGAAGTCTTTCTCAGTCTCCTTGCTTCTGTGGTGAGGTCACCTTTCCTGGAAATCCCTATGATTTCCTTCTGCAAACTCTTAGCCATGCATGTGGCAATAACATCAGCAGAACCAAAACTAATGATTACATGTTAAGTAGAATAAATGAACTCTTTGATTGAGCTCAGGCAAAACCACATTAAATCTAAAACGTCATTCTCTTATACTTCAAAAACAGAGGACCATCGGGTTCTTCTTTATTTGCTCTTTTTTTCCTTTTTTCCAAGTTGCCTTCTACATCTGTGTATATGTTTAATTTATTCAGTCCTTTCCCATGGCACTAGAAGAACCCCAATTTTTCTAGTAGATCATTTCAAGGTAGTTATAATTTAACCTAAAACAGGAAGTGCTCAGTATGTCATAGTGAGGAAATCTATTCTCAAGACAGTCATAACATTTCAAGAGGTTATATTAAAGTATGAGTAAGCACCTGAATTACAGTTTATCTACAAACCTATCACTACTGTTAATCAGAAAAAAACATGTTTCTGATAAAGTTTGTCACCTGAAGAAATCTTTACAAAAACTTGAAAAATCCACTGGCCTCTACCCAATCAGTTGGCTTTCCCCTATAGGTGTTTGTAGCTTTGTTTTTACCCATCGGTGTGTTTTTAAAAAAAAAGAAAAGAAAAGAAAGAAAGAAAGAAATATTTTAGGCTCTATTCATTTTTGACAGTGAAACTGTAAGCTATGTGAACCTAAAATTTTTAGGATTTTAAAGAAACCTAGCTTTAGAAGTTTTTAACATCCTGCATCCACTAACTCAAATTAGCTTAGTTGAGTGTTGCCAAGTAGAGAGAAATGAATAAAAATCAAATCATGTGCAATTAGTCCAGCTTTATTATGAAAATAACTGCTTCAGAAATGCTTGGTTCTGTTGAAGAGGCTAAATGTTACCAAAGTACAATACAGTTCAACTCATCAAATTTCCACAAGTTTCAAATTCATGTTAGTTAATAAGATGTTTACTGGTTTTACTTTTTTATTTTTATAACAGCATTAGGTTTATAGGAAAATCTTATTTCACAAGCTTGCTCTTGGGAAGATTCATTCCTTTTTCCCTTTCCATATGCCCGGTATTCTGTACCATGCAGACTCAACTACCTATTACCATCCCCAACCCATAGCCAGGAAAGAGAAACTCTGCCTTGTATTATAGCTAAATAAAATCAGTACATATGTACCATGCAACCATGGTGTGCTCGATATAACACAAGTTGATCTGAAAATGAAAAGATCTGTGCCCAAATCATGGGACTTATAATCTACATCATATTTCTTTGCACCCCTGGTAAGTGCAGCCCAAGCAATGAGCTCTATGGACAATGTGGGAGGGGAACAGACTAAGAACAATCACGGGCTCTTGTCCAGGCTCTTCTGCCTTTCAGATGCTGGAGCCTCCCTCACTTTCAGGAGGCAGTTTCCAAATCTTTTACATAAGCACCTCCCAGTAGTAACTACCATTTACTGAGCCCTTGCTTTAGGGCAAGCTGAGCACATTCAGTCTTTGCAACAGCCTGATAAAGTAGTAATTATGATTTCCATTTTACAGATGTGGAAACTTTGGCACAGACAGTTCAAACTGTTCTAGGTTAAACAGCTCTAAAAAGTGGCAAAGCAAGAATTTGAACCCAGGACTAACACCAACGCCAAACTTCTCAATCAGATTCTAATCACCTACTTTACCAGTATCTTTACCTCCCACCTCCACCTTTGTCCGTGCCTCAAAAATCCCTCCACCCAGGAAGATCAGGCTCATTATTAAGAAACAGAAAGAAAAAGCTTTGAGCTAGAATGTAAACCTTAGTTATAGCTATCAACAACCTCTCTTTTACTATTATTATTGCACTAAGCTATATAACATGAAACGTTGCCCAGCATTGTACTAAAGATATATTGACTAAATATAAAACTAGCCCATTAACTTTTAAGAATTTTCTTCTCCAAATTCCATACGGAATGTGCAAATTAATTAAGCTCTAGAGCTATAAACCGGAGATAATCAGTCTGAACCAGCTGAAGAGCTACTACGTCATCCAGTAGTCAGAAAGCCACCAAATAACTAAGCACATTTCTGACATAAAAAAGCATGTAAACTTTTTATTATAAAATAACAGTACATTCATCCAAATGGCTAAATAGAGATTGCTGCCTGAGTCTCAATATTGTTCAGTTCAGAAAGAGGTATGGAATTAATATCAGGTTTCCAGGGCCCATCAATCCCTCTGCTACTGACTAGGCTGGTGATCTAATGTCAGCGAAAACACTAACTCCATTTTAAAGTTAATTATTTCTAAAAGGTAATAATAATAAAAGCAAAAATGCTACTTTTCATTTGTCGTGTAGTTAAAAGGATGATTATGTTTTTCAACACACCTGGGTTTGTATGTCAGCTCTATAACATTGTAGCGAATTACTTAACCTCTCCAAGCCTCATCTGTAAAATTGGGGTAATAAAGACTCTCTCAGAGGCTCCCTTACACTACAAGTAGCACAATGCCTGGTACACAGTGAAGCCTATTCAGTAAAGGGTAGCTATTAATTCCGAGGCATTTATGAAAGAGAGAAAAGTCAATGGGGGTTTAAGGTTTGAGTTTCTTGGGAGGACAGGATTGGCTTGGTATTTTCATCTTTAATTTCTTTCAGAGGTACTTGCATTCAGTATCTCATCCATCATAACCCCATGTGCAAGTTGTAGGCCATTAACACATGTGGTTCTGGATCTGGTACACGAATAGGGATGGATTGCTCAATAGGAAGTGCTGTGTTTTTATGTTTTAAGTGCTATTTTTCCCTGAGGCTTTCAGCATGTCACTCTATTTCAAAAACAAGTGGCTCACATGTCTAGAAAACCATGTGCTGAGGCTCACTGTCAGAGATTCTGTTTACTCACGAAAAGGTCATCAACTTGGAGAGAACATTATTTTTCCTCCAGGTTGGTGTACATAACTACAAAGAGTTGGGGTGTTTAATGGTGCTTGTTGTCAAGCCATCCTGAGGTCAGTGATCCTTTCACCATTAACTCATGAGATTAGCAGGCATTCTTGTGATGTGTTGCATAGGAAACTCCTCTTGGTTCCCAAAATATATTGTATTTATGTAGTGCCACAGGACATGTAAACTGAAACACTGGAGAAAATATTTTTGTGTGATTCCATCAGGAAGGACTTGTGATTTTGCCTTTTGGTCTCTTGATTGCTATTATCAAAGCCCTTTTTTGCTTTATGGTCCAGAGTCTGCCAAAGATAACTGGTTGAATAACAGCTCCCTGCGGCACTCACCAGCCTGGACATAAGGACACACTGGCCCTCCCATCTTTCCGCTGCCTCGCTGTGTGAGCTGTGTGAATTACCAGAGCTCTCTCAGCCTCCACCTCCCTGTCACAAAACAACAAAAACTAGGTTACCTTTAAGATAATCTGTCCCAGCTCTAAAGGCCTAAAATTCTACCACTATCTTTTTCAAATTTACTGCTTTGTCAAGTATTTCATTTTTCTAATGATGAATAGTATGGAACAGAATAAACAACCGCTACCTAGAAGATATAATTAAGTTTGTATGTTATTTTCTATAACTAATATGCAATGGATTTTAATTTTATTCATAATTACTAACTTCAGGCTTAAAATATCTGTATATTAAGCAGGAATATTACACCATTTTATAGTCTCTTCTTCTCATATTAATAAAGTAACATAATAAAACACCACCCACACAAATGATAAGCTTCTTTCTATCAAGGGGAAGCATAATTAGCAATTTAAAGAGTTGAACTTATATTCCCAAGGTCTTTCATTTAAGTAAAGCCCATGGCCTAAATCACAGTGATTATAATATGGCACTAAGTAAATAAAAGTATGTCTGCCTTTCATAATTTATGTTTTTATCTCCCACTTTTCATTTTCAATATAAAAGCTCAGTTTTGTTTACACTTTAATTTACAAAAAAAATTCTTCTTAAATAATATCTTCTGAAAATTGAAGTGCAAACGTATCATGCACGGATTTTTGCCCCCCATAAACATCAGCTTGTATCCAGTCTTTGCTGGTGGCATGCAAATAGAAAGATGGATGCTTTCGATGTAGAAAATTCTGTACTTTCCCTATTATCTTCAAAAAGCATTCTTTGAAAGAAAGGTTACTATCTTTAGTCTGGTTTCTCTGCATGTCTCTGGAATAACAGGATATCTAAATCAGTTTCAGAAGCAGTAGTCCAGAAAACACAGGAAATTCTGAAATGAGAGGGAGACACAACCTCCTAAGGAAAGCACTCCCTCAGATCGAAAGGTCATCTGGCCCGTTCCTTAAGACAAATGTACTGTGGTTGAGTAGACATATCGGATCATACAGACTGAAGTTCACATCCTTGCTCTGCCACTTACTAGTTTATTCTTTACACACCTCCATGTCTTTGTTTGTAAAACAGAGGAAATACTGCCTAATTCATAGAATTTGTGCAAAAATTAAATTAGATTATGTACATAACATACTGCATATCATAATCACCCAAGAAATCATGGAAGTGATTGTTATTTTTATTATCATTGCTATTTCTATTATAATTATTACATCACAAAGAATGTGACCCTGGGGGTGAGCACACACCATGGTTTCAGCCATGACATTCAGGCAGCAGCATTAGTTTCCCTTAGAGAGTCTTGCTGTGCCCAGAGTGATGGAATTGGAGCTCAAAGACACGCAGAAAGCTGACAGCCTTGAAGACCTCTAAGGATGCTCAAAACATTCTTCCTATGCCTGCCTGAGGCTGCATTACTGCCTACCAAGCTTGTTTCTGCCCTCAGGCACTCACTTCATTTCTCTGCTTCCAAACCAGCCTTCCTAACTTTCTTTGTGTCCCTCCTGCATCAGCCGTCATAACACCCCAGTTCAGTGACAGATAAGTTGGATAACTCCCATCAGGTCACTGCTCCTACAATTGGTGGAAGGGAGGGATTGAAGACAGGACTCAAGCAGAAGATAAGGGTTGAACTCAGCAAGTCACACACACACACCCCATTATCAATTGTAAAATCAATTTAGCGTGTTAGTGACTAGTAATATTTTTCATGAAATAGAATAGAAAATATCAGTAAGCAAAATATTATTTCATTAAACTTTATTTCAGCTATGTGTATGTGTGTATATCTATCTCTGTCTGTGTACATATGTGTGTAAACTGGATTGCAATATAAAATGTATTTCTTTTTGTTCTCATTGGGAATAGAAGATTTTTAAGGTCCCTTTTAACTAGAAAGCCTATAGTTCAATAAGTCTCCAAAGTCTGTAGAACTGGGATTTAAAATGCCAGTAGTTATTAGTTTGGATTAAGCTACAGAAATTTATTTACTTTAGTGAATAGGTAAAGTAAGCATAGAAAAATGTTTTTTTTGTTTTTTGTTTTTGTCATCTTTATTGGAGTATAATTGCTTTACAATGTTGTGTTAGTTTCTGCTTTATAACAAAGTGAATCAGCTATATGTATACATATATCCCCATATCCCCTCCCTCTTGCGTCTCCCTCCCACCATCCCTATCCCACCCCTCTAGGTGGTCACAAAGCACCGAGCTGATCTCCCTGTACTATGTGGCTGCTTCCCACTAGCTATCTATTTTACATTTGGTAGTGTATATATGTCCATGCCACTCTCTCATTTCGTCCCAGCTTACCCTTCCCCCTCCCCATGTCCTCAAGTCCATTCTCTACGTCTGCATCTTTATTCCTGTCCTGCCCCTAGGTTCTTCAGAACCTCTTTTTTTTTTTTTTTTTAAGATTCCATATATATGTGTTAGCATGCGGTATTTTTCTCTTTCTGACTTACTTCACTCGGTATGACAGACTCTAGATCCATCCACCTCATTGCAAATAACTCAATTTTGTTTCTTTTTATGGCTAATATTCCATTGTATATATATGTGCCACATCTTCTTTATCCATTCATCTGTCAATGGACATTTAGGTTGCTTCCATGTCCTGGCTATTGTAAATAGTGCTGCAATGAACATTGTGGTACATGACTCTTTTTTTTTTTTTTTAATAAAACAATTGCTTTTAATATTTTTTGTGATAGTGCTATTACGGTTATGTGCTTTTGTTTGTTTGTTTGTTTGTTTTTTTATACTGCAGGTTCTTATTAGTCATCAATTTTATACACATCAGTGTATACATGTCAATCCCAATCGCCCAATTCAGCACAACACCATCCCCACCCCACCGTGGTTTTCCCCCCTTGGTGTCCATACGTTTGTTCTCTACATCTGTGTCTCAACTTCTGTCCTGCAAACCAGTTCATCGGTACCATTTTTCTAGGTTCCACATACATGCGTTAATATACGGTATTTGTTTTTCTCTTTCTGACTTACTTCACTCTGTATGACAGTCTCTAGAGCCATCCACGTCTCAACAAATGACTCAATTTCGTTCCTTTTTATGGCTGAGTAATATTCCATTGTATATATGCACCACATCTTCTTTATCCATTCGTCTGTCGATGGACATGACCTGGCTATTGTAAATAGTGCTGCAATGAACATTGGGGTGCATGTGTCTTTTTGAATTATGGTTTTCTCTGGGTATATGCCCAGTAGTGGGATTGCTGTGTCATATGGCAATTCTATTTTTAGTTTTTTAAGGAACCTCCATACTGTTCTCCATAGTGGCTGTATCAATTTACATTCCCACCAACAGTGCAAGAGGGTTCCCTTTTCTCCACACCCTCTCCAGCATTTGTTGTTTGTAGATTTTCTGATGATGCCCATTCTAACTGGTGTGAGGTGATACCTCATTGTAGTTTTGATTTGCATTTCTCTAATAATTAGTGATGTGGAGCAGCTTTTCATGTGCTTCTTGGCCATCTGTATGTCTTCTTTGGAGAAATGTCTATTTAGGTCTTCTGCCCATTTTTGGATTGGGTTTTTTTTTGATATTGAGCTGCATGAGCTGTTTATATATTTTGGAGATTAATCCTTTGTCCGTTGATTCATTTGCGAATATTTTCTCCCATTCTGAGGGTTGTCTTTTCGTCTTGTTTATGGTTTCCTTTGCTGTGCAAAAGCTTTGAAGTTTCATTAGGTCCCATTTGTTTATTTTTGTTTTTATTTCCATTACTCTAGGAGGTAGATCAAAAAAGATCTTGCTGTGATTTATGTCAAAGAGTGTTCTTCCTATGTTTTTCTCTAAGAGTTTTATAGTGTCCAGTCTTTCATTTAGGTCTCGAATCCATTTTGAGTTTATTTTTGTGTATGGTGTTAGGGAGTGTTCTAATTTCATTCTTTTACATGTAGCTGTCCAGTTTTCCCAGCATGTGGTACATGACTCTTTTTGAATTATGGTTTTCTCAGGGTATATGCCCAGTAGTGGAATTGCTGTGTCGTATGGTAGCTCTATTTTTAGTTTTTAAAGGAACCTCCATACTATTCTCCATAGTGGCTGTATCAATTTACATTCCCACCAACAGTGCAAGAGGGTTCCCTTTTCTCCACACCTTCTCCAGCATTTACTGTTTGTATATATTTTTTGATGATGGCCATTCTGACTGGTGTGAGGTGATACCTCACTGTAGTTTTGATTTGCATTTCTCTAATGATTAGTGATCTTGAGCATCCTTTCATGTGTTTGTTGGCAATCTGTATATCTTCTTTGGAGAAATGTCTATTTAGGTCTTCTGCCCATTTTTGGATTGGGTTTTTTTTTTAATATTGACCTGCATGAGCTGCTTGTATATTTTGGCAATTAATCCTTTAGAAAAATGTTTTTAAATGGTGATTCTAAAATTATTGGAGAAGATATATCCTCTAAATATTTTGATTAAAGGCTCTTTGAAGTCCTTTAAAAAAATAAATAAAAATCAATTTAAAAATAAAATGGCAGTAGTTTGGAGGCTTTGGTTTTATTGGGTTAGTCTATTTATTTTCCAATAAGAAAATAAATTGTCTCCTCACCAGTAAATAAACGTGTTAAAAGAATATAAATAGGATCTGCAATCAATCCCCCAGGAAGATGGGACATCTTTTGGGAGTTAGATTATGGTATAAAGTAAACACAGTGACTGGTGTTTGAAGCATGCTTTGGACTCCATGATCCACTCCCTCAACTCAGCAGCTCACTTTTGTACACAGTATTCCATCCATGGGAACTTGGGCCTGCCTATGAAGACCTGAAGAGAGGAGAAAAACTGCTGGGGTAGAGGGGAAGGGGGATCCTCTCCCAGCATGTTCACATGCACGAGCTCACACACTCACACAAGTGCACACCAAGAAGCCAGAAGATGTACGACGTATCAGTGCATCTGTCAAGCTTCTAGAGACCAATGGAAGTATGTTATGGGTCAGTCGTACAGCAGGCCTGGGATTCCAAACCCTCTGAAGCCTGTTTTTCACTCTGCTTCTCCTTGGCATGAATAAGTCACTTCATTCTCCCCTTCACCCAGGCAGGTAATTAATTTACATTGAGAACACTAACTGCCCAGATGATCAGACACTCCAAACATGGGTCATCAGACACTCCAAACATGGGTCGCTACAGATTCCCCTGTTTGAAAACTTAAATTGGAAACTTTTTATATAATCAGCAGTGCTCAACAAACATGAAATTAGAGCAAGGGGAACTAGTGGGAGGATATTACCTATTGGTTCTCCAAGCAATCACAGTCTGATGGTACAAAACAGCCCCAAATGCTCAGATTGCAGCCCAGGCCCTCTCTCCCTCTTCTCGTCTCCTTAGCTCACCACACTCCTATTAACATCTAGTTCTTCAGATGATGAAACATGGTCAGCTTGGGTTAAGCTACCAGATTCCGTTGTCCTACACTGAGACCACACTCAAACCACTTTGGCTGTCCTCGCAGGTTTCCAAATCACAGCCATCTACGTATAGACCAGCCAGCCCCTTCCATTACTACTGAAGATGGTTAGTCTCAATCATTATTAGTGAAATTTCTATCTCAACCCCCAGAGGGGTGCTATAGTGCAAAGCTCTAAGGATACCTTACTTTATCACCCTGTGTGAACACAATGCCAAGAAGGAAATCCTCAAGTTCAACATCTTCTTATTCTAGTTGGTCTTGTACAGGGGGTTGGTATGAAGGTAACTAGCTGCTGTTAGTATTATTTAGTTGCTATTCCAGGTTACTTTCCATATAAATGATGTATTAAAGATTTGAACATTTGCCCTGGGAGAGTTTTGCAATTAGAACAATTTTTAAATCAAAGAAATAAACACTCTCAACAAAGCACAGCTTTTTAAGTGGCTTTCTAAGGCGTGTTGCAATTAGTCACTGGCTTAAGAAGGCAACTCCATTATCATTTTATTGAACATGAGTCACACATGCTTTGTGGCCATCAGTGCAGGAATAAATACATTGCCCCTTTCTTTGTATGTCTTCAGTATTGACAGTCTTCTGCCTCAGGAATTTTGATTATCAATATGTTAACCACAATTTTCAAAACAAAACTCTAGACATAGTTTCTGAGATTAAATTTGGCCTGATTTTATGATTTCTTATAAAATGTCTTATCCAATCAAATTGTGGTCATCGCTTCACATTTTGATGTTAAAATTAAATATAAATTTAAAAGACAATAGTTCTGACTCTCTGAAATAATTTTGAACTGATTTTAAATTTCCTAACTACATTCAATAGCACCTGGGAAGAGTCACTGTCTCCTACCCCCACTGCAGTCCATCACCTGGTCCCCAGTTTGACAGGATTTTATAAGTACAGTATTCTCCAACTTTACAACTAAAACACCAGCACATGTATACTCATAACTGTATTAAATGTGGGCTAGCATGCACATGTATCTTCTTTAATCCCTGAGTTCCTTAAGCCTATGACTCAAGTTTTATGACACATATGTTGTTACTATATTACTTGCCCTGAGTCATTCAGTTACTATTTATCAAATACTGGGATTTCTCAGTATTTTATTGATTTGTGGAGACAATGGGTCAGAATATTTGAAACTGAGGCTGTCTCAGAAAAAGAGACATATGGTCCAGGAATGAAGCAGGCATTCCTCTGCAGGAGCGAAGGCATGACAGAAGGCTTGCCCAGGGCATCAGGGCAGGCCCAGTGTAGCTGTCAATTAAAGGAGGGGAATTCCAATGATCATCACCACCATAGCTACATTTCTAGAGTGCTCACTATGTTCAGGTATCATGCCAAGTACTTTCCGTGCACAACCTCATTTAACACTCATAAAAGCCTCGACAGAAGCCTTTGTTAACCCTGTTTTACAGATGAGGAAATGGGCATGGAGAGAGATCACTTAGAACTATTAGAACCTGGACCAGAACCCAGGTTTTCCCAATTCCAGAGACAGTGCTCTGGGATTTGAATCTGCTCCTGGACCAAACATAATGCCCATTAGACCTTTAGGAAGCTTCACACCCCCGACTGTAGCTCCAGCCTAAACCCTCCAGTCATCTTTACAATCCCCACCTGTCTCAGAATGAAGCGTGTCCTCTGGGCTCTAAAACTAGGAAAATGTCTGCAACGGGACGGGCAGTCAGGAGGTATTTTTTCATTTTTTCCTTGAAATAATTCTCATAACTAATGCAATTTACCATTCCTGACTCCTCACACTTTCCCCCTCAACATGCTCTTTTTTGATTATTTATTATTGTCATAATTAACATTTATTGGACACATTACTGTGCAAAATATTGAGGAAGACAGACTCCGCCACCCTTTTGGCTTATGATCCAAATATTTAGATTGTAAACACAATGTTTTTGGCAGGTTAATTCTGTATGAAGAAATAGAGCATTTGCAGGAAATGTCAGATGCTTACTTTACAATCAGTGTAAGGAGGAATTTACCCCACACAAAGATTTTGACTTGGCAAGCAAGCCCTGTCTACCTACCCACATGTGAAGAAGGCAGAGACAATACTTCTTCCTTGCCACAATTTTTAGGAAATGGGCATTTTTAACTCTCAATAAAATGTAGTGGCAGGAAGGGGCAAGGTAGGTGCTTGTTGGTCGCCTGCACAGCAGCTAGGCCAGAGGCATTAACAACAGAAGTCTTCACTTCCCCCTCCTTATAGTAATGGATAAACATGGTGTTTTTAAGTGACACATGAAACATTACAAAATTAGTCTACTTATTCCTCTTTCACAATCTGCAGAATAAGACTGGCAGCACATAAAGGAGATAACTAACTCCAGCACACTGGCTTCAAAACTTTCTGCCCATGTGGCATTTCTTCTTTAGAGATATAGCCTGAACCCCAGACATGCAATGTTTTGCATTTAAGAAACTGTGTCAGTTTCATGTAACATGATATTGAAGTCTATAAGATGTAAGAGAATACTAAATGCCTGACCTGACAACATTTTTTACTTAATAGTACTCAATAACCAACACTATGAATCTCATGAAGGTGGAGTGACTTGCATAGCAAACTCAAATTTCCACTGAAAGGAGACTGTGCACTTTCACAATTCAGAAAGCTGGAAGGTTTTATTAATCACCTATGAGCAGGCATGAGTGTTAAGTTGAAATGAATCATGGAACAGAAAGGAAATTTAGTCCAGTACCTTCATTCTATAGTTAAGTGGGAGACCATGGGTATCATCCACGGTCATGCAGCTGGTAAGCAGCAGAGTTGGGACATGAATTCAGAATCTTTTGGTCATTCAATCCAGAGCTCTTGCCAACATGTCATGCTGTCCCTGTTTTATTTTTTGTTGTTGTTGTTGTTTTCTAAATTATTTATTTATTTATTTATTTGGCTGCACTGGGTCTTAGTTGCAGCATGTGAATTTGTAGTTGCAGCATGTGGGATCTAGTCCCCTGACCAGGGATCGAACCTGGGCCCCCTGCATTGGGAGCTCAGAGTATTAGCCACTGGGCCACCAGGGAAGCCCCTGTCCCTTTTTTTTTTTAAATCACAACACAAAACTATACAGGAGTGAATATGCAACTCTTGGGTAATCCCCAGATTCTGAATCATCTGAGCATCTTTATAAAGTTGGTGGACCCAGAGAGGAGGACTCCAAGCCATTAGTCGTGGATAGTCACCCCATGAATTCCAAGATACCTCAACAGAGAACACTTCCAACAGGGCTTTTGTTTAGTCGGCAGGTAAAGCATCCCAGCCGGGGTCCAAATGAATTGGTCAGAACCTATATCCTATTAGTTGTTAGATATTTTGACTATCACCCCTGCTTTCTGGGAGCTCCTGCAGGTATCAGAGCATCACTGTGCTTATCCACCACACCACTTCAGTTATACTTGCAGGAGGCAACATTTGCAGCTGTTAAGTGCAAATTATTCATGTAATATGGGGAAAATGTTAAAATTACTCCGAAAAAAGCAACGGAGACACCTACTTTTAGCTGCCTTAATTTTCTTTTCCCATTGCAATAAATTCCGGCCACATAAGAACAAGAAATCTGACAAGGGTAGCCTTTTCAATGTTTGCTTTATAGTCTCAAGTAACTTGGTAAACCACTGTTGGAAGCCATTAAAAGGGCAGGCTCTTTCCATCCCATTCATCACATAAGCTTGACACCTTGTTTACTGAACTAACTGGAATTATAAAAAGAGAGGGGTCCACTGGGTTGCTCCATACCTGATATTGAATTCCATTATTGTAAACCAGTTGTTCAATTAAAAAAAAATCTTCCAATCTTTCAGCCTATTGATGAAATAATGAATTCCCACTGCTCTGTAATAAATATTGCATGTGTCAACTGGATTATAAGAGAGCTTGGAATTTTGCCCCTTTAATTAGCCGTTAAGAACACACCCACAATATTGGCAAGTGCCTCTAATAGTAGGTACCCCAATAAAGGGGCCTTAGATAATGTCACATTTTGCACAGGGAAAGATTAGTTTCTGCTGTGATATAGTGTTTCTGCTGTGACATTTAGATGAGTTTTAAAAATGGCTACTACATAAATTTAGCAATCTCTTACTTATACCATATTTTATGCTTTGACCATAAAGTTCTCTTTTTCTTTACATCTTTGGGGTTTCATTCATTAGGTTTTTTAATGGCATGCTATTAGTGATTTTTTTTGGTTGATTACTAAATGTAATGTCTTCCTGGCACATTTTATAA
The DNA here is from genome assembly GCF_028564815.1 of Eubalaena glacialis. Lineage (NCBI taxonomy): Eukaryota > Metazoa > Chordata > Mammalia > Artiodactyla > Balaenidae > Eubalaena > Eubalaena glacialis. Next base: position 90,566,779 of record NC_083721.1, read on the forward strand.
ATAAGTTGAGGATGACCTGTTCCTTCTCAATGGCCTGTTCCTATGTGGCCATCGGGGAGGATGGATGACCCTGCTCATCCATATATTTATATAACTTCTCTAAAAGGCAGCCAGCCTAGTCCTTTATACCATAGCATGCTTGATACAAAGGCCATAAATGTTTCTTATCCATTCAGTTAGTTAATTCCATTTGCAAATGTACTCTACTTGTGAATTGCCTACTAAAATATGTGGTGATGCTTCAGATTTTTAATCCAGCTTTTATTTAAAATCAGTAACATTGTACCTTTTCTTTTTCCATGTAACTATAAAAGTAATCCTTGAGAGAATGACCCAGGGAAAGACTGTCTAAAATTCATTTTGGGAAAAACTATCTAAAATTCATTTCAGAAAGGCCAAATGTTGGATCTCAGTGTTTCTGTCTAGGTCTGGGAATTTGGGTCATCATTGCCAACTATCTGAGCAGAGCATTGCACAATATGCTTTGGTTATTTTCTAGCCAAATGTTAGTCTAACTTCACCAAACAATTCAGTCTATAGACCCAGTTCAGACCCAAAGAGCAACCTAAATACATTCCTTAAGTAAGGGAAAAGAAGAGAAAAGAAAGAAGAAAAACCTAGCTAGTCTTAGGTTTCTTAAAGGAAATGTTAAGGTTCTCTAGTAAAAGAGAGTTTATAATGTGTTAAAGAAAATGAAAGAGTTGAGTGATGTGAATGCAAAGTGGCAGGGATGTGGCCCATTGCAGGAGTGTCAGATTCAGAGTCCAGAGGTCTGATCCCAGCCCCTCCACTAACTAGCTCCACCATGTTAGGCAAATTACTTCTTTTTCTGAGGCTCAGATTTCTCATCTGTAAAATGATGGAGCTGGTCCTTGTTCCCTAAGGTCCCATTCAACTCTAACATGTTGAAGTTATAAGCCTATATAAGATTTGTGATGGCTAAAATAGGAGAAGGAGGCAGATGGTATATTGGCCTCAAGAGCTCTGACTAGGAAGAGTAATAGGAGTCAAGACGTGGAAAAAGAAAAGCAAACACAATTCTATTTAAAACAAGTAAAAAATTTGAACACACCTGGCAAAGTAACTAAAGAAGGTAATAGCTGATAGCAAAGTCCATTTCCAAAGGTATGGGAAGAAAAATTGGCAAACAAGACAAAGATGTATGAGGAAAAGAGCATGGCAAAAATTAAAATGTTGCTCATTAGGATGAGCAGAAAAAGAAAAAAAATGTCTAGTGAGAATTCAGGTCATCATATATTCATACTGCCAAATTCTTAAAAAGGAAATCTATACCTAGTGGTAAACATGCATTTTTTTAAAAAATGTAAATGTGTATCATCCTTCATGTGTCTATTTGTCTATGGTTTGAGCCAGGCTGGGGAGCATGGTCTTATATGACATGTAACAGGGAATCCCCATTACATAGTGAAGTGACAAGATGAAACACTGCCTATTGCTATAGACTGAGTGTTTGTGTCCCTCCAAAATTTATATGTTGAAATCCTAACCCCCAATGTGATGGCATTAGGAGGTGAGGCTTTTGGGAGGTGTTTAGGTCATAGGGTGGACCCCTCATGAATGGGATTAGTGCCCTTATAAAAGAGGTCCCAGAGTGCTGTCTTGCTGTTTCCACCATGGGAGGACACAGCAAGAGGAGGGCCCAGAAGAGCACCTCCACCAGAACCACCCCCATGCTGTCATTCTGTTCCTGTACTTCCAGCCTCCAGAACTATAAGAAATAAATGTTTGCTGTTTATAAGCCACCAGTCTGTGGGATTTGCTCTAGCAGCCCAAATGGACTAAAGCAGAGATGCAGAAAAGTTAAATAAATTGTCCAATGTCACAAAGCAAGTAAGAGACAGAGCCAAGCTTCCAACATGAGCCATATGATTCTGGAGCCTCTTTGCTGCTTCTTTGACACCCGTAAGTCTTTAATATTAATTAAGATAAATGCTGCAAAGGGAAGTAACCTGGCCCAGGGGGTCGGGGAAGGCCTCCCTGAGAAGGGTACATTAGAGCTGAGACCTGAAGATGAGCAGGAGTTAAGCAGGCACAGAGGGGAAAGCTGCTCCAAGTGATTATCAAATAATTACACTTCACTTTTATTCACAAAGGCCGTTGTACCATTAGCACATAGAGATGCCTAAAATAGCTTTAAGTACACTTTTTAAAAATTATTTTAGTAATCCCAACGGCGTACAGAATTATCTTTTTATGTAAATTCAGGATTAGACAACCATTTCTCTCTAGGCTGTGCTATAGAAATAGTCTCTAAGAATCATTCCTGGATCACAGTGCCAGGAACCTGAAGATTCTGGTAATGAAGCCCTCACTTCCAAATGATGAGAGCGAGGAAGTTGAGGAGATAGGGTTTTCAAGGTGCTTGGCTGTTCTGTATAGAGAGGATCCAAGTTCTATAAATGAAGAATAACTGGAACCCACCCACCTCTGACCTTCTCTCCATCCACTAGCTGGGTGCTCACTGAGGGAGGGCAGGCAGGATTCCCAGTCCTAGGGTTAAGAAGAGCTTCTGTGGTTCAGGATGGAGCTGTTCCTGGTCACAATGCAGCAAAGGGAGCAGATAAGATGGTCGGCTTTGGCCACTGCTGCTGCGGGGAGCAGCCCGCAGCAGGCCACAAATGGCGGGAATCATGGGTGCCCGTGGATGCACGCGGCTGTGCTATGTCTGGGAGGTATAAAGTGAAGGGACAAAGGCGGCACTCCTTTTGTGTCAGGGGGCATATATTGAAAGCTAGATCTAGACCAGTTCTAAAATATATTTTACAATTCTGGGTCTAGGAGAGTTTTTATGCTTTGTGCTGCTTCTTCCAGAAACTATGCTCCTATTCCTCAGAAAGGAAGAAGCCATGTCCATAATTCTAGCCTTAGGTTTCTTTTTAAAAAGGATAAAATGGCCATCATAGCCCAAGCATTCCTAAAAAACTGTTCCTACCACCACTTGTTTTTTAATCATGACTTCCATTTCCAGTGATGCGTCTAGCAGGGACCTCATGGAGTAGGCGTCGTGTAACAACAGTCATACATAAAGACTCTACACATACTCTCCACTGGCCTACCTTAGAGAAATGATCCGGGGTTGGAATATTTACCTGGGGGAGGAAGGGCAGCAAACTCGTATTTATTGACAACAGCTCTGTAACTGGCACTTCCGCAAATACACTGAGCCTTCGCATCCACCCAGCAAAAGGAACCCAATGTTCAGAGGAGGACACCAAGGCTCAGGGCCTCCACCTTCACATGACCCCCTCTTGCAAAGTGATTTTACTATGTGTGCCTTGAGCAAGGCAGGCAGAGAGCATCAGGAATGTGATCGGCGCTTTCGTGTGCTCGGCACAGATTTTAGGTGCATCTGATAACGTTATCAGAAGCAGTGCAGACGCGACCTGCAGACTCTGCCCCTCTGGGGTAGCCCGGCTGTGGACTACACTGTGAAGTGTCTGCGTACACAGAGAGGCCGCAGGCTGACTTTCAAAGCAGCAACACCCGTGTCTCAGGGTACCACCCACCGCTGAGCAGCCAGCTGTGGAAATCCCTTGGAGGAAGAGTGAAAGGCGACGTGACCTCGATTGAGACTGAGTGTCTGCACGAAGTTGGTGAAGGGCAGTGGGTGAAGGGGTATCCAGGGCACCGGGCAAAGGTTGGGGAACCTGGCCCCAATTGGGACTGAGGTCACCCAGGTCCCTTCTGCCAATGAGGCGAGTTTGGGGAAAAGGTTGATGGAGCAAAGTTTTCCAAAGGAAAACTGCCAAGAGCATTTTAATTTTTCTCTCACTAAACATGACGAATAGCCATTTATTTGCTTCACCTCCCACAGAAAAATAAATAACTGACCCATCAAAGCCTATGGAGCTGAACTTGGCCTCATATTTCCCTTTGCCTCAAGATCCAGTCTTTTATTCCTTTTTTACTAACATTAAATTGTGGGTTATTAAAATGTAACGCAAAAAAACCTAGCTTGTGAAAACTAAAACTACTAACAAGCAGTGGATGTTAGGATTATTTTTTTAAGGGTATTCATAAGCAACATTTGTCTTGCTTCAACATTTTATTTCCAGTTAAGAACACAATGCTTTTTCTTTTCTTTTAAGAAAAAATACACACACATTCTGAAAGGTTGTACTATTTCTTCTCTCTTTGGGCGTGGGTGGCAGTGCCAACAATAGAAATCAGCATTAGGAACACATGACTTCCCTCTTCAATGAGGACATAAACATGTTACAAGTAAATGCTGAAATAATGACTTTCTTTGGACTTTTTTTTAATTAGAGCTGAAAGAGTTTAGAAAAAATAATAACCACCTGGCAAGCCAGCTCCTCTTTGAAAGCTGAATTAAAATCAAATGAGAGAAATAATTAGGACAGCTGGAAATAATAAAAACAATAGATACCAGACACATCTTTGACAAAACACAACAAACCAAAGAGACATTGCAATGTAAAATCTTAGTTGTGTCACAGCTCGCTAAATCTCTCTCCTTCCACCCCCCCAACCCAGTTCTTGATCACAGTGAAGAACACTGTATATCAATATGCAAGCCAAAAAGCAATAACATTGTTATAGCCTGAATGGGCATGACAATAAACAGAGGTAGCTGCTATAGGATAGTGTATCTAAATAGACACAATACTGCAATTTGAATGAATTACGCTTCTCCTTTTTTGTCCCTTGTATGCAGTGCGAATTTTTACTTCTTGCAAGTTGTTTGTAGACTTAATACCAACTTTTTCATGTATATCAAGTCTTAAATATGGGACTGATTCGGATTCTAATGTCCAGAATCAGAATGAAAACAAACAAACAAAAAAACCCTCACCTGAGATGAATTATGCCACTCCTATAGAATGCAGAAGCTTCTGTAGTCACTGCTATTCTAAATAGCATTTTTTTTCTTTCCATTTTGCAGGGGGGAAGGGAGAGGGCCATATGTCAAAATGCTAACAGTGGTTTTCTTTGGGAAATGGAATTTCTGGTAATTTTAATTTGTATTTATGTTCTTTTCTGTATTTACCAAATTTTTCATAATTTAAAGCCAAACATAATTTCACGTAAATCCTTCAATCCTATAAATGCTTCTAAGAAGGAGAAGTGACCCAGAGACACATTAACAACATTAAATATAAGCTATAGGCAATGGGAATGGAACGCAGAGGAATGAAGTTCACAGACTTTGCAACTCCATTAAAGTGCAAATCACTGGCACTGTAAGTTACCTGTAATGTAGGGAAGGGTGGATCTGGAAATCAGGTTATCTAGATATTCAGTGACTGACATCCTACATGGTGGTGTGAAAGCCACTTAATCTCCCCAGTCTTTTTGCCATTGGAATATCTTCTTTTCCACAGGCAAAGCTTCTGCTTCAAGTCAATGGAAACTGAGAGAATTGGGACACCTCTCCCTTTACTTTTTCTCCCTGTCAAACCAAGATAAAGGTTTTATTCAAACTTTTTTATTTGAAGAGGAGCAGCACCTGAATGAAATTTGGTCATGATCAGAAATCCTAAGAATTAGAAATTTTCCAAACACCCACATAAATGATATAATGCCTTGAAGAATGAGGGGGAAACTGTTATGAACAAAAATATAGCTATCTAAGCAATCTTCCTTGAAATAAAAATGTTTTCCATATATGTGCATTTATAAAAGTAATATCTATCAAGAAGAAAAAAAATGAAAGAAATTTTAAATTAAAGATTTAATTTAATGAAAATGATTCAGGTTTTTACATTTTAGTATACTGGCAAAAGCATTTTTTTTTTTATTTTGAATAGCAATAGCTAGTTTAACCTTTTTTTTTTCCCTAGAGGTTTAATTTGGCCATGACTCCTTCTTTGAAAAATTCAAAGTCTTGCTTCTACATGTTTAATAATTCTATTTAATCTCCCACAATCTGTCCAATTGAAAGTCAAAAGGGTATAGGTAGAAAGATTACTGATTGTTTACCCAATTCTGCAATTAACTAACTAAAATTAATGAGTAATCTTGAACAAGTTGTTTGATATCTATGAATCGCACAGTCCTGCTCACCAAATATTTGTTCAATGAATGAATGTATGAATAAATGATCAAATAATGCTGATCTCTCACCCTGTCACTTGACGACTCGCTCTAACCTTCTACAACCTATGTGTTTCTGTTAAACTATAGCAACAGTTCCCAAACACAAGTCAGCTGATGAATACCAACCCGTCAACTAGTGTCAGCCTGTGATGAAACTTTCAAGACCTTGCATACAGTGAGAGGAAATAAGGAAGGACAATATAGCTGGTTTCTCATAAAGCTAAATGTACCTAATTTAAAGGACTCTCCTGTAGTCTGAGAGTATGTCCTTTGTATTTCATTGAGGTGGTAATATCTTTTCTTTCACGAAATGATTTTAAAAAGTACTAATTGTTGGAGCTTTTTAGGGTCTTTACTTGGCAAAATATAAAGTCCACAATCTTATGTCAGTCCCCACTCTTGTCTAATTTTATTGCTCTGTAAACGCTCTAAGTCTGGAAACTACTGACTTACAGAATGTGCATTACTTCAGGTACAAGAAAAAAGGAACTTTCTCTTTTCCCATCCCCAGGTTTGTCGCTCCTGGGAGGACAGAGAGTCTATTAGCTGCTTCTCTACTTCAAACTTTTCAAACTCTTCCATCCCCCACAATCCCCTAAATGCAAAGGGGTAGCCAGGTAACCACTTTCTGCATCACAATGGAATAGTAGACCATCTATTCCAGGGAGAAATGATGTAATAGATGCAATTTCATTGACTCTCTCAGAGTCCCTTCTAGAAAACTGCAATGCAGACAGTTCTAAGATTGACATCTACCCCAAGGCCAGCCAACTCATTTCCTAACCAATTACCAACAAGATCCCCTCTCTTTGAATCTGTGCGAACAGGACATAAAGCTGGTCTGTGGTGGGTACTGGGCCCAAGAGACCAGGATACAAAGTTGGGGCTATTGAAGTCATATAGAGCCACATGTAAGGTGAGTGAGGAGGGCAAGCTGCTCAAGACAAACATCAGGGTGGATGTACAGAGAGAAACAGACTCCTGAGAAACCATGACAGTGGCTTCATTTTTCATTTCCAACTCCCAACTCCAAATGGATTCTATGAGCTCCTTATTTAACCCCTTCTTCCGCCATCTCCCTTTTTGTACTTGAGCTGGTGGATATCTGTTCCATGTCTGAAAGAACACTGTCAAGAATTGAAAACATGGACTAACATTCATGCATTCTCACAAGAGTGATTTACCATTCCTTTTTGCCCAAGTTTTTGTGCTTGTTTGTTTGGTTGGTTTTTATTTGCTAGACATTTTGTCTTCCTTATTTCTGCAGCACCAACAATATACAAACCATCAGTCATACTTCCTCCTCTATGTTCCCTTTAAGCACTGGGCAAAAATATTTTGCATGCATGAGAAAAAGCACAGCTCTCAGCCCTTCTCCTCACCCTGCATCCATCCACCCCCATCTTCACCATGATGTAGGCTTGATCATGTGTCCCACCCCAGCCTGGTGCCCTGCTCAGACTCACAACCAGGTAAGGCACAGCTCAGAACCACAGAGAGCACATCAGTGACTCCACTGGGTAAAATTCTTCATCTCTGCCATTTTCCCGTTGAGAAAAAATGCACAGGGGTGAAGTGAGAACTTAATGTCATACAAGGAAAGGGCAAGGAAAATAGCATTTTATTTAATCTTTTCAACTACCCTAAAAGGTAAAACGTCATCCCCATTTCCTATAAAAGGAAACTAAGCCTCACAAGGCTTGCCTATGGTTTACCAAAGATCCCATTACCAATGAGAGCTGAGTCCTGGCTTTGAGTGAAACTTATTAAACTCCAAAGTCTATACTTGTTTAAAAATATATCTTACTGCCTCCAAATTTTTAGTAGTCAAGCCCCATTTAAACCCAAATCACATGACACCTAACTCCTAAACAAGTGCTCTCTCCACCAATTATGCAGGAACAGCTCAGAGAAAAAGCTGTAGAGATGTGGCACTGGGTAGATAATGAGAAGGGAGGGCAGCTGAGTGCACTTTTATTACCTCAATCCTTTCCCATCATCTTCTCTGCCTTCATCAACCAAGCACATGATTCAGAGCCATCTTCAGGTTGTGGTCCTGAGTCACTGCCCCTACCGAGTCCAGTACTAGGGTAGGCAGTGGCTAAGGTGGCAGCCAATGATCCCCACCTGCTAGTATTCATACTCTTGTACTCTCTCCTGTTGTACCTGCATTGGTCTAGGTAGGTTATTTTAAAAATGCAATTTCTGTCTTGAGTGCGCTCCCCCCACACACACCCACTCTCTCTTTCTCTCTCTCTCTCTCTGTCTTGGATCACACACTCCAGGGGAAGCCAGCTGCCATGTCACAAAAACACTTGGGTAGCCTACAGAGATGCTCTGTAGATGCCTACGGAGACTTTAGATGCACTAAAGTCTCCAGCCAACAGCCAACAAGGAAACAGTCCATCAACAACCATGCAGGTGAGCTTAGAAAAGACTCCTTCCCCCAAGCAAGTGTTCAGATGAGACTGCAGCCCTAGCAAACACTTGCATGCAACCTCATGAGAAACCCAGGACCGGAACCACCTAGCTAAACTGCTCCCAGATTCCTCATCCACAGGAAAAAAAAATTGTTATTTTAAGCTGATATGTTTGGGTGTAATTTGTTGTGCAGCAACAGATAACAAATTCAAGCCCTGAGAATTCTCTCCAAGTACTAAACATTTCTTCTACCTTGGCCCACTCAGGTGTTCCCACCGGGGGAAGAACAATTCTTCTCCTTTGCCTTCCATAAACATTTGTATCAATACACTAACTCCCCGTCTCTGGCTGGGGAGTGAGCTCTAAGGCTAATTCACAAATACGTTCACTAGAAATATGTATGTGGTTCTAGATAGTGGAATCTTCAGAAAGTCACTACTGTCTCTTTCCCTTGCTCCATCATTTTTATACTCACTTTGGTTTGTGGAATCTTTTTCTCACCAGTCAACAGAAGCCAGAGAATTTTAAGGAAGAGTTTGACTCCTCTCCTGAGCAGAATATTTAAGTCATACATTATTGTTTGTTTTCAAGCAAACCAGTACAATTATGCAACAGAAATTCTTTTTAAAGCATCTGGGACTTCAGTTCAATTTAAAATCCTGTGGGGTTTATTACCAGAATGAATGATTATAAAATATATGCATGCAAACGAAGAGATAAGAAAATTAAAGAGCATATGGAATTTAATGCACGCTACTTGTAATTCCATGCCAAATTGTTACAAAAGACAGTGGCTATGCAATACCATGTAAAAATGTGGTTTATAATATTTATGACTTTGGAATGTGGATTTAATATTCTATTGTCATGAATAGATATTATAAAACAGAGTAGAGAATTCGTTTCTGGGTGCTAATAGGAAGGGGAGGGGAAGAAAGGTTTACAGCTGTCATCAGTTTTACGGCCAAAATAAAAAGCCCTGCTTTCACCCCAATAGTACACCACAGTGAAAATCTTGTGAAAATGGAGATTCTCTGTTTTTCAGTGTTCTTATTCTAAGAGCTCATTTGGGGCCAATCTAATTTAATCAATATGTATTAAGTGTCAAAAATGTGAAAACTAATATATTTGAGAATTTGGGGGTTGAGGGAGGAGGGAATAAAAATTGAACCTTACAATCCCTATTTTTGAGGAGATCACAATCTAGAGATAAGCAGGTATGTGCCTAAAGAACCTGAAACAGGACTGTGTAAATTGTTGCAGCCGCCAACAACAGGCTCCCACCTGCAGACTCCTCTTCTAATCCATCCTCCTCATGGCTGCCTGAGTTAGTTACCCAATATAAAAGTCTACTTGTTTCGCTCTCCTGCACAAAGCTCTCCATTGCTTAGAAAAATATAGTCCAGACTCCTTAGTACAAGGTCCTTCAACATTTGGTCTGAAACTACCTTTTTATATCCAAATAACACCCTGGAGAACAATGGGTAAGAAAAAAAAAAGAGATTCTACTTGAAAAGACTAAGGATTCCAATATAGTTCTTCAAATAGTGTATGGACATCCACTGTTTCTGCAGGACTCATCCCTTCCTAATTTTTGTCTTCAGCAAGAGAACTAGTTTCTAAAGAAGGATGGAGTCATGTCAACCAGGAAGCAGCTGGGGCATTTCCTTGCAAGGACTGGTACAGAAGGAAACAAATGGGTGTGTTACTATGAAAGAAATTCACTGATATTTGCATCTCCTTTTCCCAGCCCCTCCCACCTCAGTCCTAGTCCATCAGAGAGGAAAGCGTTGTACTTCTAAATGTCTCAGGTCTCTTATACTTCATTCAGGAAGAGAAACTGCTCTGAGATCTCCCCTGAATATAAAGGGGCTGGTGAGATTTGGAGACAGAGAAAATTGGTTAATATTTATTAGGCTGAGGCAGCAAGATCCAGCACTGTGGAGGTGAGAGTTGAGGAGCCTTAGAATGGGAAGGCTTTTTTCTTTGGATTTGAGTTTTTTAGTGGGTGGGGAATTCATGCATGGTGTAGAGACAGGTCCTTCTTTATGCATCACTCCTACATCACAGTACGCCTTTAGAAGGGAGACACTGTGAGAGCACAGCAGGTGGTGGAACCCCTGAGCAGTCGCTAGGGAGCAATATGTCTGCCTGAACTCCCAGTATAGTCAGGAGATCAGCCCCAACACGGGGAGGAGTAATAAGGGCAGCACCATGGACCAATGCTGGCCATCCTCATTGTGCCCCATAAGCCCCTAATAAACTCAGTTTCTGTGCAATCTCAAAGAAAAGGCAATCAGAGTTTGAGTCTTCCACCAGTCAAAGTAGAGTGAGTTCAGAGAAATTTATATTCGATTTAGAGATTTAAGGAATGCATCTTATATCATGTTTTAAAATCCTTGTATACCAGACATAGTTCAGGGGCTGCTTCCAGATAAGAATGCTCGGGCCACTGTTTCCAGATTCTTGAAGACCCTTTGCCATGCCGAACCCCATACACACAGGTCTATAGAGGACACCAAAGTACACTTTATGGAAAAACCCATAGGCAGAGCACTGGGTCCTGACTTGGAGTTTCCCTTTCGGGCTGAGGAGAGGCTGGTGTGCCTTTTAGCAAGTGTCCCAGGTTATTCTGACTGGGGGCACTCTTCCAACCAGACTTTGAAAAACACTGACTTAGACCACTGGCTCAGAAACCCCCTCTCTCCAGGGTGCACCGCTATCTGTGGGGAAAGTTCATTTTGTTTGTGTTATCCTGGCTCGGCTTCTCACTTTGCACAGCCCAAGTATCTCAGCAGATTTACATTTAAGATCCACACACACCCATATGGTTTCTACCCAGTATTAAATATTTGTTATCTTTAATCATATTTTATATCTCTCCTACTGAACCGCAAATCTCTCTGGGGCTGAGACTTCATTTTATTCATTTGGTTTTCTCCCACTTATACTTGCCACAGTGCCTTGCAACTAATAAGTGCTTAATAAATGTTTGTAGAATGAAAGGACTGCAAAAATAATTAGGTGTTGTTCTGAACCAGCAGCTTGCCTAATTCAATTTAAAACAAAAGACAGTCAAGAGAGGAGTACGAAAAGATGACATTAGTGAGAATTCATATCCATTTCTAATATTTTCATTTAAAAGTAGAAACTTAAAATATGGTTTGGAACAGTTCCTTAAGGCATATATTTTAATTGCCAAAACGTTTTTGTTCTCCCCCCATGTATTTAAAATAACTGCTCTCTGGGCTTCCTTGGTGGCGCAGTGGTTGAGAATCTGCCTGCCAATGCAGGGGACACGGGTTTGAGCCCTGGTCTGGGAAGATCCCACATGCCGCGGAGCAATTAGGCCCGTGAGCCACGACTACTGAGCCTGCGCATCTGGAGCCTGTGCTCCGCAACTAGAGAGGCTGCGATAGTGAGAGGCCCGCGCACCACGATGAAGAGTGGCCCCCGCTTGCCACAACTAGAGAAAGCCCTCGCACAGAAACGAAGACCCAACACAGCCAAAAATAAATAAATAAATAAATAAGTAAATTTTTAAAAAAATAGCTGCTCTCTCAGTAGAATATAATCACTGGAACATGAACAAACTCAGGCCACTCAGCTCCACTCTACAGGCACGTTCCATTAGAACTCTTCTCAGCTGTCCTGGTTCAGGTCTGGAAAGCACTCCGTGGACACCTGGGACGAGGCGGCTCTCCCTGCCCTTATCCTCCCCAATTTTTCAGTCAAGATGTTTCTAAGCCAAGATGGGCTTTCTAATCCCCAGAGACTCTGATAGACTGAAACTCGAGTACCTGTATTTTTAAACAACCTCCTCCTGGGATTCTAGGAGCCAGGGCTCAGAGTCACAGGTGGAGTCCCGGTAAACAGAAAGCTGGCCTTGGCCACTGGCTACCCGGAATTTCCTGGTTGGCTGGGGCTGGAGTCTGCAGGCTGTCCCCACAACCACCAGCCCCCACCCCCGCCGCGACCTGTTCACCTTCTCAGCTCAGGCTTGTGGGCACTTTATTGGCTTCAGAAGGGAGAAGCCCAGGCTGCAGGGTTCCCAGGCTGACCACTCACCTTGCAGAGAGAGTTGAGTGATGTCTGGCCCCTCCCAGGTGCTCAGGCAGCCACTCCTGCATTCCTACATTCCTGGATTCCTGGGAGCATTTCTACAAGCACACCCTCATTCCTGGCAGGAGGGGACCTGTGTTGGCCGTGGGGGGCAAACTCTGTAGTGCAGCAGCCCTTGCAGATGTATCGCCTAGGAGTACATGTGAGTACTTGTCAAACGCCTAGATCCATGAATTCTACCATCGCACATAATAGAATTTTTCCCATTAAATTCAGTGAAAGGAACTAGAACATTGTAATGAGTTGCTTAATGAAAATAATGGACTATGTAAGGAGGAAGGGAAAGCGTGAACCTGCAAGAGAGGGATGCTGGGCAGCCAGCTAAGTTTACACACCAGCTAAGTGACTCCTGGGCCACTGTGGTCAGACAGCATGTGATTCAAATCTGTGCTTGGGCAGAAGAACAAATTGCTATATGTCATAAATCTTCTGGGTCATCTGCAAATAGCTGAAACTGTGAATGTTAAATCCATGAATGCCAAGGATGCATTCATATATCAAAATGAACATTTGTGCCGACAACATGAGTCCAAGTGAGAGAAACATGCAGTTGCATTTATGTGTAAACGTGATAGATAAAAATCTATCCATTGACTCTTTGAAACAATATCTCTACAGCCCCCTATATTTCAAAGTCAGCAATAGGTATAAGAAACAGATTTTTCTGAGTCAAAATCAGAGCATGTGATTTGAGAAAATATTTTTTCTGCGTTGTAAATGTATTTATAAAGAAGGTTGCCTTGGGCTCCTAGGACGACAAAAAAGCTACAAAAACAGGGATGCTGACAGGAAGTGCTAAGGCTGGAAGGAGGGAAGTTCATCTGAAGAAGGCGGCAGGTCTGGATCACACAGCACTTAGGCACATGTGAGACTGCACCTGAGCAAGAGCCCAGGAGCCCAGGGGACCCTACAGACAGCCCGGGGGCATCCAAGGGTGTGCCTGGAGAGGAAGGGCCCCAAAAGTTCAAGAGAAGTCGAAATGAAGAGGCAGAAGTATCCTTCTCCAAGATCACCGAGGCAGTTGCATCAACATCTAAGAGATTAGAATCCACCCCAGGGAGTAGGGGGAAGAAGAAGAAGAAAATCTGTGAGGTAATTTTAACTTGAAAGTGACTGAATTATAAACCTGAACTTGCTGAGAAGTGTCTGAATTAGATTGAGTTTACTCAGAAATGACTAAATTCAAAACGTTCTGCTGCGTCAGAAATTACATTTATTGTAAGAAAATAAGACAGTTTTGCACATCTGAGTGGGTGACTGGGAAAGAAAAAGCCATCTCTTAGGTTTTGTTTATTCTCTCCTCCTCCAGTGGGCAAGGTCCCTTCTTTCACTGAGGCCAGGGCAAGAGCGATGGCCACTCCCTGAGGTCTCCTTCCAAAGCCACTGTAGTGGGAAGTGGCCAAGCTGAGGCCACCAGCAGAGGCAGGTGTATCTATGCATTCCGCCATTCAGTTACTCAACAACTGTCTTCTTTGTGCTCCACACCCCCGAGCCCTGGAATTCAGAATCAGGGAGCCAAGGGGAAGTTTAGGAAGCCAAGAACAACGACACCAGACTTTCCTCTAGATAGACAGCCCCTTTTAAAAAAACTTCCTTAACAACGAGACTATTTTTTTTTTTTTTTTTTTAACTATAAAAGCCAGTATTGCCATTGTGGCAGGGAAATGAGCACACACACCCACCACTGCACTGGGAGTGGCTTTTCTGGAAGGCAATTATATACTCTGTATCAAAAGCCTTTAAAATGTGCATACCTTCTTAACCAGAAATTCTAGGTCTAGAAATTTGCTTAAGGCAGTAATTAAATAGACCAATATAGTGTAGTGGTTAAGAGCCAATCCTTGATGTCAACAGAATCTGGATTCAGGTCCTGATTCCACTGATGAGCTGAATGAAATTTTGGACAAATTACTGAAGGTGAACTTCAACACCCTGTGTGAAATGGGGGTAACAGGAATAGCCGTCGCACAAGGCTGTTATGAAGATAAAATGAAAGTATGGAAATGCTCCACACCAGTACACCTGGCAAGGTACATAAAGATGATGGTACAAGGATGGTCATCACACCATTGTTTGTACAAGGGAAAAGCTAAAAATGCAATGAAACTAATAATAAGTGAAGCATTAAACAAATTATGATGCACCCATATAATGAATATTAAGCTGGCCTTTAAAAATGTTATGGAAATATATCTATTTTGCTATAGAAAGATATTTACAATGTATCATCAAGTGAAAAAAGCAGGCTTACAAACTAGTATGCACAGCATAATCTACTTTTGTTTATACATGCACATATATGCATAGCAAAATATATGAAAAGATGGACTCGATATTAAGATCATTGTCTGTGAGTGAGATATTTTTTTAACCTGTATTTCTTTGGCTTTTTGTATTGAATATGTATTGTGTTTGCAATAAGCAAAAAAAATTTTTTTCACGATGTCACTTTTAGTGCAAACGCTCCTTGGGAAGTCATAGGTAAATTTTATCAGGTAATTATCAAAAATCAAGATGATCCCTCACAGAAGAATCCCAAGTAATAATGTAGAAGGGGTGAGGGGAATAGAAAATCACGATCAAAAAAAAACACAGTAATAATTGCTGCAGGCAAGATCCACCACTGGATGCTCAAATTTGTGGGTGAAAGTTCAAGGAGTAGAATAGTTACATTGTCTCAAAGGATCTCCCTCAAGATAGCTATTAATTACCAAGGGGAAAACAGTAGCTTTACCATGGAAAGGACTGGCAGACAGCAGCTTAACAACATAACCATGTGACCAAGGTTAACATGACCAGCAATGAGACACATCAACACCATGAATGAACCCCCTAATGTGATGTCCTGCATGAGAAGCACATGTGACTTCTGTAGCACTCTTGCCAAAAAAGGCACAACTTCCATCTCACCATGGGAACACATCAGACAAACTCAAATTGAAAGATAGTCTGTAGACTACCTGACCAGTTCTCATTAAGAGTATCAAGGTCATGAAAGATAAGGAAAGACCAAGGAACTTTCATAGATTGAAAGAGACAAAGGAGACATGACAACTAAGTGTAATGTGAGATCCTAGTTTGGCTCTTAGAGAAACTAAAGGACACTAGTGGAGGAACTGGGGAAATCCAAGTAAAGTCAGTAGTTGAAGTAAGAGCATTATCCTAATATTAATGTCTTAGTTTTGATCATCGTTACATGGTTATATAAGATAGTAACATTAGAAGAACCTGGGTGAAAGGTATATGGAACTCTGTACTATTTTTGCAATTTACTTATACATCTAAAATCATTTTAAAATAAAAAGTTTAAATATAAAGCAAGACTGGACAAGCTTAGGTACTTGGGGTTAGGCATTATTGGGAAGTCCCCAAGACAGCCTAGGCAGTAAAGGTCTCAGTCCTATATTTCCTTCTCCTATTTGCATAGAAAATATTACTTTTACAACTTGTTAGGCTAAAATTAGATTAAAGCAAACATAGGGGAACGTAGCATACCAGTTTTCAGCACACAGCCACAGAACATTCACAGATATTACCAACATTCAACATTTCTCTTTTGAATTGTCACTCTTCAAAAACCATAATTTCCCCATTCCAGTTCATTGGTTCAATTCCTTTTTTTTATCTCAACAATCTTCTTTTTTTCAAGTCATATCTGTAAGTCAACAAAAATTAAAGATCAAAGTCCTTTGTATTTTAAATATCCCCAAAAGTGTCTTTACTATTGCCCATTTCTTTTGTTTGCCCTTTCAGAATCAGATATAAAATGTTTGTTTCCTCAGTGCCCACTGAACTGGTATCTAAAATCACCAATCTACACAAGCTAGTAGACCTCATGCTTCCTATGGGAACATGTTTTAATCTCCCATTCCATGCCTCTTGGTAATGAAAACAAGTAGCAAATAAAAACACAACTAAATTTATTGGAGTTTGCTTATATTATTTCATTAATCCTCACAACAACCCTCCAAGTGGGTGTTGTACCATCTCCATTTTACAGTTGACAAAACTGAGGCTTAAGGAATGAATTAATTTTTTCAAGGTCACAGAATAAGTGGCAGAATCAGATGCCAGGTGCCAGGTACTCTGTGATTTATTGTTTGCTGTTTTCAAAACTTGTGTGAATGTTCATTGATGAATACCACTGATATTGGAGGTCAATCTAGAAACCTCTGGAAATCCAAAACTGCTGGTTGAGGAAAGAATGCCTATTGCAGGTAGGAGCCTGCTGACATAGACTGCTCTTTCTTTCTTGTATAGGGTAACTAAGAATACACAGATATGATTAGAACAAGGTAAACCACAACTACACCATCCAAAACAATGCAAGAACCAAATGGAAGTTTGATAATCTAGGGTTTCTCTTTAGCTATACAGAGATTCATTTTACATTTTAATGTGCAAAATTTCACTTGATGTAAAATGAAGACTAGATTCTCTAATCACTATAATTCCACATGTAGAGACTTTTACTGGAGGGAGGGCACCACCTCCTCATGGATATTCTCTTCCCTCCTCTAAACCATCCTATGTACATCTGCCAGATTAACCTTCTTAAAGTTTTAATTACCTCATTCCTCAGCTGAAAAAGCTTAAATGGCTCCACATTGCCTTTGAAATATTGTCTAAATTCCTCAACAGTCTGGCTTCAATCTCTCTTTCCAATAAAATTTTATCATCAGTTTGGATAATTTCTGTAACAACTAACAGAAATCCCAACTCAAACTGGTCTAAACAGAAGGAAACATTTTCTCATATAACTGGGTGAACAGAAGTTGGATGGGCTTTGTGGTGACTTAATCGAGTGGTTCTGGTCCCAGGTCCCTAGGATTGATTAATTTCTCTCTGTCTCTCTGTCTCTCTCTCTCTTTCTGTGTGTGTGTGTGTGTCTCTCTCTCTCTCTCTCTGTCTCTCTGTCTCTTCCCTCTGGTCAATCATACTGTACTCAAGTCAAATGAAAACACACATTCTTGCTTTCCCACTTTGTCATGGAACTTCCTGCACACCATTTCTATTCATCCTTCAAGGGCCGCATCTTCCATGGCTCATCCCTGTTTTTCCCAGCAGAGAGCCTTGCCTGCTTTCTCTGTAATTCCATGGTACGTTATACTTGTGTCTTTGGCCCTTACTATGACGTCTTGTAAAATAGTCACCTATATCTATGCCTTACCTGCTGTACTAAACAATAAGGTCCTTGAGGGCTGAGTCCACATCCAGCCCCTCTCTGTATCCCCATTTCCTGACTAGTGCTTTGTACGAAGGCTCTCAATAAATGAGCCAATCAATCAACAAACAAGTCAACCTTATGAGAAAATCTGCATGGTTACTTGTCCCAAGGCACCATTTTCTCCCTCTCATCTGGTGGTCTTCAAGGCCTAACACAAATAAGACAAGTTTTTGATTTTTAGTTAAACATGCCATTCTCATTAAATAATAAAGAAGACTTCCTTTTTAAAAAAATAATAAATTTCACAAAAACTCCTAAACGCTGGGTTGAAAACAACTAGAGGACACTCAGGTTTAGAGGAGGAATTTTCTGCAGAAAATAGAACTCTGAGCAGAAGAACTGTTCCAAAGTCTAAAATGACCATGGGGTCCAGGCTAAGCCTGCCTCGTGTCAGTGACGTTCCCTCTGTGATCACGGGGTCCAGGCTAAGCCTGCCTCGTGTCAGTGACGTTCCCTCTGTGATCACGGGGTCCAGGCTAAGCCTGCCTCGTGTCAGTGACGTTCCCTCTGTGATCACGGGGTCCAGGCTAAGCCTGCCTCGTGTCAGTGACGTTCCCTCTGTGATCACGGGGTCCAGGCTAAGCCTGCCTCGTGTCAGTGATGTTCCCTCTGTGATCATGGGATCCAGGCTAAGCCTGCCTCGTGTCAGTGATGTTCCCTCTGTGTCCCTACTGGCCTGTACATTATCCTTGTCTAAGTGAGACACCAGGCAAAACCCAGCATCTCTTGGCATCAACCGCTCTCTAAACCCATTCAGAGGCCCAAGGTAGTCTGCTCTAAGATCTGTCTGCCCAGAGTGGAGTCCAAGAGAAACCCTAGGGGAAATTACATGGTAAAGTCAGGCTCCCCCGACCACCTCCCTACCCAGTATCATGACCCACATAAAGCACATTGGAATCTGTATTATATCAGAGCAAATTGGACACCAGTTTCCTTTAGTTATAAAGGCCAAGAAGTCAGCAAAAGCATCATGATGCCTGAGTGCTCCGTGGGAGAGAATGAGTTTGCTTTGGTGTAGGATGAAGTCAATGGTCCGGCACTGGGATTCATTCACTCACTCATCCTAAAATATTTAGTAAGTGTCTGTTAGGTGTTAGGTACTATGTTGGTTATGAACTTTAAACTTCTTTGGGGCCAGCTGGAAAAGCCGACCCTTTCTTCTCCCAAAGACACCTCCCTCATCCATGACCCAACAGTTCAAGTTCTCCTTGGGATGTGGAGCTCAGGGTCAGCATCTTCCAAGTCACAGTGCAGATGTGGCCAAGACTCACTGCAGGCTGTGGCTGTGATAAGCCGGCTGGCCATGCCCCATGGACTGCTAAATGAGCGGGGAAATGCACCCACTCGTCCCTTGTGAAAAAAGCTGTAAGAACATATTGCTTATGATTTGCAACTAAAGCCTCACTGTAGATCATGGCACAGGGCAGTCCTTTGACTATGCTGAACTGAGGTGATCAGCCTAACACCAAATTTTGAGGGGTCTCCATTGTGACGGGCAGTGGCTCAGAAAGGGAGCTGCTGATAAGGAGACAGCTCACTCTTCCATCATTCATTCATTCATTCATGTATTGATTCATTCATCCAACACTGAGAACCTCCATCTGCCAGGTTCTTTGCCCCTGAAGAGCTAATAGTCAGGGAGACAGACACGTTAAACAAATAATTACCACGTGCTATGATCAGTGCCATGATAGAAATAGGCACAGAGTGAGGGAGCACAGAGAGGAAACGACAAACTCTGCCGGGAAAATCAGAGAAGGCTCAGAGAGAGGGTAACACGGGTTCAATGAAGGACGTAAACACTGGAGATGTTCCAACCCACAAGCTATTTCCGAGCCTTCAAAGTAAGTATAAGTGAAGATATGAGTAGATTTACTTTAAATATAGGAAGAGTTGGAAAACAGCAGGTTAGGACTTTTCAGCAAAATATGGGGATAAAATCATTTCATGAAGACAACCCAAGTCGCTGATCATTTTCTTATTGACAATAACAACTTATTTCCTGAGGCCCTTCTCTGTCTCCTCAGTTCCCTGTTGCTTTTGGGTAAATATCCACCTGTTATTTTACAGTATTCCTGCTTAATTGGCAAACAGCTGCCTCTAGGAAATAAGATATTATTTTCAAGTGTAACTATTTTTTTCCACCCCCATCTTATCACCAGGAAAAAAGACTAAGTCAAGAAAATACATTCTTAAAATAGACAGCTTATTTCAAAAAAAAAGCAATGAGATATAAAGTTAGTGCTGAGAATTCTATCTTTTCTACGGTGTCAGCTTAAGATAGACAAAGACTATACAATTATGATCTGGTGAGTTTTACTGCATTCACAAAGCAACAGGAGCAGACCTAGTCAAATGTTAGTCACCTCTTCTATATCAAGTTAAAGAATTAGCTACCCCCTGAACTGCCTCTCTTGAGAGTGTTTTTATTTGAAACTTTTATGGCCCTTGGAACTTTTGAGACTCTTCAGTAGAAAATTTCCATGGTCTGGGAGCTGGATTTCTGGGTGAGCGGAATGCGGCCTCTCTGCTCAGTATAGCATCGGTAGGACACGCAGAGAACAGGAGCACTTTGGAAGAGAGCCATGCACGTGTGATGGATACATGCATGACTAAGACCACCTTGACTGGCAAAGGGAGAAAAACAAAAACATCAAGGCATAACTGGTTAAAGGGCAGCCCAGAGAGAGGGGAAATTCCTAAAGCACAGAATAAATAGTGCAGTTCTAGATGCTTAGGTCCACGGAATGGAAGAGATTTCCCTGGGGAGGTACTGGGGCTAGTACTGTTGTGTACAGCTTGCTAAGGGAACCGTACTTCACAGCGTCCCTATCTCTATTTATTGGTTAACATTGATGTTAACCTATAAAACAAAGAGTTAATTTTTTCACCCAGAAGACATCAAGATTGTGATGCAGGAATAAGAACACAGTGTCTTATAGATGTAGCAGATCGAGACCCAGAGAAATTTCTGAAGACCCAGAGAAATTCAACAGCCTTCTTATAGTCCCAAATAACTTAATAATATAAGAAATTGCACAGCAAATATTTCCAAACTGAAGATGGAAATTTCTCTGCTGGCAGCTCTGATCCAGGGCATTTTTCTGAACTTGAAAGGGGGCAAAAAGAAATGCTTTATAGGAACGTGTATATGTTCCCTCCAGGTCATCATAAAAATCACAACAAATCATAACATTTTGGAATTCAAGAAAATCTAATAAAATTCAACTCCTCCTTTTTATAGATGAAGAAGACGAGGCCTCAGGCAATACTGTGACCTGCTTAAAGTAATACAGCTACCAAAGTATATGAAAAAGCCAAAACTTATGCTCGAGTCATCTGATCCCAACTTCAAACTATGTCCAACGCCCCCCCCCCAAAAAAAGATAATGAGCAACAGTAAGAAAAATAAAATCTCTACTTTTTCAAAGAGGAAGATCATTCTGACAAACATCTGCAACTTCATGTAAATACCAGCCTTAGTACTAATTTGCATTCTCAGGCTATCACTCTCCTTGGTGAGTACCGTTTGTCTGATACCTGCTATGTTAAGGTAGGCTCCTTTTAATGACTATAATGAGAGACTGTGGCTCTAGCTTTCCAGGAATTGTTCCATATTCATCCTGATCCTTCTTGGTTTTATCCTGATCCTTCTTGGTTTTACAACTTCACTAGATAAACTAGAAAATATCTTTCTTCTCCTAAGAAAACCTCTCCAAGGTTGCAGCTTGGTGCATTTAAATCTCTCTGAGGAGAGAGCAGGAATAAGAGCCAGTTGGAAAACAACTGGTCCTCTAGCAGAATTCTCTTCAGAATTCACATGCACACGGCTCCCCTCTACCACTGCAGCTCAACATTTGCTCTTGGTTTTGACCTGTTTCCGTGTCCTGGCAGCTGCCTCTGGGCCTCTGCATCCATGAGAGCCTGTCCTGGTTGAACACATAGGAGGGTATCACCCATCCACATCCGTTATCCCTAGCACGTGCCTAGTTTCCTCTTGGTCACCATCCTCACCTCCCACCCCTGCCAAGGACTTCCAGTCACCACTCCTTTGGTCCATACTCCTAATCTGTCCTAGGGTGGGCGGGACAACCAAGCTCCCAGAGCAGAGGTTCACACACGTGTAGAATTTCCTGGAGCAATTAATTATTTTAAAATTTTTTAATCACATTTTAATTTTGCCCAGTAAGTACATGTTTAAAAAGCTACTGTCATCTATTAGCATCATTATTTAATAAATAATATTTCTGCAGGTTCTGTTTTTTTTTTTAATAAACTGTATTTTAACTCAAAGAGAGTAAGAGCGGCATTATCTTATGTAAAATTAGCTTGTCAAAAAACTTAATCCATTGTCCTTCATTTTCTTATTTCTCCTCAGTTGGGTGAAAATTTATCACAGGCCTACATTTGGGAACAACTGCCCTAGGATCTAGAGGTCAAATATCTCTAAGAGTCAGGACAGCAACAAATTACCAAATCTGCACATAGGGCCAGGACTTGGGTGAGGAGAATGAGGCATTGGCCTTGGATGCAAAATTTAGAGGGATGCCAAAAACTCAGTAATCAAGATAAATGGTGTTTTAATAAAGCAAAATTAATGCAAAAATCCATCCATTTTGAACAAAATATTAAAATTTTCAGTAAGGACAGGATCAGTATTATATCGGTTTTTCCTTTTGCCACAACTCCAATACGGCTCTGACCGCTCCAAATGCATGAATGCAACCCATGTTGGGACCAACGGAAATTAGAGAGTGTTCCTTATATGACGCTGGGCTGCCTGAACAGGGGGCAACAGTGCAATCTCTGGGCCTAGGGTGGTCTGTGCGCTACCAGTTCATGATTATCAAGTGTCTCAGAAGAAGGCTTACACTCAGGAATATAGGTAGGTCAAGACACACTAGCCAGAGTTTTCTTTACAAAAGGAACTGATAAACTTCAAGCAGAATGAAGGGAAATGTTCACCAAAAAACTCAGGTCTGAAAATTCTACAAGAAGGAGAAAAGGGCTGTCCCTTAAACACCTGCCCTGGGTGCCAAATGGAGAGGGGATAAAGGATCCAGGCCGTGAGCTCAGTCTGGGGACCCTGTCTGTATGCCAACAAGCGGAGTCAAGGCCATATGGCGGCATTCTGCTTCCCTTCCTACACCGGACGGGACAAAAGAGAGGTAAATATAAAAGTGAACTATGTCCCCCTGAGAGGCACTGAGACTGTAAAGCCTCTCTGTTTGTGGTCTACTCGTAAAGGCTCATATTTATTGAGCACTCCCAGTGCTTAGCACTTTCATACACTATCTCATTTCATACTGATAACATCTCTCAGAGGAATACATTAGCCTTTTTTCATAATAAAGAAACTGGGGTCATAGTAGTATAGCTGAGACTTGAACCCAGGAAGTCTGATTCCAGAGCCTGCATGCTTAACCACTCACTATACTGCCTCCAAGGAGTTAAGACAGGAAGGAAGCACTTTCCCAAAATAATATTGATGGAAGGGTGTCTGGAGAATATACAGTCTGTCAATTCCCCCAGATATTTCAAATTGCAGCCTTGGATCAAGGAAGAACTCTAGCAAGCTGTACAGCCATCAGCTTAACATTGAAGGACATTATAATCTAACATTGAAGGGCAAAACAAATCTAACACAAAGATGCTGTTGAAGGCATCATCCACTACCTTGACACAGTATCCTCCTTACCAAGACCCATGGGGAAACATTTCCCGTTACTCTCAGTATCAGGAAAAGCTGTATTCTTCTAAATAGTCACTTTGTTTACAAATGTGAACAGAGTAAATTCTGTTCCTGTTTGGTTTCCATCTTTGTTATGGTTGCTAGGAATTATTAAGCCAAATTTATGTCCCACATCTAGAAACTCTCCAGGACCATATACCCATAATAAGTCTTTTTGTATACTATGCTCACTCCTTGCTTTATTACTTTCCTACCTATATTCTCCTTTGGTTCTGATTTCCAAAGCTATTTATTTTATTCTTTCCTTAATTTATTATACTGTCTCTAATCTCTTACAAAATGAGGTGCTGAATGAATTAATGAATGAATGAATACATGCATGCATGAATGAATAACAGCCCAACAATCAGTTTTTTTTTTTTTTTTTAATGAATTGGAAGAGATGTGTGACACCTATAAAATTCCTGAATCCCAAATTGGAAGCCCAGAGTTGATCAACAAGGCAGTGCCTGGGGCCCTATGATCAGTAGGGTTCAATAGAGGCAGTAACAACATCTTAACTAGCAAAGCCATGGTATAAGTGGACAGGATGAATGATGACCTTATGTTAACAAAGAAAGGAATATTAATGCTACCCTGAAAAGCATTTCAACCATCCTGGGGTCCCTGCCAATGACAGAGAACTTTGAGGACTGGGTTTCCATTCATGATGCTGATGAAGGCTTGAACCTGAGACTTCTTATTAGACATTCTTGAGTCCATCATTCCAGGCCGCAGTGTTCGACAAGATATGACTATATACATGCAAGACTGAGCTGTGTGTTTGCATTGGCTTGCCTCTCTGGTTTGCAATTTGTAACTACAAACCATAATTATGATTTCTGGTACCAAGTTTATCCCAGATCTACAAATCATTAAGTGATTTCACTTTTGAGGGACCCCGAAATGCTCCCAAAGCTATCCCTATTCAAGTCATTTAAATCTTTAATTGTTGATTCAATAATACAGCCCCAGCAAAGCCAGGTTGATTAGTCTATTCCAAATGGTCAGCAGAGGAAAGGGATGCCCAAGAGGAAGGTAAATTTGCCTGAAGAGGAATCACATGAGAGGAGCTCTGACTAGGGCCTTGCTCAGGGTGTGGAAGCAAATACACTCTAAATTCTGTGTTCAAGATTCCCCTGGTTGGATCCTGACTGACAGACTGATTAAGCACATCACCCCATGTCTGGGCAGTAATCTGGAACTTAATGATGCATGATCATTCCAACACTTTTCCTAAATGATCACACCTGCCGTAAGAAAATGTCCTGTGCTAGACTGGAAATATGTGGAGAAGGCCTTCATGTTTTTGAATCTATCAATTAAGTAACAAGTATGTTTTTAGTCATCACCTATGAGTTCATCATTATGACAAGTTTATTGGTGAAACCACAAAAGAAACCAAGACCTGTTTGCTGCTCTCAAAGAACCTACTCTTTAGTTGGAAGGATAAGACCCTCATTAAAAATGAAAGAATCCTTATAATCAAATCATTTGGCAGGACTAACAGAAGTTCAAAAAGGAAGAGAACACTGAGAGTGGGGTTTGTTAAAGCAGAGGTAGAATCTGAGCTGACCTTGAAGAGGAGGTAAAATTTAATGAAGAGCAAAAACTGAGAGAGCTCATTCCAGGTTGAGGAGAAGAGAAGGAAGATGGTAGACAGAACTAGCCATAGTCGTTTTGAGCTAATATTAGAGTTCTCTCGTCACTCTGGTTGGCTTAAGAGACGCTGACAGATACTCCAGGAAAGGAAGCACAATTCTTCCAAGACCACACAACTTAAATAGTTTTGCAGAAGCAGCTCCAAAGTTTTGCTTTCCTTATTTACCAATCGGACTTCATTTGATTCTTTCCCCTTCCACATGGGTCTTACTTTCCCAGTTATATTTTGATCTATAATTTTGAAAGCACATTTACTGGGGTTTGTAAAGAATGTTCAAAATACAGTTACATATATTTTTCAGTGGGAAGTCTTACCCTTCCAAATGGCTCTGCCACAAGGACTACTGTTTCTCACTCTCTGCATTGGGATGAGGGCGCACTTTCCAATTATAAAATTAATGTAACATAGCTCCAATTTCCTGTCTGCTTCTAGCCATGTGGGAGATCTTCATTCTTCTTGGAGATGATGATGGAAGTGTCTGAATAATAAGGGAATACACTTATCCTTGGGGATGGGGGCAAGGAGCTAATTGATTCATAGCCAGTAGACATTTAGTCTCAAAGCAACCAGTGACGTCCCCGACGCGACTAGAATTAACTGGAGCCTACATTCTCCTGTCAGGCTAAGGGCTTTAGATGAACCAGGGAGAGGAAAACAGCACATTCTGTTTCTTCATAATAAATGTCCCATCTTATTGTCTGAGACATTTTGCTCTCCTGAGGACATAGGGCCTGCTTCTCAGGCTTTTCCAACTGGCTCTTCCTTGCCTCTCGCCCATTTATATTAAAATGGTTTACTGGGATCCAAAAGAAGCAAGCTGCCACATCAAGCTTTTTATTTTCTTCCCCCCCGCCTTCCCTCCAGTCTCATTTAGACCCTTTTTCTTTTCTCCCCCTTCCCCACCTCCCCACCCTAGTCCTCCTCAGCCATCCATCATTACCCAGGGGGTCTCTTTCTACGGGTCTTCAGAGAGAAACAATTCCTAGATTGGATTGTGAATCAAAGCATTATGAGACTCTCTAACTCAATCTCAATTACTCTTTGGCGCTCCGTTTTATGAGTGAGAACTGCAATAAAATAGAAATTTCTAAATTTAACTAGCATTATACAATGCAATTATTTATTATAGAAAGCTGTTGTTTATATATTGCCTGAGCTATTGATTAGTGTGAAAAGGGCGGTGTACAGGAAGCCATATAAATCGATCATTATTTAAAGTGGTTAATCAAGCATCTAATTTGTTTCCATGAGTTTTCCTCCAGTAATCATGCTGCATATCACACAATGTTCCAATGGGCTGTAATCCACAGCCACATACCAACCCTAGAATAGAATCAGCAAGAGATGCAAAGAGATGACTTCCTCATTCTATTGTTTGAAATGCGGGAAAAAGCAATTCAAACATAGCAAACCATATTTCTCTTCCACATACCCATCCTCGCTTTGCTCCCTCCCCTAATAACCATAAGCTGAAACCACTTAAGAATTACAATTATCCGTCATCATTATCACCCATATTATGATGAGGTTGCTACCCACTGCAGACGACGCTTCCGAAAATGAAAGATGCTCTTCTGAGAGATTTTTGTTTGTTTGTTTTTTGCTTTATAGGTTCCTTCGGGCAAAATGGGGGCGGGGGGAGAAAAAGAGATGGAAATTCAGTCAGGAAAACAATTAACTAGCACAGCTTCACTGCATAGTAACATCAAATCATACAGCAATTAGAGCTCTGCGAAACCCCGGTTTGGTTTCATGTGCATTTAAGGATGAAAACTGATATGTACACTGAGCTGATGCTGGACTGCCAATGAAAAAAACCAAAGAGGTAAACATTGTAAAATTTCCTTCTCTGCCTAATCACATCTCTAGAATGGTGATTTGGGCTAAGTATTTTTAGTCTGTACATAAGAAAATTCACCTTCTCCCTCCTTGAGCCTTGGTAGATCGCCAGAGAACTGTCTACCATACTTTTTTTTATTTCCAAGTTAAATATAAAAAAGGCAATGTTTGGGATTTCCCTGGTGGCGCAGTGGTTACGAATCCGCCTGCCAATGCAGGGGACATGGGTTCGAGCCCTGGTCTGGGAAGATCCCACATGCCGCGGGGCAACTAAGCCCGTGCGCCACAACTACTGAGCCCGCTGCGCCTAGAGCCCCTGCTCCACAACAAGAGAAGCCACCGCAATGAGAAGCCCACGCACCGCACCGCAACGAAGAGTAGCCCCCGCTGGCCGCAACTAGAAAAACCCTGCGCACAGCAACAAAGACCCAACGCTGACAAAAATAAATAAATAAATGAATAATTTTTTTTTTTAAAGTCAATGTTTGCCAAAAAATACATTGCACTTGTTGACGAATAAAGGCGTTATTTAACCCATTGTCCTCACAGATCACCAAAGCCTTAATTGTTAAATCCAGGAAAGTAACAACTAAAGTATCCCCCAAAGCAAGGCAATGGTGCTTTTAAAAGAGGGAAAGATCTACCAAGCCTTGTGTGGCTGAGCTTTACTGCACAAAAGAAATTCACCTTTATCTTGTAAAAATGCCAGTATAGATTACATAACCTGCAAAATATGTATATTTCCTTTCCATTTTTTTCCTAATTTAGTGATTTTTCCCTTGGGAAGTTTTTGGTACAGTAGGAGTTAATTTATAATTCAGCAGGAATTTCCCTATACAAAGCAGTTCACAAAGTCTCATCTTCCCCTCTCTACCTCTGAAGGTGTTTATATCATTTGACAATGGCTTTAAAAAAGAAAGTGACGAAGGCATCTGCTTCCCCTATTTTTAAATAAATTATTTTGGAATAATTTTAGATACACAGAAAAGTTGTAAAGGAAACACAGGAAGTTCCCATATACCCCTTACCAAGTTTCCCCATTTTTTACATCTTACATTAGTATGGTACCTTCATCAGAACTAAGAAACTGACACTGATAGATTGCTATTAATTAAACTCTAGGCTTTATCTAGATGTCACCAGCTTTTGCATTACTGTCATCTCTCTGTTCCACCACCCACCCTCTGGTACCATGATGCACTGAGTTACATGTCTCTCCAGTCTTCCCCGATCTGTGACAGTTTCTCAGTCTTTCCTTGTTTTTCATCACCTTGGCTGTTTTGCATACCGATCAGATATCCTGTCACATGTTCCACAATCTGAATTTCTCATTATTTTTTTTTCTTGAGATTAGACTGGGGTGATGGGGTTTTAGAAAAAAATAACACAGAGGTGAAGTGCCCTTCTCATCACTTCATACCAGGGGTACCTAATATCCATATGATGTCACCGATGCCATTAGCCTTCATCCTTGGTTAAGGTAGCGTTTGCCAAGTTTCCCCACTCTCGGTTTTACTATCTTTCCCTTTCCTTTATTTATTGTTTGCAGAAGAGTCACTAAGCCCAGCCCACACTCAAGAGAGTTGGCGGGCGAGAATCTCCTGGAGAGGGAAGTGTCCACACATATTACTTGTGGAGGGGAGTATCTAGGAATTATACTGTAAGAAAGACTTGTCTCTTCTTCCCAGTATATTTATTTATTCAGTCAGTTGCTTCCCTTAATTTTAAAATAAGACAGATCGTTGAGGTGACGAATATCTTAGCTGTAGAAGACACAAAGAAAACACATTAGGGGTTTCAGTTTTCAAAGAAATATTGTTGTTTCCAAGGCTTTTTCAATAAACCAAATTTAATATTCATTTAATACACCTAGGGGGAAATATATGCATAAGGTTATATGCCCACTATCTGACCCCCACCAGAGCTCAGTGTATATTATACAAATTACGTTTATTTATCCCAAGCTGTTTATAAAGACAAACAGCCATTTGAAATTTTGGCTGAAGCATTTTGGTTCAGCAATATTCTAGTCCCTTCTCAACCCTACTGAGCCACATGATTTGTTTGGCAGCTGTCTGGCTGCAGTGGAGGCAGATACAACAGTAACAATACAGGCACATGCAAGAGAAAACACAAATTGAGATGATTCCCAAAATCAGTAACAATTTTTTCCACCAAGAGCCCCATGATCAGAACCACTGATTTATTAAGTCCCCTAGGCTGGGGGTTGGATCACTCAGGGCCTTTACCTGTGTCCTCATGTGATTTAATAAAGATGATACCTTAGCCGACTCATCAGGCATGAACACACAACATTCTGCTTGAATAATGGCACAGGTGCCTCCTTGCAAGGCAATGATAATGTCCAAGGCCATTCTATTCTGGAGGACAGCTTTTCTCACTAGAGACATTTCGACATTCAGTAAGGACAAGCTTTGCCAGCTACCATTTAAGTCTTGCTGGGTGAATTTAGTAAGGCCTTCTGTGTGTGCTACAATGTCCTCCAGGACAGTGGAGGGGAGAAAGATGGTGGCCAAATGATCACACCAGTAGAAAACAGAGCATGCCCATCTGGCCTTGAGGAGAGGGAGGTCGGCAATTGTTATTACCGTGGGGCAGATTCTCCCCTGTGCCCAGGGAAAACCCAGGGTACAGGGGTCCAACCATCCAGGTGGAAGCCATGCCCAAAGATTTGTGCCACACAACCACTGGGTCCCCTTCACAGCTACCTAATAAATACCTGGACAGCACAACCAGTCAGTGCCAAACAGTCACTATCCTTTAATGTGACAGAACGACTGCACAGTTCCAGTGATATCCAATCCCATATCCCTCATGCCATTGAATTGTTTTTTCTGTTCCCAACACAGGGGTGCATGAGTGCTCATATGTCCATAAGCTGGGGTAAAGCCACATGAACCCATCCCAAATCTGAGTGTAGCCACTCATGGCTCTGATGGTGGTGTTCTTAGGACCCTTCTGGGCAGCAGTATAGTTTGATTGACAGAAAAAGCATATCCATGCCCAGTGTCACTGAAAGTATGTGCCACAGGCCAGGTTTCTGAATCAGTATTGGTAATGACAGGTGAATTGAGTACTAGTCCTAGCTTATTCTTCCTTAATGTACTGCCTTAGTGCCTTCCATCCCCTCCCTGGAGTGGTGATACCCACCATGGTAATCCCAACGAGCTAGAGAGGGCAGCTGTCCACATACCCAATAACTGGATCCCATGCAAGAGATCTATGACGTCTACAAAGCCATCGCAGTACCTGAGCAGAACTGGGCGTATTTGTCATGTTTATATCCTACAAGGCAAGAGTGCACAAGCTGCTGCCACCCGGCACACAAAGCAATGGGTGATGGCATTTAGGGGAAAAAATCAATGTGAAGTTAATAGGACCTTAGGAAATAGAAATCTGGAACTTTGAGACTAAGTTTGAACAGAGTCACTATACTTTGGCTCAAATCTGAGTCAAACACCTAAGATCTAAGGGATATCGATGCAGGAAAGGAGGGGCAGAAACATGAATTTCAAAGAACAGAGTCAATGGGAATAAGAGACAGTGGCCATGTCAAAACAGGCTGAGTGTCAAACACTTCAAGAATCAAGATTAAAAATTCTGTCTGATATCAAGCCAAGGTAAATAGGAGCTGGACTCAGACCTCAGAAAATAAGGCTGGTAGGAACAAGAGAAGAACAGTCCCCATTCCAGGTACTGGGGCTAACAGGATCTGCTTCCTTTTACCTGGATGGCAGTGCCTTATTTAGAAACAGAGAAATCCAACAGCAATATCAGCTACTCTGAAACAAAAAGTTAAGAGTAAAAAGAGAGCCAAAGAAGAACTAGAAGAAACCATATGTGCATATTTATATCATTTTTAAAGTAAAAAGAACGTTTTAAGTGAAGAGGGCTACTACAAAAACACTCATTTCCTTACTTTAGTTTGTAACCAACTGAGAGATAGACCCCGGAGTCAGAGAGATGATGAACATTTTCACTGATAAAGCAGATGTCAGGAAACATAGTTTAAGTCAGTAATGACAATGGACCTGCTCATACTGTACCCCAGAAGTTGACTTTCCCAGTTACAGGCAGTGCTGACCACCTGCAGGCCTGCACCTTTGGGCAGACACCCTATAAAACCAGGATCAAAGGATGTGTGCTGTTTGCAGAAAGGGGACAGACTCAAGGCCAAGGGTAAAGGTAGCTGTCTCTTCTCCCAAATTCACCACTCAGGTAAGTGTCAGCCCAAAGAGGAGCCAGGTGTGTTACTCTGGTAGAGGTCCTCCCACATGAAAAATATGAAGAGTAGAGAATAAATGTTCTCCCAGTAATAAGCACAACACCAAGTCCACAAAGAACAGATTGAAATATTTGAGTAGAGAAAAACTATACATGTCTACATGTGAAGAAGAGGAAGAAAAAAAAAAAAAAATATATATATATATATATTCAATTATTGCTATATCCTGTAGTTAATGTTCTATAATGTCACCATGAACACTGAATTAGCAAATACCGAAGCATTGCTCCTGGGGGAAATATATGCCTAGGTTCCTGCAAGCCTCTGACCCCAACATTTTTGTCAACCAATTAATACATAACCTTATACATACTTCTGTTTAAAGAGACCTTATTTAATATACACTGTTGATTCATTAACACTGAAACCATGGCCAACAGCTACTATAACTCATGCCTGAACAAAGCTAATCTAACACGTATTTTCTCTGCAAGGCACATCACAGCCTTCTTGCACTGAGGAACACTAGACAGCACTTCAGCACTACCTTTTGGGGGCCATTTTAAACAGTGAAATCACCAACAAAAAGCATCAAAATGTGAAAAACATGGCACTAAATAGACTGTGAAAAGGACACTCATTTACAGTATGAGATGTGAAACAAGAAGGTTGAAGGTTGCCCTATTGGACCTCAGCTGGGAATTATCGAGTCATGCGATTCAAATTTTTCACTGCTCTGCACATGTCCACAAATGACCACAAAAAACACCACAAATATTGATTTGGGGTTACAAGGAAATTTTAGTGAGTAGGCAAATCTGCAAATGCAGAATCCATCAATAATGAGGTTGACTGTATATACACACACACATTTCAAAAGCAAATGACAAAATGAGAATTCCTTCATATATGTCAGGTGAAAGAGGTATTAATCACTACACAAAGAGATTTTGTAAATTAAAAATAAAATGCAAATATCCCAATAGAAAAAAACAAAATCAAAGGATATGAATCATGCAATTCACGCTTGAAGAAATACACATAATTTCTGGAGAAAAAAACTCTTCGAAACTTTTATACAAAACCCCAACCCCTCCTTCATACACGCTCATGCACTGTGGGTGGGAGTACAGCTGGGTATAGGCACTCTGGAAGCAATGAGGAAAGGCTTCAGAAAGCTCATCTCATGTAACCCAGTAATGCCAATTGTAGTAAGTAATCCTAAGGAAATAAATTAGAGATAAATAAATAAATTAGTGTAAAGATATATGTCCATTGATAATTCTTTTGCCCATTGTTTATAACAGTAGGAGAAAATGTGGGGAAATTTTGTACTTCTTTTTTTTTTCTTTTACTTTTATTTGCATTTATTTTTTTGCAGCATTTATTCCCGGGCCATAAGTTTTTGTTTCTTCAGTTTCTTCTGGGATATCTTTTCCTTCTGTGCAACCTCCTCTTCTGATTTAGGAACAATCTGTTCTTTTTCAGTAAGGATCATCTCAATGTGGCAGGGAGAGCTCGTGTATGGGTTGATCCGACCATGCTCTGTAAGTCCCACGTTGCACCTTGGGGGCATTGTTCACTTGGATGTGCTCAATCTAAGCCCTTAAGTTCAGCATTACTCTCTGCATTTTTGAGCATGTGCAGTAAAAATTCAGCACTCTATTTGGGCCACCGACCCTGCATCTAGCCCCACTGTTTGGCCTGGGCACACCTGTCAACTCCATCACTGTAGCGACAGAATGGCACACATTGCTTCTGTAAAGTGACATCCTTCATACACTTGGTGGCTTTTCAGATATGCATACCCTTAATGGCATGGGCAGTTTCACGAGTGTTTTTAAAGTGAACACGAAGATTTGAAGCTCTTGATTTGCATGATTTTGTGCAGTTATCTGGGTCAAATGAATAGCAAACCATTTTTAGAGGCCACCTCAGGCCGCTTACCAGAAAAGCGAAATCTTGTATTTCTAAAAACAAAACACTAGTTCCATACATTATGACATACCCATAGAATGGAATACTATACAGACATTAAAAATGACGTTAAGGGCTTCCCTGGTGGCACAGTGGTTGAGAATCTGCATGCCAATGCAGGGGACACGGGTTTGAGCCCTGGTCTGGGAAGATCCCACATGCCGCGGAGCGATTAGGCCCGTGTGCCACGACTACTGAGCCTGCGCGTCTGGAGCCTGTGCTCCGCAGCAAGAGAGGCCGCGATAGTAAGAGGCCCGCACACCGCGATGAAGAGTGGCCCCCGCTTGCCGCAGCCAGAGGAAGCCCTCGCACAGAAACGAAGACCCAATACAGCCAAAAATAAATAAATAAATAAGTAAGTAAAAATAAAAATAAAGGAATTCCTTTAAAAAAAAAAAGACGTTAAAATACATGCCTTGATATGATACAATATTTGTGCTTGTCTTATGTCATCTTAATTAATTAAAAAACATATATTGTCATGGAGATTTGTTCCCAATATATTTATAAGTGAAAAAATGTTATAAAACAATATTCACAGCATAAGCCCATTTTCATGGGTCCACGATTATATTCATCAAATTTTTAAGAGTAATTATCAGGGGTGGGAATATCAGTATTTCTTAAAACTTCTTGTCTTTTCAAATTATTTCTATAAATCACTATGCATAGCTTTTGAAACAAAAATAATATTTAATGTTAATGTCATATATCTGCAATGATCTTAGCATTCTTGATTTAAAAAGGAAAGCTGATCCTTTCCTTGGTGCTTCCAAGATTCTTAAACATTTTTATCGTTTCAAAGAATCAAATGGATTAATTCAAAGAGCTAAATAGATTAATAGGTTTGGTAAGGAGAAGGACCTTTTATGGCTGGTTTATGAGAAATTGTGGTTCTCCTTGTATTTCCTTTCCTGCCTTCAGACATATGCCCAGTTCCCTTTGATTTCAGCTGTAGAATCTCAGGCGGTAGGCTGAACTTCACCCACATGGGACAACACGTGGATGTGATTACATTATAAGTGGGATTTCCCTGCTCTCTGCAGAGCAAGAATACAATCTAGCAGTTCAGTGTGCTGTGGGGCTTTTGTCATTTTGTAGTGTGCCTGTGCCTTTGGTAGCTCTTCACTACAAGGCTATCAGTTTAGCTGTTGGGGAATGTGTGGTAATAAAAGATGTCTTCCCTCTCACCATATGGAGCTATTCTACAGAGTGTATGCCCTGCCATTTCAGTAACTATTAATAGAGCCATGCCGATTTCTCCTCCAAGCTGTTACAATCTCTTTAAAAGATGATGTCTAAATTTGTATGCAGATATTCTGATTCCCACAGCATCTCCTCTCCCTTAAGCTTCCTGAGCATAATCTATACCTTATTTTCAAATCTGGAGTAGTCAATTTTTTTTCATGACAATATCCTTTTGAGATAGGGCTCTAGCTGACGTATAGGACAACGGATAGTGCTTCGTCAGCAAAAAACTTACGGAGCAGGTGTGATGAGCACCTCACACTGTGAGCCAGGAATTATGGGGAGACATGTCATCCCTGCCCTGGGGGAAACTTTTATCCAAATGAGAGCTCACAATTTCCCTGAGTTAATATCCTCCATCCCAAGGAAGTCTCCCGCAAGGGCATCTGTCTTCCACGTTTATCTTCCAGGCTGAGTAGCTCTCCCTATTGAGGAACTGAGAACTTACCTCAGATTTTTCTGGGATAAGGTTTATCAGAATAAACACACTCAAATCTACCTGTCATATCCACGAGGCACTTGGGCATTTTCCTGGAATCTCTTGAGCCTAAAATCTGAAGCTCTAAGGACATTTCAGACACTGTGTGTGCTCTCCTCTTTAGCATGCTTGAAAGCTTGGTGGACGCTGAGCATATTATTATACTGGAAGGATACTGAGATAGTCTCTCTCCAATGACATACTAATAGGTGGCATGTTCCCAGCGCTGGGAAAGTCAGTGTTTGTACAATACACTATTATATGTTGTTGAAAAAATGTAAAGAAACAAATAGATCATAACCTTGTTAAGATGTCAGTCATCCTTTTTTTATGAGACTCAGTGTAACTTAGTGGAATAAGCATGGTTTCAGAGTCAGGCAGACTAGGTTCCTTTCCTGTTCCACTACTTACTAGCTCAGTGATGTTGGGCTTACTGCTTAGTATCTGTGAGCACAGCCTTGTAGAAGGAGCCAATGAAATAACAGCAACCTAATAGAGTTGCAGTAAGATTCAATTAGATAATGTAGGTAAAGTATGGGGCAGCAAGTGCTCCGTTAGTCATACCTCTTCTAACTGTGAGTGACTTTGAAGGAGAATAACTTTCTGCTTCACAGGTATACAGTCATTCATGCATTGAGCAAGTTTTATTGAACTGCTATGTTGCTACTAAGAGCCAGGCCGACATAACCACTGGGGAATTAGTGTGTGTGTTGGGAGGGGGTGGGGAAGGAACTAGTCCCTGTGGCACAGAATTCACAATCCAGCAGGAAGGGACAGGAATGTTAACAAATAAACATGGTCAGCGGGATAAGTTACATATAAGGTGTACTATAGACAAAAATTTACAGTGGAGGGGTTGACTAATGTCTGATTGGTGCATTCACGCAGGGCTTCAAAGAGGAGACGAAGGGTGAGCTGCTTCTTAAAGCATGAATAGGAGTTCCCAGACACACAGGTGGGAAGAGAAAGGCCCTCCAAATAATTTGACCATGAACAACTAATGAAAGCCCCTACTTTAAATGCCATGCACATTGTAGATACTCAATAAGTATTTAATGAGCTTACCACTTAGTCACGGTAAAGATCCACATAAAGGTACATATGTTGTGGACACTAATTTCACAAATCTCAACCACTGGCGTGCAAAACATAAAATCTTTTTTTCCCCCTAAAGCCCACCTTTGTTTCTTTGTCAAGCACCATACTTTTTGATGCAGGAAATGTGATCTAGTCACTTCTGGCTCATCACTTCCAGTTAATTCAGTAAATTTTTTTACAGCCATTTCAAGAGATGACTTGCACATTCAGGATTCTGTCCCTCCACCACTCTTTTCCAGGGACCATCCTCCTGACCTATAAGATGGTGCTGATTATACCTAAATTGGTGTAAGTTTTACAGGTAATGTTTGTAAATCTCAAATTACTAGGCACAGAGCATGTGCCCCAGATGTGAGAACAGCAGCTATTACCCACCCTCGGCCTGATCTAGATCAAGAATGTTCTTGCCACCCTGTAGTCCAATTTTTAAAATGTTACCCTTTTATTCAAGGAAAATAAGTTTTAATGGTTCATGAAATAGCATAGAGAAAGTACAGGTTTCCTCCCACCCTTGATAATTGGATGCCTAAACCCCATAACGCCTTGCCTGCGATTGTACACACTACCTCAGCCAAGCAGAGACCCATTTCAGCAGTCAAGCCACAGTCGACTTAGGTAAGTCTCTTTGTTAAAGGGCCACACAGTGAAACACAAATTTGCTTAGTACTTCTCTGGATAATTATGAGCTATATATTAACAAAATTTCAACCACAAGAATTTTATCTAATCAAGTTTACTTGAACCATTTAAGATTTTTAAGGAATACCTCAAGAAGGTTTTTGAGATTCTCTAATGAGTTACTTAAACTGTCTGGACTCAGGAAGTCCAGGGTTGGCAGAAATAAATCAGTATAAGGCCATGGCTAGTAGTTTGGCCAAAGCATCAAGATGATAATATGGGGTTAAGCTTAAAATTTGGCAGAACAGTACCACTCATGGATAACCCTAGACTATTAACAAACAGCTAAGCAAACTAGCTGCTTACACAGTAAGGTGAGGTTAAAGATAGTACGATTCATATAATTACTTTCAAGCTTCACAGTCTTCAAGTAACCTGCCTACAAGATACTTTTTGTGTGACTAGGGAGTAGAAGACTTAGAGTCAATTAGACAATAATGATGACGGTCACAGCTGACAAACCCGGAAAACCCTCCAACATTCATGTTTTATGCAGTCACATTATGGTAAAGAGATGACTGTGGGGACTTACCAAAATAACGTTAGAATTTTAGGATTTTTTTCTAGGTTGCATAGAACTAGGAACTGACAGACCCCAGGCACAAGAAATCTCAGGTTACATAAATCTTTTGTGGTTTCACTGAGGTTATGTTGAAACCAAATTAAGTTGTAGGATGAGATCTTCCTTTCTTTGCGTGATCCGTCCTGCCTGGCTCTTCCTTGCCCAGATTTTTTTTTTTTTTCTAAGACTCACAACTAAAAGGGAGGAAAATATGAGACCAACGCCTAACTCAGGAGCTGTGCCTGCTGAATACCTGGTCCTTGCAGCCACTTCAACCCAAGACCCTAACAATAGGGTCATTTGACATTTGACACAGTTCCTTCAACCCTTCTCTCCTTTCCATCTGTTTAATGGAGAGCAAACACTAAGTGCTCAAAAAACCAAACTTTCTAGAGATTTCTAGTAACTTAAGTCCTTAGAAAAACATACAATAGCTTTTACAACTTCCCATGTTTTTTAAAAGGATGTACACACTAAGAAACAACTAGTTCTCTTTTTTCCTCCTTCTCCCAGACTTATGAACAAGAAGAATTTTAAAAGAGAAAAAGTTAAAAAGCAAGGTTCAATCTATGACCCATTTACATACAACACTCTTCACCATGGGGGTAATTGTACCCACCTTCACTTGTTCCTGTCTGTTACACCTGTTACCAGATTACCTGGTAAAAGTTTTCTGGATTGGATGTGGAATCTGGTTTAGAATTATGTCACCTGCAAATACATACACACACTCCAACATAACTACCTCTGTGGTAACAACCTGAGAAAAAAGCAAAATAGCTAAAATCTCCACCTAAATAAAAACCATTTAAGCACTGCAATTACTTGCAAGCTACTCTGAATGCGTAATACCCAGATATTCCTGTAATTAAAATGTGATTCTGGGAAAGTCACTGGTACCATACATAACTGTTATTTGATACTCCAAGTATTAAGTTCTTTATCGTGTTGAAATATTAATATTATCACTTCATAAATCTCCATACCTGCCTCCTACTGATTTAAGAGAGTCATTTGCTATGATAATTCAGACCCAAGGCAACCTGGAAACAAAAAGAAATGCCAGTTAATGTCAAAATGAAGCCAATTCTTGGGTGTCACACTTTGAAACAGACTCAGAATCTAATCTCAAAACATTTTACTGTTTTGGAGAAATTGCAAGGAATAAAATGAATGTTTTTCAAGAAAACATTCTTTAACATTCTCATAAATATGTGTGTCTTTTAAATACCAAGAATATGAATTTTGGCTATACTGTAATATCTTCAAACCCAAGATATCATTTGTATGACAGAAAGACAAATTACTTCAGATATTTCTACATTATGCTCCAAAAATTAACTTAGATGTATGGAAGTTGGAAATAAATTTTCTCATTGAAATAAGACTTTAAAATAGCAGTTAGTCCCCCTAAACTAGCCTTCAGAACTCTATTTATCTTATCATGTTGCTGAACTATTAGATATTTGGAAAGTGTTAACTAATGCTACTATAATTATCATTGCTACAGTATAGTAGCTATTGCAATATTATCCAATCTCATGACATAACTGGGCACAGAACGTTTCATTGTAAATAGGACAAGATAGACTAAAATAATACAGAGAATCATTTTTACTTCTAGAAAGCATATGTGGGACTTTCCTGGTGGCACAGTGGTTAAGAATCCATCTGCCAATGCAGGGGACACGGGTTCGAGCCCTGGTCCGG
This sequence comes from Eubalaena glacialis, assembly GCF_028564815.1. Taxonomy (NCBI): domain Eukaryota; kingdom Metazoa; phylum Chordata; class Mammalia; order Artiodactyla; family Balaenidae; genus Eubalaena; species Eubalaena glacialis. Next base: position 90,605,857 of record NC_083721.1, read on the forward strand.
GAAGATCCCACATGCCGCAGAGCAACTATGCCCCGTGCACCACAACTACTGAACCTGTGCTCGAGAGCCCACGAGCCACAACTACTGAAGCCCATGCACCCTAGAGCCCGTGCTCTGCAACAAGAGAAGCCACCGCAATGAGAAGCCCGCACACCGCAACAAAGAGTAGCCCCCGCTCACCATAACTAGAGAAAACCTGCACGCAGCAACAAAGACCCAACGCAGCCAAAAATAAATAAATAAACAAATAAAAAGCATATGTGGGTGATATTCTTTTTTAAGCTCTTGCACTTCTATTTCTCTCACCTACAAATGACAATTTAGCTGGGTATTAAAATTTTGACTAACTACTATACCCCCTCAGATTCCACAGACATTGTTCTATTGTTTTTTATTTTCTACCACTCATAGATTGGAAATCCAAGGCACCATGCTTTTTAATCTATTGTAGGTAAAACATTGTTACTGTTGTGGTTGTTTCATGGAAGCAGAGGTGAGGGCAAAATGAAGCTTAGGACATCTGTAGGAAATTTTATAAGAAGTTATATGTTAGTGTTGTGATTTTTAAATCTGAAAACTTAGGTCTTTCTTCAGTAGAGAAATTATATAATTACACTGTATCTTTATTATTTTCCATTTATTTCATCAAAAGGATTTAAGCAGAGAAGTAGCATGCTTGGAATTTATTTTGTGAACATTTCTGTGGCAGTGCAGAGAATGGCTTTTGAGCAGGACAAAAATTGATGCTGGAAAATATACGAGGAGTCTTCTGCAAAACATCAAGAGATACAGAGAGCATTACAAAGGGATAGAGAAAAGGAAGTAGATGGAAGAAATACCTAAGAAGTAAAATCTGAAACTACATGACTTAGTGATTCATTGAATATGAGGAAAGAAGGAATAGGAAAAATTTAGAATGAATGCTCATATAATGTAAGGGTGACAGTGTCACTGATACCGTCACTAATTATGATTGGGCATATAGGGGAAGGAGTAAGTTGATGTAGCTCTGTGTTCTACCTATCTATTGCTGTGTAACAAACCATCCCTAAACTCAAAGTTTTGAAATCACAGTCTTTTTTTTTATCTCGCCAATCTGCAGTTTGGGCAAAGCTAAGGGGGGATCTCTTCTGTGCTCCACGTGGTGTCAACTAGGGCAGCTTGAATGGGAGCTGGAGGATTCACTTCCAAGATCGCTCACTCATTTGCCTGGCAAGTCCGTGCTGGTTGCCTACCAGGACCTTGGTGGGCTCTCTTGTGGCTACCTGACTTTTTCACAAAAGGGTGCCTGGGTTCCAAAAGCAAACATTCCAAAACATGAGAAGTGGAAGCTGTCAGCTTCTTAAGGCCTGGGCCCAGAATGTGGCACCATGCCGCTGCCGCTACATTCTATTGGTCAGGCAGTGGCAAAGCCCAGACTCAAAGAGAGGGACATAAACCCCAATTCTCAATGGGAGACATGTCGAATAATTCGGGGACCATGTTTTAAAACCTCCACACTGTGGGACACCTTAAGTCTCACTGTGGGAGTAAGTCCAGTAAGTAATTTAACTTACAAACCTTAAGTTTAGGAATGAGGTCAAAGAAGGTTTGTCAACTTGGAAGTCATCTACCTATAAACATAGACAAAGACACATTTACTGTAATTTTAATAAAGCTTAAGTTTCAGGCAATTTACTTTCTGGATGAGGCCCTGTGCTTAATTTTGCATTCTTTTCCTTAAAGAGAGACCCCAAAGTTGTATAAGCTTCAGACCCCACAAAACCTGGGCCTACCCTGGGTAATGTTTAAATCATTAGAGTAGATAAGATGATCTGAGGAGATTGTATAGAATGAAAAGAGCAGTGAACTTAGAATGAAAATCTGAGAGTGTCAATATTCACAAGGTAGGAGAGAAAGAGGAAGGAGTTTATGAATGGGATTTTTAGAATAGGATCAGAGACAGGCAGAGATCAGAAAAGAATTTTGTCACAGAAGCCAAGGAGTAGAAAGTTTCTGGAAGCAATGACCGGTAAACAGTCTCAAAGCATAAAGGTCAAAAGAAAAAAAGAACTAAAAAGAATCCTTTGGAGTTGGCATCCTGGAGTTCCATTAGCAACCTTGTCAAAGAAGCTTCAGAGGAAGTAGAACCACCTTTCAGTGTGTTGAGAGTCAATGTTAATTGAAAGAAATGAAGATAGCAGGAAATCTGGTTGAAAGGTATTTGAAATAGATGCAGGAATAAGGGAGGTTGAGAGCCAGAAAAACACAACTTCCTGAGATTGTTTTAAGCAAAAATGCAAAGCCTGAATAGTGTTACAACTCTTAAAGAAATTGACACAACATTTTAAAATATCCCTACAATGAAAACACTAGGCTCAGATGGCTTTACACAAAAATTCTCCCAAACTTTGAAGGAAGAAATCATTTGTCTTTTCCAATTTCTTCCAGGAAATATAAAAAGAAGAAACATGCCCCCAAGTCATTTTACAGAACCAGAATAGTCCTGACCCCAAAACCACACCGGCATTAGGAGAAGGGTAACTTTCTGGTTTCTAATTCATGAATAAAGATGCAAAAATGTTAAATAAAACACTAGCAAAGTCAAATGGAACAGTGGAAATAAAAGATAATATACCATGATCAAGTTGCTTGTAACCAAGGAACACAGGGCTAGTTTAACATTAGAAAATTTGTCATGTAATTCAGCACATTAACAGATTTTAAAAAGAAAACCATGCGACTATTTTAATAGATGTGGGAAAAGCATCTGATAAAATTCAACATAACACAAACTCATAGTAAGAGGAGAAGAGAAGGGAGCCTCCCTAGACAGCCTCTATTATCCGGAAGTGTTGGAAGCATCCTCTTTAAAATCAGGGATGAGACACTATCATCACTTCTTGTCAACCTTGTGGTGAAGGCGCCACTGATACCACAGGCCTAATGAAGCCAAGTCTTCCTTGGTTCTGTGCTAAGCCTACCACTCGGTCGTCTTTGCTAACTCAGTGTCTTCCTGACACCTACATGTGCTCCTTTCTTGGCATCTTCTTCTCAGTGTGGGCTGCACAATGGAATCACCCAGTCTTTAAATTTACTGATGCCTGAGTTCCACCCCCAGAAATACCTATTGTGATTGATCTGGGCTATCACACAGGCATCTGGATTTTCAAAATCTCCCCAGGTGACTCTAATGCACATCTCAGGTTGAGAAGCACTGAAGTGGCAGAAGAGGAGAGATGGGAAGGAAGGGAAGAGTAGAGCTATGATTCTCAAACCTGGCTGCCCATTAAAATCACCTAAAGAGCTTTAAAAAAATCCTGATGCCCTGATTGTATCCTACACCTATTTTTAAGTCAGAATCTACAGAGGTAGGATCCCCAAAGTTTTCTTATATGTAGCCAAGATTGAGAACCACAGCTCTCTCCTTCCTTCCTAGGCGATGTCATCAGCTCCCGTGGATTCAATTACTAAACACATGGCAATGCTTCAAAATCTGTATATCGTGCCTGGAGTTACCTTCTAAATGAGAACACTTTAAACCCAACAGCCAACTCTACATCTCCTCCTGGAAGTTCCAAGCCTGCTGAAGGCCCAGAGTTCTCCTGCATCACAGTTGTGTCCACTTACTCAGTTCTTCCCATCAGGCAGCAAGCTCCACAAGGAGAAGAGTGTTACTACCGCATGTGCTGTATGTGAGGATTGAGGGTAAGTTTCTTAAATCTCCCTTATCTAAAAAACAGGATTGTTTCCACATCATTGGCATATCCTGCAAGTGGAGCTTAAGACCCATAACTCCTGAGAAGAGGAGAGGTACAGAAGCAAGAACCCTGCACAGCGTTGATATTACTGATATTTAAAGATGTCTGGGGAGACAGTACAGAAGGAATGGGAACCAGCCTTCAGTAAAGCATGCGTTAGAAACAGACCAGCACTACCACCTGCAGAAGCACAGAACTGGTGTCAAGAAGACAGTCTGTTTCCAGTCCCACGAACCTCTGAACCACGTCGCCCAGAAGTACCTTTCCACATGTTTTCTTTCCCCCCTTTTCCACCCGTATTAAAGGGGCGAAAAGGGACTCCCGTAACCCTCACTGTCACAGCAGTGAGAAGAGAAATCTTCCCACACCCCTGCAACCCACATAATAAGAAGGGACTTTCCTGCCTAAGTGACAAGATGGGAATCCCCTGCCACAGAGGCATCTAGAAAGCAAGGGATGTCCACTGTAAATGGAGTAAGCACCTCTCAGCCAAGGAAACTGATCTTTTCTTGATCTTTTTCAACTCGATCTGCACTTTTCATAAACTATCTTACTGAATCTGCCTTATTATCTCTTGGGTACAGATGAGGAAACAGGGCTTGCCCATGGTCCCCAAAGCAGTGACCAGTGGTAGAACCCAGTGGTCAGCCCACCTAGGCAGAAAACAGGTATCCTCCAGTTTTGGAAAGTTTGCTTTATGCCACTCCGCTTTTACAAAGACCTACATTAGTACCTGTTTTTGCTAACCGAAAGAAATCTGAAGAGGATTTTCGCTATTAGCGTCCAGCATTTGTTTTGCAGCAAGCTGTTAGAGAGGCAGCATGCAACCCAAGCAGTTCTGCCAGGCTCCTTCCCGGAGAACCACACACGGCATCTCGGCATCCAGCTGCCATAGCTTTGAACTCTGTCTGTGAGCATCTGTGCTTTTATCTCAATTTATTTTGTGTATCTGTTAGCAAGGTGTGTCGGCTGACGAAAGTTTTCATAGGCAGGCTCTAATTTCATATGGAGAGGGGGAAAACCTGTTACTCCAAAATCCTTGTTTTTTCCACATTAAAATGCACTAGCCTATCGTTGTGGTCAACTGACTTTATTTTTTTTCTTTTATTCCTATAACAAGGGCAGGAAGCAAAAAAGGTAGTTTTAAAGGGAAAACTCAAATGAAATGGTAAAGGCTGAAAAACTGTTCTCGAAACGTTTCCAAAATAGCCCTCACTCTCTTGAGATGGAATGCAGGTTATCTTTGATCTCATGTCAAAACAACACAGAATAACACCATGAACTTTTTCCATCTATCATTATCAAGATCAAGGAACCTGGCATTCGTCTTCGTAAACAGTCTGTTACCCCAGACTCTAGGCCAGCTGGGGAAACCCACCGCCCTGGGGACCCCACTCAACATTCTCTGGTTGCTAAAAACCACAGGTTTCTCCAGGGAAAAGGTGACGCTGTACAGGAGGTCCAGTCGCCTTTGGGAGACTGCCAGGCAAAGCCGCCACCTCAGGCCTCCTCAGCCAGGGCCAGAGTGCAAACAGCACGTCGCTTGCAGGGAAGCCGAAAGGCTCTGCTTGTCCCAGCGAGGCAGCACCAGCTCTGCAGTTGCTTCAGTGGAATCACTCCCTGAGTCGCTGCTGTGCCAATTTATTTTGTGGCTTATATTCATTAGATTAAAATGACTTAATTAGTGGGGAAGTGTGGGCTTGTCTGGTGTGCAGCATCACTCCTGCATTTTTTGGTTGTGCCTGTGTATTTAAACCTCAGGGGAAAAGAAGGATATCTTTATTCCCACGGCACCCTTCTAAAACGAATTAAATATTGTTTGCTCCTGCTGCCTACCTCACGACCTCACTACTTTTCGGCGGCATAATGGGAAAGAAAACATTTCAGTAATTGCCATACTGTGAAGAGCTGTGAGGAGTGTTATAGTATGTCATAGTACTTAAGTTTTAGTTTAAAAGAATAAAACTAGTAATGGAGGAGAAGCCGCAAATGCATTGTTTTCTCCAGGCTGGCTCAGTCTTGGACTATCTGTGTCCCTTGACAAAAATGGCCAAAGACACGCAGAGATAGTCTAACTCTTCTTTTTTCACCCACGTTCATTTCAGGAGAAGCAATTGTGAACATAAGGGGAAAATACAGAATGTTCCGGTGCCTTACACACAACTGGTGCTCCAAAACATACTTGTTGGTTAGATCTTTGATATGATTTAAGATCCAAGCCTTTTCCAATCCCCTCAACATTAAAGACTAATGCCTCTTAACAAAAATAAGTTCTCTCATTGCCCAGCAGTTGCCTCTGTACCTTCCAAGGCCCCATTCATTCAATCCTTCCACAACCCCTCAGATCCAACCCTGTAACTAAGGCACCATCTTCTTTCTGATTTAGCAGCTCCTAAAATCCTATGTCCACCTAAGAAATGCCTTTTAATCTCTCTCCCCTACACATACACCCTACCATGTAATTCCTATGATTCCTCTTCGCACAACACCCCACAAAATTCATGTATTTCTTTGCCTACGGATAACAAAGATTTTATTTTATGTTTGTTCCTCTTTCAATTGTTTTTCCCCCATAACTATACAGCAAGAAATACAGTAAGAAAATAGAAGCCCATCTGCTGTGTTAGAGAGAATCTCCATTGCTGCTTTAGCTTCCTGTCTACAGTGTTACTTGGCCTGACATTTAAGAGAGTCTAGGGAGAAAAACCAGACTGAAAACTTGCTATTTCAGCGACCACAAGCAAGGACAAAGTGTCCTGCCTGCATGCCCGTCCTCACTGGTGTTGTAGGCATAGGTTACACTCATCTATGCTCACAAGAAAATATCAGAGACTGGCTGGAGAAAATCAGGATCACTTTTTTGAAATGTAATTCATACATCATACGCATTATGTCAAGAGCACAGTTAAGGGTCTCCTTGCCCATGACAGCCAGGTCCTAGGGCTTTCACTTTGTTGTCATTGTTATTGTTCTGATGCATTACCTTGAGTTTTTATAAAACCATCTCAAGTCTTTCCCAAGTGAGTCAGCTTCTTCTGTTCCACTTATGAATTTTGCAGTTTACTGGGCTCTAGCTCCATGCCAAATGGCAACCAGATGAACAGTCTCCTACATATGTTCTTTACATGCACAGGAGAGGACCTGCCTGGTGCAACCTGCCTGGCATCCATCCATCCATCCATCCATCCATCCATCCATCCATTCAAAATATTTTTATTACTAGCTTACATCGCATTGTCCTGGGCATTGAGGATACCACCCTAAGCAAGGCAGACATGCACTCCATTTTATGAAAACTACCCTATAGGACATAAGCCACTCTCCTGACCTCTAGACAAAGTTTCAGATGCAGCACAGCTGTGCCCTTTTATAGATGTTTTTCAGTTGTAAACAACTTAGTTGGGGCCACATTCTGTTCCATCATTAGCTCTCTGTTCCCCCCTGCAGCGTGGAAGAACTGGGCAGAGTAATATCACTGGTTTGTACAAAGTGCCCACTTCTAGACTTTATTTTATAAATCTATACCCAGCTCACATTTGGTAACAAAATATTCTTAGACATTGTGACCACAAACCAGTCAGCCAAGAGACATGTCCCTAATTCAAATGGATGATATTTTAATATGTGTAGAAATTGTGGATTTTCTAGATAAGAAATATATTAGAAGAATGCATGATTCTCTCCAGTTCAAAGGTCTTTAGAGTTAGATGCAAAGATATTTACATATCCTAAGGGCTAAAGAAATGAAAAGTCCAATCAAGCAAGGTTGCTACCTGAGCCCTTGCCTTAGCTTGGTACAATTAGATATTACAGAATTACATCTACAAAAGTCAAACTGCAGACTTCCCATATAGACAAAGCTAGAAAAATTTTTAGTTGAATCCAGTGGACATCGGCTATGAGATCACTCCAAATGGAGGCCATTCACCCAGTTAAGTATGAAAAGGGGCTCCACCAGACCATTTTAGTCCCAGATGAGGATTTCTTTATGTCCAAGCCAACATCTCCAGGCATTAAGTACCTTCAACAAGCTGAGAAGGCAAGTCCCAAAATCAAGAAGGAAGTCAAACCCCAAAACTCATCTGAGTAACACATTTTTTCCCACAATGGATAAGCATCTTTTAATCTTCAGGAATTTTAAAATTTAATTTAATAAATGTTTAATAAAATCAAACCTGTAATATTTATAATTTTATATTAAGTGATATATGCAAATTTGAAATTTTAAATATTCGTGTGACAATTTGGCCTCTTCAAATAAAGTTCAACCTTGTAGTTCCAATTTAAAATATGTAATTGAGTTATTGATTTAGAGTTGTGATTGTGAAAATACTATAATATTGGAAGATTTAAGAGAGTTTAGTGTTCCCATATCTGTGAATTTGATTTGTGAGATTAATAATAGTTATTTAAGTACTTAGGAAGAGTTTTGTTAGTTAAAAAAAAAATCGTAGTCTATACAAAGAAAATCAAGCATATTTAAATTATAAATGAAATTTAAAATATTTCAGGCTATTTAAATACGTAAATGGGACCAAGCATTAGTCAAAGGCCCCCTTAAAAGTGATTAAAATTTGCTGGACTTATAAACAGAAAAATAAGATTTTTAAACTGAACTTAAAAGCTAAAAAATAAGAGTTACATTTGTGGATTCATAACAATTAATGGGTTATTAATTTTTTTTAAAAAAACCTCTGAGTAATCTTTTCTGCACACAAAAATTGCCTTAAAGGATATTTTTTAAAGCCATATTTAGAGGCATGCTTGGCAGTTAATTAATGAAAATACTTTGTTATTTTCAAATTTTCCATTATTTGTAATATTTTTCAACTTTTAATAATTTATAATATTGTGATTTCTTTTCTCAGTCTAAATAAGTACTCACTTTTGTACCTAAAAAAAAAAAAAAAAAGCCACATTTAACAACATCCTTGGGAGCTTAGAGAGTGATTGGAGAGAAAGAATTATGCTCCCAAAGAAAAGGCAGGAAAAAATATATACTTTATATAGCCCAGAATTAGCACTAAACAGGACATTTTCTCCTACCCTCTACTATCCTCCACTAAATGCAGGAGAAATGCTACAAGATAATGTGGGTGAAGCAACAGAGCAGAATTACTCACTATGTATTGTTGAGTGCCTACTCTGTGTTTAAAACTATGGGAAAATACAAAAGCATATGAAGTTTTTAATCTAGTAAGACAGGTAAGATGCAAAAACCTGAAACAATTAGAGAACAGAATGATTCAGTTCAATGAACAGTTATTGACAGCCAACCTTGCACGAGATACAGTGATTGGCTCCAGGGAGCAGGAGAGAGCTAGGCTCAAAAACAGACAATAAGCTTTATAATTAAGTGCTAAATTGTGTGTTACAGAAGACAACTGAGAAGCATTCAGAGAGAGATACCAAAGTATATTGGAACAGCTGAGATTTATGGATGAGGTAACAATTGATCTGGGCTTTGAAGGATGGCAAGGACTGAAGTACACAAAGGCGGGCAGGGCTGGAAGGGAGAGGTACTATGACCCTATTGTACAAAGGAAACAACAAAGAAGCCAGCAGAGAAGAGATGCATCACACTGAGTGGTAGTGGACTGAGTTTACGGAGCGATTTCTAAATTACATGAGACTAAAACAAAAGTTAGTCACTAGTGTAAGTTACTAAAGACTAGAACTAAAAACAATACTATCACTACCAAATATTGGGCGTAAGTGGCATAAAATAAATCCTCATCTGTCACAGCAAGGAGCCAATAGATACTATGTAAACTTGCTTAATCAGAGAAAAAATATAAGCATGTATTATTAGACCTTTGAGGGTAAATAGCAAAGGAAAGATACAATTAAAATAGCTTGTCTCTGGGAATGAAACTAAAGATAAAGAGGGCTGGAGATCAGAGAATGCTGTTTCTCATCCTAAACTCTTCTGCACTATTTGAGTTGATAACATGTGAATGCATTACTTAGGTCCAAATATGAACATTCATTCAAGAGAAATAAACTTAGTTAGTAGGCCACATTTGTTTGACTCAGAAACACATTTACTATGAAGGTAATAAAGCTTCAGCTTTGAGGCCCCTCACTTTACTGATCCCTTCCAAGGCCTATATCTAATTTTGTAATTAGATATTTTCTATTCTGTTTTCTTAGAGTCCCCCAAGTCATATAAGCTTCAGGCCCTGGATGACCCTAACTTGAACCGTGATCTTTTTCATTTCTTACAGTTCCTTAATGTCTAGAGGGAACCCAGTGTTCCTACTTTTGATGTCACTTTTAATCAAGGCACACGATCTTGGTTATGCTAATAAATAATTTTTACTCAAAATGAAAATTCCTACTTGATTCAGGAAGCAATATCAAAGCACCTAGATTTTTAAACATGGAAATGACATGAGGGAAGTAGTGATTGATAAAATATTCCCTTGACATAGCCGGATTGAAGCTGGGAGATACTAGAGGCAGAGGGACCAGCTGAGAGCTGTGGCGGTAACTGGCAGGTAAGATATGAAGGCGCAGACCCGGTGGTAAAAGAAGGGATGGAGAAAATGAGTGGATGAAAGTGGTAGTTTAAAATAGAATTGAACAGGCATGCTTACCAGCTGAAGAGCTGCCCCACAAACAATAATAATCAGTTAGGATACTTCCAAATTACATGTTGGGATGGCACCTGATTCTTTACCCTTCATTGGGTGTATTTCTCATGGACTTCAACTGAAAGTTTGACCAGTAAAACCAATTTGAATGAACACATCCTGTCAGTCAGTCTGTAACTCTAGCCAAAAGCTTATGGATGGAATTCTATCATCGAAGTTTAAAACAGTAAACTTTCTTTTAATCGACACAATCATGAACTTTCTAGCCCTGGATGTATATTCATATTCTTGCACATAATTTCAGGAGCATGTGCTGACAGGAGAGGCTAATAAATGGATTCAGTTAAATCCCTGACAGCCCTATGGTTCAGGGTGTTCTCACTTAGAGAGTTTATACAGTTTACACAGTTGCCCATATTCCTAATGCGGCAGATTGGTAACTAGTCCACATTTTGCAGGAACAGGCACATAACAAAATGGTTCTATGAGGGTCAAGCCATTTGGCAAAAAACAACAAGCTAAAGAATTTTGTGGGAATTCCCTGGTGGCGCAGTGGTTAGGAATCCACATGTCAGTGCAGGGGACATGGGTTCGAGCCCTGGTCCAGAAGATCCCACACGCCACAACTACTGAGCCTGCGCTCTAGAGTCCGTGAGCCACAACTACTGAAGCCCACGCACCTAGAGCCCGTGCTCCACAAGAGAAGCCACTGCAATGAGAAGCCCGTGCACCACAACGAAGATTAGCCCCCGCTTGCTGCAACTAGAGAAAGCCCACGCACAGCAACAAAGACCCAATGCAGCTGAAAATAAATAAATTTATTTAAAAAAAAAAAGAATTTTGTGAAGAACATCTAAATATGTCTTATTGTTCTTGCGAGCCAGTATAATTTAATATCTCCACAGTGTATTTGGGGTTGTGTGTATGTAATGTGGGGATTCTGAATACATCAACTGTCAGTCTTTGAATTTCTCTGTGGAAATAAGAAATTTAAAATCATGGCTGTATGCAGCCAAACCAGCACAGCTGACCTGGAAAGTGAAGTCAGTTAATGATGCACCTGGGTTGTTTCCTGATCGATTGATTCGACTGCTATACGTCTGGATAGACTAAATACAGCCAGGCCTGAAACTTGGTAGGAACCACTCTCTTTCATCCTCCATTCCCTGGCTTGGGGATTTTTTTCTCTTACAAATACAGCCTGATGCTCTGCCCTTTTGTCTAAAAAAATATATTAACTTTTTTGATGGGATAAGTAAGGACTAAAATTTCACTTAGTAATCAGAATGCCTACCGAGTACAGAAAGTGAGTTAAGAAGTGGAAATACAGAGCTAACTATGTATAGTGCCTTCCTGCAACAGCTCCAAAACTAGTGAGTAAGTTAGACAGACCACCAACCTGTGACAGCATTGTACAAGATGCCACATTCAGTTCTTTCACAGTATGTAAAAAGAGGGGAGTCCTCCGGTGCTTCCTTTCTGACATTTTCTCCCACCTCAATCTATTACATGTCCTGGCTCTCTTTACATCTTTCAGCTCATCCTCTCTGCTGGCTCTTTGCCATCATCACATTGTAAGCATGCTAATGTAGTCTCCTTCAAAAAAATAAAATAAAATAAATTTCTCTTGTAACCACTGCCCTTCACAACTCAAACTTCATTAAAAGCTATGTCCGACACAAGTAACAAATGTTGGCAAGATGTGGAGAAAAGGGAATCCTCCTACACTGTTGGTGGGAATGTAAATTTGTGTAGCCAGTGTGGAAAACAGTATGAAGGTTTCTCAAAAAACTAAAAATAGAACTACCATATGATCCAGCAATTCCACTCCTAGGTATGTATCCAAAAAAAACCAAAAAACACTAATTCAAAAACATATACACACCCAAATGTTCATAGCAGCATTATTTACAATTGCCAAGATATGGAAGCAAGCTAAGTGTCCATCAACAGATGAATGGATAAAGAAGATGTGGTATGTATATACAATGGAATACTCCTTAGCCATAAAGAACAAAATTTTGCCATTTGCAGCAACATGGACGGACTTAGAGGGCATTATGCTTAGTGAAATAAGTCAGACAGAGAAAGACAAAAACTGTATGATATCATTTATATGTGGAATCTAAAAAACACAATCTAGCGAATATAACAAAACAAGAAGCAGACTCACAGATATAGAGAACAAACTAGTGGTTACCAGTGGGTGGGGGCCAGTATAGGGGTGGGAGAGTGGGAGGTACAAACTATCAGGTATAAGATAGGCTCAAAGATGTACTGTACCACATGGGGAATATAGCCAATATTTTGTAATAACTGTAAATGTAAAGTAACCTTTAAAAATTGTATAAAAAAATTTTTTTAAAAAGCTATGTCCAGTCACTGCCCCCTCAGGCTCACCATTTACTCCCTTCTCAGCCACAGCAGTTTCACACCTGCCCCTACTTCTCCCAAGGAACCACTCCTGCCAAGATGGCTAGTGATCTCCCTAGGCCAAATTGAGTAGTTTTTGTTTCCATGATCTCTTAGCTGCTTTCAATACTGTTCAACTCTCCCACTACCCTTAACTTCCTTGCAAAAAAAACAAAAGGAAAAAGAATTTTTTTTTGGTTTTTACTCTTCTCTGGCTACTTCTTCTCAATCTCTTTTGCTGGTTTTTTTTTGTTTGTTTGTTTGTTTTAAGTACTAGTTTAATATGATCCCTGAGTTTGTTTTCTGGCTCTCTTTTCTTCTCCTTATACACACTCTCCCAGGGATGTCATCCTCTCCAATAGATTCAATAACCATTTATGTGTGAATGACTATCATAGTCTAGCTCTCCTGCTAAGTTTTAGAACCTTAGATCCAATAAGCATCACCATCTGGCTCTTCCAGAAGCTACCTAAGCTCAACATGTCTAAAACCAGACTCATCTCTCTGCTCAAACTTGTTCTCTCTCCTGGGTTTACCATCTTGTTGGATAAAGCCAAAGTCTACTTAGCTTTGTTATTCTGAAGGACACCAGCACCAGTGTAGGCAAAGTGTTCAATATCTTAAGAGTTGTATACTTATTTATCCCTATTCTGATCTAATTAGTGCAGATTCACTCTTTTCACGCTACTATTCATGTGACTTTAAATGTCAATCATGTTAGATACATAAAATGTCTCATTAACTACTTTGGAATATACATAACAAACCTAAATGGTATATAAAACGTTCAACAAAATACTTCAGGAGATATTAGTAACATTCAATCCCTTGCTGAAGTGCCACTAAAAATCCAAATCAATATCTTTTAGGGACCAGAAGGATTAGATGGACCCCAGTTTGGGATACCCTGACATTACCCTAGAAAGATTTACTCACATGTAATCACATACACTGTATTTTATAAAGTAGATCTATGCCCAACTTCTGTTCTTCCTTATATATTGGGCAATTAAGGTTGAGTAATAAGTATTGCCAGGGTCAATCAGGCAAACACAGAGCAAAGGATGGCACAAGTGTTGAGCTTCCCTGTTTTCTGAGACTTTCTTCACCTGCAACATGGGGTAGTAATACCTACCTCACATGAATGTTGAAAGAATTTAATGAGACAATGTGCACAAAATTCCTGGCATAGGCTGGATGCTCAAAAATTTCAACAAAAAACAATATTTATTTTTAAAAATTTCCCACCATTCTCTTTCTTTTCCCCACAATTTTGAGGCAACTGAAGCCTTCTGGTACAGAATGAAATATCTAGAAAAATCCAATATGATTCCAGATGAGAAATGTTCCAGTAGACCTGTAAGAGATTAAATTTGGCTTAAAATTATTTCACATGTTTCAAGTGTCCTAGACTGAAGTTCTCAGGTGTATGGACCCAAACCCCTAGGGTACCACCTCAAGAGTGGCCCTGACTGCTTAAGGCCCTCAAAATTCTCATTGGTGAGATTAAATTAAATGGCCAAAAGCAGTGAGGACTGGCTTACCCTCCAGAGGTAACTGTAGCTCATATATGAAATTCTCACAAAGCCCCAGAACAAAGGAGAAGAAAAAGAAAAAAACGAAGGAGAAGAAAAAAGAAAAAAAAGCCCCAGAACAGTGGAGAATATTATCAGTTATCTCCTCTAAAAATTCCTGGTTTTCTTTCAAAACAACAACAAACTGGAAAGAAAGTTTGTGCAATGGGGGATGGGGTATGGGGAAGGGGGTGGGAATGGGGGAAGCAGTTGTCTACTCCTAGGAAGAAAGAGGCATTGTTCTTTAAATCGGGGGCTGGGGGCGAGGGTGAGGTGGAGGGGAGCAATCCTCACTAGACTCCCCATGAAAGAGGAAGAACCAAGCTGAACATAACTTATGAAACCCCATGTTGCAGGTGCTAGTCCAGCTACCAGCCACCAGCAGCCCTCACAAGGAGCCGGAGGCTCTCGGCAAAGATGCCCTTCACAATTTCTTTAGTGGAGCCCTGACAGGGAGCTCCCATAGAATAGGCTGCAAGATATAATTGGGCCTACAATCCCAACATAATGAATATGTTTTTAGTACAGTCACTGGCAGCGTAGACCTCCCGGTATCTCCCCTTCACTGCAAGAACCCAGGCCTGACTTTTTTCCAGGGCAGCCACCTTCAAGCTGGGGTACCTATATACCCCTATAGGTACATAGAGACTTTTCCAAGAGGTGCACAGAAAAGTTTCAAGATCATCAATTTCGTCAACTTCTATCAGTACTATCGGCTGAGAAAGAGCTTGATATCAAGATGACATCTTCATCTCCCTGTCTTCTACTTTACTAAAGAAATGCACACCCCCAAAAAAGAAGGAATTATTCAGCCATAAAAAAGAATGAAATCTTGCCATTTGCAACAACATGGACAGACCTTGAGGGCATTATGCTAAGTGAATAAGTCAGACAAAGAAAGACAAATACCATATGATCTCACTTATATGTGGAAACTAAAAACATACAAACCAAAAAACCAAACTCATAGTTACAGAGAACAGATTGGTGGTTGCCAGAGGTGGGAGTGAGGGTGGAGAAAATGAGTGAAGGTGGTCAAAGGGTACAAACTTCCAATTATAAGATAAAAAAGTCCTGGGGATGTACAGCATGGTGACTGTAGTTAATAACACTATACTGTATATTTGAAAGTTGCTAAGAGAGTAGATCTTAAAAGTTCTCATCACAAGAAAAACAATTGTAACTATACGTGATCGTGGATGTTAACCAGACTTACTGTGGTGGTCACCTCATAATACATACCAACATCACATTATTATATTTGCACCTGAAACTAACATAATGCTATATGTCAATTATATCTCAATTTTAAAAATTAGACAATATAGACAAGCAGAAATATAATAAATAAGTAAATAAGTAAAATTTCCACTACCCAGAAAAAAAAAGCAGAAAGAAATGCATACCTTATACCTGTTCCCAACCCTGCGGTACACTGACCTGAGGCACGAACATATGCAGAGCAAAGACTTAAGTCTTAGAATAGGTATAGAGGAAGCAAATAATTTTAATGACTTGAAATAAATACCTTTGCTAGTCAGGTGGTGTCTTAGTTCAGGCTGCTGTAATATCATATCATAGATTAGGTGCTTTATAAACAACAGAATTCATTTCTTACAGTTCTGGAGGCTGGCAGTCCAAGATCAAGGCACCAGCAAACAGTGTCTGGTGTGAGCCTGCTTTGGTTCACAGATGGCCATCTTTTCACAACGTCCTAACATGGCAGGAGGAGTGAGGGTTTTCTTTGGGGTCTCTCTTATAAGGACTCTAATATCATTCCTGAAGCTTCCAGCCTCATGACCTAATCACCTCCCAAAGGCACCACTTCAAAATACGATTACACTGGAGATTAGGTTTCAACGTATGAATTGCGGGGGGCAGTGGGGGAGACACACAGACATTCAGGCTACAGAACATGGCTTCTTATTTCTTGCTCCCCAAAGGATCAAAGTAGTATCTAATCACAGATGCTTTTTGGCAAGCCCAAGATGAGATCTTTGGCAAATGATTCGTAAGGAGATCAAGAATGAAAAGCAGCAAACGAGAAACGTGAAGATGATATTGCTATTAAAAACACTGCTTCCGAGGCTGGTGGCGTTGGTACCTTTTGTGGTTCCCATAGTGGGTGACAAAACCTTGCTGGTGTGGGAGCTGAGCTCTGGACCCAAGGCCGAGGCCTTGCAAGTGAGCTGAGCCGGGGCAGAGGGAGGGGTGGAGGAAGCCACCCCGCGCCCCAGTAATTGGGCGCCCCGCGGTACTGCTTCAGCACCTCATCTGCCTGTGGTCTCCGCTGAGAGGAATCCTAGTTCCAGAGCCGACCTGAGCAGTCAGCTCGCCCCCACAGATTTTTGAGAGGTAGTTCCCAACAGATGGCATTGTCTCCTAATGCTTCTCGAAGCTTAGGATTTCAGAGGGAAACTTGTTCCTGAAATGAGATGTGTTTGGAGTTGCAGGCTCACCACAGTTGCCTGCGGCGAAGGGCTGGGGGAATACAAGGGAACGGGCGGTTTGGCTTCCTGGGCGTGAAATTTCCTGCGCTTACTTAGCATGGGACCACCCTACAGCATTCTCTGTTCACAGTCTTCTCCCAGTTTGGCCTTCTGTATTCGGTCCGAGTCTTCCCAAACGCAGCAGTGGCCAGTCCTGGGTTCTATGCCATCATCAAGTTTTATTCAGCAAGGGATGCCCACAGAGCCCAAAAGGCATGCGACCAGAAGCAGCTTTTTCAGACATCTCCAGTGAAGAATTCTCAATCGTAATCCTTTGACAAGAGTTGAAGATTCTTATCTTTTTAAATTGCCAGCATTATAATATTTAGACATGGGAACAACACAAGTGTCACTTACAACAATTGAAAGCATCCTCATGATGACCCTTGAATTGGAAAAACTCCCCTCAGGTGTGAATATTTCCAAATACAGAAGAATTGCCACTTCATCAATCGGCCATGTAATGGTGAAAAATCAACCATTTTGAGGATCAACTGTGCACCCAGCACTAGACTGATATTATACTTAGTCATATGACTACTCTGTAAGGAGGTGGGTCAAAAAGGATCTTGCTGTGATTCATGTCATAGAGTATTCTGTGTACAAATTGAAGGAGAAAAACCATATGATCATCTCAATAGATGCAGAGAAAGCGTTCGACAAAATTCAACTCCCATATATGATAAAAACCCTGCAGAAAGTAGGCATAGAGGGAACTTTCCTCAACATAATAAAGGCCATATATGACAAACCCACAGCCAACATCGTCCTCAATGGTGAAAAACTGAAACCATTTCCACTAAGATCAGGAACAAGACAAGGTTGCCCACTCTCACCACTATTATTCAACATAGTTTTGGAAGTTTTAGCCACAGCAATCAGAGAAGAAAAAGAAAAGGAATCCAAATCGGAAAAGAAGAAGTAAAGCTGTCATTGTTTGCAGATGACATGATACTCTCCATAGAGAATCCTAAAGATGCTACCAGAAAACTACTAGAGCTAATCAATGAATTTGGTAAAGTAGCAGGATACAAAATTAATGCACAGAAATCTCTGGCATTCCTATACACTAATGATGAAAAATCTGAAAGTGAAATTAAGAAAACACTCCCATTTACCACTGCAACAAAAAGAATAAAATATCTAGGAATAAACCTACCTAAGGAGACAAAAGACCTGTATGCAGAAAATTATAAGACACTGATGAAAGAAATTAAAGATGATACAAATAGATGGAGAGATATACCATGTTCTTGGATTGGAAGAATCAACATTGTGAAAATGACTCTACTACCCAAAGCAATCTACAGATTCAATGCAATCCCTATCAAATTACCAGTGGCATTTTTCACAGAACTAGAACAAAAAATTTCACAATTTGTATGGAAACACAAAAGACCCCGAATAGCCAAAGCAATCTTGAGAATGAAAAATGGAGCTGGAGGAATCGGGCTCCCTGATTTTACTTGCAGTGTTTTAATGGAACCTATCTACACAATTCGTAACACACCGGAGAAGAAAGCTGCTAAGTAAACCTAAGGAATTGACAAGATCACACTTTTATCTTTTAGGCATGTCCTTTTAGCCCTCCCAGGGTGACTGATAGCTCCATGAGTATGGAGATCGTATATCTCTCATCACTTCAGCCAACAAGGAAAGAAATCAACAGTAGCATGAGAGTGACTGGAGGTGGGGCAAAAAGGATCTTGCTGTGATTTATGTCATAGAGTGTTCTGCCTACAAATTGAAGGAGAAAAACCATATCATCATCTCAATAGATGCAGAGAAAGCTTTCGACAAAATTCAACACCCATTTATGATAAACGCCCTGCAGAAAGTAGGCATAGAGGGAACTTTCCTCAACATAATAAAGGCCATATATGACAAACCCACAGCCAACATCATCCTCAATTGTGAAAAACTGAAACCATGTCCACTAAGATCAGGAAAAAGACAAGGCTGCCCGCTCTCACCACTATTATTCAACATAGTTTTGGAAGTTTTAGCCACAGCAATCAGAGAAGAAAAAGAAATAAAAGGAATCCAAATCGGAAAAGAAGAAGTAAAGCTGTCATTGTTTGCAGATGACATGATATTCTACATAGAGAATCCTTGAGATTGGAGTCATTGGGAGATTTAGGAGTCATAGGAGTCATCCTATGAGATGATGACTACCATAATCCTCATTTTACAGATGAGGAAATTGAGTCATAAAGCTAATAAATGACAGACCTGGGTTCAAACCCAGGTAGTCTGGCTCCAGAATCTCTACTCTTAACCACTTTGTTGTATTACCACCAATGAGATGGGGAGAGGGAGATGTTGCTGTAAAGAAGATGGAATAAAGATGGGAGAAGAGTAGATGTTAAGGAATTAAATAATGGCGTAAAAAATGAAGAAGGAAAAAATAAGGGCAATTAAAAGTAAAAGACTGGAGGAGAGGGAAAAATAGTAAGAAGGAGAGTGAAGATAAGGAATCATGGACAAACAAAAGGTGGAAACAGAAAGTCAGTCTATGTGGATTGGGGAGATAAGGAGGACCCAGGAAGACCTGAAGAAAGGCTGCCATGTCAGGCAGGATGCAGAGAACAAATGAGGAAAGGCGATTCTTACATGATGGTGAAGGCGCCGTTGTAGGTGTTAGGTTCTGGCTCAGACACTCTGTGGAGCTTCTTCTTTGGGCTGAGAACAACACACGACAGTGTCTCATTTTTGCAGCTACAGAGCTCACATATGCTGATGTTTGTGGTGGCATTCTGTTCTGGCTGCTTCTTTTCTGGGGTATATTTTACACCAGGAATAACTGTGGATACTGAATACTGAATCGAAGGAAAAAGAACTGTCTCAGATGGCCTTGGTTGCTGAGATATGTTAACTCCTAGGTCCACAGGTGGAACTGTGACTTGAGTCAGGTGTGGTTGTGCAAGTGTCACCTCAGGGTGTTTTGGAGGGGGAGCTGTAGTCTGCCGTAGGGATGTAGAATGTCCAACCTCCATAGTGGGTTCTGGAGTTGTGGTTTGCTCTAGGTCCACATGATGAACTGTGACACTGGATGATGTTGAATGCTGACCTTGATCCTTACTCGGGGTTGGAACTGTCACCTCCTGCAGGAATGGAGATTAAACTACAACCTCCTGAGGTGCCTCTGGAGGCTGAGTTGGGGTCTCCTGCATGATTGGAGAAGGTACAGTCTCCATATTGGATCCTGCAGTAACGGTAAGTTCCACATCCATAGGTTGAATTGTGACTTGAGTCAGGTTTGGCTGTGCAAGTGTCATCTCAGGGTGTTTTGGAGGGGGAGCTGTAGTCTGCTGCCGGGCTGTAGAATGTTCAGACTCTGTAGTAGGTTCTGGAGTTGTGGTAAGCTCCAGGTCCAAAGGTTTAACTGTGATACTGGGTGATATTGGATGCTCAGCATGATCCTGATCTGGTGCTGGAACTGTCACCTCGGGATACAATGGAGACTGAGCTACAACTTCCTTAATGAGCTCTGGAGGCTGAGCTTGGGTCTGCTGCATGTTTGGAGAAGGTTCAACCTCCATACTGGATTCCAGAGTTAACATAAGTAGGAGGTTCAAAGGTTGAACTGTGACCTCAGTCAAGGTTGGATGCTGAGCCTGAACTTGCTCTGGATTTGGAAGTGTCACCTCAGGGTATGTTGGAGGAACTACAGTCTCCTGCAGGGGTGTGGAATGTTCAGCCTCCATAGTAGGTTCTGGAGTTGTGGTAAGCCCCTGGTCTAAAGGTTGAACTGTGACACTGGGTGATGTTGGAGGCTCAGTGTGATCCTGATCTGGTGTTGGAACTACTGGGTTGTGATATACTGGAGGCTGAGCTACAAAAACCTCCTTAGGTGGTTCTGGAGGCTGGGTTAAGGTCTCCTGCATGGTTGGAGAAGGTTCATCCTCCTTAGTGGGTTCTGGCCTTATGGTCAGTTCAAGGTCCAAAGGTTGAACTGTGACCTCAGTCAAGGTTGGATGCTGAGCCTGAACTTGCTCTGGATTTGGAAATGTCACCTCGGGGTATGTTGGAGGAACTGCAGTCTGCTGCAACCTCCGTTGTAGGTTCTGGAGCTGTGGGAAGCCCCTGGTCTAAAGGTTTAACTGTGACACTGGGCAAGTTTGAATGCTGAGCTTGATCCTGTCGCAGTGTTAGAACTGTCATCTCATAATGCACTGGAGTTTGTGCTACAACCTCCTTAGGTGGCGCTGGAGGCTGAGATGGGGCCTCCTGCTGGGCTGGAGAAGGTTCTGTCTCTTTAAGGGGTTCCAGAGGTAGGTCTGGGAACTCCTGTTGGACTGGAGAAGATTCCATATTCTCAGGGGGCTGTAGAAGCTGAGGAAGGGTCCCTTGAGGGACTGGAAATAGTTCCACCTTTGCAGGGAGCTCTGATGACTGAGCCTGAAGCTCCTGCTGTGTGGGAGAAGGTACCACCTCCTTAGGGGGCTCAGGAGATACAGCTGAGCCCCCCTGGGGAACTGGAGACTGAGCTGGGGCCTCCGCCTGGACTAAAGAAAGCTCTATCCCTCCAGGGGGATCTGGAGTCTGAGTAGGGTCCTCCTGCTGCACTGGAGGATGTTCAACCTCTTTAGTGGGCTCTAGAGTTAAGGCAACCGCCAGATCCACGGGTTTAACTGTGATATTAGGCAACACTGGATGTTCAACTTCACCTGGACCTAGAGGTGAGAATGTCACTTCATTATGTACTGAAGGTTGAGCTGCATCATCTGTAGAGGCCCCTGGAGGCTGAGTTGGGTGCTGATGCTGGACTGGAGAAGGTCCAACCCACTCAGTGGGCTTCAGATGCTGAGCTGAGCTCTCCTGCTGGCTTGGAGAAGGTTCAGTTTCCTCAGGAAGCTCTTCAGGTTGAGTTGGGGCTCCCTGCTGAACTGGAGAATGTTCAACATTTTCAGAGGGGGTTGGATGCTGATTTGAAAACTCTTGCTGGACTGACAAAGGTTCCAACTGCTCAAGGGACACTGTAGACTGAGCCGAGGTTTCTTGTTGGGGTGGAGAAGTTTCAACCTCATTAGTGAACGCTGGAGTTACGATAAGTGCAAGATCCACAGGTTTAACAGTGACATCGGGCCGCTGCAGAAGCTGAGCTTGATCCTGACCTAGAGGAGAAACTGTTGTCACGTGATGCTCTGGAGAGAAAACTACAGTCACATTAGAGAGCTCTGGAGACTGAGTTGGAGAGGATTCAACCTCACCAGGAGACTGTGGATGCTGAGCTGTGGCTTCCTGCTGAGGTGGAGAAGGTACAACCTCAGGAGCCTGTGGATGCTGATCTGGAGTCTCCTGCTGGGTTGTGGCAGGTATAACTTCTTCTCCAGGATGCTCTGGATATTGAGCTGGGGTCTCCTCTTGTACTGAAGATTTAATATGTGTACTGGCTTCTGGAGATTGGGCTGGCGCATCCTGTTGAACTAGCAAAGGTTCAACCTCCTCAGGTGGCTGTGAAGGCAGCGTGGGGGCCTCATGCTGGGTTGTAGAAAATTCTGCATTAGTAAGGGGCACTGAGGGCTGAGCTGAAGGCTTGTGCTGATTTGGAGAAGGTCCCACCTCTGGAGTGGGTTCTTTTGTTATGGTAAGCTCCACATCTGCAGGTTTGACAGTGACACTGGATAAGTTTGAATGCTGAGCATGATGGTGACCTGGAGATGAAACTGTCATTTCATGAAGCTCTGGAGGTTGAGCTGGCTGTTCCTGTTGAGTTGGAGAAGGTTCCACCTCCCCTGAAGAAGGCTCTGGAGGCTGAGCTCGTTGCTCCTGCAGGGTTGCAGAAGTTTCTATCTCCACTGGAGACAGAGCTGGGATCTCCTGCTGGGTTGGAGAAGATGCTGCCTCATTAGGGGGCTCTGGAGACTGAGCTGAGGCTTCCTCCTGGGTTGCAGAAGTTTCAGCTTCTCCAAAAGACTCTGAAAGCTGAGCTGTGGTCTCCTGCTGGGTTGCTGGTTTCACCTCCTCAGGAGGCTCTGTAGGCTCAGAAGGCTGAGTCGGTTGTTCCTGTTCACTTGGAGAAGGCTCAGCTTCCACAAGAGGCTCTGGAGGCTGACCTGTGGTCTCCTGCTGGGTTGGAGAAGGTTCAACATCCCCAGGAGGCTCAGAAGGTGGAGCTGGTTGCTCCTGCTCACGTGAAGGCTCAACCTCTCCAGGAGGCTCTGGAGGCTTAGCTGAGGTCTCTTGCTGGGTTGGAGAAGATTCTGTCTCCTCAGGATGCTCAAGAGGTGGAGCCAGGGCCTCCTGCTGAGCTGTAGGAAATTCAGCTTCCGTAGTGGGCTCTGGAGTGATGGTAAGTTCCAAATCCAGAGGTTGAAGTGTAACACTGGGCAAGTTTGAATGAGCGTGATGCTGAACGCCAGGTAGAGATGCTACCTCATCACTCACTGGAATTTGAAGTACATACTCAGTAGGGAACCCTGGAGCCTGAGTTGGGGCCTCTTGATGGAGTAGAGAAGGTTCAACCTCCTCAGGGAGCTCTGGAGGCTGAGATGGGGCCTGCTGCTGGACTGGAGAAGGTTCAACCTCCTCGGGGCTCTCTGGAGGCTGAGATGGGTTTTCCTGCTGGACTGGAGAAGGTTCAACCTCTTTAGTGACCTGTGGAGGTATGGAAAGTGCCAGATCCAGAGGTTTAACAGTGACATTGTACAAGTTTGACTGCTGAGCTTCATTTACCCCATGATGTGCTACTGGTTGAACTACAACCTCCTTAAGTGTCTCCAAAGGCTGGGCTAGGGCCTCCTGAGGACTTGAAGTTTCTAGTTCCTCAGGGGCCTCTGAAGGCTGAGATGGAGCCTCCTGCTGAACTGGAGGTGGTTCTACCTCTTCAGCGGGCTCTGGATGCTGAGCCTGGGCTTCTGCCTGGGGTGGAAAAGATTCAACCTCCTCAGGCGTCTGTGGATGCTGAGCAGGGGCCTCTTTCTGGGGTAAAGATTCAGCCTCCTCAGTGAGCTCTAGATGACGAGTTTGGGCCTCCTGCTGGGATGGAGAAATTTCAGCTTCCACAGGGGGCTCTGGAGGTTCATCTGGGCTCCCCAGAAAATCCGTAGGTAGGCTGTCCTCAGGATAAAAGGCATCCATACTGGGATCTAAATAATCACCCTGCAACTGTTGTTCTAGACCCTGAGTTTTTTTTTCAAATTGGCCTGTAGTTTCAACAACTTTGGCAAGTCGTCGATGCTGAACTAGATCTTTCTTCAGGTTTGGGGGTGAAACAATAAACTTCATTGGTTTTGAGCTCTTACTACCTAGAGGTGGAACAAGTATTTCAAATGATTGGTGACCTTCAGCCTGATCTAGACCTATGTTTTTAGTCTTATATTTGCGTTGAGAAGGCAGAACCAAGGCCTGATTCTGATTCCAGTCTAGCACTGGAACTTCCTCTGGGAGCTTTTGATGTTGGGTTTGCTTGTTATTCAGATCCTGATGTGGAACATCAAACTGATCTGGCCCTGTAGGCAGCTCTCCAACCGACTCCGTGTCCGCGTATGGAACCTCAGTCTCAGTCAACTCCTGATAAGGCAGGGCCAACATCTGGACTGGAGACGAGGACGTCAAGTAATTAAAGCCCCCGGCTTCTGCCAGGGGTGTAAGGGCATGGGGCAATTTGGGAGGGGGGTCTGAGGCGTGTGAAGACCAAGCCTCGGTCAGCCGCGGGGGGTTGGGGGGTCACCTGGACGGGGTCCAGGGCCCACTCCGGAGGCTGAAATGCCTGGACTAGAAGCCACAGTTGTTGCCACGTGAGGAGGAGCCGTGGCAACCAAAGGCGCAGCCGGGACATAACACGCGGCGGCTCCCAGGCGCAGTGACCCAGGCCGCTGAGGAGCCGGAGCCACATCCTGCGTCCGAGCTGAACTGCTATGCCAGCGCCGACGCCAGGGCTCACGTTAGCAACTGCGCGCCCCTCCCCCGCCTAACGTCCCACCCGTTATTTATGACGTGTTTAGTTCCGCCACCTTTATTAGGTTCGTGTGGAGATCCAATCCGCGCCACCAGAGTGGGCCTTTTTCCCAGAGTCCCCAGGGCGCAAGCCATCCTTCCCCTTGCAAAGGCGACAATTACCTCCCGCCGGGCCCTCTTCCCAAGCACTCCCTGCCCTCCCTGGCCCCAAACAATGAGGCGGGATTTGGGCTGCAGACCCGAGTGGCCCCAAACTCCAGCGGCCCAGGGGTGGAGGGGGGTTGGGGAGGATGCAGAGCTTCCCAAGGAAACCACAGGACCTGGCATTCTGGGAAATTCAAAAGTGCTAGTCCAGTTCTGGCAATCTGAACTCTTCCTCCTCAAAGCTCAAGTCTGAGAGACATTCTTCCTCCCTTTGGCCACACGGCTGACAAGAAAAGTAGCTGACCTGCAAAATGAGCACCAGTTATGGTGGCGGGAGGGGAACACACCTTACAATTATTCTAAAATGTTGCGTATATATGTCCATGCCACTCTCTCACTTTGTCACAGTAGCTCGGTGGTTTGTGACCACCTAGAGGGGTGGGATAGGGAGGGTGGGAGGGAGGGAGACGCAAGAGGGAAGAGATATGGGAACATATGTATATGTATAACTGATTTACTTTGTTATGAAGCAGAAACTAACACACCAGTGTAAAGCAATTATACTCCAATAAAGATGTTAAAAAATAAAAAAATAAAATAAAATAAAATAAAATGTTGCCATTTCCTCCAAAAAAAAAAACCACTACTTCCATTTCCATCTACCTGGTCATATGATAACCGTTCTTTTGCGCACACAAGTGTATGAACAAAAACTAGAAGAGAATCAATGCTCACTCTAGTAATAGGAAGCAGTAGTCATCCATGGATAAGCTAATTGGAAGAAAAGCCATAGTCACCTTATTAGAATATATAATCAATAAAAATTTAACACTAAAAGCCATGTAATCACATAGAATTTTTTTAAATTAAAACATTTATTTTGTTAGCCCTATAAGGATGGCCATACAAAGTCAATGAAAAATACACGTAAAGCCTGCCGGTGTTTAAGAAAAGCTTGTTCATGTATTTTTTAAGTAAATGATGATAGGTATCTGATTGCTATCGTATTTAGATACCACTGGATATATTTTTTAAAGTGATGTAACAGCTTTATCCTAAATTTTTGTAGTACACTGGATATTATACCCTTTGCAACAACTTCAACTTATGTTGCAAAACTGTAGCTGTCATTTTTAGGGGGTACATGAACAAGAGTCTGAAGATGACAACAATTTATTTTTTTTGGCTTCGTTGGATCTTCGTTGCTGCGCACGGGCTTTTTCTCTAGTTGCAGTGAGTGAGGGCTACTCTTCCTTGCGGTACGCGGGCTTCTCATTGCAGTGGCTTCTCTTGCTGCAGAGCATGGCCTCTAGGCGTGAGGGCTTCAGTAGTTGTGGCACGCGGGCTCAGTAGTTGTGGCGCACGGGCTTCGTTGCTCTGCAGCATGTGGGATCTTCCCAGACCAGGGATCAAACCCATGTCCCCTGCATTGGCAGGCGGATTCTTAACCACTGCGCCGCCAGGGAAGTCCATGAAGATGACAACTATTATAGAAAAGCAGTCCCCTAACTTTTTCATGAGGGAGCATCCCCTCTTGAACATTTTTTTTTTTTTTAATTTATTTTTGTCAGTGTTGGGTCTTCGTTTCTGTGCGAGGGCTTTCTCCAGTTGTGGCGAGCGGGGGCCACTCTTCATCGCGGTGTGCAGGCCTCTCACTATCGCGGCCTCTCTTGTTGCGGAGCACGGGCTTCAGACACGCAGGCTCAGTAGCTGTGGCTCACGGGCTTAGTTGCTCCGCGGCATGTGGGATCCTCCCAGACCAGGGCTCGAACCCGTGTCCCCTGCATTGGCAGGCAAACTCTCAACCACTGCGCCACCAGGGAAGCCCCTTGAACATTTTTTTAAAGGCAGTAAGGCATTAGTAGTTTTACTTTCTATGTCTATTAACCAAGAAAAATTAAGTCACAAAAAACTAGTAGTAACACTTATCAGTAACATTTATAAATTATTAAATGAATTTTATATTCATCAAAATAGCATCTGCATGCATCTGAAGACTTTAACCCATATAGATTTGAGGTGTATTATCCACTAATCCAGAGAGAATGTTTGAGGCACACAAGGATTCACAGAAACTCTATACTAACACCACAGCCTCTAGTCTTAGAACCACATTGCCCTGGTTGGGGTCCTATGACCTTTGCAGTGTGGTCTTTCCCTAGGAGAAGGCTAGGAAATACCCATGAGGCCTATTTCAAGGGGAAACCTTTAGAAGGAGTACACAGATTCAAATGCTTTTTGCAGCCAAGCCAAGCCTGTAGTTCAAATCAGTAACCCTGCCTAGGGGTAGGTTGAAACTGTGGCCAATAGCAGGCTGTGTCCTGGGCTTAAAGGGACAGCTCTACCCAATTGTTGACATGGCTTGAGGAAAAAAGCTTTTCAGGAAAAGCTGGATTTTTCTGTGAAAATCTCTGGATTTTTCATCCATTTTTAAAAAACTGTTTGGGCCAACCTACACACAAACGTGAGCTGAATTTAGCCCTTAGACCTCCAGTATGCAATCTCTGTTCCATGCTACTCAAAGCGCATCCCAGATCCAAGAACTGTTTGTTACATTCCAGATGAGATGTGCATAGCAACTGAGAATAACATTTAGAAACATCTACAATAGTTTGACAGAGTGATTTTGTGAATATAATTTTCTCTCTCTAGTAATAAAAAATTGGTCTTGTATTTGTATACATTTTGTAATTTATTTCTCTAATGTTTTTAAGCAAAAATATCAGTGAGCAATGGATTAGAAATCTTGCCCACAGATAGTTTAACCATTGTTGTCTTGTATTTGTATACATTTTGTAATTTATTTCTCTAATGTTTTTAAGCAAAAATATCAGTGAGCAATGGATTAGAAATCTTGCCCACAGATAGTTTAACCATTGTTGTCATCTTTATCAAAGATGCTGTACTTTCTAAACCAAATCAGGGCTTGATAACTGAATTTAGTCTCTGGAATCTTCATATTACTACAAAAGCCTATGAGTTAAAATGTACCCAGTTCTAACCAGCTGACAGATGTCTGGCAGTAAAGGCCTAGAAGCTGACCTCTTTTCCCTAGAGGAATAGGGAAATATCACATCACTCCGGCAGGACTGCTCCTGAACCCATCAGGACACCAAATTTCCTCCAGGGTCAGTTGTGGGAGGAGTGGCCAGATGCCACAGGTCACATGGAGTTCCTCCTCCCCCCACCGGTACACAAGGACCAACACAGGAAAGGCCCTCACCTTGGTGCACTGGCCGTGCTCTCTGGCTGTTGTTTGTGTGTCTGTCTCTTGGAACATACTAAGCTCCTCTAGGACCAAGAATCCTGCTTCCCGGTCTCCCCGGCTTAGTTCCATTGCACTGAATTCTCTCCTCTTCCTAGCCAGTGTAGGCTCCTTGCTCAGCAAAAGTGTCAGCCACCTAGTTCTGGAGCTTTGATAGCTGACAACCAGCTTCCTGTCCTAGAGCTTCTGCCCAAGTGGTCCCCGAGTGGTTCTCTGACCTTTGCACTCCCCTGCTTAGGCAGAAGCTCCAGGATAGGAAGTTGGTTGCCAGCTATCAGAGCTCAACACCTAGAATGAGATGGTTGATTTCCTTGTCTAGTAAGGACCCCTATTTGGGTCAGTCATGCCTAGAAGGGGCTTAGGCAAAGGCCAGAGGGCCGGTAGGCAAGAAAACAGAAGTGCTTTGACAGCCTCTTCATCTTGACAACCAAAGGGACAAACTCTGGGGTCTGCACACTCCTCTCTCAAGAGCTGAGGGAAAGCTCCTAAGTAAACATTGCACTGGTAGGGGGAGAACTCCGGCCCGAACCCTCTTCAGCAGCCCAAGCTCCACAGGATGAACACCTACTGAACCATCTTGGAGGGCTGGTGCGCTGGACCTCGCCAGCTGCCAGCACCTCGGAAATTTCCAGGACAAAATTGGGGGTGGGGGTGGGAGAGCTGTAGGGCAGGCTTGTGGAGGTGATTTTAGAAGTGCAAACCTGGTGGGGGAATTTTTCCTGAAACCTTCTAGAGGGAAGTGGTCATAAGCCACTACAAGTTCTCCTGAAACAATCAAGTACACAGAGGGAAAGTGTTACATTGCTGAAAAACATGGCTGCCTTGCTTCCTCCCCAGGAGTTCCAAAGACTTTTATATCAATAGGTGATCTCTCCCTGCCTGCGCTACAGATGGATGAGATCAGGCCAGTGAAGAACTGCATTTTCCTTGTAATTCTCCAGGTAGCCAGTTCCCAGCCAGTTGTCATTTTTTGCAATTTAAAATACTAAGAAAATTTAAATGAGATCAGTCCTGTGTGTGTAAAAAAAAGAAATAATCTGGCCAAACAGAAAAGGTACCATGTTGTGGAAGCTATTGAATTTTACATATTTTAACTGAGAGGTGTGTGTATCAACAGAACAAAAGTGCAGTAATCTATACAATTAGTTATTTAATCCATTACGAGTACCACTGCAGCAGGAGGGAGGGAAGAGAACATCTAAAATGATTTTTAAAAACTCATTCTAGGAAAAGGAAATGCCAGAGTAGTAAGATAAGGAGTCTTAATCAACAATAAATTCATCTACTTCCCTCCTTCAAAATGAGACACTCTTCTAAGGCAGTTTGCTTGGAGAGCAGTTTTGCACTGTAAATCTGGGACATGTTTTTTTATGTGTGTTTACTCTGCATGAGGCTTAAGAAAAACACAGCAACCAAACCACCCAGGCCAACCCTGCAGGGAAAGAGAAGACCTAATCACCCGTGATGGCGATTACATAATAGAGATTCACACACACACAAACCCCAAGAGTCTCAAAAGAATCAGCCTTTGGCTTCCTGTCATAAAATACGCCTTCCCCCCCGCCCCCCTTTGTAAGGATCACTAAAAATGCTTCTTAAAGACCAAGTGGATGTCTTTGGTAGACACAGAGGTCACTTAGGAATGATTTATAAGTGCGCCCCCAGCCAAAATGAAGCGTGTATCGATAGCTAAAGTGCATCTGCATTTAGTGCAGCAAAAGCTCATAATCTGTTTCTAATCGGTGCCCTGAAAATGCTCCCCGGGAGGAAAAGGCCTGGCTTGGGCAGCCGCTCCTCCCCAGGCCCGCGTCCCAGGTCCTTCCTTGGGCAGCCGGAGTGCTCCTCTCTTAGATAATGCCAGGTACTCTGGAAAGTAGCCGTGTAATAATACACAAACCCCTGATGATGTCAGCGTGTTATTGACTTTCCAAGTCTGAATGACTGAGCAGAGGAGCGGGGGTGGGGAGCGATCCATCCGGCAGCTCGGGGACCGGCCAAGCGAAAATGGGCTCGCGGGCCAGGCGGGGGAAGGGCGGCAGCTGCTCAGCGCTCAGGCTCCGCCGAGGCGGTGTCGGGGTCGCTGCTCGCTGCATCCCAGCCTCGCCGCGGCTCCCGCTCCTCCGCTGTTTGTTTGGTCAAACACCGCTCCGGCAGAAACCACTCAGGCCGCCCCCCTGCCCCCCGGAAGCTTTCAGCACGTGGCCGAGCCGGATTACAAAGCAGGGAGCGGAGAGCAAGAAAGGGGGCCCCTTGCCCCTCCCCCACCAGAGCCTTCCGCCCCGGCTGCGGTGATTTCGCAGATCCGGGGGTCCCCGGCCGTGTTGTGTTTCCCTCTGCGGGAGACCCCCTTGGAAATTACACCTCAGCGGTGGTGATATTTTTATGGGATGTGATTGGCTTCTTTTATGGCGCTGGAAGTGCAGGTGCAGGGTTGTAGGTTCCCGTTCTCACCCTGCAAATTGACCACAGAGCGATGTAGTCTTCAAGGCTAGGTGTGAATCGGACAAGGTTGCCCTTAAATGGAATTGCATTCAGAGGCCGGTATGGGAAGAGGAGCGCTCCAAGCTGGGGCGTGGCCTTCCCCACTGGGCCTGGGCCTTCCTTTCAGAACTCGCAGCTCCTGCCCGCCCTCCTCCCTCAAGCCCACCCGGCTTCGCTGTTCTCACTCTTGGGACTAGGCACCCAGACCTCTGCCCGCTGGCGCAGCTCCCTTACTCCCTCTCCCAGACCTTCTGAAACCCTCCCAGGAAGTCCAGGTCCGGCGCAGAACTTCAGCCCCAAGCCCCAGGGCTGGACTGCTCCTCCTTGGAGCTCCTGCCTCCCTCTCCCCCATCGCCCACCCCACGGAGTTGTGCTTGTGGAAGCCCGGTGCAGGGCAAACCTCACACAGGCTGTGCAGCCGCCCGGCTCCGCATCCTGTTCTGCCCCTTATTAGCTGTGTGAGTGTGGGCAGAGTGCTTCACCTCTCTGTATCCCTCTTCCGTGAAAAGGGGGTAGCAGTAATCCCCGCACTGTTGGGAGGATTAAATGAAAGCCGGATTTCGTTAAGAGACGCCTGTCCTAGAATATTCTAGTCTTTTGCCCTCATTAGTAGTGTCACTTGTCAGGCCAGAGTCCCTGTGGTGGTTCTGAAAACGCGGTCAGCTGAAGTGCTGGGCCCACTGTTTCCCCTACTCTCCGGGCTTTGTGGAGCCCGCTGCCTCTGTCTACCCGCCCCGACCCACCCCGACGGGGACCCTGAGAAGAGCCACTTTACTGCCAGGGCGGGGTGGGGAATGTGCCTCTAACCGAAGGTGGACCATTCACAGCCTTTTCCCAAATCCTCTCCTCCCCCGCCTTGCCCTGTGGGATTGGTCCAGAAGTGAAAAGCTGACACTTTTAGTCCAATCAGAAGTCTTCTTGGAGAATTTTGAGACTGGAAGTTAATAAGTCAGTTTTTCCCCAGGGGTAAAATGGCAAGATGTTATAAAGGTGGGAGCCTTCTCTACGACCATGTTTCCCATCAAGTGGAGGAAAGGCCAATCTGAAGACAAAGGTAGAGGTAGAGAGCCAGAGATAGAGACGGGCTGGGAGAGCGCGCTGAGCGGCCCAGAGAGGTCTGATGTTGGCCGTGCTACTTCCTATGCCCCTGATACGTCGCTTCTGCCCCAGGTTCTTGGTGACAACCCAGGAGTTTTTACAAGATTCCTCTTGTTGTTTAATTCAGTTTGCATGTTTAGTCCTTGCAACCAAGAAAGCCCTAATAATACACCAACATGGCGTTTATTAGCCTAACTTGTACCATTTCTTAGTTGAGTTCAAGATTAGCTCCCCACCTCTACCACAAACCCCTGGAGGGCAGAACTGTGTCTTTTACCTCCCCCACCCCTAGCCCCGTATTGAGTCGAGCAAGGTGTGAGTGGACAGGAAGTGGCTGTCGGAAGGGGAGGCTTCCAGTGGTTCATTTAAAGGGGAAACATCACCTATTGTTGCAGTCTCCTGGAAGCCCATTTATTCTGCCCTGGTGGTAATTAGTGTTTATTTGAGCGAATAGAAAGAAAGAAGAGAAGAAACTTTATCCCCTCTAAATTGCATTTAATAAAAATCTTGGAGAAAATGAGTTAATTGTCAGGCTTAATAATTCCCCCTGGGTTTTTGTTGGAGAGAGGCTGAAGAAACGTACAGTATTCAACATTTATGGGACAGCAGATCCACATTTTATCAGAGAATAAAATGCTGTAGTGACTTAACCTCCTTTTTTTCCCCCCTCATTTGTTTCCAAAAGGTTTTTTTCCAGCCCATGAGTCACTTCCAGGCAGATCCAAAGACAAAAGCCGGCTAATTGTGTGTCAGTGAGTCAGGTCCCCACCCTGCCTTTTCATGAACAACCCTTTCTAGCTCCAAGAAGACAGGACACTTTTCAGCCTATGAGGCACTGAGTGGAACCTGTTACACACCAGGGAGTAGTGCTGGGCCCTCCCGACTCCCTCTGGCAGCTGGCAGCTGATCTCTCAACCGATAGCATCTTGGGGTGTTTCCCTCCCAGGGTTACTTTCAATCTGGAACTCTCCATGCAGTCTACTCTGTTTTCAAGGCACCTTGTTGAGCCCAGGGATACAAAGGTGAATTTATATTTATAAAAGGAGGTCCAAAACCTCTAACAATCTGTCAAATAATGAAGGAGAAGGGCTGGAAAGAATCACTGTCAGACACGCTTTGAGAGCTACAGAGGAGTTCACGCGAAGACTAATTATCTTTTAGTCACCATCCCTCACCATCTCTCAGCAGTACTTTACCTGGTTGACTGTTTCCAACTTCTTGACACACTCACTCTCAAGAGGCTTCCTGGATGTCACCCTCTGAACATTTTCCAACCAGCTCTCTGCTCCCTACCCCCACATCATCTCCCTGTCTCCCTCTTCCAGATATCTTTCTCTTCTAGGTAATGGTACCACATCCACCCGGTGCTCACACCAAAGAAGCAATCCTTACTCTGTTCTTTTCTCCATTCACCACATTCAGTCCATTAGCTTGTTTACCTGCAAAAGCTATCTCCACCCATGGGCTTCTCCCCATCTACACTGCCACAGCTTACCTCTCACTCATGCCCCTGCTCAGGCCTCCTAGACCTTCTGTAATCTGGTCCCTTCTCCCATTCACGCCACCTTCCCCAGCTCACACCACTCCAGCCACATGAGACCTCTTTTTCTTCTTCTACCACCTCACCCCTTCCTACCTTAAGGTGTCTGCTCTTGGACTTGATTCCATCTGACTGGAAGACTCTTCCGGCACTTCCTGGGACTGGCCCCTCTGTATCTGTCTTAGTCCATTCTGGCTGCTATAACAAACTACCATAGATTGGGTGGCTTACACAGCAGAAATTTATTTCTCACAGTTCAGGAGGCTGGGAAGTCCAAGTCAAGGTGCCAGCAGATTCGGTGTCTGGTGAGGGCCCACTTCATTGTTTGCAGACAGAAGCCTTCTTGTTGTGTCCTCACACAGAGGAGAGAGAGAGAGCATCTCTCTCATGTCTCTTCTTATAAGGGCACTAATACCACTCCTGAGGGCTCCACACTCATGACCTAATTGCGTCCCAAAGGTCCCA
Organism: Eubalaena glacialis; assembly: GCF_028564815.1. Taxonomy (NCBI): domain Eukaryota; kingdom Metazoa; phylum Chordata; class Mammalia; order Artiodactyla; family Balaenidae; genus Eubalaena; species Eubalaena glacialis. The sequence goes on from NC_083721.1 coordinate 90,639,563, forward strand.
CCTCCAAATACCATCATTTTGGGGATTAGAGCTTTAGCACATGAATTTGGGGGGGACACAAACATTCGGTCCATAGCAGTATCCTTCAGGTTTCAGTGTAGCTGTCACCTCCCTAGAGAGGCCTTCATGACCACCACATCTCACATCACCCAGTTTGTGACCTACACAACACTTACCATAATCAGTGGTGATCAATTACCTTATGTCTTTATTTGTATGCCTCTGTATTCTCTGTCTCCTCATTGGAATATAACCTCTGGGAAGGCAGAACTCTTATCAGGCTTATTCATTGTTCACTGATGAGTTCAGTGAACCTTATCTATTTCATAGCAGGCACAGAGTAAGTCTTTTTTGATGAATGATGAACATTAGAGAAAGCTCAGTGTAGACATAGCCAAATTAGCTCCTCAAGGAAAAGAGCAAGTTCTCCAGGTAGACTCCAGAAGAAGGGCATCTCAGAAAGGCAGGAAGGCATCCAACTACCCAGTGTTCACAGAACCCTCTCTTGACCTCACTTACTCCTCCAGCTATGCCTCAATACTCTGCTCCCTTTATTGCTAAACAGTGCTCAAGGGTCACTGTGACTCACTATCTTCAATTCCTCTTCTCCCATTCTCTCCTATTTACCGCCAATTATGCTTCTGCCCCAAACCACTCCACCACAACTGCTTTTCCCAAGGTTACCAATGATCTCCATATTGCTAAAGTCAGGCTCATCTTACTGAACTTATCAGCAGCATCTGATAGAAGTGATCACTGGCTCCTTCTGGAAATACTTTCTTCACTTGGCAACTCAGATGCTACCCTCTGCTGTTTTTTCTCCCCCCTTACTGACTGTACCATCCCAATCTTCCGTGCTGATTCCTCCACTCTACCCATCTTCTGTTCCCTGAATGTTGAAGCACTCCACATCCAAATCCACTTTTTAAATAGATCCCACTTACCACTTCCACTGCTGTTACCTTGGTCTAAACCATAATCCTCTCTCACCTGATTATTGCAACAGCTTCCCAGCTGGTCTCCCCACTCCTGCACTTCAGTCTGTTCACAGCACAGAAGCCAGAGGGGGTCCCTTGAAAATATGTCAGGTCACGTCACTCTCCTGCACAATGGCTTTCCGTTTCACTCAGAGTCAAAACCGAAGTCCTTACAGTGTCAGTCAAGACCCTACTTCACCTGGTCCCACCACCCACCCTCTGCCAGTTTCCTTCTACTCTCTTGCTTTTTCATTGCCATTCCAGCGCACCAGCCTCTTCACTGTTTCTCCAACACAATAGCCATTCCCTGTGTCGAGACCTTTGAGATGGCCACTGCCTCTACCTGGAAGGCTATTTTCCAAGATGTCTGCATGGTTTGCTCCTATATCAACTGGCTACTGTTACAATCATGCTCATAACTGAAACATCCCCTTACCTTCTCAGAGAGGCCTACCCCATTTCCCTACATAAAATGTAGCCCCCATTCCCATTCCCAGCACAACTAAAGCTCCCTCTCTTGCTCCAGTTTTCCCAAATGTCTCATCACTCTCTAACTTGCTATATAGTGTTTATCATCTGTCTTCCCCTACAGTGTAGGTTCAGTTTATTTACCGATATATCCCCAGCACTGAGAACAGACCTGACACTCATTAGTAGGCATGCATTAAATATCTGCTGAATAAATATGGAATTTGAGAACAAAAGTTTATAGACTGGAGCCTAGAACTGTGCTGTAGAAGACTGGGCAATAATCACAGCAGAGATAGGACTGGAGAAATAAGTGGAAGCCATATTTTTCAAAGGCCTCTTATGCTATGCTAAGTTGTTTGGATTTTATTTTACATGCAGTGGAGTAGCATTAAACATTTTTAAGCAGTGAACTCTCATGACAGTGAATGTGCCTAAAGTGGCTCTGGATGCATCATGGAGTAGAGTAGGGTAGAGCCTGGTGGCCCAGAGCCTGGGTGGCAGGCTGTGGGCAGTTGGACTGATGAGCAAGAAGCCTTGTCTGAGCCTCTCAATTCAAGCTGTGTGAGCAGTTGCTAACTTTGCTCATTGCTTACCTGACGAGGGCTCCCCACGTGTGCCAGAAAGAATACATGGAACACAAATGTTGGGAAGGAGGCCCTCTTAGCCAGATTTCTTTCACCTGAGCCTCGAACTACGGGTATCACTTGGAGTATATATTGTGAGAATAACAATCGCTTACCCTTACATAGCACTGTAGAGCTTACAAAGGATTTTTCCAACTATTTCATCTAAAGACTCAAAGACCTAAAGTACTCTAGCCAGTATGTTTAAGTATCTAGCCACTTCAACTGGTTAAGAAAGGAAATAACACTTATGTCCTGAAATTCACTAGGGAACTTTTCTGGTGAATTGCTAAGAACATAGTTAAAACACAATCTGGGGCACTTCTTTTCTTCTTCTAACGAACACCATATTGCTGGTGTGATCTCTGAAAATTTCAGAGATCACAGGTGAGTGATGTTGTTCAACCTGATTCCATACGTTCTTCAGAATCCATCAAATGACTCTCCTCTCTGCAGTTGAGTCCCTTGAGTATGTTCACAGAGACTCACATAAAGGCACTAACAGGTAAAATAGGTACTTTCCCCAGTTACTTCTGCATGGAGTAAGAGATCACACTTAGCTTCCCCCAACCACCGAGAAAGCATTCAGGCTTGTAAGAATATTTATAGGGCTACCAGGAGTTCCCCATTAGTCCCCCGAACCCTTTGCACACCCCTGAAAGGGTTCGTTTTTACATAAATAGCCTTTGTACACCCCGCATGCCTTTCTTCCTTGGCAGAAACCCAGTTTGGCCATGACTGTATTTGAATGTCATGGCCCAAGCAAGGACTTTCATACAGATACATAGACTTTCATAACTGGAAGCAGCTTTAGACATTATCTAGTGAGCCTAACTTCTTCATTTTCCAGATGAGAAAACTGAGGCTCAACAGCAAAGGGAAAGAAAAAGGAAAGAAAAGGGATGCTTTCAAAGCTGATGCCACGATCTAGACCTGTGGCAGACAGTGTTCCATACGTGACTTCCTTTATTCCTCTACATAACAAAAAAAAAAAAAAAAATCTTTAAGGTCAATGTCTTAGAGTTCTCCAAGGAACAGAACCAATAGGATATGTATATATGAAGAGAGAGACTTAGTTTAAAGAATTGCTCACGAGATTATGGAGGCCTCTGCAGGATGGGATGTGAGACTGGAGACTCAGGGAAGAGTTGATGTTGCTGTTCAAGTGAAAAGGTCATCTGCTAGCCCAATCCCTTCTCACTTGGGGGGAGTCTATCTTTTTTTCTGTTCAGGGCCCACCTACATTTACGGGGGGCCACCTGCTTTACTCAGAGTCCGTCCAATTTAAATGTTAATCTCATCTAGAAACATCCAGAATAATGCTTGACCAAATAACTGGGCACCATGACCCAGCCAAGCTGACACATAAAATTAACCACCACAGTAGATAATATCATCATTTTACAAAGATAATTTGAAGACTGCTCTCGAGAAAGTTTGAATGACTTGGCCAAGGTCACCTAGCTGATAAGCTGGGACTAGCACTTGGGACTTTTATGTTCCTAGAGGGTCTTCTTTCTGCAAAAGAAGAACAGAACAAAAACTATGTTTTGTTCTCCAATGAAAAGAAGGAAAACAACAACTTTTGAGTGCCTAACATTTAAATATTTGTCAGGCTCTATACTAAATGATTAACATAAGTGCCCATTTAATAGACCACCATCATATAGACCAGCAAACGGAATCTTGGGAAAGTTAAATAACAAGCCCAAAGTAGCAAACAATTTCTAGCAAAGCAAAGTTTGAGTCTAGGTCTGTATGGTACCAGTACTTCCCACCATCTGGCTCTTTTTAAGGATGTTTTCCCTGCTCCTCACCTTTCTTTCAATTCGGCAGCATGTAATTTCTCCCCCGAATTTTAAGAAATGGCCCAGAGTCTTCATCCACTAAAACCATATTCTTAGTTCAAAGTGAGTTTTCAAATATCAGATGTGACTATAAAACGAGGAGACTGATTTCAGAGGAATATATAAACTCTACCACATCAAAATTAGTGTTGTCCCAATTATAAAAGCTACCCCAGGCATCAATACACTCCTCCCATTACTCAAAACTCGTCTGTGACTCTTCTTTTGAAATTACCTTCAGGACCTGTATTGCTTGCTTTTCCCAAATAGTTTTAATGTTAGAAAATGTTCATTGTTTGGTTTCATTTTTGGGAAACAGCCCAAATCATCTGGTGCCAGATCTGTTGAATGAGGTACATGATCAAGCTAATATAGTTTAGATTAAGAGTAAAAAAAAACTGAGGCTTGACTACAAAAGGATGAGTGATGTTCCTTATATCGCTGGAAAAGTGGCTTCAAAGGCAACCCAGTCTCATTTCTTGAGCAATGACAGCAAAGTTGGAATAAACGTTTGAGCTGGAGAAAGTAGTCTCCCAAGTGACTACACAGGACAGACTCTGTCTGGTTTATCCTATTACATCATGGTCACTCCACAGGTTAAGGTTTTTTTTTAAAACATAATCAATGTTTTTAGAAATATTTTGGAATGAGATACTTTTACACACTCAATGGTTGGTTTTTTGCTAGATGAAGATCTAGCAATGTCAGGAGCTATAATATCTTAGCAGTTATAGTTCAGAGAAAATGACTGAGAATTTTCCTTTTTTTTTTTTTTTGAATCCCAATAATGCAAAGAGCTAATCAGAAAAACTGCTTTTCTTGGAAATATTCTCTCCTTTTTCAATAAGCACAAATGAAACATATGAGTGAAAAGATCTTTCCGCCAAAAGCAAATTAGAGAATCGTAGGTCTTTGAAAGTTGAGGAAAAAATATCTTCCTGCCACACAGCTGTCTTGGTAAATGTCCTCTCATAATACCCCACATAATCCATATGTGGAAGTCCCCTTAGATTCCACACATAATTAACACTTGGCAGAAATAAGGAGAGTGAGCCTGAGGCTCTCTTAAATTTCATTTAAGAAATTCAGATTTCCATGAGGGTGGCTGGGGGAGGGGGAATTTAGGCCCCATTTCTCCAACAGTATTTCCAGTTGCTGAATTCTACATGAATTTATAAAGATGTCCTTAGCCAGTCAAAAGGCATTTATTAAGTGTCTGCTATGTGTAGGGCACCATGTAAGTGCTGAGGGAGCCGCAACATGGTATAAAACAAAATTCCCATTCTCATTTATTTTACTGAGGTCACTACAGGTCCTATATAATGTCTAGGTGTTAAGAGGAAAAGAAATGGTTGAGGAATTGGAAAGGATAGAAAAGGCTTAACTGAGAGGTGAGAAAGGAGCTGTATTAGAGAATGTGGTTAGGGGAATTCCCTGGCAGTCCAGTAGTTAGGACTCAGCGCTTCCACTGCTGGGGCCCGGGGTTTGGTCCCTCCTGCAAGCTACGTGGCACGGCCGAAAAAAAAAAAAAAATGTGGTTAGGATGAGGATGGCTGGAATAGGGCGAGGGTGTCTCTGTCTGTAGAAATGGAAAACATGTGCTCAGGACAGCACGTGGAGACTGTTCAGGAAAGACTTACAAGACAGGCTCCGGGAGAACCCTGGGAGGCTGCAGAAAGCCTGTTGTCACTCAGCATACATGTAGGGAGTTGGCTACAGCATTTCAGGCACCGTTTTGGGCATTGGTTGACTATGGGACTCTGAGTAAAGTCTTTTGATTGTTCAGTTTTCTCCCTGAAGTAAAAGACAAGGTCATCAGCTGAGAATATGGATTGGAGAATATGTGTTGGGGCTATTTAATTTGGTTTTAAATAGGTAATACTTGTATACGATATTAAATACAAACAGTGTGAAGGGACAGAGAGGAGAGTCTCTCCTCTACCTGTGGCCACCAGCTATCCAGTTCCCCTCCGTGGGGACAACCAGGCTCCCGGTCAGGATGGCCTCTGAGCAAAAGACTGGCATAAAGGAAGCATTAAGTTAATTAAAAAGAATCAGAAGAATTGTTGGGGTACCTAATTTTTTGATCCTAGGTAATCAGCTGACTTTTTGCCCAAAGCAGCAAATAGGAGAGGGTTTAAACCTGTTCCTGTCTTGATCTTCACAGGATTTTACTTTTCCACAGATGGCTGTCATATCTTTATTCTGCTTCTTTATCATGTTAAAAATATTTTACAGGACCACTTCACCCAACACCTGTTACTACCTTGATGGTTACCCTGGGTCAGTCCCTCCTAGGATGCTTAGAGCCTGGTCATCTCTGGGGATAGCCCCTTCTGAGCTGTGTACAGGGAGCCCCAGAGTCCTGGAAGCATGTGGGTATGGATTGGTCTCCTCAGGCTGGGCCCCAGCCCCTTCTCACCAAGGAGGGCCCAGAGAGGAAAGAGGAGTTCTCAAGGAGTTTGTTAGGATGGTTCAAGCATAAATTTCCCCCTGTGGTCCCAAGAACATTCTGTGAAACCAGAAAAAATCAGGAATCCCCAAACATATGTTTGTATCTTACACTTTTATCTTGTTCTTATTAAAGAAGTTATTGGGGTGTCCCTAAAAACATAGGAGGAAACTGTCAATTCAAATAAAATGCCATGTACCTCTTTCTGCAACTAACAACTTTAAAAAAAAAAGAGAAAATCTGTACACCTTTATGCTGCCTGATGGGCAGCGGAACAGATGTTCTACCAATAAAAAAAGACCCCTCTGGATAGTTTTAAAAGTAAGGGATTAAGAAGATTACTGAAAATGCTGGAGGTAAGGCTCTAGGCCAGATGTTCTTGAACTTCTGTGACTAAAACACATAGCTAGAAATACATTTTACATTGTGACTCAGAATACACATACATAAATGTATGTACACACACATATGAAACTGAACTACTAGTTGCATAAAACAAATTAACCTTTACTAGGGACAATGTACTCATATATTTTTTCTATTCCATTTTATTTTATTTTATTCTATTTTCTTTCTTTCTTTCTTTCTTTTTTAATGCTTGTCCCATAGCACTAAATAGATTCTATTACCTATAGTTTGAAAAACATTGCTCTAGGCGGGCTGCTCTCTCAGGCACAACTCTCAGACCCTAGATCCAACTGCCTCTGCCCCATGGGAAGAAGTCTGTTTCCACTGGTGCAGAAGGTGCTGAAGCAGGAGACTTCCTGCCAGATCAGGAGGCCACAGCTCACCTAGTGGCTCCAGAACCAGGCCATCCCCACCACAAACCTGCATCTCTTACCTTTAAATTAAATTCTGAGTTTATCTGATTGATGGAACCCTAGCTGCAAGGGACTCTGAGAAATGTAGTTCTTAGCTTTCTAGTCTCCAGAAGCAGGGAGGGATGAGAATGAGAATGAGAATGAGAATGAGAATGAGAATGGATGAGTGGTTTTGAGCCCACCCTGCTGCGAGGTTGAGGGTACCCATGCCAAACTTCAGACATTGCTAGACCTCCAGGCCACCTTGTTCCCTGGTCTTTACAATGAAAAATCTTAAGCCCAGGGTATTCCTGGGGTCCCTGCACTCCTGGGAATCCAAGAACTCTATGACTATATTTTACCTGGGATGCATTGAGCATCCCTACAATTTCTTAGAGAATGTCAACCAGTTTGACAGTGTAGATATGGTCACTAATAAAACTGCATGCTCATCTGCAATCACTCGTGCATGTGCGTGTGTGTAACAAAAATGTTTAGGACTGAATTTTAGGTTTAACTGGAAAATAGTAGCATCACATCAACTTGGCCTCTCAAAGAATTGCATTCTACATTCATAAATCATTTGGGAAGCATTTATCAACCACCATTCTGTGTCAAGTATTGTTATAGCTGCTGTTATTCATGGTTAATTAACTTGTGATCTCTGCCCTCAAGGAACTTACAGTCTGATGGAACGATAAACATATGAATCACACTAATAATGTGTGACAAAGGTTAGGATGGGCTCGATCACAGGCTGCCAAGGGAACACGGAGGACAAAGACTTGAAAGAGACTGTGGAATTACAGAGATTTTGGAGGCGGTGACCTTTGAACTGAGTTTTGAAGGATGAGCAGTGAAGAAGCAGAAGGACATGCTGGGGAGAAGAAAGAACCAGCCCAGCAGCCCCGGTGCATAAAACAGGTGATGTGCATGAGGAATTCTGGACCATTCCATGTGACTGAATAAAAGTATGAGAGAACATTATGGCATTTGAAGCTATAGAAATAGGCAGGTAGATCCCAGACATGCCTACTCTGCTAAATAAATAGCCAAAAAATAACAGTAGTAATTTATTTGAACACTGTAGGTTTATTGCCTCTCTTTGCCATAGTTTCATGAGATTTCCAGGGTAGAACACATGGATTCAGCATTTCTTCCTCATTTATCAAACGTCCTATACTCAACATTGTTAATTATATGTGGGGGGGGGGGTGGGATGAAGCATGGTCATATTTTTTTTTTTTTTAAATAAATTTATTTATTTATTTTTGGCTGACTTGGGTCTTCGTTGCTGTGCGTGGGCTTTCTCTAGTTGCAGTGAGCGGGAGCTACTCTTCGCTGTGGTGCACTGGCCTCTCACTGTAGTGGCTTCTCTTGTTGCGGAGCACGGGCTCTAGGCACACAGGCTTCAGTAGTTGTGGCACACAGGCTCAGTAGTTGTGGCGCACGGGCTTAGTTGCTCCACGGTATGTGGGATCTTCCCGGACCAGGGCTCGAACTCATGTCCCCTGCATTAGCAGGTGGATTCTTAACCACTGCGCCACCAGAGAAGCCCCTTGGTCATATATTATGATGCAAATACCACACTGAATGAACATCTGGAAATGGATCATTTATAACAGCACTATTAGAGTGCAAATATTTTTTAGGATATTCCAGGGAATACATACCTACATAAGTTTATAAAAATACTCTTAAAAGCACAAATAAATGACCCATTTGTCATTGTGTTCTCGTTATCAGTAAGAAGATTTCTTCGTATGCATTCACAGCTGTCACAAAGAAATGCTCTCAGGCTGAACTCTTTTATATTAGCATTATAATTTTAGACTGACTCCTGAGCTCCAAGCCACTTGGAAACTTTTCGCCAGCTCTGGAATAGATAGCAAGCAGGGTAATACTCATTTAATTCTTTTGCACAGTAATCTGATGGCTGAATATGCTTCAGAGATTCTTTTAGGACTAGCTGGGGAATGAAATCAATCAGAGTGCATAAATTACAAGAAAAGTGCTGTTGGTGTCAGTTACCAAAGCTCTGTGAATGTAAGTCTTCTAATTTCCTGTTAAATCAGTAATGTTACCAATCTCACTCTATTATTTTAAATAGGACTGTAACTGCAGTTGCTAGGAGTTGAATGAGGGCGGACAAATGTGAATAGTTAATGAGTGTCACCAACTACTAGCAAGTGGAAGGTGTCAATAACAGTGATATTATAACAGGCTCACAAAGCTCTACCCTGATGTCTGCAAAAGAAGCTTTCTTTTTTCATGTGTGCCCCTGTACTCATTTTGTACACAGCAAATGCCAGGTGAATATGGGTGTTCCTATTGCCAGAGTGAGTCTCTATCTTTCCCCAAAGATAATGACCCTGAGTTGGTACAGGAAGTTTTGGCTGCACTTTCCCTGGTAATCTACCCACCCCCACTGCTCATGGCTACGTTTCACTGACTCATAATTTCCAACTATGATCAGTATGCTAACAGGAAAGATACAGTCACTGGGCAAAGCAGCAGCCCTAGAGAGCTGGCCAAGGCCTATCCAATAACCTCTGCCACCATTGACGGCAAAACAGAAAGAACGACAATAACAGTAACAACAACAGAACCAAAACCTAGAGAGCACACAGGGACCTTCAGACCTTTGCACACCAAGCACCTCCACTATACATGGGACTGAATGGGGGAGTGCAGCTGTAATTAGCTCTTCGCTATCAGTTCACTTCCTATCCTCCAAAATAATAAAACCAGCAAATGGCACATCACACTGAGCACTACGACAGAAATCAAACAGGCTGGGAGCCAAGTTACAACTGAGGTTTGCACGGACCTGGGTTCGAGTCAGGGTGTCACATACTGTCTGGTCAGGCTGGGTCTTGCCTGCATCGCAGGGCTCCTCCTGTTATGAAACATTCTCTCAGATGGCACGTAGACGACACGACTCAGCCAGTTCTTAAACAGGAAACACAACTCCACCCTTCCACTTTCCTTGGTAAAGCCTCATCTTCTTTGAGTCAAAGAACTTCAGCTTTCTAAATCAGCCCATTCTTTCTCAATTTGCATTTTTCTGTTTGTCAGCATCTTGCAAATGTAAAGGTACCTCCAGTTCTCTAAATCCATCCTCAAGTGCCCCTTTGTTTCCAATTACACTCACAGTACACTTGATGAGTGAAGGGGAATCCTATGACAAAGAATAACTATTAATGAGTCAATTATCAACCAGTCAGATGAAGGAAATAGCTAGACTCTAAACAGATTTAAGGAACTGGTGAAGGGCTCAAACAAAGTCAGGTCTTAAAGTCATATTTAGTCCTTGGATCAGTTTACTACTTGCCTAATAGATATTCTCAGAAGTTTCATTTAGTACCATGGGAATTAAATGTAGAAATGAATGAATGGATGAATGAATGAATGAAGAGAGAGAGAGAGAGGAAGGGAGGAATGGAGGGGGATGAAGGGAGGAAGAAACAAGAGTTAAGTAGCCCAGGTCAACTCCTGTATAACTTGTTGCTCTGGGAACATTTGGAAGAATTGAAGATTAAGAATAAGAAAACTGGCAGGTCTCCCTGTTTGTATTTCCTAGGTTCAGAAAAAGCCACAGCAATCCTATATGTGACCCTAGTCTGTTTTGCATCATGAATGAAGACAGTATTATAAATTAGGCTGAAGTACTTATAACTATGATGCTCATCCTACCGCCTGAGGATTGGAGAGATACTGAGAGAAACAAACTCAATTTCTCTGGATCACAGAGAAATCCAGGAGCCATGGAAAGTCACAGGACTCATTAACAGCTGACTAGTCCCCAGTCCAGACCTCCCGCCATGCTCCACGTTGCTTCCAGTCTTGCCATATCTGGTTTACTTTACAGATTGTAAGGTACTTGAATGCTGATTAATTATCTATTTTCAACCTCTGTGACTGTAAATGAGATTAGAACGTCTGTGTGATGGGAAATTCAATGGTGCATCATGTGATAGCAAGAGAAAAAATGTACTAATGATAAAATCCTTTCTGACACAAATAACTCAGCAAGCTGTTGAGGAAGGCCAGGTCTGTACACATTGTGATGTTATTATTAGCCAAGACTCTAGCTATGTTTGTATTTCCAGTCAGGGACAAGGCAAAAAGACACTAAATACCTCAAGAAAGATTTACGTAGTGCAGAAATTGAGTTATTTTCTGTTTCAATACAAAAATGTCTATTTTTGTGAAATGATCTTTCCAGAAGATCCAGAAATGATCTTTCCATGCCTTATCAAGGAATATTGTAAGACTTTTCCAACATCAAAAAATTCTCTGATAGAATCATCATAGGCTTTTTAAATGAAAAAAATAAAAAGAAAGAAAGAATATACACTCAAAAGCCTATACTTATTATCAGGAGTTATTATTGCTCTTATTTCATCCTCTTTTTCCAGAAGGATCATATGAAAGTTGTTCAAAAATTTTAGATGGATTGAGCAGCTCTCAGATTGTGACAGCCTGCTTCAGAGTCTGAAGGCTGAATGGGCTATTGCTTGGCTTGACAAAGCAGGGGCAGGCGACAGAGAAGAAGGTGGGGTGGGAAGGACAGCCTAGATGATCTGAACTGCTTTTCTGCTAGAAACTTAGGCAGCTTTGCACAGATTCATCTTGTCCTGCCTTGGGCCTTTCTCCTGTAAGCCAACAAATGAGTATACATTTTTAAAGAACAGCAATATTACGAACTAACATCAATCATGGGCTTGCTAGATGCTAAGTCCCGGCTGAGCACTTTCTCCCTCCAACAACTCTGAGAGCAGGTCAGTTATTATCCCCATTTTGTAGATGGGGGATCTGAGGTTTGGGGAAGTTAGCTACCTTCCATCTTGTAGCTCTGGCCTCCTTGAGATCCTTGGAGTCCTCTGGATTCAAAGGGTATATGGGAAAAGAGAAAGAGTGGAGCAAGTGTGGGCCAGGCCAGTTCAGTCACACGGTTACACCTATTGCAAATGTGACTGAGAAAGGTAGTCAATCTAGCTGCAGTCCAAAAAGAAGCAGGGAAAATGGATATTGGGGACTGTTGGGCCACACCCCGCAGGCCTGCAAGCCTTGTAGCTGCCCAGCCTTGTGACCAAAGAAAGAGCCCGGATACAGCGACAGAGACATCAGTGGTGTATTGGACAGGGGATCTTACGCGTCTGAGGCAAAAGGTCCTGGAGCAACACCCCCATGGTGTACAGCCTACGGCAGGCAGGACATGGCAGCAGTCTTCACTACTCAGGGGAGAAGGCTACCATTTGTAAGGGTAATTGATGTCAGGTGGGCTTACCGGTTACCAGGGAAACCAGCAGCTGGGGCAGGGGGCAAGCACGCAGGCAATTACTGATGAAGCCCTGTAATTAAGAGGACTGGATAGTCACGTGAGTGAAGCAGGGCCTGGTCAAGCAGGGGATGGACAGAGAGCGAGAGAACAGCCATCTTGTATGGCCTGACCATACAGAGATCATGAGCAGCCTTTGCCTCAGGAACCAATATTTTCACTGGACTCACTATTTAATTCCTTCTCTCCCTGCTGCCCAATAATTATTCTAAAAACGTTTTAAGGAATAGTAGCTACAGAAGATTTCTTGAAGGACGTATAATCCACTGATTTCTAAACATCTAGGTGTGTACTTAGATCCACTGTTCTGCACCCACATTCAATATCCTGGAAACATGTTTTCTAATTTGCATGAGTTGTGCCTTTGGCTTGCATTGAGGAATATAATGAGACACAGCTGTATGAAATTCACTGTTATATCTACTGAGAGGATGGTATTAAGAGCTTTTCCCCACACTCTGAGTAAAAGCTATGCTTCTCTTGATTTTTTTAATCTTATGAATATTCTGAATCTTACAATAAATCATCTGTCCCACTTTGCTAAGGCCACTAAGCAACTCAGAGCCAAAGTTGATACCCTTTGCCAGACACTGAACAGGGACTCTATAATATTTATCTCCGTGTACAAATTCGACCTATCTTTATTATTTTCCTATCAAAAACAAAACAATTTTCCCTTCACCCTAATTGTTCCTAGAGTTTATTTTATATTTTTGAATTTTATATATAGAGAGAAAACCTTGTGGTGCAAGATGGGTAAAGCACATGAATTTGGTCGTATTTGTGATTTGGAATCTATGCTAAATTCCAGCTTAGTTATGGGGGTTTTTCAGAAAGACAAATGTGATAGCTACTGCCCAGCTGTCACGCTGCCTCAGAGCAGAGGAAACTCTGTGAGCAGCTGACCCTCCGAGCTGATCTCAGGCCAGTGGCATTCTTGGTGGGTTCCCCACCAGGTCTCAGAGGTGAAAAGTGCTGGGTGTAGCATGAGTGACAAAACTGCTCTCTTAGTTAGGGCCTTTGCTTAATGAGGAGCTGTGGAAACGTGGAACCTATGGTAATAGTTTAGGAATTCACCTTGTGTTCACATAGCAAATTTACTGGGGCTAACTAGCTGAGTGACCTTGAGCAAGGCACTAACCTTCCCTGGGCTTCCCATGTATTTATCTTTAAAATAAAAGGCACTGGACCATGGGACTAGGTGATCTCTAAAGCCTCTTCTAGCACAATAAATCTGTTATGAGTTCTTTATACAAATTAATTATAATTTCAAAAACTCCACCAAGCATTTTTGAAAAATAAATGACTACGTCGAGAAAATAAGAGCCAGTGGACAACCCACAAATGGTGAAGCAGGCTGATGGCTAGTGGTAAAGGTATTTTGAAACCACCATGGTCAAATGTAGCTGCTTATCTTGCCTCTGTGAGCAACAGGAGGTCACAGTTCCACTATACAGAGGTGAAAGGTTGTATCGACAGGATGTATTAATTTGGGTGGGAATTTGGCTGGAGCAGCTGAACAGTTAATCCATCTCTGGGCTTCAGGAATCTGATATACTCTGAGAAGGCTGTTGCAGAATTCACAAGGCATCCTGGACAGGGGACTCAGCTTGCTCCACTGGTGGGCTATGAAAAGGCTCAGGTCCACCTAGCACACCCCCGGGAACCATCCCCAGTTCCTGACTGCCCAAGTCTGCATGTACAGTGTGAAGCATCTTTCAACGGTAATCCAGGAGGGCTGTGAGCCTGCCACACTCAGTCTTTACTTGCAGTTCAGGACCTTGTGCTGAAAATGCATTTTATGGTGAAACAAGGGATTAGCTAATCTTTTGGGCTAACAGAGGGCCAGCTACAAATGTTTCCTGCGTATATTGTGAAACCCTGAGATGACAGAGAAGTTCCTCATTGCTCTCTGAATTTCCCTTCCCCCAAGACTTCCAGTGGTCACACAAGCCATGATGTGAGGCAAGCTGGCCAGAGCATGATGTTGTAATTCTTCTTGGTTCATACTTCTACATTAAATCTGCTTGGAGAGAGAAAAAACTAAAAAAATATTTAAGTCGTGTCTTAAATCATGGAGGAATTTTCTATTTTTTCTTCATGTATTGGCTAGTCTTATTTTTTGTTAAGAAATCATTCTTTGGATCCTCAAGGGCCAAAAACAAGAAAAAAAAAAAAAAAACAGAAACAAAACACTCTAGAAACTAGGCACTTAAGCAATAAGAACTCAGACACCTGTGGTTTGATACAAATGCACTGACACAGAGCCCAGGCTGCCACTCTTAAATTTCACATATGCAGCCAAGATCAACGATCCACTTTGATAAATAAATGTGAATACGATTTTCTTTGACTCATACTGTATGCATTTAATATTCTCTTTGGCCTTACTTATAAGAGAGTTTCTTTTTCTTTTTTTTTTCTAGGGTAAAGGTGTGGGAATTTCCCAACCACATTGTTCCACTTCATATCTTCTTCTTTCTCTTCTGATTTTATTTTCACTGCAGAGCAGGGTGAAGGCAAATGTGTATTATTTGGTAGCCTCTGGGAACCAAGGGAAAACCGATTAGCAGCTACTACAGCAAGGCATGTATCTGTAACCACTAGGACCCTCACATTCAGAAGTTATAACCAGCAAAAGTCCAGGCCTAAAACATCTACCCTCTTACAGCTGTTTATTATTATTATTTAAACAGGGCTATAAACTTTCTGACATAAAAAGATTGGATGACTTACCTTTTGAGAAGTGGGAGGAAGGGGAGATATAAATATGTATTTGTATTTGCTTATATGTGTATAAAAATATCGGAAAGATACACAAGAAACTACTAAATTGTAATCTGTAAAGAAAAAAAAAAGTAAATGGCCATCTTCCAAGAATCAATTGCTAATTTTGCCCGACCTCTTTATTTCTTCAATAATAAATCTATTGTCATGCATTTAATTAGAGAAGACTGAACCGCCCCCAAAACTCGGGCTGAAAATACACTCACCCTCCCTCCCCAACGGCGTAAGTTGTTTCTCATTCATTTCATTAATGCTATGAAAATTACACAATGATACTGAATGAGAATAATATTTTAAATTTTATCACACTACCAGCTGAGGAATCTCAATGTACGTTGTTAATTCACTGACATTTACCACACAGGAAAGCAAACATGGTGTTTCAAAACTGAGAAAGCTAAAGCTCCTAGGAGAAGTCTGCAGCCACAGCTTCCTGAGTCCTGTTTACATATATCATTTGTTAACTCAGATTCCTCCCAGAACTCCTCTCTCACCAAAGTTCGTGTTTGATTCCACTCTGGTTTGTGTCTTTGTGAAAGCGCGTTGATGGCCAAGGCGCAGAAGGGCTGAGCTGGTTAAAACACAAATCAAATCAGGAATTCCTGCCCTGCAGCTGGCTGGGGATGTAACCATTAACAAAGAGCCAGAGCTCTTTGTAGACCCTCAAGACTAAAGGTTAAGAGGCAAGGTTTGAGTAGAACGGTTCAGAAGCTGCGTACCACACAGCTGGAAACGAAGGCTGAGCTATTTTCTGGGGAATTTGAATTATGTGTACAGCCAATCAGAAACAATAAATGGATTTGAGTCCAGTGATAATAATTTCTCCTAGTTATAGACAGATTTACAGTTTACACAGCATTTCCTATACATTCTCTCTCAGTGAGCTTCAAAAACAGCTCTGTGTAGCAAAAAGGGCTGTTACTTTCAATGCTGTTTTAGAGATAAGAGCTCCAAGGCTTGGGGGATGAAAGAGTTGGTGCCTTTGAACCAGATATGAGTGGCAGGTGGCGATCTGGGACTCACACTTAGGTTTTCTGAGGATACGTTCCACTGAGCTGGCTGCCTCGGGTCCTGCATCCAGTCACTCAGTTAAGGAATTCACCCACTTCGCCAACTTTCCATTTGACGAACTAGAGAGTCCTATTAATCTAACTTTGAACTTCTATTAGGCTCTTTGCCTTGTACTGAAACACAAAATCAAATTCCCATCATTAAGTAAGTTGTAACAATGATGAAATTGTACGGCTCTTTCCCCCTCCTGCCTGTGTCCTCTTTTCATTTCTTTTTCATTGCTTTTGTAACTCAGGCTGTATTAGAAATTAGAAGAAGATGGAAACTAGGTATATGGTGACCAACGAGAGGAGGGTGGAATCCGGCCCCTTATTTCTAGGCTTTTCAGTGGAAGGTCTGACAACAGGAGCAGTTGTGTCACAGTGTTCTATGCAGTGTCATTTTATTTTCCTGAAAACATTTGTCCTTGCTGCAAGTGGATTAGAGGTTAGAATGCAGGATTGGCAGGCAGGATTTGCGGTTTCTATTATTAGGCCCGCCACAGTTTTATCACACAAGGGTGAGCCCTAAGCAGAGTGGTTTATTGGAGAGAGAACTTGATTGGAAGACAGCACCCGCCTTCCTGTGAATGAGAGAGGCTGAGTGCCACAGCTGAGCATCAGCCCAGGGTAAGGGGACAGAGGACAACGTGAGAGCCCTTAGTCACTGAATGTAAGGCTTGATCTGACTGATGTACGATTCACCTCTGTACAGGGGTAACTGTAGAAGAATCCCATTAGGCCTCCCTCCACAACTTTCTACAGGAGGAACAGAAACGACTCTTTTATGAAGACCTGCTCAAGGAAGGGGGAAGGACCCTGAGTATTGCTTTCCCCAATGTGCTTTCTGTGCACAAACCTATAGGTGTCCACACGGGGGGGTGGGGGGGAGGGCAGGCCAAAAGAACACTAATGTTGTTCGGAGAAGTAGGGATGGGCGTGGTGTTGATAACGTTTTCAGATGATTGCTGGTGTTTCCTTGACTTCAGATATCATAATACAGGCTAGACCAAAGAATTTAGGTAGGGAAGGGGAGAAAAAGAATCTTGCATACACTCAATTCTGAGAGAGATCTATATTAGCCTTCTGAGCTTAGTGATGAATTGAACCAAATATGTTCAAAACACACTATGTCAGCCCTCTGTTGCTTCCAGGCAACGTAGCCCCAAGACCCTTCCACGCTACTGAGAACACCTATGGACACCTCTGCCCAGTCCTAATCCAAAAGCCCCAAGACCCAATGTTACCTTAGGCAGGAGAGACAAAGATTCTGAGTCTCAGCATCTGTGGCTTCCTTTTCTGGCCCCAACCCATCTTCATTTGATAACTATGCTTTTGCCTTCTTCCCCATAGATGAAGCTCTGTGTGATTACTCTACCTGCTAACTCAGTCCACTGGGAATGCATGCAATGAACTCGAATGAATTCATTTATCCAGTCAAGAAATATATACACGTGCATATTATGTGCCAAACACTGTGCTAAGCTTGAGGATAGAGTAGCAATGACAAAACAAGACAAAAATGCATGGTGTTTGCCTACGTGGAGACAGGAGTAAAAAATAAAATAAAATCACACAAAGAGGTGTATAATTACAACCAGTGGTAAGAGCTGGGAAGGAGAAAGTCAGGATGCTTTAAGAGCCCTTGAAGCCCCAGTCAGGTGGTAGAGGACCTGGCATCAGAAGATAAATACTCCAGATGCCAACCACCCAAATTTGAATGTGTCCCTCTCAAATTCATACGTTGAAGCACTAACCTCCAATGTGATGGTATTTGGATGGAACCTTAGGAGGCAATTAGGTTTAGATGAGGTCATGAGGGTGGAGTCCCCATGATGGAGTTCTCTGTCTCTCTCTCCCTCTCTCTGTCTCTCTCTGATACAGTGAAAAGGTGTCTGTCTGCAATTCGGGAAGGAGACGCTCACCAGACACCGATCCTGCTAGCACCATGATCTTGGACTTCTCAGCCTCCAGAACTGTCAAAACCATGAGTAATAAATGCCTGTTGTTTAAGTCACTTATCTATGGTCACGTGTTGTGGCAGCTGGAACTGATTAAGACAATGGCGCACTCAGAAGGCACTGCTGTAGGGGTCAGGAAACTTGGGCCCTAGCTCAACCACTGACCTTGTTGCCTGTGTCACTCTCTAAGGTCACTGAGGAAGTTTGATTTGCTTAGGTTTGGGGTGAGGCTCAGCTGTGGGATGACAATGTCTGTTGAGCACATGCACTGATTCTTTTTGAAAGCTGAAAGTTTAGTGTTTTATTTTTTAATATCAAAAAGTTGCTTCACTTGAGGACACGGGGAGGGGGAAGGGTAAGCTGGGACAAAATGAGAGAGTGGCATGGACATATACACTACTAAATGTAAAATAGATAGCTAGTGGGAAGCAGCTGCATAGCACAGGGAGATCAGCTCTGTGCTCTGTGACCACATAGAGGGGAGGGATAGGGAGGGTGGGAGGGAGACGCAAGAGGGAGGAGATATGGGGATATATGTATATGTATAGATGATTCACTTTGTTATAAAGCAGAAACTAACACACCACTGTAAAGCAATTATACTCCAATAAAGATGTTAAAAAAAAAAAAAGTTGCTTCCCCATCAAAACTACTACATCTAAGTGCCATGTATATTTTGTACCTGTGACAGCCCAGCATCTTGCCACTCTTAAGTCATTCACTCTGGTGCTTGGATAACAAGCGAGGAAACCAACTAGGAAAGAGTCAAGGCTAAATGTTGAAGGGGGTGGGTAGAGAAAGGAGAAAGCCTGAGAGTAGGTGACTGTGTTTGAAGCTGTGAATACATTTATTTTTGATTTTCCTTTTTTGTATGAATAACATTCTATTTGACTGAAATTAGTATTTAGTAAATCATAATCATGGGCCAGATACTTGGCTAGGATCTGGAAATTAAATGATAAATAATATTGCCATGGTCCCAGCTGTCAAAGAGCTAGGATCTCTCAGAGGAAATACAATGAAGCATATGCATACAATAGGTCATATTCAGTCTCAAAGGTAGAATGCAGAAGAGGCATCGAACCCAGATATGGGAAACAGAGAAAGACACAGCCTAGAAGAAATGTCTCAGTTGAGACTGTTGCCATCTAGTTATAATTTTTCAGTGGTAGTTGAATGACATGAGGTTGATGGGACATAATTTACTCAAATGTTCTTTAATTGTGAAAAATTTAGTTCCCTCTCTCTCTCCTCTCTATTGTAAATAATAACGTTATTAACCATCGCTAGAAAGTCATTTGTCACTATAGTAGGCCTCATTTTTACCTATCAAATGAGCTGGTCTCATGCTGATGTGGTTTATCTAAGAGGAGAACTCTTCTGTCTCTAAAGTAATATGAAATACAACCTTATGTAGGTGATTTCACTTTGCAGACTGTAGACAGGCAAAAACACACATCTCTGGACCACTTCTGACCAATAGCCTGACACATAGACATTTCTTCCTTCCAGTAATCAGCATATATACAAGGAGACTGAATTCACTGTAGACTTCATTTAATTAAAGCATAACTATGATAGTATATTTTCATATGATTTCATTTAAAAAATCATGTAACTCATTCTAAGATCAAAAATAAAGGATTTTGGACTAGCTGCATTTTTAAAAATATCTGTGCCATTGTTCATTGAGTAGAAGTGTTTCGGGTATTATCTGTGGTTTGTATTAACTGTGCTTTTTCTCCACTGGGACATACAGTAATTGAAAGTTGAGTACAGACTTTATGACTGTTTTTGAATTGATCAAATCATCTTAGAGTTGCTTTCTAAAGCTTAATTAATGCTTCTTAAATGCTTTAAGATCATATTAAAAGCACTGAAAGAAAGTTTTATTCTAAATTCTGAAATATTAGACTTCCACGTTATATCTACATAGAATATAAGATTTCTTTTATGTCAAAATCTGCGAAAGCAAAGTAGGAAAAGAAAGAATTGAGGGGATGATCTTCTCCAAAATAAAACATAAATGATGACACTTCCACTCTGCTCCTTGTGCAACGCATTACCTAGGAGAATCATTCCTATCTTCAAAGCTCCTGTAATTTACATCCTAGAATTCATAATGCCTAGAATCATTTTGTGCCATGCTTACTAAAAGATGACCTCCAACATTCAATCAGAGAAGTTTCCTATGCAATTTACTCAAAGCCTGTAAGCATAAAGGAAAAAAAAATAATGCTAAAATACTCTTCCTGAATCCTTATGCACAGTTTCCACCTGTATAATAAATGAAATAAAGAGATTCTACTTTCTTTGTCAATATTCTCTTTAAACCAATGGGATGCATACACCTCAACAATAAATTACATTAGCTGGATTTCATCATCAACTATGAGGAAGATACCATTTAATTTTTTAAATTATTTGAAAAATAGATCATTCTTCTACCTAAAATGGCTAAAAATCACAATAATAACAATTCCCTTTATTCATTCTGTTCAGGATAAAAACCTTTGTTGAAATGTTAGGCAACCATTTTGTTTTTGTCATATTCTTTTGTGTTCAAGACATTCAGCAGAATAATTGTTCAAAGAAATGACAAGAACATAATCTTAAGTAAGAAAAAAATCTTGGCTCGGGACCATTTTGCTATGTAGATGTGTATGTAGTAAGGGCTTTTAAAAAGTTAATTAAAAACTGAATTGCTGGGCTTCCCTGGTGGCGCAGTGGTTGAGAATCTGCCTGCCAATGCAGGGGACACGGGTTCGAGCCCTGGTCTGGGAAGATCCCACATGCCGCGGAGCAACTAGGCCCGTGAGCCACAATTACTGAGCCTGCGCGTCTGGAGCCTGTGCCCCGCAACAAGAGAGGCCGCGACAGTGAAAGGCCCGCGCACCGTGATGAAGAGTGGCCCTCGCTTGCCACAACTAGAGAAAGCCCTCGCATAGAAACGAAGACCCAACACAGCCAAATAAATAAATAAATAAATAAGTCAGGAGCGATTAAATAAATAAATAAATATTAAAAAAAAAAAAGGAATCTTAAGATCCTCATCTTCATATTACAGAATTTTTAACATGTTTCTTAAAATCTCTATTATTTTTGTAAATTACACCACAATATGTATACAAGTAAAATGTTTAGTGCAGATCAGATATGGCACTAAACCAACTAATGATAGAGCCTTTGCCCTATCAGACTCTATTCAGAAACCAGAGGAACTTGGTTTGATATATTCCTTTTTTGTGAATTAGTTCAGGTGGCTCCTTCATAAGCACTCACACAGATTTCAGGGATATGTAAAAGACATCTGTTTTGAGTTATTGCCCTTGGAGGTGGTGAGGCTTTATGCTGACTCATTCACACCCTCTCACCTGACCTCCCATAACCCAGCACATATATCTGTAAAGCAGCTGGTGCAGGTTAGGGATTTAATCTGTGGTGACTGGAGCTGAGGCTCTCTTTCACTAAGTATATTTGCCTGTATGGAAATGAGAACCCTGACCTTGGCCTCATTAGCACTCTCTTCCAAACAGCTAAGTGAATCAGCCGCTGGCACATACAAATAATAAACCGAAAGCACGTTGGGTTGAGAGTGATATTAAGGTGCACAGAAGGCCATTCTTTTCCCTTTAATCCCTTGGTGATATGAAGCCAATTTTCAAGCTCTCTAATACCCAGAATCACAGTTCCATCCTTACTGCTGCCCTGCTTTTGCCTTCTGTGCCCCCAAAACAAATATACAAGTAGGAGGTATGACTTTCAGTCCATACCGAAGGGTTTATGTGAAATGTCACAATACTTCATTTTGTTCCTAAATCAAAATAGATCTGAAGATAAGTCCTCATCTCACTGGGCCTCTCAGTGTCGTGAGAAAGCCCCTGAGAACTTACCTAGGTCACGTCAGTTGGATGAAGCCCTCCTGTCTTCAGTCCACACCAATCACCATCCGTGTGCTCAGTGTCCGAGCTCTCACACTCCCTTAAGTTCAGGCAGCTCTGCTGATGCCTGCCAAGCTTGCACAGAACTCTTTGCCAGGGCTGAAAGGCCCAGAGTCTAAAGTCCAGTCTGTCTAGGGGCACCACACAGTCTTTCCTCTCCAAGTTCTTCCCCAGGGTGCTTCAAGGGAGCTGGGCATGGGTCTCTGCTACGTGAAGAACAAACCAAAGACCACCATTCTTTCGCAGTCTTAAAGAGTTTCTCTTTCTCTCTGCTTCTATCACCCCTAGGATAGGGTTTGGGGAGGAGGAAAGGAGGAGAGAAAATAAAACAAGAATATGTAAATTGACATTTCAATTATGCAAACATATGCACATATCCTAACAATATCACCTATATCAACACATCAAGCCATAGAGCTGGTTTTGATTTGAAACTCTATTGCTGATCAGCTGTGAGTACTCAGATAAGCTACCTAAAAACAGAAAGCCTCAGTTTCCTTATCTACACAATGGAAATACACCGTAGGCTGACTATTTTATGTACAAGCCTATTATGAGGACTAAAGTAAACATCAATGACTTTGCATTATTTATAGAGTCTGTATTCCATTAGCATTTCATATATCTTCTATGTCATCCTCAAACACTGTCAAAGATGTGATGGTGTTTTACAATGAGCAAAGAATGGCACAAAAGTTATATAATGTTGTCCTTTTTAAATGAAAACCCAGTAATCATATCTTGATATATTTTTTAAATTTTCTTCCATGCCTGCCCCCAACTACTACATTGCATATCACATATTCCTACATTCTACTAATTGTGAAGAACTATATTCCAATTATTTTCCCATTATCTCTCATGCTCAAATCCAAACTTCTATATGATGGCCCTATATTTGGGCAGCTGTTAATCTAACAAATGCTTTTTACTTTATATCAATTTAAAAATGAAAGCGCTACCAAAGAACGCCTTCACCATCTTGTCTTAGGGCTATGTTAAGTCTCTGGGCATAATCTCATCTGCAGGGACCTTGATCCCACAAGAGATCAAACTGGTTCACTGCATAGCGAACATCATGATGTTTGAAACTGATGACTAATAGTAGCACGTACTACATTAGATGCCTAAGATGCACACTTACCAAAGGGGAGAAGTAACAACCCTTGAAAGCTAGGAGTCAGCCACCTAGATGAGATTTCTAGGAGTCCAATATTCTGGATCATACTAGGATATTCCCTCCAAAGTGAAAGAAAAGTTGTTGTACCTTGCACCAACTATAACCAAGAATAATTTTGATCATGTGATGGCCCTCTGTATTTTGGAGACAACATATGGCACATTTGAGTGTGGTCCTCTGACCAATTTGGTGTATAAACCACAATGCAGCCAGATATGCGTGGTGACCAAGTAAAAGAAGGTTTTGCAACTAGTCCAGGATGTAGACTGTAGACTAATCCTGCACAAGCTATACTGCTACATGGGCCTTATGACCCAGCAGATCCAGTAGCACTTGATGTTTCCATGGTAATTAGGGATCCTGTACGGAGCCCACAGCAGACCCCCAAAGGATAACCATGGTGCACACCCTGAGGGTTTGAAGTAAAGAGGTGCCCTCTCTTCCAGATAATTGTTCTTTTGAGAAACTTCTCTGCCTTGCTGTTGGACCTGATAGAGAATGAACCCCTGGCCCTGTGACTTGAGCTGCCCATAACTGACTGGGTATTATCTGATTCATTAGGTCACAAAATTAAGCATGTACAGCAACACTTCATCCCCCAGTGGAAATGGTATGTGTAAAATCAGGCTCAAACAGATCCCAAAGGAACAATAAAGTCACAAGTGCGGATAGCTCAGGCTTTTATGGCACATTCGTCTGCTGCACTGCCATCCTTCTTTCATCCACTGCTAGGTTTTTATGGAGATCTGCCTGTGAAAAAATGACTGAGGAAGGGTCTGGTTTACAGACTTTTTTCTCATTATACTGGCAAGCTAGGAATAGAGCACTATAGCCACAAATGGGAGTGTGCTTAAAAAAACAAAACAAACAAACAAAAACACTGGAGAAGGGAAATGCTCTCAGTAGGAAAATCTTTAAGCAGTATATCGCAATGCCCACTTAGACTGGACTGAGAGATGGCCCAAAATATGGACAGACCTACACTGCTTCATGGGTAATGACTAATGGTTTGGCTGGATCATCGTGGATTTGGAAAGAAAGGATGGAAAGATTGTCTGCAAGGCAGTATGTAGATGGACCTCTTAAATTGGCACAGAGCATGAGGATATTTATGTGAATGTTCAGTGTTATGTGACTGCTCACAAAGTCATATGCTATAGACGAAGCTCTCAATAATCAGGTAGAAAAGAAAGCCTATTCAATGGATGTCTGTCAGTTTCTTTCTCCAAACCCCCAGGTACTTAGTCGATAGGTTCACGTACACAAGACACAGCATCAGGAACGGGGGTTGCATACGGGCCCAACAACACGGAGGTCCCATCACCAATTGTGATCTGGTTATCAGTGATCTGATGAGGTCTAGAACTGAGAAGACTCTCTAAGGCATCTCTTAGATGCCTTAGACTGAAAAATAATTTAGACCATTGAAGAATGAGGGTATGGGTCACCTCATCAGGTAAAGAACACTGACCAGCTGGCTGAAGGCAAAGGAAATATAGAATGGGTGATAGAAAAAGGAATTTATAAATATCATCTGTGGCTTTGTGACCAGTTCCAGAAATAAAGTAGCAGACGTGAATTGTTTCTTCCTCACTTGTTTCCATTTGTTTTCTTTCTCTTAACTCCCTATTATTTTATATAAAAAGTATTGGTGACAATTCAATTTATAATAGTCTTTAATGAAAAAAAAAGATAATTAACATCACTTGAAGATGGATATGAAGAGCATTAGAGATTTGTGTCTCCGTTTTGGGGGGTAAGAAGGTGAAAGTATGTATTTACAAAGGGAAGTTTTAACTTACTAGGCAGAAGCATGACGTTGTTATTGTCGTATAGAAGTTTTAAAATGGGTAGAAGAGAGTGTGTGGGGAATTGGTAGACAAAGAGTGGGGGGATCTGTGATCCTTTATTCATGTACTGTCTCTCACCTTTCTACATTGTGCCCTGTGACTCTGGGGCTGGTGATATAAGGACCACATTTCTAAGAATCTTTTTGCGGCATGTTCCAGTTAGATTCTGCCAGTGAGAGGCATTATGTGGGGAGACTATACGGGAGGAGAAGAGAGGAGATTTTTCCCACCTCCAGCAGCTGTCAGCATCTCTCCAGCACGAATAGGCAGCAAAGACTCTCGCATCTTTTGGCACCCCAGGACAGCCGTGCAGAACCCCCGCAGGGGCTAGACACAGCCATGCTGCCCTCTCAGAAGTCCCAGGAGCCCCAGCACTAGCTGTGAGGCACCCCCTCAGAGGTCTGAGCACAGCTGCATGGCCCCCTATCAGCCAATTCAGCACCGCTAAGCCGTGGCCTCTCCCACCACACTCCGAGCTGAGGCAGCTGCTCCTCACCTCTGCTCCCCACTTCTGCTGTCTCCACCTTTGTTTTTTTTGTTCTCCTAGCCCTAGAGGTGGTAGCTACTTCTGATTTACTGATCTCTGGGTTAGCTTACCATCCTTTTCCTTTCTTTCAGGCTATTAATCCCTTGTATTGAATCCCCTCTGTTTAAAATACCTACTGTGGTTTCTGTTTTCCTAACTAGACCCTGACAGATACTACAATATAAATTAAAAGTTGATAATAAAAAATGTTTAAACAGAAGCCAAAATGAAAATATTTAATATTTATAAACATCTTTTATTATTCTGAGTCTTAAAGAATTAAACTTCCTCCAGAATTTGACCTCTTTCTATCCCTGGATCGTGTGAACCCTCAATTTCCCTTGGGAGCACATAACTGTATGTCAGTCTACCAAGTGGCATTTTACCCAGCTTCTAGTCTTCTTCCCCAAACACAGAAACAGGATACATATACCCTCCTAGAGTGCTGAGAACAGAGACTAAAACCACTGTTTAGATGTGATTGTCAGGAAGTCAAAACGACTTTTTTCAAAAATTGCAGTCTCAGCATGTGCCCATTACACAGAATGCTTTCCACTTCTCAGATCATGTGCTATAAAAACACAGTGAGCCACTTCCTGTCTTTTGGTGGAGGGGTCATGTGGGTCAATCTTTAGACTGAAATGTGAACTTCCTAGTTCTATCAAATGTCATGATGAGAACAGCGATTTGGGCAGACATGTGTGCTAATGCTACTTGGAAGAAAATTTTCAAAGGACTGGCTCCTGCGAAAAAAACACTCTTCCTTGGGAATGTGACAACATTTACAGACTTCCTAAAAGTTCTGTACAACTGAGGTATTTTCAAAATCGAACAGTGAACAGAGCAATAAGGTGTTCCTCCTTTGCTTTCCATTTTATTTCTGTGACCCACCCCCAATCAGCACCTGTACATAAGGACATGACATAGTTTCCACGTGGAAGCTCCTTTGAAAAGCAAGGTGAAAGGGAGCCTCTAGGATAAAGTGAGGGCTCCCACGACCATGGATATTGGAATTCCTATTGTGGATAAACAAGCAATGGAAAACTTCTCAGTAATACGCTTTCTTTTCCATTACTTATTAAGTTCATCCCACAGAGGTGGAGATGGCAACTTCCCATTGTACTGGAGACTGGGACTTGAGTTTAGTGTCATCCTTGCTTCTGCAGATGGGTAACAAGCAAGATAATAAGATGGGCAAGATCAGGATAATATGATCGTTCACACTGCCATCATGGGCCTCCTCTTAGCATATTTCCAATGGGCTCTTATTTTAAACGAGGCTCTGACCCTTCTCTAACTTGTCATGTTACTAGTCACACAGCTTTAGTAATTGTCAGGCTACAGAAAAAAGAGTGAAGAGGAGAAAAAAAATCTAGCTGTTTTCAAATATTTAAAAAAGGGACAAGGCCACCATTTTGAATGTGAACTTTTACTTATTATGAGAACAGCTGTTTTGGCCATTAGGCTACAGATGAGGTCTAAGAGGGAAGATTTTTTTTAATGAGGAAAGAGCACAGGAATATTGAGAAAGGATACTGCTTTTCCTAGGTGGCTAGTCTTTCTAGAGGTAGTTTACCTAGATCTTCTTCCTGCTCCAAACCAGAGGAACAGATTAGGTTGCCCCACTGAGAGTGGAGATTTGAGGTTTGGGAAGACCAGAAAAATCACTGGAACCTAAGAGAAATATCACCTCCTCCAGAGATAATTAGTTTCTCCTTCTCCATACTTCCACTTCCACATCTGTTGTAATTATTTGCTTAGATCTGTCTCTTTGCTGGAAGGCAGGAAACACATCTATTCATCTTGGTGTATGCCCAGCATTAGCCAGTGCCTGGCACAAGAGGGTTCAATGAATGATGATCAAGTAATATTGAACAAAGGAGGCATGCTTGGAAACTAGGTCTTAACCTCAGTAATGAACCTGCCTGGATATTCAGAATGAAATTGTTGGCAGAGGTTGGTTCAGAACATTGTTAAAGCACATTACCTAAAGTTTCAGGATTTTAGCAATAGGAAAAGGAATGATAAAGAAGCCAGGGGCCCCAGGCCAAGAACAAGAGGAAGGAAGGGGAACATAGAGGAAAGGGCTTCCTGCTGACTTGATGTGTCCTGTAGCCCCAAAGACCTTACCTCTGAAAGCCATCTCTCATCTCCCTTCCTTTAAGCCTTAGGATATCAACTGCTAAGATCACCTCAAGTACATGATTATATGCTCACACACATGTGTGTGTGCAAAATATAATGTCTTTCCTATCAAGAAGTCAGCCTTCAGGCTTCCCTCGTGGCGCAGTGGTTAAGAATCCACCTGCCGGGGCTTCCCTGGTGGCGCAGTGGTTGAGAATCTGCCTGCTAATGCAGGGGACATGGGTTCGAGCCCTGGTCTGGAAAGATCCCACATGCCGCAGAGCAACTAGGCCCGTGAGCCACAACTACTGAGCCTGCGCGTCTGGAGCCTGTGCTCCGCAACAAGAGAGGCCACAATGGTGAGAGGCCCGCGCACCATGATGAAGAGTGGCCCCCGCTTGCCGCAACTAGAGAAAGCCCTCACAGAAACGAAGACCCAACACAGCCAAAAATAAACAAATAAATTAATTAAAAAAAAAAAAAAGAATCCACCTGCCAATGCAGGGGACACGGGTTCGAGCCCTGGTCCGGGAAGATCCCACATGCCGTGGAGGAACTAAGCCCGTGCGCCACAACTACTGAGCCTGCGCTCTAGAGCCTGCATGCCACAACTACTGAAGCCCGCGTGCCTAGAGCCCGTGCTCCGCAACAAGAGAAGCCACCGCAATGAGAAGCCCACGCACCACAATGAAGAGTAGTCCCCGCTCGCCACAACTAGAGAAACCCCACGGGCAGCAACAAAGACCCAACGCAGCCAAAAATTAATTAATTAATTTTTAAAAAAGGAAATATTTCTCATTGCCAGAAGGCTGACTTCTTTTTTTTTTAATTTATTTATTTTCATTTATTTTAGTTTTGGCTGTGTTGGGTCTTCGTTGCTGTGTGCAGGCTTTCTCCAGTTGCGGCGAGCAGGGGCTACTCTTTGTGGCGGTGCGCAGGCTTCTCACTGCAGTGGCTTCTCTTGCTGCGGAGCACAGGCTCTAGGCACTTCAGCAGTTGTGGCTCACGGGCTCAGTAGTTGTGGCTCGTGGGCTCAGTAGTTGTGGCTCGTGGGCTCTAGAGTGCAGGCTCAGTAGTTGTGGCGCACAGGCTTAGCTGCCACGCGGCATGTGGGATCTTCCCGGACCAGGACTTGAACCCGTGTCCCCAGCACTGGCAGGCGGATTCTTAACCACTGCGCCACCAGGGAAGCCCAATGAGAAATATTTATTAAAGTGTTACCAGCAAAGGAAAAAAAAAAAAAAAAACCTCAGACAAAAAACGGAGAGAATAAAATGGTGAATAGTTGAAGTCCTGAAATAACACCCATTCAAAATGATTGTCTGTTATTTAGAAAGAATGAAATGCCCTTTTATATTTATGTATATGAGGAGGGCTATCCTAGCCAGGCTGGAGTTGGCTCCCCTGCATGGTTCCCCTCAGAGTCTCTCAACACTAACTAGATCTGGAAATCAAGACCCCAGGGACTCGCAGGAGACTGAAATGCTGCCTGAACACTGGAGATCACTCTAAATTATGTTCCCTTTTCTCGGGACAGGCTTCCAATTTGGTTCTGATCATATTCTTGCCAGTTTCTCCCTCAGGCTTTGGAGTTCTGGGCCTATCTCAGACAGGTGATTAGAGCCTTCTGAGATGGAAACCAGGGTGCCTGACTTCAAAGCACCATCCTCTTTGGATTACCTACTCTTTGATCCGTGGCCTGTACCTGTCAAAGATAATGCACAGAAAGAAATCAAGAGAACTAGCTCACTTATGAACTGTCAATAAAAAAGCCTAAATAAAATAGTGGTCAATCAAATCTAGCACTGGATTGAAAGGATCCACAAATGATGGGGACCTTTATAATAGAGGGAAGAGACTGCAACAGCTGAAGCCATTGATCAATCACTAAACATAGCACAACCGAGTTGCATGTGCCTCCTAATGTGGTACAAAATCAAGGGTACAGCATCACCTCTGACATATTCTTGCTTAAAATTTGAACTTGAGTCTAATCAAGCCTGTAGCTCTAACTACCGGTTGTAGGAAATTCGAGTGAAAGGAGACTGTTTACAACCACAGGATGCAGTCAATTGAATCTTGAACGAAGGAGGTCAACAAATGACCCCATTTCTTTAACAAAGCATGAAAAACATAAAAAGAAAGGGAGAGATCTTGTTGATTAAGAGACTTCTTAAACCAATGATTAGAAAAAGCTCAATATTTGCGGCAATTGGAGAAAACTGAACTTGGACAGGTTATTAGATGTCTCTAAGAAAACAGTATTAATTGGTACTTTTGTTAGATATCATAATGACATTGAACTTGCATTTTTTTAAAGTCCTTATCTGTTACAGAGCCACATTATAGTATTTACGGGTAAAATGATAGATTGTCCTAGAGTTTGCTTTAAAACATTCCACCAAAAAGGGAAGGAGAGAATAGTTGAGTCAAGAATGTTGATAATTATGGAATTTGGATATAGATTATATGAGGATTCGTTACATTATTCTCTACACTTTGAAGTTTCTTTGAAATTTTTCATAACTAAAATGAAATAAAAATAAACACCACGACCAAATAAGGGAGTTTCCAGAAATGCAAAGATGATTTGAAATTTAAAATACTTCACCACGGCAAAAAGTTAACGGAGAAAAATCATTTAATCAACTTAATAGACCCTAAAAAGGTCTTTGAAAAGTTCAATATGTTGTCCTGACTTTAACAACAAAAATATTGGAAACAACAGAGGATCTGGTAAATGTATTTAAGTATCTCCACCTGATAAAATACCATGCATTTGTTTAAAATGATGTTAAGAGAGAATAGTGACATGGAAACATGCTCAAGATGTACTAAGTAGAAAAAAATTTTCCCAGAAGATTATGGCATGATTTCATGTTATATTAACATATATACCAAAGTGTGGAGAGTGGCTAAATGTGCATTTGGATTTGGTGTTGTTTGTGGTTTTCATTTTCTTCCTTGTACTTGGTTGTATTTTCCAAAATGTCTACAGATAACACATATTACTTTTTTAATAAGGGAATAGCACACAATGTTATTTTAATTTTTTTGAAACTCCTGTGGTCATTTCTTCAGTCACAAATACACCTAAATTAACCCTGGTCTTACTAACATTTCTCCATTTTGCCCAAAAGGATATCTTAAGAGACTTGTCAAATGCCTTGTTGGAATTAAAATCCAATGTTTGCAGTGTTTCCTGTGTAATAATGTTATTGAAATAAAAATCAGAAGCCTTATTGAAACACGGTGTTCATATTAAACATCTTGAACTACCCTGAGATTATTAGGTTATATCAAATGTATTTTAAATAATTCCTATTGTACAACTCTGCAAGAAAATGGCACAAAGTTTGAGAAAATGAAAAAATGGAATCAGTTTTTATGCAGCAGGAGATTGGGAATTTATCCTTTTTCATTTTCCTTGCCATGTTCCAAAGGATAAGAAACTATGTAGTACATTTTAGAATGATTTGTATCCAAAGTGAATTAAATTGTTAAAATTTCAGTAAGAGGCTTCAGTTATCTCTCTCTTTTTCTTTCTCTCTCTCTCTCTCACTCACACACACACAAAATGTAGTACTTCATGAGATGCTTGTTTGCTACAAGAGTATGAGACAAACCCATGATTTTCTTAACCAAATAATAAATGAATTATTAGGAAATAGAATTAAGCTTTATTATGAACTTGCTTTAAAAAGGGCATTCCCTAAGAAAAGTATAATTAACCTTTAAAAATAAGCTGTGGAGATATCACTGAGCTGAAGGAACAATATGCAAGCTACTATCTTCATTCAAATAACTAAACTTGCCTAATTAGCACCCAGACTATTGTGACTTGAGAGGGAGCATGGCCTAATGAAGGTCAGCTGGACTGCATGCTAAATAAAATGCAAGAATATTAGGTAGCATTGACTACTGACCTTCCTCCTATATTTAGTTTTTCGCATCCCTGAAAATACAAAACTATCTTTAAAATGCTCATTTTCCAAATGACCTGGGTGGACTTGACATGAGATAATCCTTGACTGGTGCAGCCTGACAGCTGTATGATACTATGTCCTGAACTTTTCTTCTAATAAAAAAATACACTGGGGCTTCCCTGGTGGCGCAGTGGTTGAGAATCTGCCTGCCAATGCAGGGGACACGGGTTCGAGCTCTGGTCTGGGAAGATCCCACATGCCGCGGAGCAACTAGGCCCGTGAGCCACAATTACTGAGCCTGCGCGTCTGGAGCCTGTGCTCCGCAACAAGAAAGGCCGCGACAGTGAGAGGCCCGCGCACCGCGCTGAAGAGTGGCCCCCCGCTTGCCGCAGCTAGAGAAAGCCCTCGCACAGAAACGAAGACCCAACATAGCCAAAAATAAATTAATTAATTAATTAATTAATTAAATAGAAATACACTGATCCAAGTTCTCATATAATCTAAATTAAATATATCTAATTTCTATATAAATTGTTGAACTGCTATTTTTTTTTAATTTATTTATTTATTTATTTATGGCTGTGTTGTGTCTTCGTTTCTGTGCGAGGGCTTTCTCTAGCTGCGGCAAGCGGGGGCCACTCTTCATCGCGGTGCACGGGCCTCTCACTGTCGCGGCCTCTCTTGTTGCCGAGCACAGGCTCCAGACGCGCAGGCTCAGTAATTGTGGCTCACGGGCCCAGTTGCTCCGCGGCATGTGGGATCCTCCCAGACCAGGGCTCGAACCCGTGTCCCCTGCATTGGCAGGCGGATTCTCAACCACTGCGCCACCAGGGAAGCCCCTGAACTGCTATTTTAAATGAATAGGTTTTACCCTATTTTTTCTCATCCTTTTGACACAGGTTCCAAACCACTGACTGGAGAAATATATAATATTGAAAGTAAAAATTTATAATACTGAAAGTTTCAACTTGAGCCAAGTTTTGAAATACCATGAGACTTATATTAATAATAGTATCGTTTATTCATTTAATTCCAGTGAATTCAAAAGCTACATGATATATCAAAGTACCTAACAATCTTTTTTTTTCAGTATTCTTATAAAATTTTTGATATATGTTATATTGGCCTACAAACATGGAATTTTAGAAACTGGGAGAAAAGCAGGTCATTTAGCCTACTCTTTTTACTTATTGTTACAAATTCTAAAGTAGACTTGGAGATGCTAGTCTATATGATAGGATGTTACAAAACATTATTCTTTAGGGTTGAAGTTTCTGTTTCCCGCCAACCTAATAGGGAAAAAGAAAATGCACACAGACACACACACACACACACACACACACACACACTGCAGTGAATAGAACCCAGTGTTGATATAAATAAATCCTTTTACAGTGGAATGATTTTATCCATTACCAAGTTATTCACATTTAATTTCTATTCACAAAACTTGAAATAGTTCTTTTCTGTTGGGCACTAGTCTTTCTGAGGATTTCTCCAGAATCTATAGTTCTAGCCATGCTCTCTCTTTCCTAAGCTCCAGATCCATATTTCTACCAGCCTCCTGCTCATCTCCATCTGGATGACTCACAGGAACTCATTTTCCCCACCCTACATCCAACCCACTTCTTCCTTCAGGGCTCCTAAACTCAGAAAATGCAACTGCCACACACATAGTCATATTATCATGAGGGTTGGAAATTTTCCCTTACTGCCCGTGCTTCATTAGATACCAAGTCCCAGAGAGCCTATGAAACATTCCTCAAATGTATATATTCTATTATATTACCAATGGCTTTGTCCTATTAAGGTCCTCTTTTCCTTTCAAGAATAATATTTTAAAGGACTCTGAATAGACTTCTGTTTCTGGCCAACACAAAATAACAGTATAGTTGGTGCCCTGTAACTGTGAGTTCCACATTCAAAGATTTAACCAACTGCAGATTGAAAATATTCAGCAAGGACTTCCCTGGTGGCACAGTGGTTAAGATCCGCCTGCCAATGCAGGGGACGTGGGTTCGATCTCTAGTCCGGGAAGATCCTACATGCTGTGGAGCAACTAAGCCCATATGCCACAACTACTGAGCCCACGTGCCACAACTACTAAAGCCCGCACGCCCTAGAGCCCATGCTCCGCAACAAGAGAAGCCACCACAATGAGAAGCCCACGCACTGCAACAAAGAGTAACCCCCGCTTGACGCAACTAGAGAAAGCCTGTGCACGGCAACAAAGACCCAAAGCAACCAAAAATAAATAAATAAATAAACAAATAAATGAAAGGGTGTTTTAAAAAAAAGAAAATATTCAGCAAAAAAATTCCAGAAAGTTCCAAAATCAAAACTTGAAATTGCCGCACACAGGTAACTATTTACATAGCATTTACACTGTATTTACAGCTATTTACCTAGCATTTACACTGTATTAGGTATTAGAAGTAATCTAGAGATGATTTAAAGTATACAGAAGGATGTACCATTTTATATAGGAGACTTGAGAATCCACAGATTGTGGTATCCACAGGAAGGGGGGATGGGGCGTGGAATCAATCCCAACGCCCACCCCCATTCCTGGGGATGACTGTAACTGAATTTATCCTGAAACAAATAAACATTTCTTCATATGAAACAACGGTTCACAAAACTTTGGTCATCAGGCAACAGAGGACAGTGATCCTTGACAGACAGGAAGCAAATAAGATTGGCACTATGATTGCCTTAGCTTTGCACTTAGAAAAAATTTTCACGCTTGGCACAGGGAGGGGAATCCAAGTGGAGACTGACTGTCTCCCTGAGTTGAGGAGACAGAAATGTGAGTGTGAGGAAGCCAAAGCATCTAGAATTCACAGCGCAGATTACCAGAGGGAAAAGAGCTGGACATCTGCAGAGTGTAACCTCAGCCGAGTACTGATCACTGCATGCGGGTGAGGCCAAGCTAAAAACACAAAATGAAACTGAAAATATTAAAGGGAATAATACCCTATTCTCAGGTGGACTGAAAAAATCGCCTGCTCCCATCAGCCAAATTAGAAAGCCTCATAATTCATGGGAGCATCAATGAGAATAGTTAAACGGGGCTTTGCCCAAGTAACAGGGAAAAACTAGTCCTAGATTAAACATTGTTTTGGTCCTGCTTAACAAAGTTTTAAAGCCAGCCACAAAAGTAGCTACTGTTTCAAAGGAATTTAGGCACAACCCAGAATAAAGCTCACGAATATTTACAGGAATATTAAAATATCCAACAAGGTAAAAATCACATGCCTGACACCAAACCAAAAGTTACAAAGCAAGAAAAGCAGCAGGAAATATGGCCCATGAAGACTAGAAAAATCAGTCAATCAAAACTGACCAACAATTCATGTAGATGACATATTTAGTGGATAAGGATATTAAAACAGTTATTATAGCTGTATTATATGTGTTCAAGAAGCCAGAGGAATGATTAAACATGTTAACTAGAGACATGGAATATATAAAGACTCAAATTGAATTTCTAGAGATGAAAATCACAGTATCTGAGATGAAAAATGTACTAGATGGAATTAATGGCAGATTAGACATTGCAGAAGAAAACATTACTGAATTTGAATACCTAACAATAGAAACTCTCCAAAATGAAACACAGTGAGATTAAAAAGTCTGAAAAATGAAATAAAAAGAGCTACAGTGAGCTGTGGGACAACTTTAACAGGACTAATATACTAATTCCCAAAGGAAAGGGGGAAGGGAAATAAAATGGCTAAAATTTTTCCAAATTTGATGAAAACTATTAACTCACAGATTCAGAAACTGAAAAAAAAACTCAAGTACAAGATGCATGAATAAAACTGCATCAAAGCACATCATAATCAAATTACTTAAAACCAGTGATTATTAGAAAATCATAAAAACAGCCAGAGACAAAAGACACATTACATGCAGAAGAACAAATACATATTTTCATATATATATATACACATATACATAGATATATGAAAGATTTCTCATTGGAAACAACACAATCTAAAAGATACTGGGGCATCATCATTAAAGTACTGAAAGAAAAAATGGTCAACCTAGAATACTTTACCAGTGAAAATATCTTTCAAAAAAGAAGGCAAAATAAAAACTTTTTCAAACACAAAACAGCTTTATCATCAGCAGACATGCACTACAATAAATGTTAAAAAAGGTATTTTAACGAGAAGGAAAATGATACTATATTATGTCTACACAAAGGAATGAAGAGCACCAGAAATGGAAAATACATTGGTAAATATGAATCATTTTTGTCATTTTTTAAAGTATCATTAAAAGACAATTGACTGTTTAAAACAAAAATAATAACCATGTATTGTGGGTATACAGTATATGGAGACTTTAAATATATGACATTTAAAAAAGCCTGGGGAGGGACTTCCCTGGTGGCGCAGTGGTTGAGAGTCTGCCTGCCAATGCAGGGGACATGGGTTCGAGCCCTAGTCTGGGAAGATCCCACATGCCGCGGAGCAACTGGGCCCGTGAGCCACAATTGCTGAGCCTGCGCGTCTGGAGCCTGTGCTCCGCAACAAGAGAGGCCACGACAGTGAGAGGCCCGCGCACCGCGATGAAGACTGGCCCCCACTTGCCGCAACTAGAGAAAGCCCTAGCACAGAGACGAAGACCCAACACAGCCATAAATAAATAAATAAAATTTAAAAAAAAAAAAAAAAAAGCCTGGGGAGAAAGAAATGAAAGTATAGCATGGTAAGGTTGGTATACTATATGTGAAGTAGAATCATATCACCTGAAGGTAGATGGTGATAATTTAAAGATGTATACTACAAACCATAAAGAAACCACTTAAATACCATAACATAGAGATACAGCTAATAAGGTAATAAAGGGGATGAAACTGTCATAAAAATACTCAATTAATTCAAAAAAGGTAGTAAAAAAGCAAACCAAAAACAGATAACAATGGGTTTCAAGTTTTGTTAATTTGTTTTCTCAGCAAAACCTCTTTTATACAGAGAACCTTACAGTTAAGCTGAATATAATGAATAGATAAAAGTAACAGTGCTCTGGTTAAAGTGGGAGTGGGAGAGCCTCGATTCCTCCCTGCCTGTCCCCCTGAGTAGGTCCTGCAGCAGGAGCGGCTCACGGCACCTCTGCGTGACCCACTCCCAGCCCAGAATTCCTCCTTCCCAGATGGAGAACTGAGGATAAAAAGACCAAGTGACGCACACAAGTTACTGACCTGTGACTGAACCCTAGATTGTTTTACTCAGTATTAACTCCACCATGCTGCTGAGAATAGAAAAATATGGGAAGCATACGAAAACTATCAATTGTTATATCAGAAAAAGAGAGTGAAGAAATTTAAAAAAGAATAATGAGCGTATCTTGACAAACCTAACCACTAATCTATTTTTTTACCCAAGATAAAAGTAAATATTAGGTATTTGAGCTGATATTTCCACTAATGTTCATTAGTATTTGTTTCCTTCGATCTGTATTGGCCATTTGGGGGTTTCTGATACATGAAGACAACCCAGGGAATGAACTTCAGATATGCTGAATTTGAAATAAAAACAACTTATTAGTTTCAGTGAATTAAAAACACCACACCCTGCATATCCTGCCAAATCAGCTGAAGGCTGAAGAAATATCTTATTCTTCTGGAAAGGCCTCTTTCTCCCCTTTTTCTTTTCATTTTAATGGTGGACAGATGGTATAATGAATTCTGTGATAATGGCCTTCATTACTGTAAACTGAAATCAAATGCTCCAATTTCAATCTGTTTCAGATTTGAAATGATTATGCTGATAAGTAGTAAAGAAAACAGACATATAAGGGCTATTTCCAAATAACGTGATACATTTATTTCAATATAACATGAGCCCTAAAAACAAACACCAACAAAATATAATGCAGAACTTGGCTATAAATTTCAGTGTATGGTTCCCTGAACTATATCAGTAGGAATACTATTTCTATGGTAAACATTTAAGTGTTTAGTTGAGAGGACCATTTCATTAACACAGGTGTGACTTCGGATGGCAGCCGAGCCAAACCTGTGTACGGTGAAGCTGCCATTCTTCAAGTACAAGAACAGTCTTAGGCTCTGACCAGCTTCAACATTTCATATCAAGCCAGTACTTACAAATGTTCGGTCCCCTACTTGGTATCTCACTACTCCATTTCTGTGGCTGCCATTGAGTTCAAAGTTACGTAGCAAAAAAATATTTTATAGGTTTTTTTCGTTAGAGTAGGCTAAATGAGTGTAAAAGCAGTATTATCAACTTTTTAAACTAAAATTAAAAATTGTAATCACTATATATTGATAAATAGTTTCTTTTAAAACTCTTCAATCCAATATTGCTTCTACCCAAACCAAGATTATTTTGAAAGCATGAATAAAGTGGAATGCAAAATCAATGATGTCAATGAGCTTATTTTACCTTACAGCACGTGTGAGGATATGAAACCTAGTCCTGTGTATGAGCTGCTTTTTTTAAACATGCATTTTTAAAAGGGAAAATTTTTTTAAATCAGTAATGCTGAGATTGAATAAATAAAATTTTAGTTTTCAAAATTAAACTCATAAGCAAATAAACCATTTGGTTTGCATGATTCAGATTTAGCTTTATTATAAACAAGGTTTATTACTCAGTCTGACTTTTGATCAAAGCTTTCACAGTTCTCCTTCAAGTCAGTAGAGAACATAATTCTCACACCTGTGTTTTGAAAAGAATCTTAATCAAAATTAAAAACAACAGTGCAAATCTCTTGAAATCCAAAATGAACCATAAAAATTTATTAAAGTAGGATTAATACTATTAACTGTTTAATGCAAGGATTGCTTGGACATTTTATCAATATTTACAAAAACAGAGAGCTATAAGAGAGATTTAGTTACCTGTCTTCAGGTGGATGAATGTCTAAAACTCTTACTTCTCAATGGAGACGAGAGATGGAATATGGAATAATCTGAAAACATCCTTCAAACTATGCACATTCCCTCTCCCTATCAGGGGAAATGTGAACGGTTGGGAAAATACCCAAGCTTAATCAGAAGTTCACCCCCCCTCCTCCCCTTCCTAAGAACTCGCATCTAACCATCTTCATGATAATCTCTACGAATAAAAGATTCAATAATAATAATGATAATGATAATAAAATAATGACAAATTCTTATATTGTGTCACTTTGCTATTTACAAAGCCCTTTTATTTAATTGTCTTCTTTTTTAATATTTATTTATTTATTTATTTGGCTGCGCCGGGTCTTAGTTGCAGCATGCAGGACCTTCATTGTCACGTGTGGGATCTTCATTGCCGCATGTGGGATCTTTAGTTGCAGCACGTGGGCTCTTAGTTGAGGCATACGGGATCTAGTTCCCTGATCAGGGATCAAACCCAGGCCCCTGCGTTGGGAGCACGGATTCTTAACCACTGGACTGCCAGGGAAGTCCCTTAATTGTCTCTTTTGAGCCTCACAGCAATTCTATGAAGTAGGCATCCCATTTTATAGGGTCAAAGAAATCAAGGGTTTTCCCCAGTTTATGCTGCATATGCTATTCTAGCTGTATATGCTAGAGCTGAGGGCTAGAATTTAAGGTTACCTGATGCTCAGTTCGGTTCTCCTTCTCCTGTATAATACAGTCTCCAATGTCATAATGAGACGGTGCTTCCTCAATTTAATTTAAAAAAAAAAGTTGCTCTGACTTATATGCAAGTCAGTTTTTTCATTTAGTTCCCTCTCATGTTATTCCAACTTCTGGGTTAAGACTTCTAAAAAGATATGAAAGGAAACAAAAGAAAGAATTTCCCTCCCCCAACACATTAAATTTCAGTAAAATACAGATTCAAAAACATTCTTAGGCATAGGTTCACCAAAGTCAAACAAGAAAAGAAAGAGGTGTAACCTGATGCCATATATCAAAAATTAATGGCCAGGGAAAGAAAGAGAAGATTCTGAGAGAAACAAGAGAGAGCTGGTCTAACTCAGCTACAGACTCTAAGATCAGACCCTCAAAGTCATATTAGCTTCATAAAATA
This sequence comes from Eubalaena glacialis, assembly GCF_028564815.1. Lineage (NCBI taxonomy): Eukaryota > Metazoa > Chordata > Mammalia > Artiodactyla > Balaenidae > Eubalaena > Eubalaena glacialis. The sequence goes on from NC_083721.1 coordinate 90,679,439, forward strand.
AACAGAGAAGAAAAGGTACTCAGCTTAGAACCCTTGCTCAGAGAGGAAGTCATGTAGGAATTGAGTCAAGAAGTCTCCCATGCTGTAACAGAGGCAAGCCTGGACAGAACCGATCCAGGCAAGAACAGACTGAAAATAAATGTAAAACTCTGAAAACAAAATACAGGGAAAGAAGGAAGGAAGGGAGGAAGAAAGGACAGAAAAGATCTAGAAGGAAATCATTAACATTTGCTTCATGCCATAACATAACTTAAGGAGAATATGCATTCAATAAAGTATGAGCTCAAAGATAAACTGACAACAACACAAGAGTAAAAGGAAGATTTAACTGAAATGATATTATCATAAAACTAATTGATAAACCAGAGATGACAAGGAAGAATAGACACCACTGAATATGAAATTTTAAAAGACAAATAAAAATTCAATTAGAACAACACTAACAAACATAGAGAAAATAAAAGGTTAAAATCCCAAATAATGATAACTGGTGTTTCTGTGCTACAGAAACTACAAATAAAGCAGAAGCTGTGGTGAAAGGTATAGTAGCAAAAAATTCCCCCATACCATCACCCCAAGTGAAGGAAAAAACTGGATATGCAAATCAGTTCCAAGAAAATTTGATATAGACACTACCTGGGTTAGCTACTGAACATCAGGAACAAAGAAAGAATTCTTTAGATGTCCCGGAAAGCATACTACTACTGTGATGGTTAATTTTACGTATCAACTTGACTGCCCAGACATTTGGCTAAACGTTATTCTGGGTAGTCTGTGAGGGTGTTTCTGGATGAGATTAACATTTGAATCCGTAGACTAACTAAAGCAGATTGCCCTCCCCAATGTGGGTGCCTCTCATCCAATCAACTGAAGACCTGAATAGAACAAAAAGGCTAAGTAAGAGGGAACTTCTACCTGACTGCTTGGGTCTTGAGCCTGCCAGCTTTCAGACTTGACCTTACACCATCAGCTCTCCTACTTCTCAGACCTTTGGACACAGAATGGAACCATACATCAGCTCTCCTGGGTCTCCCACTTGGGACTTCTCAGACTCCATAACCACATGAGTCAATTCCTTATAATAAATCTCTATAAGTATCTTATATATAGGATATCTCTCTCTCTCTCTCTCTCTCTCTCTTCAGTTCTGTTTCTCTGGAGACCTCTCATACACCTACAAAGAACAAACAGATCAGACTGGCCTCATCTCATATGTCTTCCAATAACATATAACAGCCAAAGACTAGAGAAATAACCATAAAATTCTAGTGAAAAGAAACTGACCAGTATCATTCATTCGGTCATACCTTTCTAGTATAAAAACAACAGATATTTTCAAACATGAAAGAACCAGGAATATGGTACCAATGTGTCCCTTTTGAAAAAATTATCTGACAATGAAATCCAAACAAATAAGAGATGAATTAAAGATCAAAGAAATTATAGTACAAAGACTGGTGAGGAACAACACTTCATTTTTAAATAAAGAAGTTACACTAAAACAATGAAATTATAATTGCAGAAAGTAAACATTATCAATCTGGATAATTTGAAAATAATAATACAACAGCATTTGAGAGATGGGCAAAGGGGAGATGGAAGAGTGATTATGTTAATGTTTTCATTTTATACCACCTAAAATTGGGGGAAAATACATTTAAATGTTCTTCACAACTTCTTTTGTAACATTAGAGGGATATTTAGGAAATATCCCTAATGGAGAAGAAGAAAAACACTTACTTGAAGTTTAACAATTCCTCCAGTTGTGTTTCATTTGATTTTTCTTCTATTAAATTCAAAGGTTTGGGGCTTCCCTTGTGGCACGGTGGTTAAGAATCCGCCTGCCAATGCAGGGGACACGGGTTCAACCCCTGGTCGGGAAGATCCCACATGCCGCGGAGCAACTAAGCCCGTGCGCCACAACTACTGAACGTGCGCTCTAGAACCCACATGCCACAACTACTGAAGCCCGTGCACCTAGAGCCCGTGCTCCGCAACACGAGAAGCCACTGCAATGAGAAGCCTGCTCACCGCAACAAAGAGTAGCCCCCACTCGCCGCAACTAGAGAAAGCCCGCGCACAGCAACAAAGACCCAGTGCAGCCAAAAATAAATTTTTTAAAATAAATAAATTTTTTTTTAATTCAAAGTCTTTTTTTTTTTATTGAGAAATAGCACTTATATCACAATGCCATTTTTATAAAGTATATCTATTTGACTGTATGCATAGAAAAATCCAGGTCCATCCAGCACTAACTGTGGCAATTTCTGGATGGTGGCATTCCAGTTGATTCACTCTTACTGTTCATTTTTACTTTCCTAAATAGTTTGAATTATTTTTAAAACACTAACGCAGTTTTTCTTTTTAAAAAAAATACTAGAAGCTAATATGCAAAGATCTTAACAGGAATGGGAATATATCCAATGATTCTTCACTTGTTTTTCATACAAATTTTCAATTTCTAAAAATATCAAGTTGCTCCATAGCTACTGTCTTGCTATTAAAAATTTGACACAGTATTTTAAAAGGATGACTCAAAATTCTTTCACATAACTTCCCCTGCACTCTCTCTCAATGGAGAGAGCTAGAGAAGCTTTAGAAGGAACAAAATTAGACCTCTTACCTCCTTCCACTGAATGTAAATGACTGCAGTACCTGCATTTTACCTCCACAGTAAATAAATTAAAATCACCCAGATACTGTCTTAAATAAGATTGAATTCATAAAAGTGTGGGCAGTGGCAGTAGGTAGATCTAGGTTTGTATCAATATACAGACTCCCTCATTTTCTAGCTATATGACCTTGACAAGATCTTCTATCAGATTCTTAGGGGATAATAATACTGAACATGATATGTGATGGAAGGAATTAAACAGACAACACGTGTAAATAAATTGGCACATATCAGGTCCTCAGTAAATGATAGCTATTAATACTTTCAAAACAATTAATTATTTCATTTCATTGAAAGGAGGAACTGGAGGAAGAACCCAGTTGGGGGACACTCTAGAAACCTCTCAAAAGGCAGTTTTTGCCACTCCCATGACATCTATTCAGTTATTTGTGTCTATGGTGGCAGAATGGGCCCTTCTCAGGGGAGTTAGACATGCCAGTTGTAACCAGGCAAAGCAGCAGAAGAAGCCTCTTTCCTCCTCGGCACTCTGTGGCCCCTCACGCAGTGTCACCTATCCTGGACTCAAGTAGAAAAAAGGCCTCTGCTCATTCTTTCATTTCATGGTGTCAGCTTTGTAGCATGTGTCTAGACTAATTTTTATGAGCCCTTAGACTATATCATTGACCAAGCTGTAAAGTGCAGTCAGGTTGCCTGACTTCTCAGAAAACAGGTTTGTGAGATTGTGCTGAATCTTTCCGGGTGAATGAATGACCAAAATGAAAACCCCTCCCAGCCCTTCACTGAACCCTGGCACCACAGGGTGTGACTCTGCTTTTATCACTGGGCCACAGAAACGCTCTGCAGGCCAGCTTCCCAGAGCATGAGCCTTGCTCTGCGTGCCTGGTCCTTCAGAGGAGAGCATTTACAGGTCACACAGCTGTGCAAAAGGAATCATTCCTTAATAAAATAGGCAGCGCACCTTAGGCTGGGCTTTTGTGAGAGAAGAACAACACATGCTTTGTGGAGATGAAAGATAAGAAAATCCTGTGTTCTGGCTGCAGGTCCAAGTCCAATCTCTTATGTTCATGGAGCCCATCATCTGAGTCAGGAGCACCAAGTTTACCAGATATATATATATATATATATATATATCAGGTCCATTATTACTGGGATTATTTTCCCTCCTTCAGTTTAGACCTTTGTCTTCTCTTATTATGAGACCATGTATAAACAAGGTACAAAAGTACTATGTAGGGCTTCCCTGGTGGCGCAGTGGTTGGGAGTCCGCCTGCCAATGCAGGGGACACGGGTTCGTGCCCCGGTCCGGGAAGATCCCACATGCCGCGGAGCGGCTAGGCCCGTGAGCCACAACTACTGAGCCTGCGCGTCTGGAGCCTGTGCTCCGCAACGGGAGAGGCCGCGACAGTGAGAGGCCCGCGCACCGCGATGAAGAATGGCCCCCGCTCGCCGCAACTGGAGAAAGCCCTTGCACAGAAACTAAGACCCAACACATCCAAAAATAAATAAATAAATAATTTAAAAAAAAAAAAAAAAAAAAAAAAGTACTATGTACTACTTTATGAGGCACCCTAAAAAACTCTGAACTCTCAGCTCTTTGTCAAAATCTGATGTGGGTCAGGCCTCAGGCCTACATACTAGAGGCTGGGAAATATTTCCACAAGCATTGCTTACATTTCTTCCACCACTCGTATGTCCCTCCAGAAGGGTAGAGTTTTCAGAGGCACAGTCGCCATCTTACTTCTCTGTAAGCTGCACAATGTCTGGCACTAACAGGGGCTCCATAAGTATTCGGTGAATAAAAGAATAAAGGAATTAATACGGAGATAATTACAATAACTTTCCAAATGGATTTCTTATCCCAATCTTTTCCTTCCAAGTCACTCAATGTCACATCATTGCCAGTTTCCTCCCCTCCAAATATTTCACTCCCTCATTCAAAAATCCTCATTGGCTTCTATTTGCCTGTACAGAAAAAGTCCTCTTTAGCCTGGCAATCAAGGCCATACAATCTTTTCCAATATAATATTTCTATAATCCCTTCATATTTCCTGGGTACCTACGAAACTCATCCACTCCCCCCTCACATCCCAAATGCTCCCCATACAAGTTGTTCTATTAATCTGGAGTCCCTTTCACTCTCATCCCTACACAGCTAAATTCTACCTTGCTGGATTTTAAGACCCAGCAGAAAGAGGCCCTTAATAAATGATAAACAGTCACTGATATCTGGATAATTAATTTCTTCTCTCTTGTTATGTTTTTCAAGAATAGGGCTATGTACAGCCTCCACAATTGTTTTTTTAAAGTTGATTTACAACATTATATTAGTTTCAGGTGTACAACATAGTGATTCAATATGTTTATAGATTATACTCCATTTAAAGTTATTACAAAACCATGGCTATATTTCCCTGTGCTGTACAATATATCCTTGTTGCTTATTTATTTTATACATAGTAGTTTGTGTCTCTTAATCCCCCACCCCTATCTTGCCCCTCTCCCCTTCCTTCTCCCCACCAATAACCACTAGTTTGTTCTCTATATCTGTGAGTCTGTTTTGTTATATACATTCGTTTTATTTTTTAGATTCCACATGTAAGTGATAACATAGAGTATTTGTCTTTCTCTGACTTACTCCATTAAGCATAATACTCTCTAGGTCCATTCACGTTGTTCAGAATTAGCCTCCGTGATTTAAGAAGAGCTCTGACTGGGCAATCTCTGTGTAAAGTCTGGCTGTAGGAAAAACTTCTATCCACAGAAACAGATCCAACAGCATGTGTGTGTGTGTGTATTCATGTAATTGGAGAGGCCTGGTAAGTCCAAAATCTATAGGGCAGGCCAAAGACCCAGGAAAGAGTACAAAGGCAGTCTGCTGGTAGAATTCCTTCTTGTCCAGGGAGGTCAGTCTTTGTTCTACTCAAGCCTTCAACTGTTTGGATGAGGTCCACCCACATTATGGAGGACAATCTGCTTTACTCACAGTCTACCAATTTAAATGCTAATCTCATCCAAACCAAAAAAAAAAAAAATCACAAAAAATATCCAGAATAATGTTTGACCAACTATCTGAGCACCACAGCCTAACCAAGTTGACACATAAAATTAACCATCACACCTTCCAATATAGCCTCCTCCTCCTGCCACCACTACCAACCACAAAAGGGGGAGTTTCTCTTGGCCCTTGGCCTCTTTATTCTAGAGCCATCACCAAAACTGGCTCCAGGGCCATTAGGCTCCTCCCAGAAAATTTGGGCACAGAACAGCAGAGGGTTTAGGGGAGGGGTGGGGAGGGTAGAAGTTCCCCTTAGCACAGCTGAAATTTGCAGTCACTTTCAAGAACAATACCAAGAGAAATAAAAGGAAATGATTACAGATAATTCAAACAAGTTGTTACGTTCCTAAAAAACAGATTTCTGGGGCTTCCCTGGTGGCGCAGTGGTTAGGAATCCACCTGCCAGTGCAGGGGTCACGGGTTCGAGCCCTGGTCTGGGAGGATCCCACATGCCGCGGAGCAGCTGGGCCCGTGCACCACAACTACTGAGCCTGCGCTCTAGAGCTCGCGAGCCACAGCTGCTGAGCCCACGTGCCACAACTACTGAAGCCCACACGCACCTAGAGCCCACGCTCCGCAACAAGAGAAGCCACCACAATGAGAAGCCCACGCACCACAATGAAGAGTGGCCCCTGCTCGCCACAACTAGAGAGAGCCTGCACGCAGCGGCGAGGACTCAACGCAGCCAAAAATAAATAAATAAAATAAATATATTAAAAAAAAAAAACAAAACAGATTTCTGGTTTTGCAATTGCATACTTGTTTATAGTTGTATATATCTGACACCTGCCTGAGAACCAAACAATTCCTCTTTTTAATTCCTAGAATTGTTGCTTTTCTTCCCACACTTTTTTTCACTCCTCCTCCCTCCTGGAAGAGGGGTTGAGGTATCTGGGGACAGACAGACCTCCCCGGGAAGGTAACAGGTTAGGTAATTGCAGTTTAAAGTCCAGCCAAAACCCTCATCCTTATCTCACTGTCAATTGTCATATAAGGTAATAGTTGAGGCACAGAGATGCCCTCTCTTCCTCAGATCATGAGTTATTTTCTCACAGCTCCTTCCTAACCAGTTTTACCCCTAAAATGGGAGCTCAAGAACAAATCTCTGCCATGTTTACCCCAGGCCTAAACAGAACATGGTTTAATTTCTTTTGGTGTGAAATGGGGAAGATTTGGCCTCCTTGAAGGTAATGACCCATGCAGTTTCTGTTATTATATGATCCTTCCCTGATGTAGTTGAGCATAAATTCAGCTAATGTGGACTTAGGGGTTTTGCTGACAGGCCACTAGTTCATGACATGAAGTACACACCTACGGAATTATCTGCCTAGCACAACTTTTCTAAGACACAACTCCTCCTCACCTATATTTTTTGCTACATGAGCCACTGTATGTGTACATTAGGCCCCAGCTCCCTGGCTACTGTTCATTCCTTTACAGGTAAGCACTGGACTTAAGCTGAGCCACAGTCCTTTTTGTGGCCTGTGGCCTTGGAATTAGGTACAAGTTGAACTAATCTCTCCCCAGTGGCTCCATACTTTGATATAAAAGTCAGATGCTTCTGGTAAGCAAGTCTTCCAACAAGCAGAGAAAGGCAGTCTGAAATGAGAGAGAGTAAAGCCAATATCCAGAGAGGCATGTGAGACTGAGAAAAATCTTGACAACCTTCTAGTTCCTGGCTGAAAGTGTTTATAACCCAGCTGCATCTCTGCTCTTCCTGTGTTTTGATATTCAATGCTTCCTAGAAGTAGATGAGAAAAAAACCCATCAGTAACCTTCCAACAAATTCTTTCTTGCATAAGGTAGTTTATTTTGGGTTTCTAACATTTGCAACCAAAAGGTTCTAAAAATTATATAATGTGGCCAATGCCACATGGTGTGCTGATAAAAACATCACCTGATTACTGGGAGAATTAAGTGAGATGATTAATGTAGAAGTGCCTTGTCATCTGTAAAATACAATGCATAAATGTGGTTCTTCTAAAGTCTTCACATTCAATTAACTTGGAATAAAAATTTCTGCTTAAAGACCAAAGGGTTTTTCATGTTTCACAATCTTCTTACTTTTCATATGTTTTGTAATATGTTATCACTTTTTGTGATCTTGAGATTTATCTATATAATATGAAGTCATCTTTACATTAATAGGACTTTGAATACAAAAGTAACACATGTCAGAGAAGTGCAATAATAACATTTGTGAAATGGCCTATTGTACATCTAAATCTGTAATACCTGGATGCTTAGGGATCTGTGAAGTTAGCAAGACATCCTGGGGCTATTTTAAATATTTTTCAACTTCTAAAGACAATTGTATATGCACCATACATTTATTTACACAAGTTAACTATAACATCTTCTTTGTTTTGGGCTAGAATTATATCAGTTCAGTATGGCAACTGTCTAGCTCAAGTTGCTCAAAAGTTCTAATTGGCTGTTGATACCATAGGAATTTCTCTGATGAAACTGAGGGCTCAGACTGTTATCAGGTTATAATATCCAAACTGAATACCCACAGCAGAATGGACCTAGGAACAGGTACAGGTTGGTAGCCAAAACTAAGGAATCTGCAACAGGGAATATTGCTTATACATTCCTATGCTTACATAACTTCATTTGAGTGAGATAAGTATGGTTTTATTTACTAGGAAAAATGTTCAAAACATGAGATAAAAGGGGAAAACCAAAAAAGGAATCCTGGGTGAGGAAAAGATTGGTAACTTCTAGCCTGTAATATAACCTATAAGGTGTTTCCCTAGGCATGTTCCCCCAAATACTAATTCTGAGGTATTACAATGGAGTTATAAAAAAGAGTTATGTAGGAAAAAATATCTGTATCTGGGAAACGCTGGTTCACACAAATTTGTTTTGCTACATACTTTCTCATAGCCTTTAACATCTTTGCACTTGGTGAATTTCCAAGATGGTGTCTCCCAAACTTATCTGAGTACCATGGAACTCTTCTTTTTTGAGGCATTTTACCAGACTAGAGTATGATGAAACATACCTTGGGGAAAGCCAATCTAATAAACTCTCATTAAATCCTTCCTATTTGTATTACCTGGCCCACATAGAGATTTATAAACAGAGCTGGCCCCATCAGTTGGCAGAATATGTGAAATTAGAGTTGCTTCACACACCCACCAAAAGATCTCTTCCACCTCCCATCAAACCACCTTCATTTCTATCAGTAAAGTGCCATTTCTTTGGTTTTTGAATACTTTTTGCTATTCCCAACACAGATGCTCCTAAGAAGAGAAACAAATGAGGCCAGATTTCCTCAAACACCTGTAGGAAAACACCTCTAGCAGCAGAGCAGGGTGAACTGAGAACCCTGAGGGTCTGAGTGAACCGACCTTGAAGCAGCTGAAAGCTCAACACTGATAAATCAAGTCTCCTGTTGGATTTGACATTCATATACATTTTACATTCTACACCATAATACACCCAAGTTTGCTTTAATATAAAACTGTCTTAGGCCGAGGGCCCGGCGGTAGCTGATCTCTTTCTTCAACAGTGCTTGGACCGCACAGACCCAGGGATGCCGCTTCTTCCAGCTTCCCACCACCCTCCAATCTCTTTTCCAGTCCCAACCTTCAGAACCAAGCACTTAGCCATGCTCGGCCTCTGGGACTAGCCAACATCTTTTTTTTTTTTTTTTTTTTTCTTTTTTTGAGCTTAGCTCCTTAGTGTGGATCAACCACGAGCTCCCAGGTTTGTCAGAATTATTCCACCTAGCGGAAGGCCACTGATAACTGCCTGGTCAACCTGCATCTGCGGGCCTCCTACACCTACCTCTCCCCGCGCTTCTACTTCAGCCTCTGTTGGCCGTGGGCACCTCCACCAGTGGGCCGAGGAGAAGCGCCAGGGCGCCCAGCATCTCTTGAAGATGCAAAACCAGCGCGGCGCAGGACGATGCGAAACCCTCTTCCGGGACGTGCAGACGCCGTCCCAAGATGAGTGGGGCGAAACGCCGGGTGCTGTGAAAGCCTCCACATCCCTGGAGAAGAACCCGAGCCAAGCCCTTCTGGGCCTGCGCGCCCCGGCCGCTGCCGCGCAGACGCCCAGTTCTGACTTCCGGGAGAGCCGCCCCCCAGGTGAACAGGTGAAACTCATCAGGAAGATGGCGACCACCTGGCGGACCTCGCGGGCTGCCGGCCCCAAGGCGGGGCGGGGCAAGTAGTTCTTTGAAAGGTTCACCCTCAAGCATGACTAGAGCCGCAGGAGCCCAGAGGCCCTTGAGGGGCCCTTCTGCGTCCCCCTGGTGTCAGGGCTTCGACCTGAGCCTCTCCCTACAGCCACTGGGCAGCTTTTTAACCACCCTGGAACCGTCTCCCAAGCCGTGGACCAAATGGAAACAATAAAGCATTTTTGCAGAAAAAGAAAGGAAATTTTTATTGCTTGGCAGCAAATACAATCGATGCTCTAAGAAGATGCACTACGTTATAGTGGCTGTAGGGGACCTTGTGGCTGTAGGGGACCCTGTGTCACATTGTCCAGCTGGATGAGGACCAAGCCTTGGGGAAGGACTTTGGTAAGACCCCAAGGAGGAAGTCAGACAGAGGAAGGACACTGAAAGAGGAGGTAGGTGAGAACCAAAGCAATTATACAGAGGCCAAGGATGTGTTTGTAACTGTGGGCAGGCTCAGTCAAGTGGGGTGTTCACCCCACCCCCAGCAAGCGGGAGAAAGGGAGCAGAGCTGAGGAAGCAGTGCTGTGGGACCCGGTCAGGGAAGAGGCAGTCCCGGTGCTTCCTCGGAGGCTCTAATTCCCTTTCCTTTCTGAGCAGGAAGGCTGCTCTGTGGCCACAGTAACCTTTCCCTCCACTTCCTCTTCCACTCTCCCCCCTAATTTAGACGTAGGTTTATTATTGTCTATGTGCTGGGAGGTGGGGGGAGTTGGGAGGGACCAGGATCAAAAGTGTGTCAGCTCTTCATAGAGAAGGAAACAATTTCAGCTCCTTTCATTTCATGCCATAAGATCTACATGGATGTGAACACAGTGGGGAAAGGAAAAATAAAGAATGTTCCACCACTTTCTTCCCACTCTGCACTAACTGACATTGATGCCAGTGTTGGAAGTGGCTTTCGATATCACTGAGTTTTTGCGATTTTCAAGCTTTGAAATTGAGAGCTCTTTTTCAAATCAATTTATCGGGAACAAAGAACAATAACATTATTTTTAGTGTATGGATGTTACCATTGTGTTCAGTATTCAGGACCCAGGAAAGGTAACAGAAAATAACTTTATTCCTTTCTCCTCACTGCCCCTGCATGCCCGTTCTTTGGGGCTGGTGTTCCCTGTCCTTTGGATGCAATTCAGTGCCAGCCTTTTCTGGTCATTCTCAGACTTAACCAAGAAAATAAGAAAGTCCTTTGCTCACTGTATTCCTCCAGACAGTTTCGGTTCAGTTATTAATCTGATGACTCCAGTGTAACCAAAACTCTGAGCTCCTTTCCAAGTTTATGCTTCTCCGCTCCCCAGTGAAGGCGGCTTTAAGCTGGGTCTGGCGAAGGGGCCAGGGCGGGGGGGAAGGGGCTTTGGGCTGGCTGATTCTTTAGCTTCCCACCTTCTTGTTCCCCTGCTTTGCCCCAGCTAATTAATGGAGTTTCTGACACCTCCAGAATTAAAGGATCAGGAGAAAGAGGGGAGGCAAAGAAGCAAGGAAATTCTTGCTCATGTCATGGGTGACACAGATGTTCACTGGGCCTATTAACTGTTTAAAGTTGACTCTTTCCTGGGGTGTTGTTACAGTTCTTGGAAGATTCTCTCTCTATGATGGACTTACACTTGCTGTTCCTGTGACAAAGGTAAGTGAATGTCTTCAAACTGGTTTCTAATGAGTCTTTCATCAGTCCCTACCTCCAGCCTTTTCTACTGAGGTCTCCTTGCCACCCTAGTAAGCTCTCTTAGGTGGAATCTAAGGCAGCCCCAAGCTAGTTCTTTCTGTTTCCGAGCCTGCATCTGGTCCACAAGAAGCATGCACCTTTGGCCTTTCACTCAAAGGGAGTGCAGCTACTTCCTAAACCACAGTCTGCCATTCCAGGTGGAAGCCAGCCACTGGCTCTAGATCTCTCAAAGTGAAGTCAGATGCAGGTCCACAGGGTCTCTTCAAACTGCAGGGGGCACAAATCAAGTAGTCCAGGTGGTCTCCCTGAAGCCCTGCTCACGGGTCATGGGGTGAGTGAAAAGCACCTCCTTTCCCCTCTCCATGGGTAAAGGGTACTAACAGCATACTGACAACTCTCTCTAAAGAAATCTTCCAATTCCCATCCATTCCTGATCTCTGCAAATTTAATTCTTTTTTATTCCAAAGTGGGTGAGGGGTTAAGGTTGCAAAACTAGTTTCAACATCTCTTTGTTGGTTCCACATAGTGATCGGGTTTCTCCTACGATACAGTTTAAGTTCACATTTATAACATTTGAACTAAGATGCTGTTTAAATGAACTCAGAAATTTGAAAACAAGAGTTAAGAATGGTCAAAGGTCAGCTTCCACCTCCATGAAGTCAAGTAAACATTTGCAGAACCTTAGAAATGCATGCATGAAGCCATCCCCGCTGATAAACACTGGTCTGTCCCAGCTCTTCCTATTAGAAAGGAGGAAACTAAGGCCTACACGTGTTAAGAGATTTGCTCAGGATCACATAAGTACAGGCGGCAAAATGATAACCAAATCACAGTCCCTCCACCGACTCCAGTAAGTTTATCACCATGCAGTCTTGGCCGACTTCTCTGACTCTCGAGAAATGTAGGAAACTTGCATGGGTTGGGCAGCCTCTGTGGCTGTACAGTCAGAAGCCTGGCCTCAAATCCTGGCTCCTCATGCACCCCCCCTGAGTGAACCTGAGCAAATCTCTTGTCCTCTCTAAGCCTCAGGTTTCTGTCTGTAAAATGACATTGATAACAGTAGGAGGAAAATAATGGGTAATTTATAGGAAAGTGCTTTCCAAACTGCTATACTTTGGGCAAATGTTAGTTGCCATTATTATTATGATATGGGGGGAGAGGTGATGACAGTTTGTTCAGGATAACCTTAGTCTTAGGATTATTATGAGATTTATTAAGATCAGTTAATGTGTAATGGTGTTTGGTCATAAGAAATGCATGACCTAAACAAGTTCCAAAAGTTTTCATATAACTTTTCTGCAACTATAAGGCTATTACCCAGCCTATTAGAAATAAACATATTTTAAAGAGAGTGGTACACATGTTATACTAATGGTACAGTGTTAAAGAGCAGAAAAGGACACATACATTTTGTCTATATCCAAGAGCTATAAAAACAGCTAGATAAACAAACGGAGACTACAAAGTACCATGGAACTAAGGCACAGGCGTTACCATAGGCCTGGCAAAACCGTGTCCAGAGCAAAAGGACTTTCACCCCCAAAGACTGTGGAAGAGGAAATGGCCTTTCTCCAAGGAAGCATTCAATAACGGACCACGAGGCACCCGCTTCAACACCACGTGGTGCCTGAGAGCCTTTCTGACACGCAGAGGACAAATACACACCAGGTGGTTCCCCCAACAGGAGTCACTGGACCTAATTAAAGTCAAAGACACAGAGAATGTCAGGGGATGTCAAGGAGCATCTTACAGAGACTCACAGAAAAGGTTGCCAGCATTGGAGGGTTCCTGCTGTAGGAAACGCTGCCCTTTATCCTTGCTTGACCTCCTTGGATTGCAAAATATATGCCATGCTCTTCTCTGACCTATGAGCCCTTAAGAAAGAGGGAAATGGGGCGGGAGAGGAGTACTTAATAGGGGAAAACTTTAATCTTCATTGTCATCGTTTTCTGAGAGAAGTGAGAGAGATCAAAGGAAAGGGTTTCACTTAGACTGGAAAACTCTAGTAGTTACCATCCAAATTCAGCCTTCCTGTAAGACATTATATGGCCAAGCTTACATTTGTTTTTATTTGCATTTATTAAAAGCAGGAAAAGCAAGTTTGGAATTAACCGTGTGTAAGTAAAAGCACTGAGCTCAGTAATCAGTATGTGGGTGACTAATGCCTGGGTGGGCTTGGTGCAATGTGACACAGGTAAACCAAGTGTCAGTTAACTTGCCAACAGGCTGCCCGGATCCATTTATTTCTGCTATTTCATTTTGCATATTTTCTCAGCATAATCATACATGTACGTAATAAATCACTTAAGTATTTTCTTCTACAGTTTAAAAGAACATGTTCAATGGGAGGCACACTGACTTTTATTTTTTATTAAAAAGTCGTTTTCGGGCTTCCCTGGTGGCACAATGGTTAGGAATCTGCCTGCCAGTGCAGGGGACACGGGTTCGAGCCCTGGTCCAGGAAGGTCCCACATGCGGTGGAGCAACTAAGCCCGCAAGCCACAACTACTGAGCCCACGTGCCACAACTACTGAAGCCCGCGCGCCTAGAGCCCGTGCTCCGCAACAAGGGAAGCCACCGCAATGAGAAGCCTGCGCACCACAACGAAGAGTAGCCCCCGCTCACCACAACTAGAGAAAGCCCACGCGCAGCAACGGAGACCCAACACAGCCAAAAATAATAATTAATTAATTATTTTTTAAAAAGGTCATTTTCTCTTTAGCACTAGGTTAAAGAGGCTCTGAGGACCGTCACTCTACTAGTCTATGAGTCTAATCATTCTACTCTGAAAGGCCAATCTGGGCTCAGCCCTGAAGAGATAGTGTGCAATTTATTCAAGGCATTTGGGAGACTCTTGGGCATCCAGGCAAGATATGACTGAGTGTGGTTAAATGGGGAATGGGGAGAGCAATGAACATTCTGGAATGTGACCCTAAGATTAAAATCTCTTAAGATAAAATCTGTGTTCAGTTAGCATTCATTTGCCAAGCTGGGGGCCAGCTCCGGATGCCCTCTGGATTTTTCAGACTTACTGAGCCACCATCTCCCTTCTGTGACTATGAGCCTCTCCACTGGGGAAATAGGGCCTTAACAATTTAGGTTCCCACAGGGAGAAGCCTGATTCCTGGAATGTAATAGTGGTTCAACACACATTGAACTGTCATCAAACATCAAGTAAATCATCAAACCCTAAACGTATTTTTCATCTAACCATTTTCCTTCAGTTGCTTCTTGTCTCCCACAGGGACTGGTGCGATACAGGCAGGAACTAGTGAGTGAATGAATGAACAAATGGATGTGTTAATAGATGCGTATTGTCTGATTATATATAAAAGCATTTGTAGAGCTTGTGAATGTAATAGTGTTTTTTTCCTAATGTTGTTTTCTCGAATATGGTGCCATTATTCATTATGATAAATGCACCTTTATATAAGACTTTGTGCTATTTGCAAAATGCTTTCACACGCATCATCTTATTTAATTCTCACAGCAGTGCTGCAAAGTAGATATTATTATCCTCCACGTTAGATAAGAGGTGATTTATCCAAAGTACACAGTAAGTACAGAGCTGGACTTGAACCCAAGTTTTGCCACATATACTTAGCAGTCTTTCCTGGGTTGAAGGGTGAGTAGAAAGGCAAAGGTTATAAGCATTTTAAACAGATGCTTGTTTCTGAAGATTTACTGGTGTGTAGTGTCCAGATAGGGGAAGTGGCATCTCTAAACTGCTGACAAGCTCTCCCACCAGTCACCTGGCTTGCCGCTGGCTACATCTGCTTCTAAATGCACAGCTGGTCTTGTGCCAGCTCACTCAATAGGACTTACATTTGATGATAGCTACTTGATACTAAAATAACTAGTGAAAAGAGGGAAAATTCAGACAACTAACCAGTTATTATTTTGTCTACACAATGACAACCTCTGGGGTAGATTTTTGTCTTTGAGTTGAGTTGCTAAATTCATGGAGATACCACAATTATTTCCTCTCCAGTTAAATGTCAGCCCACAACAAGGAAGCCAGCAGGCTTAAACAGCAGGAGTCAATATTAAAAAAAAAAAAAACTAGGCCTCAAAATGTGGCCTGCTTCCTAAGGCCCCTGGTGCCCTTTTCTGTGCTAATGATCTGTGTTGTTGGCATTGCGGCTGCAGACACACTTTATATCCTAGTGCTGAAAGGACCTTAGAAATCATTTAGTGCAGCAGTTTTCAAACTTTGGAAAAAATGGTACTGAACAATTTATTTAAATGAACTCTAATATAGAAGCCCGATGAGCAAAGCAAATCCATGCAGATTTGCTTTGGTTGAAAAGGAGATTGTGATTAAGCCTGAGGGGGCCTTCCCAACAGGGCTCTAAAAGTGGGGTAACCTATCGTTTTGCATGTGAGGAAATGAGGCCCGGAAAGCAAAATGACTAAGGTCAAGAACCAGGAAATCCACTTATGGGGTTCTGCTACTTTTAGAATGTCTACGTTCCTCATCTCAGTTTAACTTTCATTTCTGCCTGGATTCCAGCCTCCTTTCATATCCCATCCTAAGTCCATAGACTTACACCTGCTTACTGCACCCAGAACCACACTAGCATTCTAACCACTGCTTGGAGAACATCATATTTCCCAAATGTACCTGGTCAAGAATTCACAGAAGCCCTTCTTAAAAATGCAGATCCTTAGGTTCCCTTCTTTGCAGATTCTGATTCAGTTGGTTTGGGATGAAACCCAGGTGATTAGTGAAGTTTGGGAAACCCTTGCTGGATAGAATGGGCCAAGGATGTCCTCTCACAGGGGCAGTAAAGAGTAAACCTAGGGACTTCCCTGGTGGTCCAGTGGCTAAGTCTCTGCACTCCCAATGCAGGGGGCCTGGGTTCGATCCCGGGTCAGGGAACTAGATCCCACATGCTGCAACTAAGCTTCCCTCATGCCGCAACAAAGATCCCGCGTGCCACAACTAAGACCCAGCACAGCCAAATAAATAAATATTTAAAATAAAAAAAAAAAAAGAGTAAACCTATATGGGCCATTCATCACCTATGCCAGAGAAGATCCCAATATTGTCAGGAAAGTTTTCTCTTTTCATCATAATCAAGGAATGTCAGTTCTCTGGCATAAAGGAAAAACTTCAACCAAAAATTAAATTTCCATTCACTTTTGAGACCACGAGGTTTTGAAGGTGCATTGCTCTGTAACGTCATGTTTGACTAGGTGGGTAGGAAAGCACAACACACGGCGTGATCTCTGTTCCCTCGCCGACTGTCAGCTTTTGCTCAGGCACTCCCACGCAACTTGCTCTTTGCCCACAGGGCCTCCTTCAGGTCCTTGTTTCCTTCCCTAACCATGGGTATGCTTCATGCAATGTGCTGTTCCTCTCCATATGGCCTGGACTCCAGGATCAGCTAGACCCACTTACTTATCCACTCTAGACTTGCCAGCACGTCCGTGTAACTATATGTGGAACACACGGGTCTGCTCCCTGGAGGTATCCCAGCCCTCTACTCTGCTGGTACCACCCTTTCTTTTAACGTTTACACTTATCCTCCCCACTTGTATATGAGATTTACTCCCCTTCCATTTTGTCTCAAAAAAAAATTTAAATATTTATCTTTCAAAATCTGGAGATTGTCTCCAGACAATCTCATGGTTTGTCTCATGACTTCCTTTCCAGAAACCATGTAGCTGTAACCTGTCTCTCCACTGACTTGACTCCAAAGCCCTCTGCCTTGGTCTCTGATTTCTTTTCTGCTGATCTTAGAACTAGAGGATCACTCTTTTCCTTTGGAATAATGCTGCTGTTGGTGACGCTGGCCTCAAAGGAAGGGGTCACCCAGAACACTGGGCTTCTCAGCACCTCATGATCCCTTAATTCCCTACATCACTATTAACACAGGCTGCTATGTAAAGAGACTGTATGAAGATCAGGGGATAATTAGAGGAAATAGATTTACAACTGGATGCCAAATATAAAAGTTGAAGGAAAGGGGATTTCAGACACAGGACAGGGGTTTCCTCATGGACAGACTCCGGTTCCTAGCCTTGGTTCTATCTCTTGAGGTCTTCAAAGAGAGCCCCTCCATGATCCTTCACTGTATGAATAAGAACCCTCCATGCCACAGATTAATTATGTTTACCCTAGAGTGTGTCTCAACCACACCCATGTTGCTCCCCAACACACACACACACACATACACACATGCATGCATGTACACAGCCTACATGCATGTACCTCAGGACAGTCCATAGGATACATGGTCTGTAGCAGCACTCTGAGAGTATCACCCACACTGGAGAGCAGGGGATATGAAGACAGTTTGGGGCAGATTCCAGACTTCCATATCCTATCTATTTCAGGGTCACTCTGCAAGTATAAGGTGAAGCTATACCTCTTTATTCTCTATCTCTACTCCTGTTTGTCTCTGGGCCACTTTATTTATGTATTTATTTTTATTGAGGTATATAGTTGATGTGCAATATTATATAAGTTTCAGGTGTACAACATAGTGATTCATAATTTTTTTAATCTCTGGGTCACTTTTTAAATATGCACACATGTACATACATGCACACACTCTCAAGAAGAAACAAAAAGTCACGTTCCTAAAGCCATCCTAACCTGCAAAATTTTCCCAACCCAAGATAAAAATACCCCTTTATACAATTATGCAGAGGAATTATAGATCCCTTTAGCCCAATGTCCTTGTTGCAGCCCATGCCTTCTTACCCGCAACAATCAGGCTGAGTGGATTGCTCACATAGCATATTGGTGGCACCACAAAAATGGGATAAAGCCAGTCCTGTGCTTTGTCTATCTGGTTATGATTTTATCCTCTCCCAAACACTGTGAGGTAGGTGGAGCAGATAAGGCATATTGCTAGTTATCTTTCGATGTCCATCCTCTCCTTCCATAGTAATAGAGTTTTACCTGTACACATGGCTACTTAGCTAAAGACCACTACCTTACCAAACCATTCCTGAAGCTAGAAGCAGTCATGTGACCACTGGTTCTGGCCAATGGAATGTGAGAAAGTGCTTTGTGTCATTTTTCTCAGTTTGCCCTAAAAAAGACTGATGTATGTTTCTGACCCTGTACTTCCTTCCTGATGGCTATAGCATGGCTAGAACAAAAGCAGGCACCTTAAACCCAAAGGTGGACTACCTATCTCTGGGCTTCTGCAGAGAAAGAGATAAGCATCTACTTTGTGTAAGCCAATGTATGTTGGGTACTGTTTGTTACAGAAGCTTAGGTGGAGCCCTGTCGAGTACAGTGGCCAGCCTCATAGATGCCAAGTTCCTTGAAGGAAACATAATCAGTAAGAAGCAGAGCTGAGCCTTGCATCTAGTGTTCTAACCATACAGCTCTCCTCATCCATCCTAAAGATGTCTTTGTCAGAACTTGAATACTTTATAAGAGAGTAGAGATATCACAGTATGAAATGTGACATTTTATTTCATGTCCTTTTGTAGTTTCCTTCTTTAGAATAGTTACTAATTTCGCTTCTGTTAAGATAATGCTGTCTGTCCAATGATCATCAGCATCTACCACAACAGCAGCCTTCACTTAGCCTGGGAGCTTAAGAGCATAGCACATTTTCTGGAAGCAATGATTTCTTTCTCTTTAGTAGGTTCAGAAGGGAATTTGTAGTCCTGAAACTTAAAGGCAGAAATCTTTTAGAACCAACAAGGATAAAAGGGGCTTTACAAATAAGTAGAGGAAATGAGGGTCCAGATAATGAGAGCTCATTCTTATTGACTCAGTGAATGTAACTCCCTCTCTCAATCCTTCTCCAACAGTCCTGCTAAGCCCCACAAGTGAATAAAAGCGAAACGACCTTATCATTGCCAACAAAAAAAACACTGGGTGGCAGAAATTTAATTTTAAATCACCATTCCTCATCCTTACCAGGAAGAATAAATCACGATTTGACAACCTACGCTAACTCCATCCAAAGAATGGATGTTATTAACCATATTTTTGGATTTACTTTAATAACGAATAATAGCAAACTCATATAGCATTTACTGTGTTCCAACACCATTCTGTGTGATTTTTACATATTAACTCTTCTAAAATTCTTACAACTATATGAAGTAGGTACAATTGTTTTTTCCATGTTACAGGCAAGGAAACCAAAGGCATAAATATATTTTACATGCTTGTTAGTAGACTAAATATATTTTAGTACGTATGAAAAACGCCACCATCTAGAGATCTTTTTGCTGGTGGTATGCTGAATGATAATTAATGAAGTGTGAGCTTTCACATTTCACTCATCATTTCCCTCCTACCTGAAACTATACGCCACTGAAACTAACCTGCTTCCTCAGCAGGTAAAAATAAATTATCCAACTCTACTGGGCTTGTACCTAAAAGTCACATTATTTTCAGTTGGATCAAGTGTTCTGTTCAGGAAAATGGTGTCTTCATGTTTTATGAAGCCCATCTCTGTGTTGAAATTTTTCATCATGTTGTTCCTCTGTTTATTATCACTCCACAGTTTTTTTTCCTTAAAACATCTGGTTTATTGCCATATAAATTTCCATAAGAACTGGAATACTAAGATTGATCCTTGTTTTAGAAAAAAGTGAATACTTATCTTTCAAAATATGTACTTAATGAGAATTAATAGTTAACAAAGAACCCACAAAACTTGCATTGGATTTTGATCATTTTAGTTATGAGCCAGCTCTTCAAGTGGAATTTATTTATAACTCCCTGTTTTCTTAGAATAATTCCAAAGATTTTACAACTTTTTAGTGTCAAGACAATATTATCATGTTGTATTATCACATTGTTTTACAGTGTCCAATTCTGCCATGCAAATGTTGAAATAGTGTTGTTGCTTGACAATTCGAAGTCGGACAGTCCAAATTGCTTTTCTTCTTTAAATAATACTAATTTTCCTCTATGCTATATGTGGCAAAAATTCATAATTTTCTCCATTCTCACCTTTTTCTATTTGGGACAACAAAGTGATTGACTAATAAAAGAAAAAACTAACAAAATTTCTTAACACATAGAAGTGGCCATGTGTTCTGAGCAATGAGGTATAAGTGGATGTCACTGGGTGAGACTTTTAAGAATCCTCTTTAAAAGCAGTCCAGACTCAGCTAAAAATATTTTCCCTTGCCCTTTCGTTCTTCCTTCCTGGGCAGTAGCTGTGATGCCAGGAGTTATGCCGTAAGTTTGGGCTCATGAGGTAACAAGCATCCATTAAGGACAGCTGAATGGAAGCACAGAAGGAACCTAGATTGTACTGGTAGCAGGGAGCCACCATACCGGCCCTGTACTGTCTAGCTCCAGACATCACGTAATGTGAAGAAAATAAAAGCCTTCATTTGTTTAAGCTTCTGTTTTTCTGGTTTCCATTACTCACAGCCAAGTACAGTTTCTGACTTCTAAGTGATCAGAAAAGAGCAGCAGAGGATATAAAGGTTTTCAACATCTTGAAGCTTAAAAATTGGGATAGGTCTACAAAGCATGGTTAAACATTCTGTTATACAGCCATTAGGTATTTTCAAATAATATTTGAAATCATATCATCTGTTGGTGATTCAGATCAATCATTTGAAAATATGATCCAGTTATTAAGATGAAAATACTAATGCAACCATCCAGTCTCCATTTATTTCAGTAAAATAAGTTTGGACATAAAAAAGAAAACATGCACTATGATTTTCTTTTTCCTGTGGAAATTGACAAGAGGTACAAAAAGTTTGGGGATTTTTAGCATGAAGAATTCTTGTGCTCAGGAATATCTGTAGTATTATCACACAAGTAAATGGACTTTTAGCTTTGACAATGGAAGCAATAGGAACCTCTAAATTACAGAATTGAGAAAAGTATGAAAAGTACTAATAACAATGAGTTTTTCCTATATGTATGTACATGTGACGATAGTGATAATCGCTACTATTTTTTTTTTCAAGAGTACAACAACATTTAATGGTCAGAAACAGTTGTACAGTGTTACAATCATTCACAGAAGCTGTGCTGGAGGACAGGAGCTGGCATATGGCTGGACCCATGTCCTCATCCTTGTGGCCTGAGGGGAGACCACCATCTAATATCCCCCAGGTTCCACTACTCTTCAGAGGAGGGGTGTAAGCCCCACATGCAAGAAGAACCCCTTGCCCCCAGTGTCAAATGGGATGTGAGAGTTATGATTAAGGGGAAACCCTGTGTAAGGTGTTAATGGGGTTCAAAGGGGTAGGGATTACCCCTGTTCTCCATTTCCCAAAGGTGCTCACTTTTCCAGTTTCTTCATCCGTTCATCAATGTTGGCAAAGTTCCCCTCAACTGTGGACAGGTTTTCACACATTGTTATCTGCACCTGGGTCAAGAAGGTAGCATTGTCCTTGAGGGAACCAGCGATCATCTGCTGTGTGGTATCCAAGTGTGTCAGAAGCTGACCAAACTGCATGGTTTGTTCATGCAATATAGCTACTATTTGGGCTTCCCTGGTGGCACAGTGGTTTAGAATCCACCTGCCAATGCAGGGGACACGGGTTCGAGCCCTGGTCCGGGAAGATCCCACATGCCGCGGAGCAACTAAGCCCGTGCGCCACAACTACTGAGCCTGCGAGTCACAACTACTGAAGCCTGCGTGCCTAGAGGCCATGCTCCACAACAAGAGAAGCCACCTCAATGAGAGGCCTGCGCACCGCAACGAAGAGTAGCCCCCACTCACCGCAACTAGAGGAAGCCCACACGCAGCAACGAAGACCCAACACAGCCAAAAATAAATAAATTAAATAAATTAAAAAATATATATATATAGCTACTATTTTTAATGGGCCGAGTTCTGTAGTAGATCTTGGGGCTTAGAGGCAGGCCTTTTAACTAACCTCAAAATCGAGGTTTTATTTCTCTAAAGCATGAGAGCAGAAGGGCCCTACGCCTGAAGGAGAGAGGTGTTCCGTGGATTTATTGATGGATTGTCAAGTTTATTCTTCTTTTGTAGAAAAGAATAAAGTAGAGATTTGGAGCGGCATTTTATGTGATTAAAAATTCTCTCAGTGGTTGCTCCTAACCACAACTGTATTCCTTTTCTATTGCTGTACAATAAATTATCACACACTAGTGACTTACACAATACCCATTGTCACCTCACACGTTCAGTAGGTCAGAAGTCCAGTAAGCCATACTGGGTTATCAGCTCAGGCTCTCACAAGGTTGAAATCAAAGTGTCCGTCAAGCCACAGTCTCATCTGGAGCTTGGGACCCTCTTCCAAGCTCACTTGGACTGTCGGTAAAATCCAGCTCTTTGCAGTGTAGGTCCCCATGACTTGCTGGCTGTCAGCCAGGGTCTTCAGGTTCCAGCCATGTGCCTCCTTCTCTCACAACTTGGCAGTTTGCTTGTCCTCAAACCAGCAGGAAAACATTTTACTAATGCTTTACCTTCTTGTAGGGAGCTCATTTGATAAGTCAGGCCCACCCAGTATAATCTCCCTTGTGAATAACTCAATGTCAGTTAGTAACCTAATCATAGGAGTGATATCCCATCATATTCACTGCTCCTATCCACACTCTGAGGGAGGGAATTTTAGAAGGTATGTGCACCAGGGGAGAGAATCTTGGGGTCATCTCAGAATCCTTTCTGTCACAACACCCTAGAGCATTTTGTTGCTTAGAGAAGTGGTTATAATGCTTTGTTTTTTTTTAATTTATTATTTTATTTATTTATTTTTGGCCGCATTGGGTCTCTGTTGCTGCGCGCAGGTTTTCTCTACTTGTGGCGAGCGGGGGCTACTCTTCGTGGCGGTGCATGAGCTTATTGCGGTGGCTTCTCTTGTTGCAGAGCACGGGCTCTAGGCACACGGGCTTCAGTAGTTGTGACACGGGAGCTCAGTAGCTGTGGCTCGTGAGCTCTAGAGCGCAGGCTCAGTAGTTGTGGTGCACGGGCTTAGTTGCTCCGCGGCATGTGGGATCTTCCCGGACCAGGATTCTTAACCACTGCGCCACCAGGGAAGGCCTATAATACTTACTTTAATTCAGAGGAGCTCCTTCCTATGAAGAGAAAGGTAATGCCTATATTCTTACCTAATTATCTGGAAATATCATTGTCAGCACTGCACTGTTTTGAAATTATGTGTTCAACACTTTAGGATGACTGTTCCATCAAACTAGAATAAAAGGAGATTAAGCATTCCTTCCTAGTCTGTTCTTTTGTATACATGCCATAAGCATTGTACTTTCAGACCTCCATCCATGGGGTTGGCACCCAGGAGTTTTCTCCTCAGGCCAGTTCTGCTGCGTGGTTCTGGAGCTGGCAGCAATAAGGGCAAGTCCCTCATTAGGCTGGTTCTTCAGTTTGGCTCTAGACTTCACTTATGGAAACTTAGCAGTTTTCTTCTGCCTTCCCAGTTACTTCCTAAGCTACCTAATATCCTTTATTAGATCTATTTCAGTAAAAACTAGCTTGAGTGAATTCTTTTATTTGCAAATAAGAACACTGACCTATTCAGTAAATAATGGCAGATGTGATGGTGGACAAGAAACCTTTCAGGAAATGAGCATGTGTGGCTGCTTATTCGATGTGGTCAGGTTAAAAGGCAATGAGAATCCATGGCAGCAGTGGACAGAGTTACTTATATTATCACTTAGTCATATGGAATGAGGAGCCTATCAATGCAAAACTTTCAGGGACCAAATAGTTGCAGTTTTGTTAGGGTAGGAAGGCATGTGGAAGAAAAGACTGAAGATAAGTCTAGATGCTTCTAATTATTATGGGAACAAAAAGGAAGTGTGATGGTTAATTTTATGTGTCAGGTAGGTTAGGTCATGGTACCCAGATATTTGGTCAATGTATGCATACATAACCACACACACACACACACACACACACACACACACACACAATCCTATTGCTTCTGTTTCTCTGGAGAACTCTGACTAATACAAATAGACTTAAAGTTTACCATGACCTGGATCAAGTTATGATGATAAAACCACATATGCCCTAAAAAAATGCCTTATGTGGCCACAGTGCTGTTACAACTGAAAACGTAACACACAGTGTTAGCCTATGGATTGTTGGATTACATCAGCTGATTTCATAGTCTCATTGCTTCTCTTATATGAAAATGAAGCTATTGTTTAGGGAAGAGTAATACCACCCCACAGACCCCTAATAATTAGAATGAGACATACGGGAGGAGTCTGGTGATTCACTGTACTCTAAGTTGCCTAGTTTCACTAAGCATTCCCGTGCCAGCTGAAGCAGCCCTTCCTGAACTATCTGATGAGGATGGCCCTGTCTTTCGTGAATTCCATGCATGTAATGGCCTAGACAGAGGCAATTCCTTTGTAAGGGAAATCTACTTCTCCTCATTCTCCTCCCCTGAAAATCCTCATTGCCTACAGACTTATAATTAGAAATTTCCAGGGGCCAATGACAAAGTCAAACCAGGAAGGAAAAAGCGTACATACATGAATGTATACATGCATGCACACACACAAGTAAGCAAGATTTTGCTAATATATAACAGCAAAAATCTGGGAAATATATGTGGGAATGGGTTTTCAGCATGCTTGACGTAGATAGATTTTCCAGTGATGGCAGAACAATATCTTCCATTTCACATGCTCCTCTTTGACTCTTCTCCCATCAAGAGTTTAGGTCTCTTTTCCTTCCTCTTGAATTTGAGTGGGCTTGTGGCAGAAGAGAAATTTTGTAAAGTTGTGTGACTTCGAGGCTGCACCATAAAGGGCAGTGGTTTCCACCTGGCTTTCTTTGGAATGCTCACCCTTAGAATCTAGACACCATGCTGTGTGGTAGTCCAAGCAACCACATGAGGAAGTCACATGCAGGGCTCTGGACCCATGGCCTCAGCTGAAATCCTGGGCAAAGTCTTGCATCAGTCACCCGACAGGTGAGTTAGTAGGCCTTTATTCAGCTCCCCACCACACTCCAGCCTCCAAATCTCTCCAGCTGAGGCCTCCAACGTCATGGAGCAAAGCTGTCTTCACTATACCCTTTCTGAATTCCTGACTCTCAGAATCCATGAGCTTAACCAAAAACAATGTTATGGCACTGACTTTGGGATAGCTTGTTATACAGCATTAGTAGCTTAGACAGTACTTAGGCCAGTGAATGTAAATTTAGGTTGGTCTGAGTTATTGAAATGAATGCACTTACTACAGATTCTGGAGTCAATATGCTAAGTCAAATATTTAGAGTTTAAAGTTTTGCTCAATTAGCTCACTGAAACCTGGATTCAGTGATGGTCTTCCATAAATGAAGATGTAAAAGAAGTTGTCTGATATTATGAACAGGAAGAAATACAAAGATTTGGGATAGATAAGAATGTTGGTGAATATTTATAATTTGTAAACCACTCACACACATATGAATACACACACACACACACACACACACACACACACACACACACACACACACACACACACTGTGGCCCTCAAAAGAGCCCAGAAGAAACTCCTTTTACCATACCATTGAAAAATAGATTGGCAAGTAGAAGGCCAGCATCTTTGAAAAGTGCTATTCTCTGTGGGCAAGGGACTCTGCCATGGAAATGGGCTCTCTGATGAGCAGATCTTTGGTTGACAGAAGTCTAACAGCAGTTTTTCACTTCAAGAGAAAAGGTGGACATGGTTATGGTAATAGACAATTAGGCCGTCACAAGAGTCATATGATACATAAGTGCTAACTTGTTACAAGATTCCCAGTACAAAAATATAGGGGCAAACCATTAAGATCTTTTTTGATATAAAACACAAAACAAATATAAATAACAACAAAATAATAAAACCTTCTTATTCTAGAGAACAAAGGCATAAAAATGAGCTGCCACAATACAGTCAAAACCCAATAACCAATGCCCAGACCTGAGTCAGTTCACAGACCTGGAAGTCCATTTATGAAGGAAGGAGCCCAGAAAACCCCTAAGAAAAGACCCTAAGTGACTGTCTTTTCTCCATTGTACATTCTTGCCTTCTTTGTTTTATATTAATTGACCATAAGTATATGGGTTTATTCGTGGGCTCTCTATCCTGTTCTATTGATTTATGTGTCTGTTTTTGTGCCAGTACCCTGCTGTATTGATTACTGTAGCTTTGTAGTATAATCAGAAGTCAGGGAGTGTGATCCCTCCAGCTCTGTTCTTCTTTCTTAAGCCTGTTTTAGCTATTCAGGGTCTTTTGTACTTCCAAACAAATTTTACAATTATTTGTTCTAGCTCTGTGAAAAATGCCATGGGTGTTTTGATAGGGATTGCATTAAATCTGTAGATTGCCTTGGATATAATGGTCATTTTCCATAACATCTTATGGAAAAACCCAAACAAACTTTTTGGCCAACCCAATACAATGGAGAAAAAAAGTCTCTTCAGTAAGTGGTGCTGGGAAAACTGGACAGCTATGTGTAAAAGAATGAAATTAGATTAGAACATTCTCTAACACCATAAACAAAATAAACTCAAAATGGATTAAAGACCTAAGTATAAGACCATATACCATAAAACTCCTAGAGGAAAACATAGGCAGAACACTCTTTGACATAAATCACAGCAATATTTTTTTAGATCTGTCTTCTAAAGAAAAGGAAATAAAAGCAAACATAAACAAATGGGACCTAATTAAACTGAAAAGCTTTTGCACAGCAAAGAAAACCATCAACAAGACAAAAAGACAACCTACTGAATGGGAGAAAATATTTGGAAATGATATGACTGAGAAGGAATTAATATCTCACATATATAAACAGCTCATACAACTAAACATCAAAAAAAGAAACAACCCAATTTAAAAATGGGCAGAAGAACTGAACAATTTTCCAAAGAGAAAATGCAGATGGCCAACAGGCACATGAAAAGATGCTCAACATAGGTAATCATCAGGGAAATGCACATCAAAACCACGATGAGATATCACCTCCCACCTGTCAGAATGGCTATCATCAAAAAGAACACAAAGGGCTTCCCTGGTGGCGCAGTGGTTAAGAATCCACTTGCCAATGCAGGGGACACGGGTTCGAGCCCTGGTGCGGGAAGATCCCACATGCCGCAGAGCAACTAAGCCCGTGTGCCACAACTACTGAGCCTGCACTCTAGAGCTCACGAGCCACAAGTACTGAAGCCCTAGAGCTTGCACCTAGAGCCCGTGCTCCACAACAAGAGAAGCCACCGCAATGAGAAGCCCGCACACTGCACCAAAGACCCAATGCAGCCAAAAATAAATAAATAAAAATAAATACATTTATAAAAAAAAAATTACCCTCATTTATGTGAGGCACTTCAAATAGTAAATGCATTAAATCCCTATCACCCCACAGAATATGAGCTATTTTTAAAAAAAAAGAACACAAATAACAAATGTTGGCAAGGATGTGGAGAAAAGGGAACACTTGTACGTTGCTGGTGGAAATGTAAATTGGTACAGCTACTGTGGAAAACAGTATGGAGGTTTTTCAAAAAACTAAAATAGAACTACCATATGACCCAATTCCACTCCTGTGTATATATCCCAAAAAAACCAAACCAAAACAAACAAACAAAAAGAAATGCTAATTCGAAAAGATACATGAACCCTAATGTGTTCATAGCAATATTATTTACAACTGCCAAGATATGGAAGCAACCCAAGTGTCCATCAACATATAAGTAAAGAAGACGTGGTATATATATATACCACTCAGCTATGAAAAAGAATAAAATTTTGCCATTTGCAACAACATGGATGGACTTGGAGGGCATCATGCTAAGTGAAATAAGTCAGAGAAAGACAAATAATGTATGATATCACTTATATGTGGAGTCTAAAAAATACAACAGAAGAGTAAATATAACAAAAAAGAAGCAGATTCACAGATATAGAGAACAAACTAGTGGTTATCAGTGGGGAGGGTGGGGATGGGCAATATAGGGTTTGCAGAGTGGGAGATACAAACCATTAGGTGTAAGACAGGCTCAAAGATGTATTGTACAACACAGGGAATATAGCCAATATTTTGTAAAAACTGTAAATCAAAAGCAACCATTAAAAATTGTATAACAGAGGAGCTTCAAGATGGCGGAAGAGTAAGAAGTGGAGATCACCTTCCTCCCCAGAAGTACATCAGAAATACATCTACATGTGGAACAACTCCTACAGAACACCTACTGAATGCTGGCAGAAGAACTCAGACCTCCCAAAAGGCAAGAAACTCCCCACGTACCTGGGTAGGGCAAAAGAAAAAAGGAAAAACAGAGACAAAAT
The DNA here is from genome assembly GCF_028564815.1 of Eubalaena glacialis. Taxonomy (NCBI): domain Eukaryota; kingdom Metazoa; phylum Chordata; class Mammalia; order Artiodactyla; family Balaenidae; genus Eubalaena; species Eubalaena glacialis. Next base: position 90,708,184 of record NC_083721.1, read on the forward strand.
AGGGAAGGGACCTGCACCAGTGGGAGGCAGCTGTGAAGGAGGAAAGGTTTCCACACACTAGGAAGGCCCTTCGTGGGCGGAGACTGTAGGTGGCGGAGCGGGGAGCTTCATAGCCACGGAGGAGAGCGCAGCCACAGGGGTGCAGAGGGCACAGCGGAGAGATTCCCGCACAGAGGATTGGTGCCGACCAGCACTCACCAGCCCGAGAGGCTTGTCTGCTCACACGCCGGGGCGGGCGGGGGCTGAGAGCTGAGGCTCAGGCTTCAGAGGTCGGATCCCAGGGAGAGGACTGGGGTTGGCAGCGTGAACACAGCCTGAAGGGGGCTAGTGCGCCACAGCTAGCCTGGAGGGAGTCTGGGAAAAGGTCTGGAGCTGCCGAACAGGCAAGAGACTTTTTTTGCCTCTGCGTTTCCGGGTGCGCGAGGAGAGGGGATTAAGAGAGCTGCTTAAAGGAGCTCCAGAGACAGGCGCAAGCCGCTGCTATCAGCGCGGACCCCAAAGACGGGCGTGAGACGCTAAGGCTGCTGCTGCAGCCACCAAGAAGCCTGTGTGCAAGCACAGGTCACTATCTACACCGCCCCTCCCGGGAGCCTGTGCAGCCCGCCACTGCCAGGGTCCCATGATCCAGGGAAACTTCCACCGGAGAACACACAGCGCGCCTCAGGCTGCTGCAACGTCACACCAACCTCTTCCGCTGCAGGCTCGCCCCGCATTCCGTACCCCTCCCTCCCCCTGGCCTGAGTGAGCCAGAGCCCCCGAATCAGCTGCTACTTTAACCCCGTCCTGTCTGAGCGAAGAACAGACACCCTCAGGCAACCTAAACGCAGAGGCGGGGCCAAATCCAAAGCTGAACCCCAGGAGCTGTGCGAACAAAGAAGAGAAAGGGAAATCTCTCCCAGCAGCCTCAGGAGCAGCGGATTAAATCTTCACAATCAACTTGATGTACCCTGCATCTGTGGAATACCTGAATAGACAACGAATCATCCCAAATTGAAACAGTGGACTTTGGGACCAATGATATATATTTTTTTCTCCTTTTTCTATTTTTGTGAGTGTGTATGTGTATGCTTCTTTGTGTGATTTTGTCTGTATAGCTTTGCTTTTACCATTTGTCTTAGGGTAATGTCTGTCCGTTTTTTTGTTTTTTTAGTATGGTTTTTAGAGCTTGTTATCATTGGTGGATTTCTTTTTTGGTTTGGTTGCTCTCTTCTTTCTTTCTTTCTTTTTTTTATTACTTTTTTAATTTTTAAACTTATTTTTAATCATTTTTCATTTTTTATTTTAATAACTTTATTTATTTTATTTTTTCTTTCTTTTTTTCTCCCTTTTATTCTGAGCCGCGTGGCTGACAGGGTCTTGGTGCTCTGGCCGGGCGTCATGTCTGTGCCTCTGAGGTGGGAGAGCCGAGTTCAGGACATTGGTCCACCAGAGACCTCCCAGCTCCACGTAATATCAAATGGTGAATATCTCCCAGAGATATCCATCTCAACGCCAAGACCCAGCTCCACTCCATGACCAGAAAGCTACAGTGCTGGACACCCTATGCCAAACAACAAGCAAGACAGGAACACAACCCCACCCATTAGCAGAGAGGCTGCCTAAAATCATAATAAGGTCACAGACACCCCAGAACACACGACTGGACGCGGACCTGCCCACCAGAAAGACAAGATCCAGCCTCATCCACCAGAGCACAGGCACTAGTCCCATCCACCAGGAAGCCTACACAACCCACTGAACCAACCTTAGCCACTGGGGGCAGACACCAAAAACAACGGGAACTACGAACGTGCAGCTTGCGAAAAGGAAACCCCAAACACAATACGTTAAGCAAAATGAGAAGACAGAGAAACACACAGCAGATGAAGGAGCAAGGTAAAAACCCACCAGACCAAACAAATGAAGAGGAAATAGGCAGTCTACACGAAAAAGAATTCGGAGTAATGATAGTAAAGATGATCCAAAATCTTGGAAATAGAATGGAGAAAATACAAGAAATGTTTAACAAGGACCTAGAAGAACTAAAGAGCAAACAAACAACGATGAACAACACAATAACTGAAATTAAAAATTCTCTAGAAGGAATCAATAGCAGAATAACTGAGGCAGAAGAATGGATAAGTGACCTGGAAGATAAAATAGTGGAAATAACTACCACAGAGCAGAATAAAGAAAAAATAATGAAAATACTTGAGGACAGTCTCAGAGACCTCTGGGACAACATTAAATGCACCAACATTCGAATTATAGGGGTCCCAGAAGAAGAAGAGAAAAAGAAAGGGACTGAGAAAATATTTCAAGAGATTGTAGTTGAAAACTTCCCTAATATGGGAAAGGAAAGAGTCAGTCAAGTCCAGGAAGTGCAGAGAGTCCCATACAGGATAAATCTAAGGAGAAACACGCCAAGACACATATTAATCAACCTATCAAAAATTAAATACAAAGAAAAAAATATTAAAAGCAGCAAGGGAAAAACAACAAATAACATACAAGGGAATCCCCATAAGGTTAACATCTGATCTTTCAGCAGAAATTCTGCAAGCCAGAAGGGAGTGACAGGACATATTTAAAGTGATGAAAGTGAAAAACCTTCAACCAAGATTACTCTACCCAGCAAGGATCTCATTCAGATTTGATGGAGAAATTAAAACCTTTACAGACAAGCAAAAGCTAAGAGAATTCAGCACCACCAAGCCAGGTTTACAACAAATGCTGAAGGAACTTCTCCAGGCAGGAAACACAAGAGAAGGAAATGACCTACAATAACAAACCCAAAACAATTAAGAAAATGGTGATAGGAACATACATATCAATAACTACCTTAAACATAAATGGATTAAATGCTCCAAGCAAAAGACATAGACTGGCTGAATAGATACAAAAACAAGACCCGTATATATGCTGTCTACAGGAGACCCACTTCAGACCTAGGGACACATACAGACTGAAAGTGAGGGGATGGAAAAAGATATTCCATGCAAATGGAAATCAAAAGAAAGCTGGGGTAGCAATTCTCATATCACACAAAATAGACTTTAAAATAAAGACTATTATTACAAGAGACAAAGAAGAACACTACATAATGATCAAGGAATCAATCCAAGAAGAAGATACGGCAATTGTAAATATTTATGCACCCAACACAGGAGCACCTCAATACATAAGGCAAATGCTGACAGCCATAAAAGGGGAAATCGACAGTAACACAATCATAGTAGAGGACTTTAACACCCCACTTTCACCAATGGACAGATCATCGAAAATGAAAATAAATAAGGAAACACAAGCTTTAAATGATACATTAAACAAGATGGACTTAATTGATATTTATAGGACATTCCATCCAAAAACAACAGGATACACTATCTTCTCAAGTGCTCATGGACCATTCTCCAGGATAGATCATATCTTGGGTCACAAATCAAGCCTTGGTAAATTTAAGAAAATTGAAATCGTATCAAGTATCTTTTCCAACCACAACGCAATGAGACTAGATATCAATTACAGGAAAGTATCTGTAGAAAATACAAACACATGGAGGCTAAACAATACACTACTAAATAACCAAGAGATCACTGAAGAAATCAAAGAGGAAATCAAAAAATACCTAGAAACAAATGACAATGAAAACACGACAACCCAAAACCTATGGGATGCAGCAAAAGCAGTTCTAAGAGGGACGTTTATAGCAATACAATCCTACCTTAAGAAACAAGAAACATCTCAAATAAACAACCTAACCTTACACCTAAAGCAATTAGAGAAAGAAGAACAAAAAAACCCCAAAGTTAGCAGAAGGAAAGAAATCATAAAGATCAGATCAGAAATAAATGAAAAAGAAATGAAGGAAATGATAGCAAAGATCAATGAGAAGATAAACAAAATTGATAAACCATTAGCCATACTCATCAAGAAAAAAAGGGAGAAGACTCAAATCAACAGAATTAGAAATGAAAAAGGAGAAGTAACAACTGACACTGCAGAAATACAAGGGATCATGAGAGATTACTACAAACAACTATATGCCAATAAAATGAAGAACCTGGAAGAAATGGACAAATTCTTAGAAAAACACAACCTTCTGAGACTGAACCAGGAAGAAATAGGAAATGTAACAGACCAATCACAAGCACTGAAATTGAAACTGTGATTAAAAACCTTCCAACAAGCAAAAGCCCCAGGACCAGATGGCTTCACAGGCGAATTCTATCAAACATTTAGAGAAGAGCTAACACCTATGTTTCCCAAACTCTTCCAAAATATAGCAGAGGGAGGAACACTCCCAAACTCATTCTACGAGTCCACCATCACCCTGATACCAAAAGCAGAGAAAGATGTCACAAAGAAAGAAAACTAAAGGCCAATATCACTGATGAACATAGATGCAAAAATACTCAACCCAATACTAGCAAACAGAATCTAACAGCACATTAAAAGGATCATACACCATGATCAAGTGGGGTTTATACCAGGAATGCAAGGATTCTTCAATATATGCAAATCAATCAATGTGATAAACCACATTAACATATTGAAGGAGAAAAACCATATGATCATCTCAATAGATGCAGAAAAATCTTTTGACAAAATTCAACACCCATTTATGGTAAAAACCCTCCAGTAAGTAGGCATAGAGGGAACTTACCTCAACATAATGACAGCCATATATGACAAACCCAAAGCCAACATCGTCCTCAATGGTGAAAAATTGAAACCATTTCCACTAAGATCAGGAACAAGACAAGGTTGCCCACTCTCACCTCTATTATTCAGCATTGTTTTGCAAGTTTTAGCCACAGCAATCAGAGAAGAAAAAGAAATAAAAGGAATCCAAATCGGAAAAGAAGTAAAGCTGGCACTGTTTGCAGATGACATGATACTATACACAGAGAATCCTAAAGATGTTACCAGAAAACTACTAGAGCTAATCAGTGAATTTGGTAAAGTAGCAGGATACAAAATTAATGCACAGAAATCTCTTGCATTCCTATACACAAAAAACGAAAAATCTGAAGGAGAAATTAAGGAAACACTCCCATTTACCACTGCAAGAAAAAGAATAAAATACCTAGGAATAAACCTACCTAAGGAGACAAAAAACCTGTATGCAGAAAACTATAAGACACTGATGAAAGAAATTAAAGATGATACAAACAGATGGAGAGATATACCATGTTCTTGGATTGGAAGAATCAACATTGTGAAAATGACTATACTACCCAAAGCAATCTACAGATTCAATGCAATCCCTATCAAACTACCACTGGTATTTTTCACAGAACTAGAACAAAAAACTTCACAATTTGTATGGAAACACAAAAGACCCCAAATAGCCAAAGCAATCTTGAGAAAGAAAAACGGAGCTGGAGGAATCAGGCTCCCAGACTTCAGACTATACTACAAAGCTACAGTAATCAAGACAGTATGGTACTGACACAAAAACAGAAATATAGATCAAGGGGACAGGATAGAAAGCCCAGAGATAAACCCACGCACATATGGTCACCTTATTTTTCATAAAGGAGGCAAGGATATACAATGGAGAAAAGGCAGCCTCTTCAATAAGTGGTGCTGGGAAAACTGGATAGCTACATGTAAAAGAATGAAATTAGAACACTCCCTAACACCATACAGAAAAATAAACTCAAAATGAATTAAAGACCTAAATGTAAGGCCAGACACTATAAAACTCTTAGAGGAAAACATAGGCAGAACACTCTTTGACATAAATCACAGCAAGATCCTTTTTGACCCACCTCCTAGAGAAATGGAAATAAAAACAAAAATAAACAAATGGGACCTAATGAAACTTAAAACCTTTTGCACAGCAAAGGAAACCATAAACAAGACGAAAAGACAACCCTCAGAATGGGAGAAAATATTTGCAAATGAAGCAACTGACAAAGGATTAACCTCCAAATTTTGCAAGCAGCTCATGCAGCTCAATATCAAAAAAACAACCCAATCCAAAAATGGGCAGAAGACCTAAATAGACATTTCTCCAAAGAAGATATACAGATTGCCAACAAACACATGAAAGAATGCTCAACATCATTAATCATTAGAGAAATGCAAGTCAAAACTACAATGAGATATCACCTCACACCAGTCAGAATGGCCATCATCAAAATATCTACCAACAATAAATGCTGGAGAGGGTGTGGTGAAAAGGGAACACTCTTGCACTGTTGGTGGGAATGTAAATTGATACAGTCACTATGGAGAATAGTATGGAGGTTCCTTAAAAAACTAAAAATAGAACCACCATATGACTCAGTCATCCCATTACTGGGCATATACCCTGAGAAAACCATAATTCAAAAAGAGTCAGGTACCACAACGTTCATTGCAGCTCTATTTACAATAGCCAGGACATGGAAGCAACCTAAGTGTTCATCAACAGATGAATGGATAAAGAAGACGTGGCACATATATACAATGGAATATTACTCAGCCATAAAAAGAAATGAAATTGAGTTATTTGTAGTGAGGTCGTTGGATCTAGAGTCTGTCATACAGAGTGAAGTATGTCAGAAAGAGAAAAACAAATATCATATGCTATCACCTACATATGGAATCTAAAAAAAATAAAAATAAAAAAATAAGTCATGAAGAACCTGGGGGCAGTACGGGAATAAAGACACGGACCTACTAGAGAATGGACTTGAGGACACGGGGAAGGGGAAGGGTATGCTGGGACAAAGTGAGAGAGTGGCATGTACACATATACACTACCAAATGTAAAACCGATAACTAGTGGGAAGCAGCCGCATAGCACAGGGAGATCAGCTCCGTGCTTTTCAACCACCTAGAGGGGTGGGATAGGGAGGATGCGAGGGAGGGAGATGCAAGAGGGAAGAGATATGGGGATATATGTATATGTATAGCTGATTCACTTTGTTATAAAGCAGAAACTAACACACCATTGTAAAACAATTATACTCCAATAAAGATGTTTAAAAAAATTGTATAACAAAGTTTTAAAATTTTTTTAAAAGAAAAGACCCTAGATGACATCATGTGTAAGTGATGTATAAATCTTTCTTCTGGCCTTTCCCAATGGGATTTGCGACCATTTTGCGAGGATGACTGTGTACTACTAGAGAAAGGAAAACACTTAAGGGGATTATTGCATTGACTCTGAGTTACAATTAATCCATGGGAACCTAGGCTTTAACTATTACCCACTGGTCAGAATGTGAGCTAATGGGGCCAGATGATATGTGAATTGTGTGGGCCCACTCAGTCTTATAGTGAACCCAGTGCTTCCACAAAATCATCTTGTTGATATTTTCCCAGTTCTCAAAATAGAGTTTGAATAGAAATACTCAGTAACTGGCAAAATCCCCATATTGGCTATTGACCCCTAGAATAAATGCTTAAATTATTGTAGAAATGACGAAATGTAAGTCCCTAGAGCTACCTGCCCTCCCAAAATGTTAAATCAAATGCAGAACCATATTCCTGTCGTAATCATGGAGACTTAAAAGACTTAAAAGATGCACAGCTGGTGATTATTATCATATTCTCATCTAATTTACCTATCTGACCATTGCAGAAGAGAGACAGGTCTTGCAGAATGACAAAGGATTATTTTACACTTAATTGGATTGTCACGTCATAAGGATGCTTAGTAGGGAAAATGAATCCAGCCCCTGCATTGTAGCTAGACTGTACCTTTTGGTCTGGACAATGCCTTTTTCTCTGTCCCAATAAATGAGAACACTGGATGCAGTTTGTTTCCACCTGGCAGGGACATATGCACACCTTCACTGGTTTCACTGCCAAAGAACAATAGGAACTCACTGACTGTGCTATAATTTAGTCCAGAGAACATCATAGTGGTCTATAAACCAACGACTTTATGCTAGTGCAACCCGGTGCACAGGAGGAGTATGTACCCAGATATGTTCATAAACATATACATATCAAAAGATAAAAGATGTGAAAAATACAGAGACCTGTCAGTTGAGTGAAATTTCTGGAGACCATTGTTCTCAGACTTCTCAAAATGTCTCCTCCAGCATGAAAAAAAAAAGTATTACACTATACATCCCCTGTCATAAGAGAGGCAAACGATGCTTGCTCAATTTTCGTATTTTGTAGAAAATATATGTGACATTTGGCTATGCTTCTCCAAATAATTAACAGGTCACAGAAAGTTTTCTAGCTTTCAGTGTGCACAAAGCAATAGAAGACTCTCTAGAAGATCTAGATGACAGTGCATACCCTCAAATTTCAAAGTACAGTAGCTTTTTCAGTAAGTAACTATGGCATTCTCCTTTTGAGAAAGTCTTGCCTTGCTGTTGGATCCTGGCAGAGACTGAATGTTTAAGAGCAGTACACCATGTGGCTATGGAAATTAAGCATCCCACCACAAAGTGTATTTTATCTCATCTACTGAGCTATAAAGTCAGATATTCCTTGCAGCATCCATCATCCCTGGGAAATCATTTATATTTGAATTGGTTCAAGTAGGTCCTAAAAACACAAGTGGCAAAAGCAGATGACTCATACTCTGAGTGCATCTACTCCTGCCATGCTGCCATTGTTCTCTCAAACCACACCTCTAGCCTCATAAGAGATCTCTAGGACCAGGTGACTGAGAAAAAAATATTCCAGTTTACTGTTAGTTCCACTGGAAATGACAATACTAAGAAGCACCCTATAGGAACCTCTATATTAGAGAAGAAGTCTTTTGGTCCATGTCACATAGCAGTATTTCTTTGTCCCTTTTAATGCAGGTCAATCACCCCACCTATAGAAGTGGACTACTACATCATGTAAATCCCACTCAGGGGTGACCTGACAGCTTGTGTAGAAAAATAAATATTCCCAATGGGCAGAACTTCAAACAGGACATCTCATGATCCATTTATCTGGAAAGCGAGATAAGCTACAGGTCTCTGTTAATTTATAGGCAATAGCTAATAATTTCATTGGATAGTCAGGGATGTGGGAGGAATAAGATTGGAGGATTGGTGGTAAGGAAGATTAGAGCAAAGACCAATCTAGACTTTTAAACTCTTCTAGAGTTTTTTTTTTTAAATAAATTCATTTATTTATTTATGGCTGCGTTGAGTCTTCGTTGCTGCATGCAGGCTTTCTCTAGTTGCGGCGAGCAGGGGCTACTCTTCGTTGCGGTGCATGGGCTTCTCATCGTGGTGGCTTCTCTTCTTGCGGAGCACCAGCTCTAGGGTGAGTGGGCTTCAGTAGTTGTGGTACGTGGGCTCAGTAGTTGTGGCTTGCAGGCTCTAGAGCTCAGGCTCAGTAGTTGTGGCACATGGGCTTAGTTGCTATGCGGCATGTGGGATCTTCCCAGACCAGGGATCGAACCCGTGTCCCCTGTATTGGCAGGCAGATTCTTTTTTTTTTTTTAATTATTATTTATTTATTTATTTTGGCTGTGTTGGGTCTTCGTTTCTGTGTGAGGGCTTCCTCTAGTTGCGGCAAGCGGGGACCACTCTTCATCGCGGTGCGCGGGCCTCTCACTCTCGTGGCCTCTCTTGTTGCGGAGCACAGGCTCCAGACGCACAGGCTCAGTAGTTGTGGCTCACGGGCCTAGTTGCTCCGCGGCATGGGGGATCTTCCCAGACCAGGGCTCGAACCCGTGTCCCCTGCATTAGCAGGCAGATTCTCAACCACTGCGCCACCAGGGAAGCCCCGGCAGGCAGATTCTTAACCACTGCGCCACCAGGGAAGTCCCTTTTCTAGAGTTTGAGAACATTTGTGTCCCATGGGAATACGGGAAAAGACTATATAGACACTATATAGAGCTTCAGTAGATGATTGGACAAGGTCACCTGCCATGTGGATTTGTTAACCTCTTTCCACAGTCACCCAGTAATTATTCAATGGTCTCATGAAAAAAAAAAAGTGATCATGGTTTCAGACAGAGTATGCATGGGCTTAACAGCCTAGACTTCTTCTCCCCTAGATGTCCGGATAATACTTCTGCTGAGTGCCCAGTTTGAAAGCAACAGTGAACAAACATGAGTCCTGCCATATAGTACCATACCGCAAAAGGAATAACCAGCCAACTGATGGCAGGTTAATTACATAGGGCTTCTTCCAACATGATGAGTGTTGGAATCTGTGCTCTATGAAATTGATATGTTCTAGACATGGATTTATCTATCTTGCCTACCAAGTTTCTGCGAGCAACATCATCTGTGGACTTACCAAATGCCTCATTCGCTGTCACTGTAATTCACATAACATTGGTTCTGACTAGAGATCTTATTTTACAGCAAAATGATTAGGACAACAGACTGATGCATTTAGGAGGCATTAAGATTTCTAACTAGAAGCTGTTGGCTGTATAAAGAAGTGAAATGACTTATTGAAGATTTAGTTTTGGTACCTACTGGAAGATATCTTACAAAATTAGGATGACAACTTGTAGAATACAGCCTATGCTATAAAATAGCATCCAACACATAGTGTTTTTTCAGCCATGCCAGAACATATGAGCTTTGGAGCCAAGAAATGAAATGGGAGTGGCACTTCTCACTATTCCCTTAATGGCTCACTAATGTAAATTTTACTTCACATCCTTGCCACTTTCAACTGCTTTGGTTTAAGGATCTTGGTACTCAAAGGAGGAATACTTCCACCACGAGCACAACAGTGTCTCAAAGCACTTGACAGAGCAGATAAGGGGATTACTATGTTGGCTGTGGGATTGAGCATGATTAACAAGGAATAATTACTGTTATGCAATGTAAATATAGAAGAATATTTCTTTAACACAAGAATTCAAATAGGGTATTCCTTAGTATTTCCATGTCTATTAGTGAATACTAATGGAAAACTAGAGCAACCTCATACAGCCAGAACCACCAGGGGCTCAACTCCCAAAAAATGGAAGCTTGGGAGTTGATAAATAATGGATAAAGAAATCCAGTTAATTGAGTCACTACTGACCTAAATATAAAAGTAATATGGAATGGTTAGTTGTTGATGAAGAAAGTTATCCACATCAACTAAAGACCATTTGCAGAAAATGTAACTAATTTTCTGTTTTACCCTTGCTTTATTTAGTATGTTTTGATACTATTTACTTTATAATTTAGTCCACATATTAAAAAAACAAGGTAGGATAGAGGAAACATAATCATCACTACATACATTAGACCTAGAAAAGATTGTATTAAAAGACTGTACTAAATAAAAAAAGATTATACTAAATAGTCTCCGCATCTGGGGAGAGAATGAGTTTATTTGTATCAGAGATAGTCACCTTATTAGGTGGGAATATAGTTTTTGTTGCTATTGTTGTTTTATGTTTGGAAAACGGATGTATGTCCAGATACGGGGTGACGTCTCTCTCTTGCGGCTGCTCAAAATATTTTAAATACTCTTCTTGCTTTTGTTTCCTGTTTTGTAAATCATGTTTTCCCCAAGTGGAATCCCCCAAACTACATCTTTACAGACTCTCTTACAAATAGTGCAAACAGTTTTCTGATTTCAGCCATGAGGGAAAATAGGATCTGCATGAGTAATTCATTTTTTGGTGGTGTGAATGGCACCAGAGGTAGAGGGAGTGATGGAGGCTTCCTCTCTAACCCATGACATATGGTTTTGGAGTTAGTGCCAGTGGCAGATCTGTGGAGTAGTTCTAGAGTCTGTGGTGGTGACAAATGACAGCTCCCTGCTTAGTGCAGTTCTGTGTGTGCCTCAAGGTATCATTCCTGAAAGCTTTATCTGTTCTCCAACTCTCCCGAGGATCCTGTATAGGGGATCATATAGTGTGCCATTTGAACTAAGACACATTTGGGAATAAAAGGGGATGCTATTGATAATGTCAAGGATAAACTAGAACTGTACTGAACAGATGGGACACATAGTAACTCTAATACTGTGATTTACTTAATACATTTTGCTGCTTAAATTAGAATAGACTTACTTGTTTTTTACTAAGAACACTAACCAAAATACCATTAAATTTTTAGGATTATAAAATTAGTTAACAATATAAGTAGACCCTTTGTACTATATTGTGCCTGTAACACAGGGGAGAATATTCTATTCTACAATTCTATTATAAAGCAAATTCAGATTAATTCAAATTTATAGAATCTATTATATCAATATTAGTTGACTTAATGTAGCCATATGCTTGTTGCCTAAAGAACCATGACTGACACTGATGTTATATGTGGTTAATGAAGCCTAGGGAATGGAAACAAAATACAGTCATCCTTTGGTGTCTGCAAGGGATTGTTTCCAGGGACCCCCACAGATACCAAATCCACAGATGCTCACGACCCTTACATAAAGTGGCTTAGGGTTTGCATATCACCTATGGCACATCCTCCCATATACTTTAAATCATGGCTGGATTACTTACTATAATACTTAATACAATGTAAGTACTATGTAAACAGTTGCGTGCACATGGCTAATTCAACTTTTGCTCTTTGGAACTTCCCGGAAATTTTTTCCAAATATTTTCAATCCGTGGTTGGTTGAGTCCCCAGATGCCGAATCCAGGGATACGAAGAAATACAAAGGGCCAACTATATCTTGTCATGATGTTTTTATTATAAACAGTGATTCACTGACATACAGGAGAGTCAAGGTTGTTAAATGCACTGTTACTAGGACGGAACATATACTTTAAAAAATCTTTAAGAAATTTAAGATTATACTTTAAGAAATCTTTAATGCGTATAGCTATATGCATTTTGTTCCATGCTATAAATGTTTGCACTAAATGCTACTAAGGCCAGAAACCCAGGAAGAAACAAATACAGTCTCATTCATCATTCCAGTGTCTTCATTCAAACAGTTGGATCACTAAGTGAACAGTTACTGGCACTTTACTTATTCACTCAGCAATTCATATAGGCACTGGGCTGGTAGCTAAGAATACAGTGATGAGCAAAAAAGACATGATCCGGGGGGCAGGCGTCTAGTAGTCTCAAAAAGGAAATGCAGTCATCAAACTGTAATACAAATAAATATATGGTTACAAACCGTAGTGAGCACTATGCAGGAAATGCATATAGTATTCTGGGCCATAAGTTATGCAGTGAGTCAGGGGAGATCTATTGGAGCAGGTGGAATTTGAATGGACACCTGAAAATGACAAAACAATAACTAAGGGTGGGAGTTAGTGTAGGAGAAGAGGCTGCTCTAGACATAGAGAAAAGCGTGTAAAGGTCTATGGAGCAAAACTGGGCATGAATTTCAGTTCAAAGCACTGGAAGGAGACCTGTACAACAGGAGCTGACAGCAAGGAGAGTGAGACCACCGTGGACTCTTGGAGGTAGCTGGCACCACCCCAGGGCCCTGTGGACATGCATGGGAAGGAGGCCTTGCTGAGTCCTCTCCCCAACTCTGGAGAGCTGGGCCCTCCAGTAACAACTTGCAACAGAATACCAAGAACAGAAATTGGGTTCTGAGAGGATAGCTAGTGCAGAAAATCTACCTGAAACTGTAAAAAGCAAGGATATCAAGAGAGAAACCCAAGCCAAAGTCCTTGTGGGAAAGCCAAAAATTAGGAGTCCAGACACCAAATCATCAGCACCAAAGACAAGGGGGATGTTTAAAGAAAGACGTCAGATTGAACACATACATTCACCTATCCTTTCTCTCCCAAATTCCATAGCCTACCAAAAATTTTTTTCAATTTTTATTTATAAAGAATAATTGTGCTGAAAAACAAACAAACAAAAAATGTACCATCACCTGACCAGAAATTTGAGGAAGAAACAAAGTGGATGGGAAATTGAAGGGAAATAAGAGCCAATAAAATAAGAACAAATAAAAACCCCACCCAGCCTAAAACACAAACAGGTGAAAAGTACTTGAGTAAATTCATATTTTATAAGCAAAAATTGTTTAGAATCAAAATTACCATTGAAAGGGGCTATATTTTCACTGTACCCTTTTACATATTTATAATGTGCATTATGCGTGTATTAGTTGAATAGTTTCAGGAGGCCAGGGTCTGCTAGCAGGGTAGGACACCTGGGAAAACAGCCCTGGGCAATTGATCTCCAATTCATCCATTCTTACAGTAAGTGCTCAGGAATGTGCCAGGGTGGTCATGAGTTAGTTTGCATCTGGTGAACATTAGAAACATAACCAAAATCTCCAGAACAGTTAAGAGTGATCAAGAGTGAGTAAAAACCTCTGAGCAATAGCAAGAAAGACTTCTTAAAAACACTTGAGTTCTCTCTGTCAACAGATGATGCTACCAGGCAAGACACCCTTGTGGGAGATGACAGCCAGGTAAGTTTCCCCTCCAACAGGGAGATTGCGATTGTGCCTTCTGCCCCGCAGAGCTGTCTGGATATAGCAGCTTACATCTTTTCTATTTCCATTTAAGGAAGTTGTATTATATACCTGAAACTTTACTCTCTTCCAGTCAACACAAGCATCCTTATAAAAACTGTACAGCAACCTATTTCTTAAAAAATGAATAAATAAAAATTATCCTTGAAAAGCCCTTGAGAAAAGGCCACATTGCAGACAATCAAAGTATCTCTTAAGCATCCAGCACAAGTGATTTTCCTAAACATTGGAAAAGACTAATATTTCTTTGGTTAAACACCTGAAAAAATGCTTGGCTTACATTTAGAAACCATGCTATAAGGTACAAAGCTATGTCTTTAATCATCATTGTCATACTAAATGTGGTGAATGCTCTTACTACAAGAGGCACACGGATGCTAAATGTGATGGAAAGAACAGCATATTTACATCTCCCACCTGAGATTTGCTCCTTCTGGGACAAAACTGATTGAACAGAATGACAGGCAAAATCATCTGCCATATTTAAACTTCCGTTTTTCCTTATGTTTCCCCTATAATGTAATTGAATTATGGAAAATTAAGTGTGAATATAACATAACTCTACCATAAAAATAAGAGCCATTTCAGATATACTCTAAGGTTAAAGGCAACAAAAATGAAAAGTAGAGTAGCCTTGGCACAGTTGTCAGAGCAATTCATTAAACTGTGATCTTTGGATAAGCTACATAAGTCAGAGCTTTTTCTCTTCCCCTGAAAGTAGTAAAGGGTAGCTACTGCTGTTTCCCCCCAAAATCAAATAATCTGCTTGGAGCGTGAGTGTGATGAGTTTTTGAACTGGAGAAAGAAGAGCAGTGAGGTAACTACAAACCTCCATATTGATAGGAGAGAAAAGAAAAAAGCAAAGAAAAGAGATAAATCAGGCACTTGTCTCCAGGGCAATTTTTAAGATATTGTTCTCTAAGGTGGGTTTTCTGACACAAGAAAATCTAATTGGCACCAGAAAAGCAGTGAAGAATGCCAGATAATTTAAGATCCAAAAGAATGATAAGGGGCTTCCCTGGTGGCACAGTGGTTGAGAATCTGCCTGCCAATGGAGGGGACACGGGTTTGAGCCCTGGTCCGGGAAGATCCCACATGCCGCGGAGCAACTAGGCCCGTGAGCCACAACTACTGAGCCTGCGCGTCCGGAGCCTGTGCTCTGCAACAAGAGAGACCACGATAGTGAGAGGCCCGCGCACTGCGATGAAGAGTGGCCCCCGCTTGCCGCAACTAGAGAAAGCCCTCGCACAGAAACGAAGACCCAACACAGCCAAAAATAAATAAATAAATAAATAAATTATTTTTTTAAATGGAGGTTAAATTCACATCACATAAAATTAAAAAAAAAAAAGAATGATAGGGAACCCTGCCACCACATCCAAAATCAAGCTGTTCACAGACTTTTACCTAGTTACATGTCCTATTCAATCCCTAAAGAGCATTGAGAA
Organism: Eubalaena glacialis; assembly: GCF_028564815.1. Classification (NCBI taxonomy): domain Eukaryota; kingdom Metazoa; phylum Chordata; class Mammalia; order Artiodactyla; family Balaenidae; genus Eubalaena; species Eubalaena glacialis. The sequence continues at coordinate 90,723,936 of NC_083721.1, forward strand.
TCACTAAACATTTGTGAAAACAATTAGCAAAAATCAACCTAAGGAAAATTACTAATCAAACAAATAAGCAATCTTGTAAGTTAAAATATGTCTCTAGCAATGTTCCAGATATCTATTGCTGCATAACAAATCACCAACCTTGTAGCTAAACAGAACTATTTTACCATATTTCACCATTTTGGAGTCAAGGAATTGGATCGGTCTCAGTTGGGTGATTTTTCTATTTTATGCCATTGACTGAGGTCTCTTGGTTATACACAGCTGACAGATAAACTCATCTAGAGTTTGCAAGATAGACTGATTCACATGCTTGCTGCCTTGGTGGGGAAGTCTACAAGAATGGACTTAGTTGAAACTGCCAACCAGAGCACCTGTAAGTTGCCTCTAAACATGACAGTCTCAGGGTAGTCAAACTTCTTACCTGGTGGCTGGCTTCCCCAGAGCAAAGATTCCAAGAAACCCGAGTCGAAGCTGCAAGGAGTCTTAGGACCTAGTCTTGGAAATTCAAGAATATCACTTCTGCCCACATTCTAATGATCAAGAAAAACTAGGGCAAAGCCTGACTCAAAGGCAGAGAATTAGATTCTCTCACTGGGAGGAATAGCAAAAATATTGTGATCACGTTGAATCTACCACAGATGGACAGTTTCCACTTATGACCATGATGGAATAACTAGTACCAGTAAACAACTAGAAAACTCCGGCAGTAAACAACTAGAAAACTGGGAAAATGTATGAAACAGCTGTTTTCAGGTATTGGACAAAAAGCATGAAAGAGTATGATCTCTGAGAAAAGAGAAATAAATGAAGTGACCTCAACAGTCACCTGGCTTGCTGCCTAGAGGCACTTCCCAGAAATCAGTTTGAGGAGAGAAAACCTTAGCAGAGCACAGTGATGTTGATGAGCTGAGTAGACAGAGATTGAATTGCGGGAAGGCCAAGGTGACTGAAAATTGCAGAGCAAAGTACAAAAGAAAGGAGGAAACAATGCAGACAAATAGTCCCAGAAATATGCCTAAGGGCCCGTTGAAACATTGGCTGAATCCTAACTTCAGAGGATAGGAATCCACCATAATGGACAAACTAAAATTATGAGAAAAGTACAACAACAGTAGGATAAACAACTACTGAGTGAGTACAAAGCAGAAAGGTCTTTGACCAGTTGCAAAAGAAAAATTTTAAGTACCCAAAGCATTTGGTAGAGGTCCCTGGGAGGCCATGCCTTATGAGTAGGGCTAAATTAGCCTTAGAGCAGTGGTTCTCAACTGGGGGTGATTTTGCCTGCCAGGGGACATTTAGTAATATATAGAGATAGTTTTGATTGTTAAACCATTGGGAGAGTTTGCATCCAGTGGATAGAGGCCAAGGGTGCTACTAAAAATGCTACAATGCACAGGACAATCTTATTAAAAAAGAAAGAATTACCTGTTTCCAAATGCCAATAGTCTTGATACTGAGAAACCCTGATTAGAGTAAGACTACTTTAGACCTGAACTAACAAAGTTTTAAAACAAGCTTCAAATTGGTGAAGCTGATATGGCATTAAATACCAATTGCAATATCAATTCTACCAATCAGAAAAAAGATCTCTAGAGTCTTTAAATGAAACAACAAAATTAAAGAAAAACAAGAAAATTCAGCCTATTTTAAAATGTAATCACAATGTCCAAATTCAATTAAAAATTTTCTAAACATGCAAGAAGCAAGAAAATGTAACCCATACAAATGGGAGGGGAATAGAGTCACTAGAAATGACAGACCCAGAAATTACAGTAGTGATGGACAGAGAATTTAACACAGATATTATAAATATCATAAATATTTTCAAGGACTTTAAGGAAAATATTAACATAATGAAGAGAGAAATGGAAACTATGAAAGAGAACTGAACTTCTGAGCAAAAATATATGTGACGGCCGGTAATGACCCTGAGCACCGAGGAGGGACACCCAACGCAATGCCGCACGGGCTGAAAGAGCGTTCCCGGGGGAGAGTCATGGAGGGGACAACCCAGCACCCGCAGAGGACAGCTTCCTGCTGGGAGGATGGCAGAGAACCATCTACCTGGAGAAGAGTGATCCACCAGGCAGTGAATGATGTGGCCTCCATTTTCTTCAATAAATGATTTGGCAACTGTGGTCTGTGATGTATTTAAGACGTAAAACAGTTCAGACTTATCACCAGTTCCTCTGTCACCTTGAAATCAGTGGTGGGGCTGAGGGGGGATGGCAATTTCAAGTTGCCCAAGGGATGAATAATATGCACACTTCAGGGCTTCCCTGGTGGTGCAGTGGTTAAGAATCTGCCTGCCAATGCAGGGGATATGGGTTCCAGCCCTGGTCCAGGAAGATCCCACATGCCGTGGAGCAACTAAGCCTGTGTGCCACAACTACTGAGCCTGTGCTCTAGAGCCCACGAGCCGCAACTACTGAGCCCGCGTGCCACAACTACTGAAGCCCACGCGCCTAGAGCCCGTGCTCCACGAGAAGAGAGGCCACCGCAATGAGAAGCCTGTGCACCACAATGAAGAGTAGCTCGCCGCAACTAGAGAAAGCCCGTGCACAGCAACGAAGACCCAATGCAGCCAAAAATTAATTAATTAATTAATTTTAAAAATGCACACTTCACACCAAAAAAAAAAAAGTGAAAGTGCCACTGGATGAGCTTTTACGATTAGAAACTGCAGAAGAAATTATACCTAAAAACTACAAAACATTCTTGAGACAAATTAAAGAGGACTTAAGTAAATGGAGAGATATAATGTGTTCATGGATTGATTCAAATTACAGAAAAGTCTATGCAATCTAAACGTATTTATAGTTGGAGAAAGAAAATCAGTGGTTGCATGTAAACTGGAAGTAGTGGGAAGAAGGGATTTCAAAGGTGCACAAGGAATCCTTTATGAGTGATGGATATACTGACTTTCTTGACAGTGGTAATGGTTTCATGACTGTATACATGTTGCAAAACTTATCAAACTGTACTCATAAATATAGGCAGAGTATTGAATGTTAATTATACCCCAATTAAAACTATTAAAAATAATTGTTTTTAATAGTAATCTTCTATTTATTTATTTATTTATTTTTATGTTTATTTTTGGCTGTGTTGGGTCTTCGTTTCTGTGCGAGGGCTTTTTCTAGTTGCAGAAAGCGGGGGCCACTCTTCATCACGGTTCGCGGGCATCTCACTATCGTGGCCTCTCTTGTTGCGGAGCACAGGCTCCAGACGTGCAGGCTCAGTAGTTGTGGCGCATGGGCTTAGTTGCTCCACGGCATGTGGGATCTTCCCAGACCAGGGCTCGAACCCGTGTCCCCTGCATTAGCAGGCAGATTCTCAACCACTATGCCACCAGGGAAGCCCCTAAAAATAAATTTTTAAAAATTTGGCCAAACCTTTTTTTCCACATTTGATGAAAACTATAAACCCTTATATCCAAAAAGCTCAATAAAAACCAAACAGAATGACATACAGAAAATCACATCAAATGTTTTACACATGGAAATACACCACTCAGATCCACCTTCAAGGAAAGATTTGTTGTCCCAACTGTGAGAGTGCTGTCAGCAAACAGCATTTAGCTTTCAGGCCCTTCAGGGATTGCTTCAGCTGCAGAGAGCTGCCTCACCCCAGGTTACATCCTTCAGCTGGGGGCCCATATTTGATGATTGACCTAGGCGGAGGTGTCCAGAGCTCCTGGTGAGGAAAGCTAGGCATTCATCATAGCCTGATGTCCCTCTCTGCCCAATTCCTACTTAACCTGCCATCCTTCCACAGGTGTGGAGCCCATGGGCACTCCCTCATAAACAGTCTGAACCCTAAAGGCTACCTCAGAATATGCTTCCCAGAGAATCCAACCTGAAATGTCAAGGCACATCGTAATCAAATGGCTATAATCCAAAGATAAAGAAAAATTCCTAAAAGCAAACAGATAAAAGACACATTACATACATAATTTTTAAAAGTCTACTGACTCCTCACTAAAAAAAATGCAAGCCATACAACTATCAAATCATTATATTGTATACCTGAAACTAATATGTCAATTATATATATTTTTTAAAATGCCAGCCAGAAGACAAGGGAGCAACGCCCTTAAAGTATTTAAAGAAAAAAAATGTTCGAACTAAAATTCTATATCCAGTGAAAATATCCTTCCAAAATTAAGGCAAAATAAAGACTTATTCAGAAAAACAGAAGATGAGGTACACCAGCAGACCTACACTGCAAAAAAAATGACAAAGGAAGTTCTTTAAGTGGAAACAAGATACTACCGGATGGAAAGGCTTGAAGAGTGGGAGAAATGATAAATAAGAGGATAGATACTATGTAAAACTCTTGTTTTCTTCTTGTTTTTAGTTTATTTCTGTGATAACTGATTATTTAAAGGAAAAATAATAACATTGTACTCTGGGTTTAAAACATGTAGAATGTATGACAACAATAGCACAAAGGACAGGAGAGAAGCAATAGAAGTGTATGGTTATAAGATTTGTGTAATATGTGGCAGCCAGCTTCCAAGATGCCTCTCAGTTGTCTTCATCTTCTGATATTCATGTGATTGTGTGGCACCCTCTCACTCTGAACCAAGTGACCTGGGTGACCAATAATTTTCTGTCACTTCTGAAGTTAAATGATGGAAGACATTGTGGGTTCCAGCTTGTTATACTTGTTCTGAGGGAAGGTTTCCCATAACATGGGACACTCAGTCAGCCATGTAGAGTAACCCCTCTGGAAAAGAGCTAAGTCTACCCACAACAATCAACACCTCTTGCCAGCTATGTGAGTGAGCCACCATGGAAGCATCTTCTCCAGCCCTAAAACAGCCTTCAGAGACTGAGATGATATTTTGACTGCAGCCTCAGGAGAGGCCCCAAGGCAGAAATGCTCAGTTAAGTCACTTGCAGTTTCCTGACCCACAGAAACTGTGAGAGATTTTTCTTTTAATGTCTATTGTTGTTTTTAAGCCACAAAAATTCCCACTCATTTTATAAGTATTATGCTGATATCAAAACCAGATAAGAATATCACTCAAGGACTTCCCTGGTGGCGCAGTGGTTAAGAATCCAGCTGCCAATGCAGGGGACACAGGTTCCTATGCAATCCCTAACAAATTACCAATGGCATTTTTACAGAACTAGAACAAAAAATCTTAAAATTTGTATGGAGACACAAAAGACCCCAAATAGCCAAAGCAGTCTTGAGGGAAAAAAACGGAGCTTGAGGAATCAGACTCCCTGACTTTAGACTATACTACAAAGTGACAGTAATCAAGACAATATGGTACTGGCACAAAAACAGAAACATAGATCAATGGAACAAGATAGAAAGCCCAGAGGTAAACCCACGCACCTATGGTCAACTAATCTATGACAAAGGAGGCAAGGATATACAATGGAGAAAAGACAGTCTCTTCAATAAGTGGTGCTGGGAAAACTGGACAGCTACATGTAAAAGAATGAAATTAGAACACTCCCTAACACCATACACAAAAATAAACTCAAAATGGATTAGAGACCTAAATGTAAGACCAGACACTATAAAACTCTTAGAGGAAAACATAGGAAGAACACTCTTGGACATAAATCACAGCAAGATCTTTTTTGATCCACCTCCTAGAGTAATGGAAATAAAAACAAAAATAAACAAATGGGACCTAATGAAACTTCAAAGCTTTTGCACAGCAAAGGAAACCATAAACAAGATGAAAAGATAACCCTCAGAATTGGAGAAAATATTTGCAAACGAATCAACAGACAAAGGATTAATCTCCAAAATATATAAACAGCTCATGCAGCTCAATATTAAAAAAACAAACAACCCAATCCAAAAATGGGCAGAAGACCTAAATAGACATTTCTCCAAAGAAGACATACAGATGGCCAAGAAGCACATGAAAAGCTGCTCAACAGCACTAATTATTAGAGAAATGCAAATCAAAACTACAGTGAGGTATCACCTCACACCAGTTAGAATGGGCATCGTCAGAAAATCTACAAACAACAAATGCCGGAGAGGGTGTGGAGAAAAGGGAACCCTCTTGCACTGTTGGTGGGAATGTAAATTGATACAGCCACTATGGAGAACAGTATGGAGGTTCCTTAAAAAACTGAAAATAGAATTACCGTATGATCCAGCAATCCCACTACTGGGCATATACCCGGAGAAAACCATAATTCAAAAAGACACATGCACCCCAATGTTCATTGCAGCACTGTTTACAATAGCCAGGTCATGGAAGCAACCTAAATGTCCATCGACAGACGAATGGATAAAGAAGATGTGGTGCATATATACAACGGAATACTACTCAGTCATAAAAAGGAACGAAATTGGGTCATTTGTTGAGACGTAGATGGATCTAGAGACTGTCATACAGAGTGAAGTAAGTCAGAAAGAGAAAAACAAATATCGTATATTAACGCATATATGTGGAACAGAAAAATGGCACAGATGAACCAGTTTGCAAGGCAGAAATTGAGACACAGATGTAGAGAACAAATGTATGGACACCAAGGGGGGAAAGTGGCGGGGGGGGGGGTGGGGGTGGTGGTGTGATGAATTGGGCGATTGGGATTGACATGTATACACTGATGTGTACAAAATTGATGACTAATAAGAACCTGCTGTATAAAAAAATAAATAAAATAAAATTCAAAAATTAAAAAAAAAAAAAGACTCCACCTGCCAGTGCAGGGGACACGGGTTCAATCCCTGGTCTGAGAAGATCCCACATGCTGAGAAGCAACTAAGCCTGTGCGCCACAACTACTGAGCCTGAGCTCTAGAGCCCACAAGCCACAACTACTGAGCCTGCATGCCACAACTACTGAAGCCCTCGCGCCTAGAACCTGTGCTCCACAACAAGAGAAGCCATCACAATGAGAAGCCTGCGCACCACAACGAAGACTAGCCCCTGCTCGCCGCAACTAGAGAAAGCCCATGCGCAGCAACGAAGATCCAATGCAGCCAAATTAAATTAATTAATTAATTTTTTAAAAAAAAGAATATCACTCAAAAAGAAAACAGACCGATATCCCTCATGAACATAGATACAAAACTCATAAAGAAGTACATTTCATAATTGCAAAGAAGTACATGTGGGGTTTATACCATGAATATGTTTAACAATTGAATATGTGATTATAAAATATCTGAGAAAAGCTGTATGATCATACCAATATATGCAAAAAAAGAATTTGATAAAATCTAACACCTATTCATGATTTTAAAATAATAATTCAATAAACTAGAATTTAGAAGTTTAGAGAGAAGGAAACTTCCTCAATTTGCTAAGGATATTTATAAAAAGCTGCAGGTAGCATTATACTCAGTGATAAAAGATTTAATGTTGGGCATCCCTGGTGGCACAGTGGTTAAGAATCTGCCTGCCAATGCAGGGGACACGGGTTCGAGCCCTGGTCCGGGAAGATCCCACATGCTGCGGAACAACTAAGTCCATGCACCACAACTACTGAGCCTGCACTCTAGAGCCCGCGAGCCACAACTACTGAAGCCCGCGCGCCTAGAGCCCATGCTCCACAACAAGAGAAGCCACTGCAATGAGAAGCCTACTCACCACAATGAAGAGTAGCCCCCGCTCGCCACAACTAGAGAAAGCCCACGCACAGCAATGAAGACCCAACACAGCCAAAAATAAATAATTAAAATAAATAAATTTTTTAAAAAAAAGATTTAATGTTTTCTCCAAGTTTGTTTAAAAAAAAAGCTAAGATGACTGCTCTTACAACTTCCATTCAACAGTGTACTAGGGGATTCTAACTTGGTACAGTAAGGCTAGAGAATAAAAAGCATATAGATTAGAGAGGAATAAGTAAAATTTCCGCTATGTGCAGATGACATAATCAGGTATATAAAAAATCTGAAGGAATTTCAAAAAAAATGACTAATAAGTTAATTTAGCATAGTTATAAAATGCAAGGTCAGTATACAAAATTCACTTGTATTTATATATACTAGCAACAAGTAATTAGAAAATAAAATGTAAATAATACGATTTAAGGTAGTCAAAACAAGTAAAATACTTAACAAAGTATATGCAAGACCTACATCCTGAAAACTAGAAAACATTGCTAAGAGAAATTAGAGAAGTCCTAAATAAATGGAGAGATATACCATGTACATGCTTACGAGACTAAATACTGTTACGATGTAAATGCTCCCCAAAGTTATTTGTAGATTTAGTGCAATCTCAATAAAAAATTCAGCAGCTTTTTTTGCATAAATTGACATACCAATTCTAAACTTACATGGAAATGCAAAAGACCAAGAATAACCAAAGGGATTTTGAAAAATAAAATTAGAAGACATATACTACCTGATTTTAAGACTTACTATAAAGCAAAAGTATGATGTTGGTATGAAGATAGACATTGGGATTAAAGAAACAATCAAAAACCCAGAAATAGACCTAAACATATGTGGTCAGTTCATTTTTTACAAAGGTGCCCAAAAAATCCCATAGAGAAAGGATAGTCTTTTCAAAAAATTTGCTAAAACAACTGGACATCCATGTTTCCAATTGGGGGAAAATAAAAGAAGTTTGGATAACTCCTTGCATCATATACAAAAAGCACTAACTATAGAAGGAAAATTATAAATTATACTTCTACAAAATTAAAATTTTCTATTCTTCAAAAGGCACTGCTTTTCAAAAAACACTGTTAATAAAAAGTTAAGCCACAGACAGGAAAAAACTTTCTGTAACACATATGAAGGACTTGTAACCAGAAGGTCTACAAGTCAATAAGAAGACAAATGATTCCATTTAAAAATGGGTAAAAGGTATCCCAAGGAAGATATGTGAATGGCCCCAAAGTCCATGGAAAGATGCACAACACCATTACACATTAGGGAAATGCATATTAAATCCATAATTAAATACTACTATATGCCCATTAGAAGGGCTAAAACATAAGCCTGACAATAACAAATGTTGATGAGGGTGTAGAGCAAATGGAAGACTCATACATTGCTGGTAAGAATGCAAAATAGTACATCTACTTCAGAGTACCATTTGGCAGATTCTGATGAAGTTAAACATATATTTATCATAAACCTAGCAATTCCACTCCTTGGAATTTACCTAAGACACATAAAAGCATATGTCCACACAAAGACTTGCAAGTGAGTGTTCATAGTAGCTTCATAGCCTCAAACAGGAAAGAACCCAAATGCCCATCAACTGGTAAAGCAATAAACAAACTGTAACACACCCAAATAATGGAATACTACTCAAAAATAAAAAGAACAAACTACAGCCATATGTAACAACATGGATGAATCACACAAACATTATGGCTAACAGAAAAACTAAATATAAAAGACCATATATTATACGATTCTATTTATGTGAAATTATAGAACATGCAAAACTAATCTACAGTGATAAATTTCAGACCAATGGTTGCCTGGTGTGAGGAAAATGGGGGAGTATTGACAGCTCCAAGGCACAAGGAAATTTGGAGGTGATGAAAATGTTCTGTATCTTGATTGTAATAGTATATATTCTATACACATGAGTATATGCATTTGTCAAAATCCATCTAACTACCCAAAATACGACTATTTTGTTGTATGTACCTTATACCTCTAAATAAAGTTCATTTTTTAAAAATAAAATCTGTATTTATAAATGAAAAAGCGTGTCTCTGAAATTAAGTTCAAAAGGTGGGATAAATATGTAATAGACTCAACTGAAGATCAAATCAGTGAGCTAAAAGATCAAAAGCCATGTTTCTTAACCCAAAAGGACACGGCAATATTATGTATTATAGAATAGTTTGATATTTCAGATAATTAAAAAGTTCTAGCAATCATTAACAGGAATTATATAAAGAGGAAATAGAGAGGAAGAATGGGGAATTTTCTAGAAGAAAAATACAATTTCCCAGAGCTGAAGAAAGTCAAAGGGCTTCACACTATGAGTACCACAGGCTGCAGAAAAATCAGGACAAATGAAAAAAAAATTGTTTTAATACCAACACAAATACTGGTAAAATTTTAGTATTCTCAGGAAAACAAGAAAATTCTAAAAATTTTAAATACCGAACAATCTACAAAGAAACGAGGATTGATTGGAATCAGATTTTTACATTGGAAACACTGATTGTTAGAAGGTAATATAGCACTGGCTTTCATATTCCGAGAACAAAAATGATTTATAGTCTAAAATTTTGAACCAAGTCAAGCTAGCATTTACTTCTGAGGGTAGAATAAAGATATTTTCAGACGCACACGAACTCAGAAAATTCATCCTCCTGAGACTTTTCCTGAAATACCTTGGATCTTTTCACTTCTTTCCATCTCAGCTTGGCTTACTGCTACCTCCTCTCTCTGCCTCTGGTCTTGCCCCATCCCATATCTGTTTCTTTTTGCAGCTGGGGGGATGTTTAAAAGGCAGATCTCATCATTTACTCCTAACGTAAAACCGTTCACTGAATTTCTTCTCCACACTCATCTCCAGCCACTTTCCTTTCCTTCCAGCTACTCGGGGTCTCCTGAGAGTCCTTCCTTCTCTCCCGTTTCTCCCTGGGCTAAAGTCTTCGGTCTCTAGAATGTACCATGTTCCTTCTGATTGCCTCTACTGAGAATGCTCTTCCCCTGGCTCATTCCTCATCTTCCTTCAGGTCTTTCTTAGTCTTGATATCATTTACTTAGAAAAGTGTTCCATGGGGCCCCACTCCCATCCCTGTTCTTCCATCAGATTAGGTTTGACTCCTTCGTTATTGACCCTAACACCACCTGTTATTTTACTTATAATTACAGTAATTGTATTATACAGACATAACTTTGTGTAACTATTTGTATAATTATTTTGTATAATCTGTATAATTATTTAATGTCTTTTTTCCCAGTAGACAGTCTCATTCCACCCACAGCTCTGTGAGTGAGAATGCTGTCTGTCCCTAATATTTGTTCTTCACTTCCCTAGTAACAGACAAGATTTTCCAGTCTCCCCTGGCTGTGTGGCTAAGTCCTGGCTACTGGGGTATAAGCACAACTTGTGGGTTGTGCTCTTAAAGGAAACAGGTTTGATCCTCATTTCACCTTTCTGCTTGCTCGTAAGCCATCATAAATCTTACTACAGTCAAAATCTTAGGGACAGAGGATCAATAAGGCACAAACAAGTATCCCTGACTCCAAGGGGGCCACCTCATACCAGTCCTGGAATAATGTTCTTAAAATGTCACATGAATGAAAAAAGAAAAATACTCCAGATTCAATTGTCAGACCCCCAGCCTCCTTCCTGAGAAATACTGCTCCTTCCGCCAAAGAAACAACTCTAAAATTGCCTCTTGTTTCACTTATGATTTCTTATATGCTTTTTCCTTTCACTCACAGGTACCATAAATATTTATTATATTCAATGATCTACTTATATAATATTTCAATGTTTTATTTTCCAGTTATCTAGATGCCCTCTATAAGACCCACTGTTTCCACATTATCGATCTTAAATTATAATGGGGAAAGAAGATGTAACTGCAAAATACCTTCTTACGAGTTATATTTGGAGTCCTAAAAGTGTCCTCACCTCAAGGAGAGATAGGATATCCATGCCGAAATAAGCAAAATTCAAGTCAGTGTAGAAAGGTCTTATTGTATCTTGAGTTTCAAGGGCCATTGGCAAGGACAGCTCACACAGATGTAGCAGTCAGTTGTATAGGTGTAAATATCTCTGGACAATTGCAGTAGCCTCTTAATTGATCTACCTGCTTCCACTATGTACCCCTCAAATCTGTCTGCCAAAACAATCTGTCTAAAATGAAAATCTGATCATGTCACCTTCCCTGCTCAAAATCCTTCTTTGGATTTCCATTGTTCTTGGGATAAACACCAAAATCCTCACTGTGGCTTACGAGCCTCTTCAGGATCCTCTGTTACGTTCTTCTCATGCCTCCCTCTCCCCTGCTCTCTGAGTGACAGCCACATTTGCCTTTCTTCAGTTCACTCCAAAGCCCTGCCTCCTTCCCTCTACTCAGGATGTTCCTTTTGCTTGAAATATTCTTTCCCCCATCATGCCTCCCTCGACTTACTTAACTACTACTCAAATGTCACATTTTGGGGGAAGCAAGCCTTGCCTGAATCTTCAGACTTACTCACATTCCCCATTCTATACATGTATACTCTTCTACTTTTTCATAGAACTTATACAGTTGTAATTAATTTATCTATGTGTAAACGTATTTGGTTTTTTGTTTCTCTGTTTGGTCGTGCCACGTGGCTTGCAGGATCCTAGTTCCCCGACCAGGGATCAGACCTGTGTCCCCTGCAGTGGAAGCGCGGAGTCCTAACCACTGGACGGCCAGGGAATTCCCTTAATTTTTATTTTTAATTTTTATTGAAATATAGTTGATTTACAATGCTATGTTAGTTTCAGATGTACAAATAAGCATATTTGATTCAAGTATCTCTCCTTTATTGGCTACAAGTTTCATGAGAGCAAGTACCATGTCTATTTGGCACACGATTATATCTCATGACTTTTGAGGGGACTTAATAAACATTGGTTGAATAAAATGAATGAATGAATAGGATATGATTTGTAGGTAAGGGTAAAAGTCACTCCTGCCTGTCTTTTCTAACAGCTTGCTATTAGGGCCTGGAATTCTTTTTATTGCTTTAATCTAGCATGGATTAAGGGTTTCTAGGATTTGATTGTTGAGCCTGAAATATATGCTTATCAGGCTCTATTTCCATCTATAACTACAAACCAGAAGCAATGTGAAAGAACAATGCCCCTGTGGAAACACCTACTGTGTACATAATGTTCTGGGGTTGCAAACTCAAGTGTGGAAAGGGGAGAGAGAGGCTTGCTGGAGGGGAGGTAGCATGGTGTGGTACTTAGGAGCTCAGACTTTCCAGCCCGACTCTCTGGTTTTGAATCTCTGTCCCATCACTTATGAGCTATTGCTCATAGGCAGTTTTCTGTCCTCTCTGTGCCTCAGTTTTCTCATCTATAAAATGGAGCTAAATATTGTGTGCCTCATAGGATTAAAATGATTCAGTGAGTTAGTATTAATAAAGCACTTAGAAGAAGCATGACAGAGGACAAGTGTTTGTATATGTGTTTGTAAGTAAAACATGTTACATGGGAGATACGGCTCCCAGATAAGTAAAAACAAGTCACTAGTCACAACAGTCAAGTATAAATAAATGCAACTTCAGAGGATATAGATCAGGTCTACCCCCTTCTCACCACCCTCAGCACACTGCTTTGGGTTAAGGAATTGTGCCCCTCAGGCATTTCTTGTTGTATACAGTTGTCATATATAAACAGGGAGCTATTTCACCACAGCCAGTCTTAGCAAGGTCCAAGTGCAAGGCCTGAGATGATTCATTTTAATAAACAGAGGTGGGAGAGAAGTAGTTCATTTAAACTAGCGAATATTTACTGAGAATGGTGGAGGCTGGCCAGCTGTTCCCCTTTACGCATGCTCTCGGCCTCCTTGGTGCATGGCTGGTCTGCACGGTGCAGGCCCATTGCACCTAGAAAGTGACCGTGAAGAGCTCTCCTCAGTAGATTGTGAGCAGAGTGAGGGGTGGCACTTTTGGGCCCTGGCAATAAAAGCAGGTGTTCCACTCTCCTGTACCCGCTCTCTGAGGATGTGCTGGAGTACTCAGACTTCCTGCGTGGGGCAGAGCACCTCCCCTAATTCCAATCCAAGGTTTCTCTTTGTGATGGGAGTTTAAATTGGAGCCTTAGTTATTTCAATGGGACCTCATTACCGAGAAGCTTGATGAATGGCTTCATACTTAAAACTAGCCTTGCTATTGAAGCTATAGATTGCTATTAGACTGTTATATGAGCAAAAAATAAACTTTTATTGTTTATTTCATTTATAAACCACTGAGACTTGGGGGCCGTTTGTTACAGCAGTTAGCCTACTCTGACCAACACCCAAAGACTGGGCCAGGCACTCTGATTATGTAACTCAATTTCGATTGAGATTTCCACGTCCATTGTAATCCAGATATGCTGTTCAAGTGTATACAGTTGTCATATATAAACAGGGAGCTATTTCACCACAGCCAGTCTTAGCAAGGTCCAAGTGCAAGGCCTGAGATGATTCATTTTAATAAACAGAGGTGGGAGAGAAGTAGTTCATTTAAACTAGCGAATATTTACCGAGAATGGTGGAGGCCTTCCTCCACTGGGAATGGTGGGAACGGCCTTCCCCAAGATTACTGTGATGTCTGTGAAGTTGTATTATTCTGCTCATCTCTGCAACTGATCTGTTGGTTCTGCAGAATTAGAAGAACTTACTTATGCTATTTCTCAAGCGCTTTCTTTATCCCCAGCAGCATCAACTAAATATGAAATGCAACCTTGGCTCAATTTCCACCTCCCTCCCCCTGCAAATTCCACTCTCACAGTACTCTTGTCGTTCGGTTGACTTTACTGAAGGTGGGAGTGCAGTGAGACAGGGCAGGCATTCACCTTGTACCTTCCATGGAAACTCAAAGAGAACAGCGGGCCTTTTTTCCTCAGTCTTTTAACTCTACCCCACCCCATAAAACTACAAGACATAATCTTCCACCTTACTGCAATCCTTTTTTCTTCTCAACCCTCTGCCTCAGCCTGCCCCTAATTTGAGAACATCACATTTTTCTCCCCTGCATATGTACTTCAGCAGTTTTGATTTAATGAAATTCACTTCTAAACCTTAACTTATTCTAGTCCCATCTTTGTGATGCCAAACCCATTAAGGTCATCTTCAGTGCAAAAGGGCGCTCCGTGTTTCAAGATCCTTTCACAGAGACACAAAAAATACACAATCGCTCCCACAGGAGATTTATAGTCTCGTGGAAAAGATAAGACAAATATACAAATAATTATAAATCAGAGTATAATATTACACCTCACCAGCCAGGCTACTTCGTTCACACCCCACAGGATTCTGGGGGAAAGGAGCAAATCTGGCGTGGTTCCTCGCCACATTGTCACTCACAAACATCTCTCAGCTTTCGGGGAATTAAAAATTGTTTTCCCTCACAAAAGGGGAAAGACCTTTGGTCTACAGCTTTTTAGCTTCATGACAGTCTTCTCTCTCCTGTGAAGACAGAATTAAATCCTAACTCTCTGTGCTAACCCCTCAAATAGTAAATGGAGGCTACAAAGACAATTCTAATTCAAGGTTTCTTTTTGTTGTGTGAGCTTAAATTGGAGCCCTGGGGTTATTTTAATGATACTTCGTTGCTGAAGAATATTACGAATGGTTTTATATTTGATACTAGTCTTGTTATTGAAGCTATAGATAAATGACTCTCAGTAATAGTAAGCTTTGATGCTTCAGTTCTGGGATATTACATTTTAAATAAAGTTCAAGGCAGAAAACAACTCAGCACCTTAAAAGTCTTCTAGAATAGTTTGATTTCATCATATTACTGATTCTGAGCCAAATGGTTTATTGTATCAAATGATATAAATAGGAGTGCAGAAGAGGATAATGAGCGATTATAATCATCCATTACAGGGCTGATGTTTGATAGAAAGCATTAATTCATTTTCATTGTTAAGTGTCCATTGAAAATGCTATCCTATCATAGTAGTATGAAATAGGTACTATCATAGTAGTATGATCCCTGAATAAAAGGCTGGTATTATTATTAGAATCTCATGGCTAAACCTGTCTTAATTGATAAAATAATAAAACTTTGTTCACTTAAGATAATACATTTTCAGGTCTCAAAACACTTGTTTTTTCTTTTGTTTTTTAAACATTAATAGATATAATTTTCATTTTACTATAGTCATAAAGAAAAGTCAAATTCCATTAACTATTTACTTTTAAAATATAACATAGACTCTAAGTTTCTTCTCTGAATCACTGGCTTTATTCCTTTTATGCAGGAGATGAAAGCTTAATGAGAAATTGAGGTGAGTTAGAAATATTTTGTCTACATTTATTTAAGAATGAAAAATGAGGGAATTCCCTGGCAGTCCAGTGGTTAGGACTCCGCACTCGCACTGCCAAGGGCCCAGGTTCGATCTCTTTTAGGGGAACTAAAATCCCACAAGATGCAAGGGGCAGCCAAAAAAAAAAAAGAATGAAAAATGAAAATACTACATATGATTTCTAAGCCTTCCATATTAGCTCCATTGAATTGATTTTCAAAAACAGCTGAAAACAGGTCGTAGATGAACCCTGTGTTCTAAATTATTATTGGTTGACTGGCTGTACCTTTGAATCAGTATATTATGTTTTACTCTCCCAGAAACAGGCTGAATCTCAATAAAACTTTTATGTTAGCATGCTCCCCACAGAGATAGAGTTGGACCTGCCAACTGCGTGTATATTTTTCTAGCATCTATAAGTCTATCTGAAATAAAATCATAGATTTTCAGAACCTCAAGTGACTTTGGACTCTTCAATTATAATCTAAACAGCCCACTTGCCATTTGTCAGACGGCATCTGTTTGAACACCAAGAAAAATCTTAATTAGGCTTGGAAAAATAATAAAATCTTATTTTTCAAAATCAACATTTAAATAAATTGAATAAGAAGTGAGCTAATAAGAAGTAACAGAAGTGAGATTATTATTTTGGTTTTAATTTGCTTTTAAAAAATGACTCAAGAGCTTTGCTTTTTTTAACTAACTTAAGCTTAACCTTGTGCTGTTACACACAAATTTCTTGGGCTGCAGTGAAAACTGCATGAGGCCTGGGGTGGTGAGAAGGGGAGCAAAAAGGATGAAGGAGAGAGGCCCTGAGTGATGATAACCTGGTCTAGTGGGTACCAACCTGCAATGCATCAGAAGCTTTTAGGGAGTTTTTGAAAATGCAGATTCCCAAGTCTTGCCCTAGAGATCTAGATTCGGTAGTTGTAAGTCAAGACCCAGAAATATATGTTAAATTTCTCAGGTAATTCAGGTGATCAGTTGACCTGTTGCATCTCATTTTAGTCTAGTTTCCCATTTTTGAGTATCTGAACATGGCTTCCACAAGATTAACGAGTAATCAGAATTGAGATTTAAATCCAACTATCCATATCCCATGGATAATAAGTAATTATTCTAATCAGTAACCAGAATTGAGATTGGAATTCATATCCTATACATTCCCATATCCATGTTCCTTTCGTATTACTGTGTTTGAGGAAGAGAAGAATGAAGGGACCATGGGCTGAACGCTGAGAACCAAACGCCTGGCTACATGCTTTTTACCTTAGCTAGTCCTGGTATCTGTTCAGATGAATTTGATTCGGCAGTTCCACTTAGACTAATTACGATAGTGGAAAATTAGAAACAACTTAATTGACCAACAATAAGATATTTGATACATAAATCATAGTAGATAGTTACAGTACAAGGGAAAATCTGTGGCCTTTAACAAAGATGGTGTAGACATATACTTTGGACATGGAAATATATTCACAATATATATACATACACAGAAAAAAATTCTGAAGGTTATACCTCAAAGTGTTAGTGGTTTTCTCAGTGAGTGGTTTTCTCACACAGTAGTAGTAAGATCATGGAAATTTTTTCAAAAGTTTGCTAATCACATGTCACATATTTTGACAACAATCACATATTGGTTGTAATCAACATATATACACAAAACACTCACATACAAATCCAGAGGTTGTATGGCTTTGGAGGCAACATGTTATAGTTCAGTGATTCTGTTGAACCAAAGTTCAGACCAGCAAGAGTAAAAATGAGAAGGTTGCAGGCTTTTTCCTTGAGACACTTTTCTCTGGGCTCTTTTTTTGTGTGTTCTATAAAACTGAAATAAAATTATGCATAATGTATATATTTAAATAAACTGTATTTGTTGATGGTCTGTGTTTGTGTTTAAGACTCTTCCATAGTTCCTAGCATGTAAATGTTAGCATCACAATAAATGTTACTTTCCCTTTCCCTTAGGGATTTGATTGGTAGTTTAGAAGGGGCTATAATAATACATGTATAGCAGGTTTTTTATAGCAGGAAAGGAGTTAGATTCTGTAATTGACCTAATATTAGATCTACAGTTACACCAAAGACCTTGCCTTCTACTGTGTTTATTAATAATTTAGCTATAGTGGTGTACAAAGGAAGTGGTGTGTATTTACAGAGAAAATATTGAAACCTCAGTTGAAGATAAGGTTATACGGTCTGGCAATAAAAATGTGTGCATGGGTAATATATTACTACCTTTTCCGTGTTGACTGCAGCTCTAGTGAGTCAAAGGTGGTTATTTCCTCTACAAGACAGGGTTGTTATGGAAAGGGCATTTGCTGATTTCATGATTCTAATCTTGTCTCTGCTACTGACTAGTGTGATCTTGGGTAACAGATAAATGTTAAGTTCAGGGTTCAAAACAAATCTGACACCCTCTATAGAATGTGCCCGACTTAAATGTGTGTCTATCTACACAATTGTAAGTATATGTTTATGTATGTGATATGTATCCATAAGCTATATATACAAAGTTCTTATAATATAGTCTTAAGCTAAGAATTTCAGAGTCCATAAACTAGACTTATCACTCTTTTATAGGCCATCTAAAAATAGATGATATCTTTTGTTAAGTCAGATGCCCTGGAACATTAAAAATTAAGCATTAAAAATAGAGGGATGACAGCACAGGTACTTTTCATAATCCCTGCTTCTTACTGCCTTAGGACTTTTCTGCTAGTTTTCTAGTGGTGAGTACATCATGCTGAGGCACAAGGCAAATGGTTGGGCTGGGAATATGATTTGGTTATGTTGGCTCCCTGTTTTGAGAGTATAGCTCTATATACCCTTAAGGTATCTGGTGTATTCCAGGCTCATGGTCCCAATAGTGGTAATAACTATTATTCATTCAGTGCTATTGTTTGTAAAAAATATTTTACATGCATTAACTCATTTACTCTTAATTTTTTTGATGAGGAAATGAGGCACTGAAAGGTTAATTAACTTGCCTAAGGTTACTCAGCTAGTGAGAGGCAGAGCCAGGACTCAAAACACTGATGCTAGAATCATACCCTTAACAATTCTCTGCACAGCCTCCTCGATAGGATGACTGCCAAGTTCCATGAGGAGAGAGGCTAGGACTCTTGTATTTTTATTTTATTCACAGAGTCTGGTTCTGGGTATGTATTAAATAAATATACCTAAATAATGAATAAATGATATTGGTATTCTTCAAATCAGTTGCAAATGATTTGTTTTGAATGATAAAGTACCAAAACTTTGAAGTGTCAACTTAAAAAAAAAAATAGAGCAGAATCAAGGTTGACTGGGAAGTGGTATCATTCTTTACTGATCTGCCTTTTTTTTTTTAAATTAATTAATTATTTATTTATTTGGCTGTGTTGGGTCTTTGTGGCATGTGGGATCTTTCGTTGTGGCAAGCAGGCTCTTCGTTGCGGTGCATAGGCTTCTCTCTAGTTTGTGGTGTGCAGGCTCTAGAGCACGCAGGCTCACTAGTTGCATCTTACGGGTTTAGTTGCCCTGCAGCATGTGGGATCTTAGTTCCCCGGCCAGGGATCAATCCCACGTCCCCTGCATTGGAAGGCAGATTCTTAACCACTGGACCACCAGGGAACTCCCTGATCTGACTTTTGGTATTGTAATAAACAAGCCCAAATATCTCAGTGACCTAACACATTACAACATGTCCACTGTAGGCTGAGCAAGTTGGCAGGGCAGCTGTTCTCCGTAGAATGCCTCAGTACACAGGCTGCTTCCATGTGCCCCACCATGCCAATGTAGGGCTCAGAAAAGAAGCTGCAAGGTCAAGCAGTATGCACCTCAGCCTGAAATGACATGTAAATGACCTTTCACTTCCACTCAGAACTTATTGGCCAAAACTAGTTACACAGCCCCAACTAATCACATGGGATCTGATCAGTGTGTCTTCTGTGTTCCGAGCAGAGAACTGGATATAGGTAAGCCCTAGGGATGTCTTCCATAGAGAGAAAGGAGTGGGCATTTAGTAGGTGCTGGAATTTCTTATAACATTAGAAAGCTCTGTTAAAATGTGCCTTACTGACCAGTTTTGCCTTAGGGGTAGGAGAGAAATAAGAAGTGTGATGGCATAATTAAAAAGGCACAGGGAGGGACTTCCCTGGTGGCACAGTGGTTAAGAGTCCGCCTGCCAATGCAGGGGACACGGGTTCGAGCCCTGGTCCGGGAAGATCCCACATGCTGCGGAGCAACTAAGCCCGTGCGCCACAACTACTGAGCCTGTGCTCTAGAGCCCGCAGCCTGTGCGCCTAGAGCCGGTACTCCACAGCACGAGAAGCCACCGCAATGAGAAGCCCGTGCACCGCAAGGAAGAGTAGCCCCCGCTCTCCGCAACTAGGGGAGGCCGGCGCACAGCAACAAAGACCCAACTCAGCCAAAAATTTATTTATTTATTTATTTATTTATTTATATGAAAAGTTATTTTAAAAAGGCACAGGGAGAGGATGTTATCATGTCTCCTTTCTGCGCAGGAGTTGGAGAATTTGTACAGAGTTTGTCATATGCACACACAGAATGAAGAAAATTACCTAACCATATACAAACAAAACATTTTCAATGAGTTAAAGAGCTAAATGTTAAAAAAAAAAAATCTGCAAACATATAGGAGAGTGTCTTTATTTCCTTAGGCTAGAGAAGCCCATCTTAAGCAAGACACAGTATAAAACCTATGGAGGAAAAAGACTGATTTTTAACTACAGAAAAACTAAAACTTCTCTTTGACAGAAGACGCTGCAAACCAAGTTGAAAGAAAGTCGACATACTAGGAGAATATATTTTCAACCAGTCCAACAGGAAAAAGAATTAACAATCAAAATATAAAAGGAATCCTAAACATAAAAAAACCCAAAAAACAAAAACAAAAAGAAAACAATGCATTGAAGAGGAAATACCAGGTACCAGTAATCTTTTGAAAAGATGCTTTCCTCACTAATAATCAAGAAAAAGCAAATTAAAACAGCAATGAGATACTTTTAACTCATGAGATTGGCAAAAATCAACATGATTAATAAGAGTCTTAGAAACATTGATAGAGTTATACCTTCCTTTATAATGTTAACGGGAATATAGATGGTGATACCTTTCTGAAGGCTATTTGGCAGTAGTTATTACAATATACATTCCGTTCAACCCAGCAATTCTACCTCTAGAATTTTATCCTACAGAAATTTGTATGTACGCAAAAATGCATGGGCAAGACATTTGTTAAAACATTATGCAGTGGGCTTCCCTGGTGGTGCAGTGGTTGAGAATCTGCCTGCTAATGCAGGGGACACGGGTTCAAGCCCTGGTCTGGGAAGATCCCACATGCCGCGGAGCAACTAGGCCCGTGAGCCACAACTACTGAGCCTGCACGTCCGAAGCCTGTGCTCTGCAACAAGAGAGACCACGATAGTGAGAGGCCCGCGCACCGCGATGAAGAGTGGCCCCCGCTTGCCGTAACTAGAGAAAGCCCTCGCACAGAAACGAAGACCCAACACAGCCAAAACTAAATAAATAAATAAATAAATAAAATTAAAAAAAAAAAACATTATGCAGAGTAGGAAAAAAAAGAAAACAAATGTTCAACAATATTGGAGCATGAAGTAAATTATAGTGTATCTATGTCATAGACTATTACACTTCACAGTAAAAAGAGTAAGACGAAAGTAATTAGAAACAGCAGGAAAAATAAAAGCAAAACTCCATAATAAAAGGTGTGATGTTAGTTTTTTTAATACAGCATGATTTTGAGTAATTAGTAGACTGGAATAGGGAGAATTCATTGTACTATTGACTATCAACAGTGTGTGATGTTGGAATGGCAGAGAAGGAAATACATCACATTGTTTATCTCTGCAGTGCACAATATTTACAGTCATGATAATGTAAGTGCTGTTTTTATTACTTTTTATCTTTAGAATCAACCTAGAAAGCAAAAGACCTAATTAAGGTTATTAAAGATTCAAAAAGTTACCAAAAATTGTTACCAACCATAACAATGTTACAACAAAAGTTAACACTGGCATAATATGGTTGGTGGAAGGGGCTGGGAAGCATGATGGCAAGGGTCAGTGTGCTAACATCCCCTTTTTTTAAAAATTTTTATTGGAGTATAGTTGATTTACAATGTTGTGTTAGTTTCAGGTGTACAGCAAAGTGAATCAGTTATATATATATAACTGATATATATATATCCATTCTTTTTCAGATTCTTTTCCTATATAGGTTATTAAGTTGGTAACATCCTTATCTCTCAGAGGAGGGAGAAACACTGTCAGGGCGAGTTTTGCTTGGCCTGAATAGTTTCAAATTTTTGTAGTGTGAATATACTCATATATTCTTTGTGCACTTAATAAATTTAAATTTTTTAATTCAATTTTTTAAGAAAAAGAAAACAAAGTGTGAGAATAATTTTTTGAAAGCCCTCAAAGATCTAATTTAAATATCTAGATATATCTGTGAGTGTATTTTTTATCCAATTATCTGGGAAAACCTTTCTATTTTCCACTTTAGTGTGCAGAGTAGAATCATTCTTATAATTCAATACATTTTTTAAATGTTTCCTAGTATATTCATATAAGGAATTCAAAGTGTTCCTCTTTAATTTTCCCTTTCAGATCAATGTGTATTAATAACATATTTGAAATTTCTATTAATATTATAGTAATATAATATCAAATGAGAAAAATAGAGCAGAAACATCACCCTAAGATGATTTCAAAAGCATTTAATTATCCAATTAATTATTTCTTAAGCCCCAATTATAATACACTATTACGTTACTGAAATGCCAGCTGTCTTGGGTCATAGACAAAAGTGGTGGTATTAAGAAAAATGTACTCCTGGTCAACATCTGTTTACTGTTTAAAAACACCTTGCTTTCCTCCAAGTTCCTGAGCTATGTAGCTTCCAATCTCATGTTAAAATGAACGGGGAAGTTGAGGCATAAAAGTGTGTTAATAAGAGCTATTTCTACTCTGACTTATTATTTGTTCCCTCTGTATCTTCCCTAATCAGCAGGATGGTGCCTGCCATATCCTTACACAAAGCATCAAAGAGCTTCTGCCTCCTAGAGTCTGGAGGCTGCTGGAACTCTGCTGACTTCAGAGTCTTGAGCCCCAGGGGGGTGAGATGACAAAGGCTGCCCATCACCATCAACAGAGGAAAAAGCCAATGATGGCTGCCTTCTCCCTTCTGCTTTCCAAATCTCTCACCAATGCATCTGCTTGGCAGAGCCCAAATGGTATCTGAAACCCTGCTGGCAATGAAATATGAGAAATGTTGTTTTCTCAGGTTCCTAGACCCTGCAAAACAGGAGAGATATGAGTGTAAAGGGGCCAGATACTCATGGACAATATCTGACCCATTTGTGTATTACCACATTAATATGAGTAGCCATGTTTGAGTAGAAGAAGCATTAAATGTGTATAGAGAAGACTGATTACTGGTTGGAGAGAGTTGGACAGGAGGAAGGAAAAGGAGAGAAAGCTAGACCTAAAGATGGAATGGGGGGCTCCCCTGGTGGAGCAGTGGTTAAGAATCCGCCTGCCAACGCAGGGGACACGGGTTCGAGCCCTGGTCCGGGAAGATCCCACATGCCGCAGAGCAACTAAGCCCGTGAGCCACAACTACTGAGCCTGCGCTCTAGATCCCACGAGCCACAACTACTGAGCCCACGTGCCACAACTACTGAAGCCCGCGTGCTCTAGAGCCTGTGCTCCGCAACAAGAGAAGCCACGGCAATGAGAAGCCCGCGCACCGCAACGAAGAGTAGCCCCTGCTCGCCGCAGCTAGAGAAAGCCTGCGTGCAGCAACGAAGACCCAATGCAGCCAAAAATAATAAATAAATAAAAATAAATAAATTTATATTAAAAAAAAAAAAGATGGAATGGGTTAAAGTGATGTTTGCTAGAGATCTGCAGTGGTCCTTACCCAGGAAAGTTACATCATGAAAGCAGTCCTTTAGGGCGGTGATACTGCTGATATGCTAGAGAGGACTTTGTGTGTGTGTGTGTGTGTGTGTGTGTGGTGTGTGGGAGTGGAAAGAAAGGAGGGAGGGAGAGACTTGAAGTCAGGAAACCTTACTGTCCTAAGGGGCACTTTGAAGAATCCACAAGTGAGAATACAGAGGCTACAGATTAGGATAAAAGTGGCAAGAATGGAGGCAAAAGGGCACATGTGAGAGACATGGTCCCTGTATCCAGAAAGAGAACCTTGTCCCCAAGAATATTCTAGTGTCCAGCAGCAGCAGCCCACCACGTGACTGGTCCGTGCCTCCAACCCCTGTCTCCTGGGGGACGGCCAGCCCGCAGCAACCTAACAGCCTCAGCCAGCAGCGCATCAGCAGTCATCCTTTTCTAAGAAAGAATCCAGCTTTGCTTCTGCATTTTTATCTCCTTTTCGAATGCCTTTGGAGTAATGACACTAAATATAGAAATGAGGCAAGATGAGCCCAGGAGTTCCATCATGTTCCCTCCCTCTCCCATCGCCTAAGGGAGAACTTGCCTCAAATCCATCATTCTTACAACTCATGGACTGCACTTTCTACTCCAACCCCACTGGAACACTGCTTCTATCAGGCCGACCTGATCTGACCATTCCTTCATTCAGTCACGCACACACGCTTCAGTCAGCAACTATTCATGGAGTAGCTACTCTGTGTCGGCCCTGCTGAGCATTTAAAAGTTAAAATAACAACAACAATAAAAATTCCTGCATTATGGAGCATACATCCTAGTAGGGAGAGGCAAACAAGAAGTAAAGTATAGCGTATGTTAGAACCTAAGTGCAAAGACGCGAAGTAGTGCAATGCCCACCATTATAGAATTCTTTTTTTTTCTTATTTTTGCTGCTGCCTTTCTAAACCCAGACTACTTTTCAAGATTCAAAGTATATTTTCTTCCTACTCTGTGCCTTGCCTAACCCTTTCAGCCCACAGCAGCCTCATCTTGTTCAATGCTTCTTATCATCTGCTCAAGTCTTTGGGTACTATTCATGCACACAACATGCCTCACTTTTGAAAAACATGTTCTAGGCAGAGATGTGGTTACATGTAAACATAGGAGCTTGAGAATTTTTCTTGTAAATGTTCAGTGTGATCGCATGACTTCTGTAGAAAGATGATACTGTTTTATAAGAGACTAATTGATGCATCTGAAATAATGAAGTAAAACTTGGAAGAAAAAGACATACTGACCTGTGTTGGAAATTGGAGGTTAGGCAATAAAAGGGAGGGGTGGGGTCCAGGCTGGATTGGAATAGATTTACAAGAAATGAAGAGGTCTTTGTAGTGAAGCCACGGGACAGCAGAAGAAAAAGGGTAGAAGGAATTTTTCTGGCGTAGAACATTTTGAGAGGAACGCTATAAGAGAAATATGTAAGAGAAAAAATATGAGGACATGAAAAAGAATAGGTGGGGACTTCCCTGGTGGTCCAGTGGTAAAGAATCCACCTTACAATGCAGGGGATGCGGGTTCAATCCCTGGTGAGGGAACTAAGATCCCACATGCCGTGGGGCAACTAAGCCAGCGTGCCACGACTACTGAGCTCTCGAGCCTCAACTAGAGCCCGCGTGCTGCCAACTACAGAGCCCACGCACTCTGGAACCCACGCGCCACAACTAGAGAGAGAAAACCCTCATGCCACAGCTAGAAGCCCGAGCGTCACAATGAAAGATCCTGTATGCTGCAACTAAGACCCAACGCAACCAAAAATAAAAAAAATTAAAGAATAAATAATAAATAAATCTTAAAACAGAAAAAAAGAAAAAGAATAGGTGGAGCAGCATCTGAAGGAAAAATACGTGTTAATATAACTCTGTTCATGATAATGTCCTAAGAAGCTGAATATTTATAACCAGAGCAAGGCTAATCAGAGATACCCTCTGGACCAATAATCTTCAAGTTTGTCTGATAAGAGTCCTGCATGTTTTTCCAAATTATAAATTCCTACCTCTATCCCTAGATCAAATGAATTAGACTCTTCTAGGGAAATCACAAGGAATGTACATTTCTATTTATTTTTATTTATTTATTTTTGGCTGCCCTGGGTCTTTGTTGCTGCGCGTGGGTGTTCTCTAGTTGCGGCGAGCAGGGGCTCCTCTTCGTTGTGGTGCGTGGGCTTCTCACTGCGGTGACTTCTCTTGTTGCGTAGCACGGGCTCTAGGCGCTCAGGCTTCAGTAGTTGTGGCACACGGGCTTAGTTGCTCTGCGGCACGTGGGATCTTCCTGGACCAGGGCTCGAACCCGTGTCCCCTGCATTGGCAGGTGTATTCCTAATCACTGCACCACCAGAGAAATCACTATGTTTCTGTTTAATATGTATTCTAAGTGATTCATTCGATTTGGTAAGTTTGGAAAACACAGCTTGGCAAAGCCCGTGGCAGTGGGTATCAGATTTTACTATCTACAATACTTTTTGGTTGTCATTAGCTTTGAGAAGAACCATAACTAACAATGGCCTAGGTCTGGGATAATGCTGGCAAAGCTGGTATGCCAACTCTCTGCCAGTTTATACTGGAAAGCTGTGGAAGATACTGTTGATTGGCCGACCAAGAGTCGTTCTCAACTGCCCTGCCATTTTCACTATAAAGTCCGGAAAAGCAATGCACTTTCCCTTGTACCCTTGCTACTAGGCAGGTCCATGTGACTCATATTGGCCAATTAGATATAAGTTGAGGTTTCCTGGGGGCTTCTGAAAATGCTTTTGTTTTCTTGGTATAACAGGCGGACATGAGGTACCATCCCACACTTTCTTCCTGGTCAAATCCAGGTATGATGCCTCTGTAGTCATAGCAGCCAGTTTGGGATTGAAGGGACCGAGCAGGAAGGACAAGAGAGACAATGACCCTAACACTGTGGATCCGGATTGCTTGTTGTGGTAAAGAAGGAGGAGGAGGAGAGAATTTCTATTTGTAAAAGCCATTTTAAAAGCTGGTTTTCTGTTCCTTGCAACGGAAAACATTCCTAACTAAATCAAAGGAGAAGTGGGGTAAGCCCAGGCCTGAGGCAAGAAAAGACCCCCTCATCTTTAGAAACACACGTGCATGAAAGGGTGGGCTCACCTTCTCATTAGGGGATAGGTGAGGACAAGAGTACAAGGATTGAACCCTAGAATCTGAGTCTGAGGGAGAGTTCTAGAAGGGAATAGAACAGAGAAAGTTGATACCTCATGCCTGGGCTATCCTAATAATAGGATATTTGCCCAGGATTAGGCAAAACTAATTTGCCTTAAAAGGATATGTTGTAACTTCACATTCCCTCAACAAAATGCAAAACTGGCACAAGCCATGTAGAGTGAGTAGTAAAGGGGGATTCAGCTATCAGGGCATCTGTCTCATTGTGCTAAAAGCAATGCATCTGATAAATTGGTAACTTGTTTTTCTGACAATTTCATCTGGTAAAGGGTAAAGGAAACAACCAGAAGAACTGCTACTTTGTATTTAATTCTAACCAAAAAAAAAGAGAGAGAGAGAACTGTTTGTGGAATGGATGTGGAGTCTGAGGAGGAAGGGCAAAGGTCACCTTAGATGGTATGATACCCAACAATGTCAAAAGTGCTCTTAGACACCAGGAAATGAGATTTTAGGAAGTTGAAGGGAAAGATGAGTCAGATTCAATGCCTAAAACTCTAAAGGAAAGATTATTTTGCAAGTCTTTCAAAAATGAAATTTTCAAGTCAACAAATATTTAATGATCACCAGCAACATGGGACAATCTGTACCAGGAGCTATAGAATTCTTACTCTCAAGGAATTTATTGTCCATGGAGGGAGGAAAAGGAGACAAGCACTCAATTGCACAGCTACCATTTATTGAACATCTACTGTGAAAAACAATATGATTAAAAATTTATATATAATATGTAAAATATTTACAAATGCTTTGCAAGATAGATATTATCCTCAGTTAACAAAGAGACTAAATGTTTAGAATGGTTGAATAAATTGCGCAAAGCCTCACAGCTCATGAGGAAATGAGCCCAGCCCCCCTCCTCTTGCATTTATTGGATCAGCTTGATCCCAGGGGCCTCGTAAAGCAAAAGGAGCAAAAGGACACTCTGTTCCCTTCTGCTTTCTCCCATGTATCTTCAAGAACACCAAGAGTTCATTGGCATGGATTTGGCCCCTAAAAGTAGAAGCTTTTAGCAATCGACTGCAAAGGAATAAAATTAGTTCCATCTTTGAAACTGAAATATCTGCTAAACTCCTTGTGGGAGAATTCATTCCTTGAGCGAAGACTTACCATTATCAATCCTTCTATATTGAAAATCTTTCTCCTGATCTCTCAGGAGCGTAGGTAAATCAGCACTTAAGAAACAACTGCTTAATGACAGAATATGTAAAAAAGATTTAGCATTCTAAGAGAAGTTATATATTTTAAAAAATAAATCGACTCTTTAATGTTGAAAATAACATATTGTGCAATGTGTTCAGAAGCCTAAAATGTTAAGATGTGGATAAAATTATAACATAAGAGTTTTACTCTAAACATTTAATGAATTATATAATAAATAGTTGACTAAATAAAACTGAAGACTTGACCAGTTGTATATTGATCAAATTTGGCATATACATGTATCTTTTTTTTTTTTAATGTGAGTAAAACAAGCTAAACACTCACTTTCTTCACTTTAGCAGTTAATTCTTGACTGAATTACTGAAAAATTAAATTTACACTCCTATTATTTAGCTATGGAAATTCAACTTACATGTTTTAATTTAAAAAAAAAATAAGAAAACTAATGAGGCCACTAGATGTGAGAAGTCTAGGAATTATGTCTTCAGAGGTTCACTGACTCTGCTTAAGAGGGCAGCAACCAGAGGAAGGTTCAGCCAAAGAACTTCACTGAAGTGAAAGAGCCACACAACTAACCACACCCCCTTTTCCTGTATATTCCTGCAAGGGGAAAATATCCAATAAACTGAACATGGAGATTACATTATAACACTTTTAGTGTACACAACACCAGCTTTCCTGAAAGTTGGGGGAAAGTTGTCCACGTTTTTCTTTTAGTGGCCAAAAAGGACTATGTTAGAAGTAAATAATGATGCAATTTGGTCCATTCACATCTCTCTATATGTAGAGAAATTAGAGAAAATCACAAAGCACATTTAATCAGTTATTTGCTTTGTACAGAGACATACATGTATAGAATTGTCAAAATCCCCTCATTGTTAGGTAAGGCCTGGAATGAAGTGGCAAAATTGGGGCTTAGCATCCAACCTGCTCCCTCTGGCCACACCCTGGGCCCTGGCCAGTGGTAGGTCCCAGTGGAGGAAGGTGTATCTAGTTTTAATTGGTCCACCCAGAAGAGATACAAAGACCTGGGTTTGCTGGCTGAGGCCCTCAATGACCCTGGTCTCATGAGTAAGAAGGACAAAGGAAGTGACCCAGAAAGAGACTTTCTCATGCGGGCATAGGAATGATTGTATCAACTGGCCCTCCTGAGCTTTGTGCATTCTGGACAGCACAGATCTGAGGCTGCAGAGTATAGGGCCACATACTTGGTGCTTTGCTAGAGGGAGTGGGATGGACCTATTCCTGCACAAAACATGCACTTCTTTGCTAGAAGGTGTTTATATGACTGGCCTGGCTCTCAAAGAATATCACCTTATTTGTCTGCTGAAAACCATAGACCCCTGGCCAATACTACTTTATGGCTCTAATGGGAAAAATACTCAATAACTCGCTCTCTTCCCACCTCCTTATAGTTTTTTTCCCCCTTGACCCTAAGTACTCCTTGACCTAGAATCCCAGGGTGTTAGAAATTGAGAATCCTTTGAGACCAAACCCGGCCACCTCTTGCTTTCTGCATGATGGAACTGAAGCCACTTTGCCCTTTCTGCCCCCACTTAATTCTTCTGATATCCGCTCATCTTTTATATCATTCACAGCTTTTGGAAAATATGAGTTAGAAAAATTTGCTCACTGCAAATCTTGCTCTGCCTAGTCCCAACCCAAAACTAAGGAGTATGAGAAGAGAAAGAAAGAAAATGAGAAACCTACATGTTTTGAAAATTTAAAGCATTGGTGACATTCATTATATTATTTGTATGCCATACAAATCTTTTATTTCCTTAGTTAAAAACTTCTTTGAGAGTAGGGGCTGTGTCTTTTAAATGCTCTTTTAATATATATGGATTCTAGCACAGTATCATGAGTGCCTAGGAGTATAATAAGTGTTATTTGTTGATGGTGAGCCACTCTATCCCCTGGCCTCCTAGGTGTAGCCCACATAATCATCCCAGACAGACAAGAATCCATCCTGCTTTGAAAGACCTACAGGGAGTGAGAATCTAAACCTTCTTCCATAACTCATTTCAGTGTCTAATAAAGCTTAGTGTCTGCTGGAAGATTCTTCCCAAGAAGGTGGCATTTGGGAATGTTGCAGAGTAAACGCTGAACTTCTTCTAAGACCTTGGAGCCAGTCACTTGAATGACTAGGAACTATCCTGGGGGATGGGTGGGTGCTGGTGGGGAAGGTAGTCATATGAGGAAGAAAAAGGGCAGAGATTAGGTTTCTTTGCAGCTCAGAGGAAGTGGCATTGTTTACACTTGCTAGTAGAACTGCCCAGTGTTAAGGAGTTGGGATGGGTAGAAGTCATCCCATCATGTGGAGCTGGGGAGAGCTCTATGATGGAGGAAGGCAAGTCTGCCACTGGCTACCCAGCCGTTTACATCCCTCCCTGGAACTGACTATGATGATAAAATTGCCATTAGTATTCCCCATTAATATTCCATGGTCATCAGTGTTAGTTCCTATTAACAGGAAAGGAATATGCATACCCTAGCCATGCTACAAATGAGATGAATGCTTCCTTTGCAGTGTGTGTGTGTGTGTGTGTGTGCACATGTGTGCACACACACATGTGCAAATGAAAGTGTTTGTGGAGGTGCAGACCTGGAGTGACAGGAGGTGAATAAAAGAAGGATTAGAAGGACCCTAGCAACCTCTCAGGCCAAAGCAAACTCAAGCAAGTGATCCAAATCAGGGCTGAAAATCAAAGCAGATGCCCAAAGGAACTGCAAATTCAGTGAAAGCCTAGGACAGGAAGTGGGAGGGCAGAGTTGGAGGCAGAATAAGGATTGAAGTGAGGAAGTGCAGGTCAGAGGAAGTAGGCCTGCTGAGATATCTGGCACTGGAAGGGATGAAACAGAACTGAGCCTCCAGGAAAATGGGTTGGCAAGATGGAGTTGAGAAGTAAGTTTCAGCCTAAGGGTTGGGATACGTGGCAGGGCTTCCATACACCCTGTGCCCGTGTCCTGGGCTAGTGGAAGGGCTCAGGAGTGCTGTGAGCAGAGGACCTAGGCCGAAGGAAGGCATGTTGGTGGCCTGGCCTCCCTGCCAGGGGCCTGGGATGAAATGCAACCAGATGAAGTAGGTGCCACTGGTTAGATCTGAGAAAATATTTGGACCGGGAAAAACCAAGACAGGTTTCAAATTCTGTTGTGCCCTGATTGTCTGGAAGAGAGAGAGAACAAGGCCTGCATCTAGCTAGAAGCTTGTTTTGAGGTAGCTGAGACCGGGCAAGGTTGGGGCACACAAGGCCTGTGGAGGGAACTGGTACCTCAATGACAACCAAGTAATCAGTCACTTAGGAGAATCTAAGTCAGTTTGGGTGAAAAGCGCCCTGGTCCACTGTGCCTTAGACAGTCCTTCTCAGAGTCCCCACAAACAGAGAAGGCAGCTGATTGGAGAACAGTAGGAAGCAGTGGAATTAAAACCCTAGGATAACACAAGAAGCCCTAAGTGGTATTAAGAGCTTGGAGAGGAAGTGTGGGTGGAAGGGTAAGTCATAACTAGTGGCTTGTAAGCCTTCTAAGGACTGTCAACCCCTTGGAACAGAACAAAGGCTCCATTCACTTGTTCCAGCCCCTGTTTCTTGTTAGCTCCCACAAGTCGTTTTCTATAGCCCTGCAGGAACCTGATGTTAGTTTGCTCAAATTGTAAATGATTTATTTTATGAATGCTGAATAACAGGACCATGGTTAAAGGAAATAATCTTCACGTATAAGAATCCCTGATCTGCTCCCTAAACACTTCTTTTCTTCCCTCCCTCATGTGTGTGTGTGTGTGTGTGGTGTGTTGATTGGAACATCTGTTCTAGATATCAGCATCATCTTTAAAGCACACATTTTGAGGAGCTTTCAGGTCAAACACTTGAATTCAAGTCCAAAGCTGGCCAGAGCCCTAAATACCATTCCTGCTTTTCTTGGCACTATCCAATTTCTTTGGCAAGTATCTGTGAAAAATAATGAAATACCATTTATTAAACATTTTGGTTATAGTGGGCCTTTTGTACACTTTTGCTTATGTGTTATTATGTACCTGTTTTACATTAAATCAAGCTGGAGCATTTAACGTATTTACCAAATGCAAACCTGATCTGAGACAATACTGGGATTTCTACAACACTGTATTAGCTCCAATATTTCCTCTATAAATCAGGGATATATTTATACCTATATATCTATAGATATAGATATCTGAGATTATATGCTTTAGAAAACAATGTTTTACCACAAACTGATCTAGGCTTAAGAAACTGTGAGGGTGTGGGTATGGATCTTACTTATTACTACTATCCTGATCTCATATTTTTAAAAGATTAGAGAGAAAGGAATCCTTTTTCTCTATTTTGGATGCATTTTGTAATCCTCTTATTTAAGCACTTCCCAAAGTTCTCATCCTGCTACCCTTAATGGTAGAATGTGTGCCCCTGTAGGCTGACTGGGGTGAAGGATGGGGGCGGGGGAGTCTGAGGGGGGACCCTACATTTGCTGCCCACAGATCAAAAGGTCTTTAAAATTTCTTTTATTTGAAAACTCCATAATATCTCTTGGTTATGCCATAAAAATACCCCCCCCACACACATAATACACTCATGAATAAACCAACCCTTCAGAACAGTATATTCTGTTTATCTAAAAGTATTGTTTCTCATGTTCCTACTAATTTATCAGATGGAATAGTTTGGCATCATGCTTACGCATAGGTTTGGTTTTGTTTTGTTTTGTTCCTAGTCAATTTTGTAAGTGGTAAACTTGTACACAGCGTTCTAAAAGACTCCAAATGCAAAGCTGATCTACTGTTCCGGACGTATATAATAATAACAGCTCACCTTGAGTGCTTTCTCTGTGCCTTGTACATTAATAAATAAAACAAGCATAATCTTTGCCATTAAGAAGTTCATGATTTAGGGAACCCTCCTACACTGTTGGTGGGAATGTAAATTGGTACAGCCACTATGGAGTACAGTACGGAGTTTCCTTAAAAAAACTAAAAATAGAGCTACCATATGACCCAGCAATCCCACTCCTAGGCATATATCCGGAGAAAACCATAATTCAAAAAGATGCATGCACCCTGATATTCACTGCAGCACTATTTACAATAGCCAGGACATGGAAGCAACCTAAATGAC
Organism: Eubalaena glacialis; assembly: GCF_028564815.1. NCBI lineage: Eukaryota > Metazoa > Chordata > Mammalia > Artiodactyla > Balaenidae > Eubalaena > Eubalaena glacialis. The sequence goes on from NC_083721.1 coordinate 90,757,305, forward strand.
CTAAATGTCCATTGACAGAGGAATGGATAAAAAAGATGTGGTAGATATATACAATGAAATATTATTCAGCCATAAAAAATGAAATAGTGACATTTGCAGAGACGTGGATGGACCTAGGGACTGTCATACAGAGTGAAGTAAGAAAGAGAAAAACAAATATTGTATAATATTGCTTATATGTGAAATCTAGAAAAATGGTAGAGATGAACTTATTTGCAAAGCAGAAATAGAGGCACAGATATAGAGAACAAATTTATGGTTACCAACGGGGGAAGGAGGGAGTGTGATGAATTGGGAGATTGGGACTGACATATATACACTACTATGTATAAAATAGATAACTAATGAGAACCTACTGTATAGCACAGGGAACTCTACTCAGTGCTCTGTGGTGACCTAAATGTGAAGGAAATCAAAAAAAGCGTGGATATATGTATATGTATGACTGATTCACTTTGCTGTACAGCAAGAAACTAACATAACGTTGTGAAGCAACTATACTCCAATAAAAATTAATAAAAAAAAAGTTCATGGTCCAGTGGACGAGACAGACTGTAAATCAAATAATTAGACAAATGCACATGAAATGGCCACTGTGATAAGCACTGTGAAGGAGCAGAAAGAGATCATATGAATAATGGGGACAAAACAAAGAAGAACATGGCCTGCAAAGCCTAAAATAGTTACTGTCTAGCCCTTTACAGTAAAAGTTTGCCCCCCAGCTTCCGAGCCCGCCAGGTCCCTTTCTCTGCCCTCACTCCTCTGTATCTCCTCTCTGACTCCTCATTAGAAGGAAGCCTGGCCCAGCTCTCAGCTCCGGGTGTACTTACTCAAGAGAGCTAATCCTCCTGCCCAAAGGCAAACCCATTGACCTGGCTGCCTTTTCTCAGCTGGAGGGAGGACTGCAGTCTGCTTCTACTCTTCCTTTCCTCCTGCCCCCTTCCCCTGGCTTCCACCTCGTGCTGTGGTGTGGAGCTACCCTTCCTCAGGCTGTGGGTGCCCCAGTTCTCAATGCCTGGGGGCAAGGGTTTCTGCCAGCCAGGAGCTTCTGGAGACGGAGGGTCTCATGCATCCCCCGCTAGAGTAGTGAAGAGGTCTGCTCCTTGAGACTTCCTCGGGTTCTAACACCTGTGGTCCTAAGAGAGGCCTCCCAGGAGGAGACATTTGATCTTGTCAGGGGTCAGGAAAGTCCTCCCAAGGAAGTGATGCTTGAATTGAGACCAGGGGGGTAGGAGTGAAAGTGTGGGGTTAACTAGGAAGAGGGAGGGTGTGGAGGTTAGCACGGGGAGAGCAGGCAGCTGTTACTGCAGTGGCAAAGGCTTTGTGGTGGGAGGGCGCACGGTCCATGCACTGAACTGGAAAAACTCAGTGTGACCGCAACACAGCCGGGGGCAGAGGGGCACATGCAGGTGGGGCTTCAGAGAAGTTTGGGCATTAGAGGTTTTAAGCTGCTTCATGCAAACGTTTTGGAGGAAAGCCGGAAAGGAAGCAAAGACTAGGAGGTTATTGCAGATGAGAGCCACTGCTCCTTGGTCTAAGTTCCAAATATATAGAGATATATATAATTCATAGGATATAAAGAGATCTCTAAGATAAAATTTATTTCAAAGCTTCCAAGTATTAATTTACCTAGACGACTCCAAGTAGATAATTATTCGTAATTTTAAACCTCCACAGAACATTTCCCTAAAATTTACTGTGGGGCAGTTCTCTTATTACTGTTTCTTGGTTAATAGGCAGTCTAGTCGGCCTGCCTTGGTCAACACAGGAACCGTTGTCAGGGAGATTGCAATGGGCCACCCAGGCAAGGGGAAATGTAATGAATTCAGTTAAGTGCTTCCTAGTGTTCCCTTTAAGCAGGTCCCAGGCAGGATTTGTGAACTAGGGGAAATTGTTTCTAAGACCTTTCTGCCCCAGCCAGTGGCCACTTTCAGACCTCTAAGCCATGGTGGACCAAAGCTTCTCAACTGGATGTTTCTCTGGACCCCTTCCCTCTCTCATTTTTTTCTTCCCAAACTTTATGTTCCTACTGAAAACTTTTCTGTCCTTTGCCCCATATTAATAACCTTTCCCTGTATTCCATTATACATAGTCTCTCTGACACTTTAAATTCATGTGAAGTGTATTGGAACGTTCTAATAATTATTTGGATGCCATGATCTCCTGTAAATTTTTAGGTTAAAAAAAAAAAGCATTATAAGTTCCCTCCCCTTTTCCCACCTCCCTACCTTAAAACTATGCCTTTGTGTTAAGAATAGCTTTAGTAAATAGCAGTTCAAGTTCAAGGTGGGAAGAGAAGAACTGTTTTGTGTCTAGCTATGAGACAGATAATTTGGGGCAGATGGTACGACAATGAGCTGCCCCTCTAATAGCAAAATATGTAAAGCTGCTTTTTTTTTTTTTACAGCTGAGCTTCCTTATTGCGTATCTGGGCTCTTCAAAGGAGGCATTATGACTGAAAGTCAAGTTTACTTAAAGGTACAGTTTCTTCCTGCTGAGGTCAGGCTTTTCTCAAAGACACTGGGACATTCCATTTTTGGTTACTGAGAGAAAAGTTTGCTACTCCGCTTTCCCTGAAATAGAGTAATACTGAGTATCATTGCTCTGCAATATTGTCTTGGGCATCAGTTCCCAAATGGAATGTGGCATGAAACATAAGTCTTGCAGAGTTGCTCATGTGTGCAGCTGTGCATGGCATGATAATCCCCAGAGCAAACTTTCGGGTTGCCAAAAAGAGTTAGTCCTGTAGCACCTCAGTGGAATATACCTCACTCAGATTTCAAGATGCATCACCTGAGTCGGAACATTACGACCTTTTCCTCATCACAGTGATCCTCCAACTCCTTGGAGGGCCCTAGTTTGAGGTAAATGGCCAGTTTTGGAGAGGAGGGCAGGGTCAGACTCAGGTAAAATGGTGAGGTTTACCAATGATTTCTTTAGATCGGGAGTTGGCAAACTGTAACCTGCAGACCAAATCCAGCAGCAGCCTGGAGCTAGGAATGGTTTATACTTTTTAAAAGGTTGGAGGAAAAAACAAACAAACAAACAAAACAAAGAAGAACATGGCCCGCAAAGCCTAAAATAGTTACTGTCTAGCCCTTTACAGTAAAAGTTTGCCCCCCAGCTTCCGAGCCCGCCAGGTCCCTTTCTCTGCCCTCACTCCTCTGTATCTCCTCTCTGACTCCTCATTAGAAGGAAGCCTGGCCCAGCTCTCAGCTCCGGGTGTACTTACTCAAGAGAGCTAATCCTCCTGCCCAAAGGCAAACCCATTGACCTGGCTGCCTTTTCTCAGCTGGAGGGAGGACTGCAGTCTGCTTCTACTCTTCCTTTCCTCCTGCCCCCTTCCCCTGGCTTCCACCTCGTGCTGTGGTGTGGAGCTACCCTTCCTCAGGCTGTGGGTGCCCCAGTTCTCAATGCCTGGGGGCAAGGGTTTCTGCCAGCCAGGAGCTTCTGGAGACGGAGGGTCTCATGCATCCCCCGCTAGAGTAGTGAAGAGGTCTGCTCCTTGAGACTTCCTCGGGTTCTAACACCTGTGGTCCTAAGAGAGGCCTCCCAGGACCTCCGGGCTGGCTTGTGACCCAGAATGCTCTCTGGCTGCAGCAGTTCTGTCCCCACCCCCGCCCCTGCCAGGCTCAGATCTGCTTGCTGTGTGGAGTAGTGGTTAAGGGTATGAACTCACCTGCCTAGATGAAAATCCAGCTCTGACATTTACTAGCTAGGGAACCTCAGGCAAGTCACTTAATCAGCCTGTGATTTGGTTTCCTCATCTGTGGACAGGGGATAATAATAGTTCCTCCTTCATCTGGCTATGGCGAGGATTAAATGTTAATCTGCATCAAATGGTTTTGAACAAAAGGCCTAACACATGGTAAGTACTCAATAACATGCTCGCTCTTACTACTATTTGATGTTCTGAGGTTAGCTGTGTCATGAGCTGGTCTTGGCCCAGGTCTCTACTTCCTCTGGCTGTTGCTCAAAGTGACTTCTGCTCTCAGTTAGTCAGGCCACCCCTGGGGGGTAGGCAAGACTTCGAAACAGGTGAAATGTGTTTAAGAGGCTTCCCATAGCTCTTATTCTTTATACCTTTTATTATGCAGAATAATGACTAAAAATACCTTGCTTTTGAAAGAGACTGTGATCTGCTTTCACAAACACTATTTCATTAGAGGCATGCGACAGCCCTGTGAAATAGCTGGCACATGGTAGTCACCGATAGATGTTGACTGAGTGATGGAGATGGGCTGTGAGCCTGCCAGTTAGCAGGATGATGTGGTGTGGCCATGCAGAACTGGCCGCTTTGGAGCAATCGTGTTAATGTGCTCCCTACTTTATTCATGAGGAAGCTGAGTTTCTGAGCTGGTTGTTGCTTTGTCTAAGATTACACACAACTCGGATAGAGCTGCATCTAGAACCCAGTTCCTCTGACCTCTACACTAGCCCTGTGGTTGTTATACCTATCACTAAATGTGTCTAAAATCAAGTTCATTTTATTTGATTCAATAATAACCTGGGTACTGGCATACACAGTCTTTCCTTTGTGTTGCTCAAGGAAGATCACAACATCAAAAGCTGTAGAAGGGGAGGGAGGTCCTGTGCCCCGTGAGTTCTCTGAGTCTCTGCAAAGGACAGTGACTTTCAAGAGTGTCGGAAGGAAGTGAGCACAGGTGCTCAGTGACTTCCCCTCTCATATTGGAGGGGACTTGCCACGGGACACATAATTTCCCTCGCCCTTTGCCCCTGGGAGAGCAGTTTCCCCTGTGGGGAAGGGCTGTGACTATTCAGTTCTGTCTGTGGCTGGGTGGGATAAGTTTAGGGGAAGGGAAGTATTAGGAAGCCCATTTAGTTGTATATCTAAGCTTTGATCTCCAAAAAGTAGAAAAATAAAAGATCAAGAATTAAAGACATTTTACCAAGTTTGAACACAATTTACCAAATGCGTTCCACAGAATGCTAGCTTTGCAAGATTTTGAAAGGTATGTCTTTAAAAAGGGGGTTCAAAGGGTTTATAAGATTTTCATACTGCAAGGTTTCTCAGTCTTTAATATGCTAACGAACACTGCAAATCTCTAGAAGGTGGATTTAACATGTGAGATTTCCCAGACTTCTTTAATGTTGAACCTTTTATTCCCCAAAGTGCAGGCTATGTGCCCATGATGAGTGGAACACAATTTAAGAAATCTTAACATAAGGGCATTTGGCGTATTCTTATAAAGTGAAGTCTGCTTACTTTCCAGTGGCCATAATAAGGGTGTGTGTGTGTGTGTGTGTGTGTGTGTGTGTGTGTGTGTTCAGAACTGCAGAGCCAGCCACAGACATGAGAATGTGCACAGTTAATTTCTGTAAGAATTGTAGTCCCATCAGAGAAGAAAAAAATACAAACAATTCAGAATAAAATGAAATAGTTTATAAATTGGTTGAATTCAGCTATGTGTGTCAGCAATCTAGCAGTAGGGGTACAAATACCAATCACTTGGAAGAAGTAGGTTCAGCCAGAATCTGTGAGCAGGAACGGTGGCAAGACCACTACCCACCTGAAGGCAAGAATTTGGGGTTCCCATTGGCGGCATTAAGGAGGGTTCAGTATGTCTTATCAGCTGTGAGAAATACTACTCCGATGTCTGCATCTCCAGCCAGACCTCTCAGGACAATTAGCCACTTACCCTAAGTCACCTGGGCCAGTAGAATTTTTTATTTAAAGCATGTTTCTTTTAGCCTCAGTAAAGCATAAAGTTAAATAAAGAGATAAGTATATCAATACTTACTTAAAGCTTATGTACTTAAACTTTTTAAGTCTACTAAAGTAAATTTTTTATTCTATGCTTAGAAATAACTTGTGCATATTTGTATTTGGTGTTTTAAACATTTGTGATGTTTAAGATAATTTGACGTTTTAGAATGCCTGACAGGTTGTCCTTGTGATGCCAATTTAAACCATCTATGTGAGCTCTGTAATTGATTTAGATTTGTGATTTCCAGTGAAAAGATATGAGAATTTTATTAAATCTGTATTTTTGTTATATTCAAAAGAACTTAAGATTCATCATATTTTATAATTAGTTTATCATATTTATGAGCATTACTTGTGATTCTTTTGTTTGTTGAGCAATGAAGTATTTTTAAAAGAAGATTGAATACATTAATTTAATAATTCAAAGGAATTTAATTAACCAGATTGTAAGCATTCACTTAAAAGAGAGACTTAGATATGGAGCTTGAAAGCTTAAAGGAAAACTAGGTTTTCAAATTTGTAATAAATAAAACTGAATTACAACATATTGCCTTCTTTGCCCACAAAACCTGTCTTCGAGAACACGCCACGCCCAAATTGCCACGTGGGCGCACTGGAGGTGGTGAGAGGTAGGGAGTGAGTGGGGCCAAGGTCTTCCTCGTGTAATCCTTTCTTCCTTGTGTAGATGCACTAATAGCTCAGAGTGCAAGTGACAGAGTGCAAGCTGGTTGATTATAACCACTGCATTCAATAAGCATTTTTTGAGATTCTGATCTAGGAGATGTAGGTCATATAAATGAGATTAAGATGTGGTTCCTCCCCTGAAGCAGTTTCTCCTTTATTCCACTTTGCATTTCTCTCCTCCGTTCATGGAAGGACTTTGCAGCAAACACTTGCACTTTCTTGCCTTGACCTGCTTAGTTGCACTCAGTGGAAAAGCAGACAAGGCTCTCAGACAGCCTCGAGTGCAAATTCTTGTTTTGCCATTTGCCACGTGAACTTAGATAAGCTATTTGGTCTTGTTACTTTAGCTTCCTCATGAGTCAAACTGAGATAACAGTATTATTTACCTCTACAGGTTTTTGAGAAAATTAGGGACAGCAAAGATAAAAGTGCTTGGTAACAAGCAATAAGCTTCAATAACTGGTAGCCATTAATAATGACCCATGGTTTCTTTCCATCAATGTCCTTGCACAGATAGAATGTCACCTTATATCCACCCGTGATAAAATATGTTTAGGCTTCCGAGTCCATCAAGAGCAGGGGAGACATTTGGGGCAGGAGACAGCTGAAGGTAATAGAGAACTCTTCTTTACCTACACTCACTCTCCAGTTGCTTGTATCCAGATCTGTGATTTCAAATATCCTTACTTAACTGATGAGTCCCAACATTATATTTTCAGCTCTGATACCTCCTCTGAACACCAGATATGTATATCTGGCTCCCTATTTGACATCTTCACGGGGATGTCTGATTGTCACATCAAACTCTAAAACAAAACTCTTGATTTTTCCCTCATAAACTTTCTCCTCTCCCAGACTCTCCCATCTTGATAAATGGACATTCCATTCTTCTACTTGCTTGGTCTAAAATCTCAGAATCATCTTTGAGTCTTGTGTTTCTCTCACATGCCACAAATATATTTCCTGATCCTTGTTTTAAATGTACACAGAGTTTAGCTTCTTTTAACCAGCTCTTGCCACCATCCTCCATGCTGCCAACCTCTCATTGGGATTTCTTCACTAGCCCCTAACTAGTTGTCCCCTTTCCACTGTTACACTATTGCACTTAACACTCTGCATAGTAAAACAGAAGTCGCATCAAGTCACTTCTCCACTCAAAACCTTTCAGTGGCTTTCCATCTCATGAAAAGAAAAAGGCCTTCACATGTGGTCCCTGGCTCCCTCTCCCGCCACTCCTTGGCTGACTTTGTGCCAGTCAACTGGCATCATTTTTATTCCTAGAATACAGCATGCTTGCTTTTGCCTCTGTTCTTTTGTATTTGACATTCCCTCTGCCTTCTTCTTCTGATATTTGCCACTCACCCCCCCAACTTCATTTCGTTTCCTGCTCACAGGTCACCTTAACTGAGCAGCCTCTTCTAAAAGCCCTATCTAAACTAACATATGCTCCCAACCCTCTCCCCACCTTATTTTACTTAAGCTTGGTACCTGTTATTTACCTGACTTACTAGCAGCTAGGTATGGTCATATGCCCAAGTTCTGGCCAGTTAAGTACGAGTAGAAGTGATAAGAACAACTGCCAGGACGAGTCCTGAAAGAGAAGACATAAGTCCTCTATTTGTCCTTTCTGGCCCAGTGGCTGGAATTTGAATGTGACTGCAGGAGCTAGAAAAGCCACCTTAGACCACTAGGTAGGAGATACGTGTGAGCTAGTAGAACAATCTGGGTCCTTGATACCTTATCCGTTCTGGAATGCTTACATTTGAATGGCCATGTTAGAGAATAAGCTTTTATTTTGTTTAAGCCATTTTTTATATTGTCTTTGTTACAGAAGTCAAACGATAGCCTAATGCAGACATATTTTTTGAAAGTCTGTCTGTCCTCCTAACCCCCACCTGACTGGACTAGACCCTAAATTCCATGCGAGTAGGGGCTGTGTTTGGTTTACTGTAAACAGCTTCTTGAACAGTGCCTGGTACGCTAAGCATTCAGGAAAAGTTTGTTGAATGAATGAACAGCAAAACCATCAACATAATGTGAGGCCTTGAGCACTGCCTGAGGAAGAACATGGCTGGTCAGTATAAGTAAGTGATTGGTACAGCAGTACGCTCTGTGTGTGGCTGGTTTTCTATTCTGACTAATCACAAAGGCAGGATACAACCTGCTATTTCCATTATCTGAGAGGCATAAATACTTGCAAGATGGTTGTGTGTTGCTTTTGTAATTTAAATGAAGACTCCCAAGTAAAGTTCATTGTTGTAATGAAATCGGGTCACAGAGTCATGGAAAACTGTGACAAGGTTCACGCTGATGAGGAAAGGTCACATGTCGCATGCTAAGCACAGATGGAGAAAAGGAGCTTGTGTGCTGAGATCTTGAGATGTGTGGCTGAGATGTGTATCAGTGTGGGTGGCAAAAGCTGATAGCTGGAAGAACCACAGACAAAGAATTGCACAAACGGAGTCAAAATGAAACAGAAACATGTCACAGGGTGCCAGCAAGAAGCTTGGGGGTAAATGCTGCAGACATAAAGCCACTGATTTCATGGGTGAGTAACAATACGAAAGAGAGTTACAGTGCCAAGATAATATTTTTGGTATCAAATACCGTTTTCATGCTATTAAGTTTGTTTTGAATATTTTAATTACATAGATCAGCTAATATATACAACTTAAAACATCACGGTGACTTTAAAAATACAGTAATGAGATCCTGAGGTCTGGGATTAAACCACCTTAATTTTAAAGTGTTCTATTTCCTGAGTGATAAAAGTTGCAAAGGTATAGGCTATCTTGCCATACCACATCCCCTGGGTGTAATATTACTGAAATAAAACAAGTCAAGATTTGTTTAGTCATTTTATAATACACATGTAACTTCTGGTAACAGTTACTGGTAAGAAGTTTCTCTTCTTTGAGAAGTTAGCTAGAAAGTTCAAGAGAACTTTCTTCATAATGTGCCTCTTTGCTTTAAAATTTCTTAGTAACAGTAATTTCTCCTTTCTAGAAACATATTAACATTTATATTCAAAACATAAGGACGGCTTTTAGATTAGGACAAAGTACTGGAAACTGGTTGTTACCTCACTCTTGTCCCTAATTATTGCTTGCATTTTGGTGAGGCCTCTGATCTGGTATACTGGATGTGTTGGAATGACTAGTGGGCGGAGTAACAATACATGTGACCTTTGTATGGTGGCTCTTTTATCTGAGTATTTCATGTTGAAGCCACAATGTCATATCAGATAGGTTCTGGAATATAGAAATCAAAGTGATCAAAATATGGCCTCCTTTAAAACCCCTTCGCTGAGACAATCAAGGCTTTTCCACATTTGGTACTGTTTTTGTCCGAAGGGTGCTTCAAGTCTGTCTTCAGTGAGCACAGCGGAGGAAGTTCACTTTACTGGAACAAGCTTATGGCACAGGTCCCCTTAGGTGACTTTTATTATGATATTCAAATGAAGTCAATTATGCACAGAAATACCTTGTAAACAAATGCATGTATTATTATTATCATTGTGATAATAACGATTTAGGAATTTCTGTTAGGAAAGGAGGCAGCTTGGTGTAGGGTATAAGAATTTCAGGCTAGAAGCCCGGGACCCCATGAACCTGAGGGAGGGAATGAGGTCATTTTGAAGGAAGATAAGTCTGGGGTCCCAGGTTTGGAGATGACCCTATTAAGAAACGGTGTAGTTGGGAAGTCCTCATTCACTGGATGAGTGGTTTGATTTTATGGGAGCTGCTGCCTGGACAGGACCCACGCACAGTGGTGGCACAATGTGAAACTTCAATAACAAGCTAGGCCAATAGATGTGTTTCATTGGGTGGCTCAGATAATGAACCCTAGCTGTACTGAGATAGCTTACTAATTGAAGAGAGGATTATGCTTAGTGACATACATACGCATGTCACTAAAAATACTGAAAAAAAAAGAAGATATTATATTCTCAGTGCTTCTGGAAAGCATCTTTGCAAAGGTACTAGTTCTCCAGTAAATAAGCCTAAGCTTTAGTATCTTACTGAAATGCAAAACTAGCTCTCTTTGTGCTGTTTCCCTGTACACTCAACACAGTGTTTTGGAAACCTGCAGTTATCTAAATTCCCATCAGGTGACATTGTTTAATCTAACATTCCCTCTTTCATATATGAAAATAGCTCTAAGGACAAACCACCGAGATGCTTTGAACTCTTTCTGGTGGTTCACAAGGAGTTTCCAATCTCACTCCCTTTCCTCTGATGGTTTTCCTGCCCCTCCTGCCCCCCCCCCCACAAAGGTCTGGAAAGGCCTTCAGATGCTCCTCCCCACCCTCCTCCAAGAGCTCATCAGGGGCAAGAGCCTTTGACCTTGGCCAAAAAAAGCACCTGTCTCATCACTGAGCTTATTAGGCCACCCGGAGTCCAGACATGTAAAAGTTACTTCTAATGAACTTTTTTTTTGGTGTGAAAATTTAGGTCTCTTATATTGAGAGGAAAAGGCTATTGCTTCAAAATAATGACTACACCGATTTCCAAATATTGTTATGAAAGTACGAAAGTATGAAAGCAGAACCCCTTACCTAAAAAGGCTGCAAAAAATGTTATTTTACTTTGAAGACAGCAATAACTGAAAATAACAACAAAAAGGTTTCTTTGAGGCCAAATCTTAAAATTAAAAGGGTAAGCTGCTTTCTTTACCCTAGGCTTATACAAAGGTCTGAGAAGGCTCCAAGACCTGCTTTTTGAGGACCTTAGATGAACACATTTGTTTCAAAAACTGTGAGGTGCCTCCCTTTTTAAAAACAACCCGCTGCACTCATCATATTGTCACATTATCACTCATCTAAGTTACACTCTATAAACCGCCTTGATGTGCTACACACATGCAAGAAGTACATAAAGTGAATATACTTCTACTGTCTTTGCTGCCGTAGAGGTATATATGTTTAGTAAACATTTAGGTACATTATTTTATTTTTGTGAAACGAGAACTGATCGACCAAACCTTTCAAACAGACCCACCAGACGATAAATACCACCATATGTTTAATTCACAGTACATTTGGGCATAAACACTTCAATTACAGCTTTGTGTTTAGTATCAAAACCCTTTTCTTGTGTGTGTTTTCTCCACAGATCCCGTGTTCTGAATTACATTTTGAATATCGCTTATTACAGATAAAGCACCTTTCCAGGTACGCTTCCGAGAAACATATGTATTTACGCACACAAAGGTGCGTGCAGATCTTTTCACAAACAAACGTCCATATGATGCCTGCGCCGCGCTCCCCTCACATGCTCACCGCGTGCGTGTGGCCCGCCGGCCGCGCCGCGCAGCCCGGGTGCCCGCGGGGCGAGGCCGCCCCCGAACACGCGGGAGCCCCGCCGGCCTCCCCAGAAAAGCTAACCGGCGTTTCCCCACCCGAGGCGGCACAAGCCTTCCCGCCCCCACCGGGCCCGGGGCCGCGCAGCCAACACCCAGGCTGCCCCGCACCCGGCCGCGCACGGCGGTGGGGGCGGGGCGGCCGGGGGCCCGGCGACACCTCGGAGCGCCTGCAGGTCTGTCTTTCTTTTTAAAAGCCTGCGCCGCGCCCACCCAGTCCCCAGCGCCGCCGCGGCGGGCGGGAGGGAGAGGAGCGGGGCCCGCGGTGCCCCCCTCCCCCCCCCCCCGCCGTGCCGCCGCCACCTCCTCCCCGCGTCCGCGGCGCCCCTCCCCCGCCGGCCCCTCCCCCGCGCGCCCGCCAGCCCGGCGCAGGCCGCTTGGGTTTGTTTTGCTGCGCGGCCGCCGCCGCCGCCGCCGCCGCCGCCGCCGCGGGCCTCGCGAGCTCATTTGTGCCTGGCTGGTCCCCATTCCTCTCTCCCCAGTGTTGAGTGTCTGAGCCGTTGGCTGCTCCGAACCGTTTGGCTCTTTCCCTTAGTAACAGCTTTTACCTTCTGCCTCAATTCCTCTCCCAGCTCGCGCCCTTCCCCCGCGCGCCGCCTCCCCCCGCCGCCGGCCGCGTGCGCCCCCGCCCCTCCCCCCGCGGCGGGAGCACCTCCGCTCGCCACCTGGGGACCCGCGCCGCGCTCCCCGCCCCCGCCCGCCCGGCGCCCATCCCCCGCGCCCTCCGCTCGCCGGGGTTATAATTGCCTCTCACCCCCCGGAGGGGTTATTTTGGGGGTGGTTGGAGGTGGCGGCGGCGGCGAGGAGGGGAATTTCCTTGTGTCTCCATTCCCGGGAGGGGGGAGCGGCGTCGGAGGCCACGGTTTCCAGGTAAGCGCCGGGGGCCGGACCCCGGGGTGGGGGCGGCCGCGGGCCTGGGCGGGGGGCGCGGGCAGAGGCGGCCGGGGGGCGCCGGGCCGCCGGGGGCGGGGGATGGGCGCAAGTGGAACATGCATTTTTCAACTTGGCCCTTCGGGGAGCTGGGGGTTTGGCGGGGGAGGGGAGGGGAGGGAAGGCATTTAGGGTGCCCCATCCCCCCTTTTTGCTCTCAGGCTTCTTTGAAATGCTCACGTGCCTGCCCACCCCCTACCCTTTCCTGGTCCCGGGGGATCCTCACCCTTATTATGTTGTTGTCCCCGAAAATGTGCATCTCGGCCTTCTCCCCCCTTCCACCCTTCGTGCATTTACACCCCCATTTTGTGTGTGTGTGTGTGTGTATGTGCGGGAGGCTTTCAGGAAAGAATTTGCAGCAAATTGAATCAAGGAGCCATCATGAGGCCGACTCCTTTATAGCCTATTTTTAGCAGGGGAGAGGGATCTTTTCGGTGCACGTTATTTTGTTAAACCTCAGGCAGCAATGGAAATCCGCTCCCCTACGGCGGCGCGGCCCCGGGCCCGGCGCGGCGACCCTGGCCGGCGTGCTGGGGGCTGCGGGCGGCTGTTAGGGCCGGGCGGGGGCGGGGGCGCGGGCGCGGGCGGGGGAGGGGCGCGCGGCCGCGCTCCGGGACGTGTTTATTTGTAACTTAGTGCTTTTTATCCTCTTGAGGAGGTATTTGATAGAGCCTCTTTGAAGTTGGGTTCAGAAGTGTAGAATTGGCAAAGTTATTGCCAGCTTCCTGGTAAGTTTTGGGTGGCTCAGAGTCACATTATTTTCTGACAGTGTAAAGGCCACGTTGTGAGAGTGGTTTATCGGTAACTTCCTCATTGCAACCGATGTCATTTTTTGAACAGCAGCAGACTTTTATAAGTGAAATATTAATCTGAAATGGCAGCTTGAGGGAAGCCATGCGTGTGTTAGCGTGTTCAGTATTTTTGGAAGTTCCTAATTTGCTGAAACAGGCAGCACTTTGCAGTGGCAACCGAAAATAAATTTAGGTTGTGAAAATGGTGTGTTTCATGTAAAATTTGGGTTGTAATGGCTCTTAAAAGACGCTCCCGTTGTTAGGTTATCTAATAATATTCTCAAAAATAATTTGGTGATTACAAATGGCAAAAGTGTTGGAACCTAGTTAAAAACTAGGTTTTTTCCTCAGTGTCTGGAGTTTACTTAAAACCGTGGATTCTGTGGGCATCAGGGTGAAGAGTTTTAGTACCTATATGATTATAGTTGACAGAGGGAAGTTGACTTTTGGCTTTCTTGTTTTCTGAACAAGACCCTTATGCTGATCTCAACAAGCTTGTTAATAAAATTTGGTGGGTGAAATGTGGGTTATTTTTAGTCTGAATGGTTTGATTCTCCCTCCCCCATATAATTAAGTAATCGTTTCTCTTTACCCCCTTTTTTTTTTCCTAAAGACTCCTTTATCAGGTTGGATAATATAAGGCCCTGGTGGTGTTTTCATCTACTTACCTTAAAAAAAAATTGTAATAAATATCCTGGTTACACGTTGAAGATAGAGTGAGTGACTTTTTGGTTTTCCCAGTGTGGTTTATTTTCATTTTTTGTTAAATAAGACCCATGCTGCTTTGGTGTATTTTAGTAATCTTGACTTCCTGGAACTGTATGTTCTCACCATTTTAATAAGTTTGTAGTCTAGGGAAATAGGGCACCTTTGTCTCCATGAAAACTGTGTGTGCTGAGTTGTATCATGGGAATTCATGGCAAGCAAGCCTCGGAAATTATCCTTGAGCGCGTTCTAGAAATAGTTAGCGTTTACCTGTGGAGGAGGAACAGCAGAAAGAAAATATGCCTGAAAGTGGTTAGGCGAGTGATTCGTGTTTATACTTTTTGCTCTTAAATCGAGGTTTTCCTGCTTCTTTGGAATATGAATTTTTTCTCCCAGTTCTGCTGTTATGCACCATGTGATATATGTAATCCCAACCATTAAGTCCATAAGTAACTACTATTTTTTGTCATTTGAGTTGTTAGAATCAGACCTAGAGGGCAAAATACTAAACTGTATGGGGGATGAAAACAATATGTATGTGGAAAAAGTTTTTCTTACTGTTAAGGAACTTAATTAAGGTACTTATTAATGGCATAAAAATTGTTGCAGAGCTCACCATCAGTTTATAAGATGTTTTTATATCAACGTGTACCAGCTTTGGTTATTAATATGGGAGATACCTGTGGTAAATGGATTGGCACTTTGTGAAGGTTGTATTTTTTCACTGGTTGCTTCAAAGAGGCAAATATTTTAATACGTTTTTACGCGTGTTTAGGAATCTTTGTTACCTGTGTTCACACCATAAGATTTATCATGATTACCATGATACATGCCTATCAAGAGAAAGAGAGGTAACTGCTTCCTTTCTACTGGGAGAGTTTCAAGCTAATATGCAGAAAGGGCAGAAGCTTACTATAAACATAGGGGTTACTGATAAAAAGAGATGTGACTAATGGACCTTTTAAATGACAACCTGTTGAACGAATACATCTGTTCATATATAACAATGAAATATAAGTACGACCTTGTCAAATGAGTAGTTAATAAAGGAGTTCTTCTCCAATATACTACAGCAGTTATTACTACAAAGAATTTCTGACGTGACACATTTTGATGAAGAAATAATTTGTTGGGTTTGTTCATTTTCTGTGTTATTTGTATAAAAAGAATTGAGAAGAATGTGAATAGTAGTAAGTCGGGGAGAGAGAGATGGCAGAAATATTGGCACTGTCTGGGACTTTGTATTTTTCTAGTACATGAAATTTGACTCATTTCAAATGATGTTTATAGTTTAAGTCACTGACATGCAAAAAGAGAAAGCAGCTAACATTGAGACATTATACATCCCCGTAGTACAGAAGGGCTAAGACCCCAGGGCTGTGTAGTAAAGAATTGGTAAGAGTATAGTCTGGTTTGGAGACCCCATGGTGGTATCTCCTGCTCTATCACCAATAGATACTTGAATTTAAAAAAAAAACCTGTGTGAGAGAGCTTATGCTGGAGAGGTTTGCTGTTCACCTCTGCTGGGATTGGACTCCCTAAGAGTACAGTTAACTGCCCTGTTTGCAAGAGTCCAAGGAGAGGGACTCTGCTTGGGCTATACTATAGGAAAGGTGTGAGGTGCTTTCTATGTTATTTATATCCCAGGCTAATCCTGAGGTGGGTAGTATTGGGCTCTTTTTGTGGATGATGAAATAACAAGGTCAAGATAAGTTAATTCACTTGTTCAAGGCCACAAAAGGATCAAATGATGCACTAGGATTTAAACCTCGGTTTGTCTGAGCCCTAGTCCATGTTCTTTCTAGATGACTGTAGCTGTGCCAGAGTTTCAGCTGTTTCGTCAGTCTTTAGATATCCTTGCAAAAACTAGTGTTTCCAATCAAATTTATAATTCTGTATTTGGGAGCTCTACTAACTGGGTCAAGTGATTGCATGGATAAATGAAATTCATAGGGCTCAAATACCATTGTCTTAACTCTCTAGAACTGTTTAATAAGATGCCATCTTCTTGTCAACTGCTGTATTTCCTACCTTTAGATTCACAGCGGTGACATAGCCTCTCCACATACTGCCAGCAGAAATAAGGAAACGTGGTTCCATACCTACAATTAATTAAGAAGGAAAAGCAAATAAGAGTATCTCACGTATTTCTGAAAACTTGTGTAAGAAAAATCATAAAAGTCTTTTTGTGCAGCATACTGATTCTATCAGGGGTTCTCAAGGTGAACTGCCCAGCTTCAAACTCAGGCACCATCCCTTACTAATTATGTCACCTTGGGGGAGTACCTCCTCTATGTCTCAGTTTTCTCCTCTGTGTAATGGGACGGTCAACTTCAAAGAGTTGAGAGGATTAAGAGAGTTGTGTGTGTGATGCAGCTAGAGATTATCATACTAAGTGAAGTAAGTCAGAAAGAAAAAGGCAAGTACCATATGATATCACTTATATGTAGAATCTGAAATGCAGTACAAGTGAACCTATCTACAAAACAAAGAGACTCACAGGCATAGAGAACAGACTTGTGGTTGCCAAGGTGGTGCGGGAGAGGGAGAGGGAGAGGGATGGACTGGGAGTTTGGGTTTGGTAGATGCAAACTATTACATTTAGAATGGGTAAACAGCAAGGTCCTAGTGTATAGCACAGGGAACTATAGCCAATCCCCTGGGGGTAAACCATAATGGAAAAAAATATATATATATATATAAAAAGAATGTATATATGTGTATAACTGAGTCACTTGGCTGTACAGCAGAAATTATTAGCACAACGTTGTAAATCAAACTACAATGAAAAAAATCGTTTGTGTAAGTTGCTGAGAAAAGTAGCTGACAAACAAGCATCATGAAAATGTGAGTTGTTGAGGATGATAATGGGTTTGGATTTGAGGTTTGTTTCTTTGTATTACATTTTATTTGCTTGTTTTTTAAGTAGGGGCATAATGTCATAGAAAGTATTTGGCAGTTTTATTTCCTGAATTTTTGGGCAAAATAGTCGAAATAAGCTTGGCATAATTTATTTACTCCTGAAGTTGTGATTTAAGGCTTACTTGAAGAATCAGGTTGGGTTTTATTTCATTTTATTTTAAAAATTTATTTATTTAATTTATTTATTTTTTGGCTGCATTGGGTCTTCGTTGCTGCGCGTGGGCTTTCTCTAGTTGTGGAGAGTGGGGGTAACTCTTCGTTGCGGTGCGTGGGCTTCTCATCGTAGTGGCTTGTCTTGTTGCGGAGCATGGGCTCTAGGCACGTGGGCTTCAGTAGTTGTGGCACACTGGCTCAGTAGTTGTGGCTCACGGGCTTAGTTGCTCTGCAGCATGTGGGATCTTCCCGGACCAGGGCTCGAACCCGTGTCCCCAGCATTGGCAGGCAGATTCTTAACCACTGCGCCACCAGGAAAGCCCTAGGTTGGATTTCAACACTAAGTGGAAACAATACCAAGTTCCATGGTTGGTGTAGGTAGTGGTGGGTCTTTTGTGTGTCTTTGTTGCCATTCTTCTGTCACTTGGGCTTGGACTTTTTAAATCTGCTTGCAGCATTTGAAACATTTTCTTACTCTTTTTAAATAAAAAGGGATTTTATTGTTCGAGGCTGGATCTGGCAGTACCTAGGATCTGCTTTTTAAAATTGGAGTGATTACTTTTTAAGTAGGTTATTGTTTTCTCCAGCTTCAACCTTTCATCTGTGTTCTTGTTCTACATTTTCAGCTGCTGTCAAGACAGTTCTGCTTGGAGGTTGTGTTCCTCTGAAATACCTTTGAATCTTGTCTTATTTTCCCTTCCCATTTTTTATCGTTCTTAATTCAGCAGTAATGTTAACGACTACTAGAGTTCTATGTGTCAGGATTACGAAGGTGCTTTGACAGGTACTTGTGACAATCTAAGCGACTGCTATCCTGATTACTAACAGCGTGGAGACCAAGGCTCAGGTAGTAAGGGGTGCAGAGAGGGGTTTAGGTCCAGTGTGTCTGACTTCTAGGCCAGTGTTCTTATTTATTTAAATTTTTATTTATTTGACTGCATCGGGTCTTAGTTGCGGCGTGCGGGCTCTTCTGTTGCGGTGCACAGGCTTCTCTCTAGTTGTGGCACGCGCAGACTCTAGAGTGCGTGCGCGCACGCACACGTGAGGGCTTAGTTGCCCCTCGGCATGTGGGATCTTAGTTCCCCAACCAGGGATCGAACCCACGTCCCGTGCATTGGAAGGTGGATTGTTAACCACTGGACCGCCAGGGAAGTCCCTAGGCCAGTGTTCTTAACTAGCAGTCTGTTTTCTCAGTGAGTGAGGGAGAGAATGATGAATGGTTTTAGGTTTCTGGGTTATTGCATTACTTTTCAAGTAGGTTGCTCGATATCTTCTTCTCCATTCTGTCTTCTCTAATCACCAACAGTGTAATTTATTTAAATATTGGTTTCATGACGTCAGTTCCCCTGCTGAAGAACCCATAATGGCTTCCTTTTGGCAACTGGATGTAGTTCATCTGCTTCAAGTCTGGCTTTTAAGGCTCCATTCGAACCTATTCAGCCGTATTTCCCACTCTTCTCCAACTGGGATTCTTGCCTGCCTATCAAATGCTGTAGTTTTGTCATACTCATTACTCCTCTGCCTTTGTGCATGCTGTTCCTTCCCTTTATCCTTTTAATAGCCTAGTTTCAGTCCCACTTTCATTAAGTTTTTTCTGGCCGTCCTGGCTCAAGATATTTCTTTGAGATTTCATCGCATTTAATGAGTATCACAAACTCCATAATTATTTATTGTTTTGTGAGTATGTGTCACATCGCCTCAACCAAATGTTACATTTCTTGAAGGAAAGGGCCACTTTCCTTATAGTACGTAGCAAAACTCTTGACTTTTGTATTATACTATCTTCGTAATAAAACGGATTGCTTCTACAAGGGCCCATGTTAAAATAACAGTGACAGTCCTGTTTCACTCTTGTTGATGTGGCAGAAGCTGCTTTTTGAGTTAGACTTTCAAAGTTTAGTTGTACTATAGTCACATTTAACCATTAATTTGAATTTTCATGTTGGCAGTGTTGACAAGGAAGGGGAAAAAAATATCTAGTCAACATTTAGAGTGAAATGGAAATGGATAGTTTTATTCTCTTAATCCTGGAATAGTAGCCACAGTCCTGGTGAAAAACCTAGTCTAGTTGGGAATCATGTCACACTAAGTTGGCTTTATCTGGTTATATTTGTGTTAGTTGTTATGAAACTTAAGATTTTGGATTTTCTTTTTTTAATCCTTAGGCTTTTTTTGCTTGTTATTTTCATAGTAGTATGTCTAAATAAGATTATGTTTTTAGCTCTCAGTATGTGTGACAGCATTCTGACCACATTGGAGTCCCATTTGAGCCATTACTGTGAATGTATTAACATGTATCTGTCATATACTGTCAGTGGGTTTAGTCTACTAGAAGAATGTCGTTGTAACTATCTCTCTTCAATAGTTTGTTTTTTTTGGGGGGGGGGTGGCACGTGGCACGGGGGATCTTAGTTCCCTGAGCAGGGATCGAACCTGTGCCACCTGCAGTGGAAGTGGGGAGTCTTAACCACTGGACCACCAGGGAAGTCCCTCTTTAATAGTTTTTTGTGGTAAAGATGTGCCAAACAACCTGGGTAATTTATTCTAAAGGCAGCTATTTTGGTATTATGTCCTTTTGAAATTTTTAATATTTAGAGTTTTAAAATATGAGGGTTTCAGTGTCAAACAAAATGAGTTGGATGTTACCCTGCTTTATGAGACCTTAGATTCATAACTCAGAAATAATACAATCAAACTATAAGGGTCATGCTGAAAGATCAAAAATTAAATTTCAGTAAGCATAAGGAGTGTCCAGATTAAGTAAGACATTTATGCGAAATGAACAGTTTGAGGAATGAATGAGGAAGAATAAGTATTGAATGTTTAAACGGGGAAGTTTGCCACCTGTTTTCCTTTTATCTATTGAAAGTTTCTTTCAGGAGGTAGAATTTAAAATACAGAAGAAAACATGGGGGCCAAGGGTCAGAGATGGTCATTCATTGTCTTTTTTATATTCTTCTTTATGTGAAATTGCACTCTGGACTCTCAAACATTTTTTTTAAACAAAGGAGATGTTTTACATTTTTAACTACTTAAACAGAGTGAAGAATTTTTACTTTCTAAGAACTAGATATCAACCTACATCTTGGTATCTTTATTTTGTCTGAGATCAAAGTTGGTACCAGTGCTTTCCTCTCTTCCCTCCCTCCCTCCCTCCCTCCCGCATTGTGTCTTTTTTAGCACACTGAATGATAGGCGTCATAACTAGGTGATCAGCGACTTGATTGGTTTTTTTTTTTTTAATTTTACTTTTTTATACAGCAGGTTCTTATTAGTTATCCATTTTATACACATCAGTGTGTACATGTCAATCCCAGTCTCCCAATTCATCACACCACCACCACCACCCCCCGCCACTTTCCCCCCTTGGTGTCCATACATTTGTTCTCTGCATCTGTGTCTCAATTTCTGCCCTGCAAACCGGTTCATCTGTACCATTTTTCTAGGTTCTACATACATGCGTTAATATACGATATTTGTTTTTCTCTTCCTGATTTACTTCACTCTATGACAGTCTCTAGATCCATCCACGTCTCTACAAATGACCCAATTTCGTTCCTTTTTATGGCTGAGTAATATTCCCTTGTACATATGTACCACATTTTCTTTATCCATTCATCTGTCGATGGGCATTTAGGTTGCTTCCACATTCTGGCTATTGTAAATAGTGCTGCAGTGAACATTGGGGTGCATGTGTCTTTTTGAATTGTGGTTTTCTCTGGGTATATGCTCAGTAGTGGGATTGCTGGGTCATATGGTAATTCTATTTTTAGTTTTTTGAGGAACCTCTATACTGTTCTCCATGATGGCTGTATCAATTTACATTCCCACCAGCAGTGCAAGAGGGTTCCCTTATCTCCACACCCTCTCCAGCATTTGTTGTTTGTAGATTTTCTGATGATGCCTATTCTAACTGGTGTGAGGTGATACCTGACTGTAGTTTTGATTTGTATTTCTCTAATAATTAGTGATGTTGAGCAGCTTTTCATGCGCCTCTTGGACATCTGTATGTCTTCTTTGGAGAAATGTCTATTTAGGTCTTCTGCCCATTTTTGGATTGGGTTGTTTGGTTTTTTAATATTGAGCTGCATGAGCTGTTTATATATTTTGGAGATTAATCCTTTGTCTGTTGATTCGTTTGCAAATATTTTCTCCCATTCTGAGGGTTGTCTTTTGGTCTTGTTTGTAGTTTCCTTTGCTGTGCAAAAACTTTTAAGTTTCATTAGGTCCCATGTGTTTATTTTTGTTTTTATTTCCATTACTCTAGGAGGTGGATCAAAAAAGATCTTGCTGTGCTTTACGTCCAAGAGTGCTCTTCCTATGTTTTCCTCTAAGAGTTTTAAAGTGTCCGGTCTTATATTTAGGTCTCTAATCCATTTTGAGTTTATTTTTGTGCATGGTGTTAGGGAGTGTTCTAATTTCATCCTTTTACATGTAGCTGTCCAGTTCTCCCAGCACCACTTATTGAAAAGACTGTCTTTTCTCCATTGTATATCCTTGTCTCCTTTGTCATAGATTAGTTGACCATAGGTGAGTAGGCAACAACTTGATTGTTAAGTGGATGTTTGTGTTTTTGTTCTTACTGCTTATCTACTTGAATGGTGGCTAGCATTTTAACGTGAATTCAGTATTAAGCAAATGAATTTTTGCCATGTTTTACAAAGCCATAGTTACACGGGTAAAGTGTAACTTTAGCTTCTAGAAATGTGTAAGAGGATCAGATGAAATGCTACCTAAAGTTTGCTCTTTCATTCTATCAGTACTTATACAGTCAGTTCCTGTATTAGAATTCTGAGATTTTTGTCATTTAAATTTTGTGATTTTTTTTTTTTTGAGAGAGTTCTAAATTTTCTTAGCGTATTTAAGGCCTGAAAATCTACACCTTATAGAATAATAGGAACTACTTGACATTAGCATAAGCAAACACCTCGTCAGAAAAGTTTAGTTAATAGCATATTTTGGTGGTTACCTTCAACTGTTAATAGAACACAGCTTATGGGTTAGGAAGAAGTGTTTTATGCTTTCCCCTTAATTTAAAAAGGCTAATTGGGTAGACTGCATACTAATTTTGTTCTATTTCTATTTTGTGGCTATCAGGTGTCATTAACTGACAGTGTAAGGCAATTGGGTCATCTGCTTTGGGTTTCTGAAGTAAGGTAATGGGAATAGATAATGAATTTCCTTAATATTTTTTTCTTTTTCCGTATAATTGTTCTTTTATGGGATAAAATTTATCGTACGTGTGTGAATTTTTAGATGCTGTTTGTAGTTATAGCGATTTTTTGGGCATATTTTTATTTTAAAATGTAATACCCTATGTACTTAAAATTTTTTCACCCACTAAAGTGATGGATTTTCCCTAAATCACCTTTCTGTGTTTTCCTTAGTAAGCAATATACATTTGTGAGATCCTAGACTGGGGTTAGGAGTGAAGTCTGTTACTGTATCAGGGAAATAGTTTTGTATTCTTGTGCAAAAACTCACAGACCGTCAAGGGGATTACTTCTTAGCCCTTGGGCTTCCATATGTCCTGCCAGCAGAGGTCACCAGTTTTAACATCTGGTGAAAGATGTTTTGTGTAAATTGTTTCTTTACAGGTTTTGTTTAGATTTGATGTTTATGACTTTCTTGTTAGTATTTATAGGATCTTCTCAAAGATACATTTAAATGAAAAAAAATGGAGACAAGATCTTACATAGTCTTCTGCCATTTTAGCGCAAAAAGAGGGGGAGGAATGGAAAGGAGGACACACGGGATGGAGTGTGTGTGTGTATGTTTGTGTATGTATGTTTATATGCTTAAGGTGACTCCAGGAAGATACACAGGAGACCAGTAACAGTGGTTTGGGGGGGTGGGGTTGAGGTGGGGAGATCCTGTGGCCAGATGTGGGAAAAATTTATTTTCGCGTATAATCTTTTGAACTGTTTGAATCTTACGATGTTAGTATTACCATTTCAAAAAAAGTAATGATTGTGAAAGAGCAATCATTAAGAATTCTTAATCTTTCCTAGTTCTTTCGCTTTGGACAGTCAAAAGAAGAGAGAAAACTATGTAAAGTTCTCCCATGCTTTCCAGCCAGTTCTTAAAGAGCTGGCACTGTGTACATTTTTGCACACACTTATTTTTATTTCTCAGATTTGTTGGCAGAATTAGAGCCACTGAATATGATTAAAACGTGTTGTTTCTGTGTCATGAGTGGGTCATCAGACCAGTGGAATTATTTAGTGATAGTGAACTGATGATTTTTGAGTTCTATCCAAGGTTGATAATTAGAAATTAACTCAATGCAAACTTTAAAAAGCGATGTTGGTTGTTAAGAAGTAAATAGGTGTTGCCTGATTTCAAACGTGTTGTTTTGCCAAGGGTTTGGAAATTGGGTGAAAATGGGGGTTCTCATAGTTTAGTAGTTAATTTCAATAATTATGGTAGTCTTTGGTATAATGGGATTCGTGGAACTGTAGATTCTGATATTGCATGCATCCTAACATGACTTGTGAATTTGAATGTATGTGTTATTGACTTCAAGGAGACAGATACATTAGATTTTGATTCCATTTTGGGTTGCAGTTGGTGTCACTTGTAATTGTGTCACTTGTAACTTAAGTTTTCAACTTAAGCTAGAACAACCTCCGGGAGAGAGAGCGCCTGTTTCTGTGCATCTAATTCTGCTGCACAGACCTGACGGTAGCCTTTCGTGAGGGCAGTGCCTCTCTCTTCAGTGATTAGAGGGCTAAGTAGGGTCTGTGTCTGACCTTTGGCAGTAAAGTCTTTCTGTAGGGTGTTACTGTGGCAAAGAGCTCAGCCTCTGGAGCCAGGCATACCTAATTTGAATCCTGTCACCCCAGCTTATCAGTTGTATGGCTTTGGGAAATTGTGTAACCACTCCAGTTGGTTTCCACTCTGACAAATGGGAATTTTTCTCTGTAGAGCAGTTGTGAGGATTGAAATGTGAATGCATGGAAGGCAGTTGTCATAGGGCCAGCACACAGGAAGTACTCAATAAATGCTACTACTTGGTGCTTTTGTTAGCTGCAGCAGCAGCAGCTGAGGAGAGAGGCAGAAAAGTGACACTGCTCCTGCAAACTATCATGGCTTTCTGTGGCAACTGCAGAGAATGGGATGGTTAACATTCCCAATTCAGAGGGCTACAACTGCATTTGACGACTGAGCTTTTGTTGCTCACTCTAAAATGAGGATGTGTACTGTGGAGCTTTGCTGTGTCTCTGATACATATGTTGTTTTACAGTGATGTTTTGTGTTGAATTTGGTCACATCTTGATAAGATGTTTCAAGAAAAAAAAAGTTATTACCTTTTAAAAAAAGAAAAGCCTTTTTGCTTTTTGGAATGGAATTGCTCTTCCTTTTCTGCAGTTTCTGGGAGATCCAGCACTGTTCTGGCTCTCAGTGGACACTGCTTGGAGGATCATTTCAAATACACATTCTGAAAATTTTGAATTGGACTTTCACTAAGAAATACATATGACGTAACATAGGGTATGTATATGTGTAAAAATACTGAAGTAAGTTTTCAGGAAATTATGCTTGTTTTAATATGTGGTACACACTCATTTTCTATACTCTTTCATTTATAAACATGCTTCTATAAACTTGTAAAGTGATTCTGTTATTTTACAGGTAATAATGATTTCATTATTCACTGGATTTAGAAAAGACTGGTTCAGAGGAGTGTGGTCTTTATGGATTTAGAATTAGTACTCAAAATTAAAAACAAGGTATTATTCTGAATGATAGGGCATAGGTAAGTTACATTTATTGGTGCTAATGTCTTTAGGTAGTATTCTGAGGTTCTGTTAGGATTCTGAAGTTCTAATGCCCCAAATTTTGTAAAGTATACGTACAAAGGATGAGGAATTTTGCTTGCTAATAAATGTGAATATAAATGACTTTTTCGGAGGGGTAATCTGCAAACAGCTCTGGATTAAGAACCCTGGACGTCTCTCATAAAGAGCAGTAATTATTAACAAAGGAATAACCATCATACTAAGTTTCTTATATCTCATTAGGAAAGAAATTTCGATAATTGTTTTGTACTATTTAAAAACTAACATACATACCTTAACATATTGGCTGCCTGAAGTTACACGATTTGATTGAATGTTAAGCATCTTTCTGTGACATCTTTAAATTAACATTTTGGCCTATGTCCACTGGTCATCTGTTTCTAGCACAGACCTCTACTTGATTGTTATTTGTTGACTCTGTCTCAATAGGCAGGGCCTTCCTTGAGGACAGTTGCATTTCACCCGTCTTTATCCTCAGCATCTGGTCCAATTCCTGGCACGCTGTAGACTTTGCATTCATATTGAGTTGAATCCTTGAGGCTCTCTGAACGAGGTACAGGTTTCCTAGTATAGACCCTTACTTCTTTGAGGGTGATTCAAATATACAAAAGTAGAAAAGGGATCCTTCCATTTTCACAAATTCATTAACCCTTGGATTCATCTTCTTACTGTAAGGCTTGTGAGGATCTGCTTGATAACCTAGCATCCTGTTTTTGGTGTCTGTAGAGACAATGAATATGTTCAAAACCTGGGTTAAAAGAAACAAAGACCTTGTCCTGACGTTAGCAATTAAACTTGATTTTGGGGTGTTGTGTGGACTTGTCCGTGTGTTCCTGATACTCATGCACTTCTTCTAGTTTATTCCCCCTTGGTCTTTTTTTTTTCCTAATTACCTGATACTGATAATGCCTTTCTTGGTTGGCTCCTGGTTCTTGATCTTAGCATGTGTGTTCAGTCTGTGCATCCACTGGTGCTCTCCCCTTTGACCGTGGCCTTCCCTTAGGGCTTAGAGGAGATGCACATTCCATGCCCTTTGTCTCTTTAAACCAGCCATTGCTGTACAAGTGATTCTGTGGCCCAGATTGGGTCTTAATTCTGACCTCCTCTTCTCCTGATCTGTAGCTACCCACATTTTAGCATGGGGATATCCTATACTTTCTGAGTCGCTGCTATTGAGTGTAGGCTGGCAGTGGCGTTACATTTTCATTTAATGATATTAAGTCATGATGAGACAGAGGTGGAAGATAGAGGAGGGACAGAGCTGAGGCAACATCCTCTACTTCTAAGCTACTATTGAAAATATCCAGGATAATCTGAGGTATTGGGTGTTTGGAGTGGAGGTTGTAGATAAGTGGTCTTAGTAGCTGTGATTCTGTCATCATTTGGAGCCTTCCAAAGTGACCCTCTCCTTCCTCTCCCACCCCCAGCTTTATTGAGGTATAAAAGATGATCCTTTTGTCAGAGGGAGATAGTTGAGTTGCTTTCTGGAAACCAGGGAAGATAAGATTTTCAGTTTTAAACTTTGAACTACAGTGGTGTTTCAAGAAATATTTGTAGTTAATACATAAAAGTTTAAAATTCATCAGCAGATTTAAAAAATTACCAAGGATAGTACATTTAAAAGATTAACATTTTCACTTTCCTCTGAACGTTGTTGAAACTGGCAAGGTACTATTAAATGGAATGAACAGAGAATTTATCTTAGAATAAGCTTTTGCGTTTTTTTACCCTTTGCTTACTTGTCTGCCTGAGAGTACTTTTGTTTAAGTAGATAACTAATCTTTCATATCCCTACGCTCTTTGCTTGTTGTATTAGGTATGTTTTCTAATTTCTTGCTTCTCTACTTGGTTTGTTCCCTTTTTGGGATCATATACTCTTGTGAATAGCTGGCTGCCTTATTTTATCTAGTCTCATTTGCCTTTCTTGCATTTTCTTCATGTATGTTTTGCTAGTAGATAACATTGGTTGGTTGGTTCATTTGGT
The DNA here is from genome assembly GCF_028564815.1 of Eubalaena glacialis. Taxonomy (NCBI): domain Eukaryota; kingdom Metazoa; phylum Chordata; class Mammalia; order Artiodactyla; family Balaenidae; genus Eubalaena; species Eubalaena glacialis. The sequence continues at coordinate 90,784,365 of NC_083721.1, forward strand.
CTGACAAAGGTAGAAGTGACTTCCTATAAGTGAGAACTGGTAGTAACAGGAAAAGTGGCCTTTTTTTTTTTTTTTTTTTGAGATTGTGCATAACAGCATACTAATGATCTTTTGATAAATATTGTGGTAAATACACATGGTATAATTTACAGGAATGCATATATGGTATTATAGAATGCATGGCAGAAACATTTGTACATACTATTTTGTAGGCATATGTAATAAGTGTTAGTTTCCTTCCCTTTTCTCTGTGGGTTTTCCATCACACTCAGTATAAAATCCAAATGTTTTTCCTTAGCCTGTGAGGGTCCCACCAGCACATGATCTGCCTTTTGGCCACCTCACAAATCGTATCCTATTTCACGGCACCCTTCCCCTTGTTCACTGTGCCCAGCCATACAAGCTCCACACCCACAGAACAAGCTTGTTCCTGTCTCAGTGCCTTAATTGCTTTGCTCTTTGCCTCAGGCTTTGCCCTGAGATTGTCATATGGCTAATTCTTTTATGTCATTCAGATTTCAGTTCCAATGCCACCACCTCAGAGAGGTCACATAGAGGGGTCACAGTGAAGTAGCTGCCCAGTCTCTAGCCATTTTCTGTCACATAGCACTTATCTCTCTCTCTGATAGCCTTAATTGTTGATTTATTTTTTTTAAAGTCACCTCTGTAATTTAAACTCCCTGAGAACAGGGATGGACTCTGTCTTGTCACTCGGGACCTAAAACAGGACCTGGTAGGTGTTCAGTAAATATTTGAGTGAATTGTTTTCTCAGGAATGTTTTCATGACCAGCTGATAGGCTTAAATTAGTTTGTCCTTAGTAGAATACTGGAAATAATTCATTAAAAGGTCAGCATTTAGGGGAGTGTTGGAAGAGGCTTTACTATTGATACCTTGGTATCTACGTTCGGAAGCCCAGGGACATATGTGAGTGCTGTCCACTTTTCTTGGAGGAACATACTTATAGATGGTGTTTGAATCAGGAAAAAAAAATATAGGTGGATAATTGATGAACCAATTTGAGTATGTGCATGTGTTAATAATAAATGTTAGATTTTAGTAGGTTAGTACTTCACTTTAACATACATATTTCATTCAAGAAAAACGATGAGGGCTAGATACCCCTGTTTAAGTTTTGTGCAGGTTCAGGAGATTTTGTAATTTACCTTTAGTTACATTTACCTGTGATATTCTGTCTTGAGTAATCATGGTCAGCTTCCCAAGGTTGGTAGATGACTCAGAGCTCTTTTAGTTGTACGATAGATACCCAGTTCAGACTAGCTTAAGCCAAAAAGGGAGATTTATTGGTATATGGAATCCAAAATGGATTGAATAACTCAATTATATGGAAAAACATTGAGCCAGCCGGGCTTTAGGGGACAGCTGGAACCAGACCCATTTGAAAGCTACCAGAAATCTGCTAACAACCTTGCTTTTTTTGTGTGTTTGTTTGTAGATTCGTTTCATTTTCTCATAATAGATTTGCTTTCTTTACCAGGAGGAAAATGTAACTTGCCATTGCCAGTTTTTGTCCTGTTTTCTCCTGCTGTAGAGTAAGGACTACCTCTTTCTCTTTTTCATTTGGAAAATTCTTGAAGCAGTGGCAAGTTTGATTTGGGAAGGTGCCCACCATGGCCATAGGCCATATAAAAACTATGGCTGTCCCAAGTACTTGGTGGGAGTGGGGGGAATGAGAATTGAGTGAAGATGGGAGCTCTGGGCAGACAGCCTCTTCCCCTCCTGCCTCCCCCGCCTGTTTCACCCCGTCACAAAATGTGTGTCCATTTATAGTTGGGGAGGTTGTGCCTTTAATCCACCATGGATTGTCAGATGAAATTTTCCTTTAACCAGAACTGGCACTTTTTTGGGTTTTTTTGCTCTGTGGTTCCCAACCTTTTCAAATACAGATCCATTTTTTTAAATGAAAAATTGAGGTCCCTCATGTGGTAGCAATTGTAATTTTATGAACTCTGTCTCTGGCTAATATCGGTATTCAAATGAATTTGTTTTCTCAAAATGAGTTACATAGTAAACAACTTGATGCTGTTTATGTTGGCTTTGTTTTTAACATTACTTCTGCTAATTTAACAGCTAATAGAAGCCAATATTTGAGGGCAGCTGTTAGAAAATTATCAACAGGTTAATTATACATATTTAGGGGATATTTTAATCTCTGAGGAAGATAACCACGTTCATCCTAATCAGGTAGTTAAATAATTTTAGCGTGTAACAACATTAACAAGTTACATGTTCCCAACAATTATTTTGAGCAATATTTCAGCAGTTCACTAAAATAAGAAAATGGTTAGCCATGTAGGAAAAGCCTTTTGTGACCCAAAAGATAGTAATTTTTCTGGACTTCAGTTGCTTCATCTTTAAAACATTGAACCAGGTCTCTGAGGTCTCTTCTGGAGTTAATGCTCTTTGACCCTGTGATTGCACATATAATTTAAAAATTAGGTCTGTGTTCAGCCAAATTAAATGGAAAATGTACAATACTGATCTCTTCAGGTTAATCATTACCTGAACTATGTTTTCCTAAAGAAAATACTTGCATTTCTCTGACACCTTCTCAATTTTGAAAAAGTTAGCTATAAAAATATTTTTTAGATGTCTGAAGAAGAAACTTCTGTTGTTTAATCCAGTAGTCTTTGAGTTCAGGTGCATTTGTTACATCCGATTTCACTGTAGAGTAAATTAAAAGAAATAGCACCAAACACATTTTTGAGAATGATTTTTCTTTAATGCCCTTAATTGTGTGATTGCTGACTGTCAAAGCCAATAATTTTTCAGCAGTTCAGGTTTTACTTTGCTCTGTGTACTACACATTTTAGAAGTTGTACCAAAAGTATATGTCTTAAGTACTATGAGAAAATGCTGTTCACATTCATAATTTTTTAAATACTAAGATAAGTTTCAAGTGTTGCGCATATTAACTACTGAGAATCTTATGTATATTAAAATAATTTACAGTGAATATAGATATGTGAGTGGTATAACAAAAGGAGAAGATATATGTTAGGACATAAAGATGCCAAACATGTTGATCTTTTCTGGCAAACAGTTTGGTTTATGTGTAGCACATGATTTGAAAGCTGGAGAGTGATGAGAATGCACAGCATAGGTAAGTAGGGATCATATCATGAAATGACTTCTTTGCTGTGATAAGGATTTTGGACATTCTTCTGTGACAGGAAACTAGTGAAGGACTTTAAGCAGAACTGCAGGATTATATTTTATCCCTGGATATAGTGCATGAAGGATAACATGATGGTTTCAGTGGGAAAGGGGCCTAGCTCTGGACTGAAGGGAGAAAGTTGAGCTGGTAGTGTTATTGGTGAGAGTGACACCACATATTTCTGAGAGTCTTGCAAACTCGTCCACATTTCTGAATTCTGGGAGAAAAAAAAGGCGATTGGAAATTTAGGAGAGAATGGAGCATCCAGGTTTTCTTCTCTCTGGCTTGTTACTGCTCTTTTTGTGGGGAACAGTGGTATGAAGACTAGGGGCTTGTGGGGTTGGGGGATTAATTTGATATCCAAATGGTTAATGGACAAAATAGGGGACAATGCAAGGAGGGGGAAATTGCCCTTGTCATCATGATATCTTAACTGAGGGATAACTAAATTAGGTACTTATTTGAGAATAGTCACAAAAAAATAGATTGGTATAGTACTACTAGTTCATGAAGAGTCTAGTGGGTGTAATTTTTATTGAATTCTAGGTTAGTGACATTTTCATATATTTTCAAAGCTTTTAAAAAGAGTTTATATTAGTATAAAAGTCATTAGACTCTCAGTTTGATAACTAGAAAGTTAATCTGAATTAAGTACTGTTTAACATTACATAAATGTTGCTTTTTAAAAAACTTATTGTTTTGAAATAGTTTTAGATGCACAGAAGAGTACGGGGCTGAGGTTATGGATACTTAGGGAAGAATACCACAGAGGTGATGTACCTGTCTTATATCAGGGGTACATGTCAGTGTTTACATACAGTAATACTACCAATTGTTATTGGTGATGTTAACCTTGATCACTTGGTTAAGGTAGTTATTACTGATGATGTTAACCTTGATCACTTGGTCAAGACCGTTAACCTTTTATCTAGAATTGTTTAGACTGGCACTATCCAATTACATATATTGTGTACCACACATATAATTTAAAGTTTTTAGTAACTACATTGAAAAAAGTGATAAGAAACAAGTGAAATTAATTTTTAACAAATATGTTTTATTAAACCTAATATAACTACATTATTATTTCAGCAGGTTTATTCATTATGAAATTACTGTTTTTCTGCTTTCCATACTCCATTCGTTAGAAGTAAGTCACTAAGTTCAGTCCTCATTTGAAGTGTGAAGGACATTAAGTTCCACCTGCTAGAGGGAAAGGTATCAAAGAATTTGTGGACATGTGTTGAAGTTACTACAGTTATTAAGAAATATTTTGGGGAGGTACTCCGAGGATGTGTAGCCTTTTTTTTCCTTAAAGTTTTACCCAATAATTTTAGCATTCATCATCGGGACATTGTTTGCAGCAGCAATCACTGTGGCGTTCTAATGGTGACTTTCTAATTCCCTCATACCTTCTACATGTATTAATTGGATTTTTCTGTACAAATGTGTTCCTTTTCCCTCATTTATTTTTTCAATCGAGTATGAGCATGTGGATCCGTAGATATTTATTTCGTTATTTGGGTTATAAATTAATATCATTTCTCCTTAATTTGTTGCTCAGCTTGTTCCAGCTTTGGCCACTGGGAACTGGTCCAGGCTGCCTCCTGCACCCTTTCAACATGACCCATCCTTTGTTTTTTTAATTGCTTGCTTCCTGACATACAAGATGCTCCAGGTTCATCTTGTATTTTCCCTTTCCTAGCCCTGGAATCAGCCATTTCTCCAAGAAACCCTGGCTACCTTTTACTGGAATCACAACAAAATTTTATTCTAATTCTGGAAGTAATGTCTTTATACTGATCTTAGAGAGTGTCGGTATTGGCTTGTGATTCTACAACAGATTTTTCTTATGGTTTCTGAACCACGTTTATTCACTCAGCAAACTTTTAAAAAGTGTTTATGTGCCAGCATTCTTACTGGGGATCCAGTGTCAAATAAGACATGGACATTGATCCCAAGGAGTCTAGATATGAGAAAGCAGATCTTTTTTTTTCTTCTAACATATTTTATTGAGTGCCTCTTATGTGCCAGGTACTGTGCTACAAGTGAACAGGAAATACTAAGAACTGGAGCAGGATAGTGTAGGTTGCTTTTGGGAACACATGGGAGGGATTAACCCAGTGTTGGGCCAGGTGGAATGTGGAGCAAGTCTTGAAAAATGACTAGATATTAGCCAAATGTGGAATTGAGAGGAGAAGTAGGGGAAGGGAAGCTATTCCAAGAGGAGGAAGAGCAGTGCCAAGACCACTGGGGATGATGATGCGTGAGGTAGGTCTAGAGATCCCTGTGTGGGGTGGTGGTATTGGAGAAGATGGGAGCAAGTGGTGGCAGGATCCTGATCATGAAGGTCTTGTGGGTAAGCCAAGCTTTGGAAAGTTGAGGGACCTGTTCAAGGAGTTTGAGTTGGAGGGTAATGTGATCAGATCATCCTGCTGGCACCTTGGAGGGTATGTTGGCTTTCTTGAGGGTCTTGCCATGATAGAGGTGTGAGGTGAAAGTCTTAACTAAGAACTGTGTTGGTAGTTCTCAGACTTCAGTGTGGATCACCTGGAGAACTTGTTAAAACATGTTTTAACATCTCTCAGCCCCACCCGCAGTTTCTGATTCAGTAGGTCTGGGATGGGGCTGAGAATTTGCATTTCCTTGGACAAAGTAGTACTGATTATTTTCTGTTCAATTGTAATAACTTCAGTTCAGACTCTTGATACTTTTTAAGGATTAAAAATAAAACTTTAAACCAGACTTATTTAGGGGGAATCTGTGACCATTATGTATTTTATGTGTTTATACAAGTATATCTCTGTGTGTATAGGAAGTGAAGCTGATAACTGCTTTGAAAGTGATTTGACTAGGTAATTTATTCACATTGTTCAAAATTCAAAAGTGTTCTTTCTCCTGTGCTTCCCCAGTCCTCCAAGCCACCAGTTACTTTCCTGGAACCAGGCAGTGTTATCAGTTTCCTCTGTATCCTTCCAGAGAAATACCATATATATAAAAGCCAATAAGTGCATAATTTACACTCTGTTCAGTATTGTTTTAAACACAAATGATAAGATACTAGTCACTTTGCTGTATTTTACTTTTTTCACTAATGTATTTTAGATCTCTGATCAACACCTGAAGAGCTCCCCTCCTCTTTTTTAATGGTGGTAAGGTGTTTTATTGTATGAATGTACCTTAATTTATTTAACTTGTTCCCACAGTTGATGGATATTGAGGTTGCTTCAGTCTGCTGCTATTACAAACAATGTTGCGGTAAATAACCTTGCTGTATCTGTCTTATGTATGTGAGGACATCTGTGTGATGAATTACTTGAACTGGAACTGCTGGGTCAAAGGATATGCGTGTTTGCAAGTGCTGTAGCTACTGCCAGACTTACTCCAGAGGCTGCCCCAGTTCACACCGGTGCTCCCAATGTGAGTCTCTTTGCCCACACTCTTGTCAACATAGTGTTAACCAAATAAAACAGTTTTGCTTTTTGCTAATATGATAGTAAAGATGGTATTTAATGTCCTTGTAATTTGTTTTTTATTTTGAGTGAGGTTGAGCATCTTTTTATATATTTGGGTCATTTCTTTTGATGAACTGTTGTATTTTGGACTCTTCCACCATTTTTTTATTGTGGTATAACTTGCATAAGGTACAGTACACACATTTTAAACTCAGTAAACTTTGTTTCAGTTGAGGTATAATTTCCTGTAAAATGAACAGATCTTTAAGTGTACAGTTTTGATGAGTTCTGACAGCTTTATATGACCAACCCATCCTAGATTTAGAGCATTTCCATCACCCAGAAAAAAGTTCCTTCAGGCTTCCTTTGCATTCAGTTTTCCTTACTCCCTACCTCAGGCAGTCACTTTCTAATTTCTCTTACCATCAAATTAGTTGTGCCCATTAATTTTTAACATGTTATAAACCCATGTAACTACTAAGATCAAGATAGAGAACATTTCCTGCCCTCCAGCAGGTTCCCTTGTACTCCCCCTGTAGTCAGTTATCTCTCCCACCAAAGGGAACCACTACACTGACCTGTGTCCACTATAGGTTCATTTAGTAAATCTGTGAGTCACCACTATGTTGTGTCACTGTTTTTGTTTTTTCCTCATTGCTATGTATGGGAATATAACACTATTATTAATTTTATTTTGGAGGGACAGATATTTGGTTTTTTCAACTTTGGGCTATTTGAATAAAACTGCGGTGAATATTCACATATATGTATTTTGACAGATCTAAGTACTTAGGTTTTCTTGGTATATTAGACATGGAATAGGTGGGTTATAAGTTAGTTACAGATATGTGTCTATTTAACTTCAGTAGATACTGTCAAACAGCTCCTCAAAATGGTTGTACATTTACATGTCCAGTAGCAATGTCTGTCTGAGAGTTCTGCTTGCCTGTCTCTTTGCTAAAACTTAATATTTGTCCTTTTAGTTTCAGTCATTCCAGTGGTACCTTATTGTGATTACAATCTGAATTTCCATGGTGACAAATGATGTTGAGTGTCTTTTCATGTGCTTATTGTTGACACATGTTTTTTAACTGGGTGATGGGTCTTGGAATGACTTGTAGGAGTTTTTTTTTTTTTTTTTAATAAATTTACTTATTTATTTATTTTTGGCTGGGTTGGGTCTTCTTTGCTGCGCGCAGGCTTTCTCTAGTTGCGGTGAGCGGGGGCTACCCTTCGTTGCAGTGCGCGGGCTTCTCGTTGCGGAGCACGGGGTCTAGGCGTGCAGGCTTCAGTAGTTGTGGCACGTGGGCTCAGTAGTTGTGGCTTGCGGGCTCTAGAGCGCGGGCTCAGTAGTTGTGGCGCACCCGCTTAGCTGCTCTGCGGCATGTGGGATCTTCCTGGACCAGGGCTGGAACCCGTGTCCCGTGCATTGGCAGGCGGATTCTTAACCACTGTGCCACCAGGGAAGCCCAGGAGTTTTGTATATAGTGTGATAAGCCCATTGTGTTGAGTTTGCAAATACGTTTTTTTTGTTAGTTTGTAATGTGTTTTTTACTTTTGCTTGCCTGGCAGAAATCACAGGGGGCAGACTTCAAATAAAGCAGACTTTATTTTGATCAAAATTTTCATTGTTTCAAAATTGCCTCTCAGTTTTGTGGTATACTTTTGAAAGGCTTTCTTCCTTCTGAAGTTACCATATTTTAATGATTTTAATGTGTCATCAGATGTATGATATTTTGTTATTTTGCATATCCCCATAAAATAGGGAAAATGCTGTTAAACTAAAATTTTTTTCTTTACCTCTTAGAATCTGTATCTTATAGTGTTTTTTTGTGTTATATACTACTCTTCCTGTTAAATGAGAGGAAAATATACATGAAATAAATTGGTTAGAGTATTTCCCCTAATTTTTCACTTTTACAGTAGGACTTCCAAGTCACTTTTTGACTTACTAATGTTTCTCCATTGTCTTCAGTGCCACGGAGAGTGTTGGTGGGGGGGGGGGTGGTAGGAGCACTTCTTAAAAGAATCCAGAAAAGAACTAAAAACCATTGGTGCTTTGCTCTTAAGCTGACTTTGCAATTCGGTAGGCCTAGTTTATTTTTTATTTTAGCTTTAGGAACTGTTGTAAACATTTCTTATTCTCCAGCTCCTGCACCTCTTCACCTTAACTCTGATATGTAGGGTTTAAAAGAGTGGTCACCTATTGTTTCAGCTTCCCAAGTTGCTGACCTCCATTCTGCAAATGCTGATGCTGGTTGCGTAATTACAAGCAAGGACAGATATGACGTGATGCTAGCTGCCCAGCACTAATTGTAAGAAAATCCTTATTTTAGACTCCATGTCTTACATTTAATGAGTACAGCATGAAATCAAAGAAATACATTTTTTCTAGATTGATCAGTTTGAATTATTATTTCCCTAAGTTAAAGAAATCAGAATGTTTGTCCTGTTCAGTAACTAATTTTTTGTGTATATATGTGAATATATAAAATTTAGTTCAGAGAAGGCCAAAAAACCCACCAAACACCCTACTATATATGCTGCTGAACTATTTACTCCCTTCTGAATATTCACAGCCTTGGCCAGTGCTGCTTGGGGAAATCAGTCTGGTGCTGATGGTCATTTTACAATGATTACCTTTTATGTAGGATTATACATGTTTAGTGCTGAGGTCAGAGTTTCTGACTTGCATTTTACTAATTGAAAATGGAATTAACCTAAGTGGTTCATAAGGTACATAAAAATGTGAGGTAGATGCAGGAAATCATCTGTTTACCTACTGCTTATAGAATTCTTTCTTTAATAAGGGTTTTGGGAAAAAGAAAACTTAAAGGGCACATAGACCAGCTAAAATAACCACATAAAAAGTGAGAAAGGCCAAGAACTGGCTTGGGTATCTGAGAGAGTAGGTGGCAGAACTATCAGAAAAGTAGCAGAGCATAACTTAGTAACAGAAATGGAAAATTATGGTGTTAAACATTTATCGAATTTTAAAAACCAATGTGTTTGTGCACATTTATGTATATGATTGTTGTTTAACTGGCTTTGATTTAATACTTAATTATACATTTATAATTTTTTAAGCTTCTAGAGTGTTATAGACTAGGTTTGTTTTATGATTTAGGACTGAGTTTAAAATTACAAAACCCAATAATTGAGAGCTTGATGAAAAAGGAGAATTTATTGGAAAGTATCTCATGAAATTTGGTGTGGGGATTTGTTGTGGAATTGGGAACAGAGTGAGAAGGACTCAGTGGAAACTATTCTGGACATAATGTGATTCTTTCTCTCTGCAAACTAGATACTTCTACTTATCTGGTCCACAAATCAGCAGAACAAAGCTTCCAGTAGCTCTTTAATTTATATTATTTGGCTAAGCTAGAGAAAAGCACTCCTACTTTTGTTCCTTCCCAATCCTTTTTTCTTTCTTAGATTAAGTAATGTTCTTGGATCACATGGACATCTGACTGTAGCCATGCTCTTAACCACTGCTTAATGTTATTAAAGTTAAATTAGATATAAATTCTGAGGTTAGATACATGAACATGGTGATATCAGTGACCGTGACCCATTGATTACGCTTCTGAAAAAAATTTATTTAAATTGAAGTATAGTTGAGTTACAACATTGTGTTAATTTCTGCTGTACAGCAAAGTGACTCAGTTGAAAAATTTAAACATGGTAAATTTAGCATGTTAAAATTAAAACATGTGAAATTTTACTGAAATAAAATGTTGAGTCCTTGTGAAGATGTATAACTAGTGTCTTTGAAACTCAGCAGCATAGCCACCTGGGTTTGGGGCTAGCATAGCTTGTCTTAAAAACATGAATGGTCATCATCAGTCTTTACCAAGCCCCATGTACCAGGTGGCTGCAGTAATGTTATTTGCTTAGAGAGGGCTTTCTTGGTGTCATAGAAATACTTCTCTTAGTATTTACTCCTGATTATAATTATACATTTATTTGGGTGACTTCTTCCCTTCCATCTGTTTCCCACTAGAATGTTAAGTGCTGACACACCTTTAGTGCTTGGAAGGGGTATTATAAATGCTTATATTAAGAAAGAAGAGAGACTGGATATAAACTCATGCTACTAAAAATGTGATGAGAATTTTTTGTCTTCGTGTTTTCAAGTAATTTTGATTAGACTTGTTTATGTTTGTGTAAATTATATACATTGACTTTTACATAGTTTTTCTTTTTAATATCTCATGCAATTCTCATAACAGTGTCAAATGTGCTCTATTTTCAAGTATAGGGTTTTTGTTTTCAAAAGTGATGCTTTAAATTGTGCTGTAAGTGGTAATTTACTCACCATTTTTGAAGGGATCTTTTTAGCATTAGAGAATTGATATAATTTCAAGAAGCTTGTTCATGCAGTTCCTCAGCAGCAGGAATCAGGCCCAACATTTTAAATCCATGATGGAAATGGATTTCTTCTTTTTTCCCATTGAGAAAATTCATCTGGTGCCACATAAGTAAAAAATACCCTTGTCACTACAGGAATTTAAAAAGAATTCTTCCTGTTCTTTTTACATTTTAGAACTGGAAGTCTAAAATTCTAACAAGATATCTCTACATTGAGGCTTTTTTTTTTTCTTTTTTGCTATCAGACAATTTTATTGGAAACATTATACTTCCAAAAAGTCAACATTAGATTTAATGTTTTTAAGCAAACTTTTCATTTAACTACAACATACATATGGAGAAGTACACAAGATTTATATTTGTTTGCTCTAAAACGTAATTACATCCTTGCAATTATAACCTAAATTTTAGTAAATATTGGATAAATGTTTTTTTCCACAATATTTTGTTTCATTTGTCACCATACAGTGCCAATAACACCTTTTTACTTTTTGCATGAAATTTTGCCTTCGCCTAAGTGGATTCACTTCAAAGTGTTTTTTCCTTTTTCCCTGGTACACTTGTTCTTTTTTTTTTAATGAATATTTAATTTAATTAATTTATTTTTAACATCTTTATTGGAGTATAATTGCTTTACAATGGTGTGTTAGTTTCTGCTTTATAACAAAGTGAATTAGCTATTCATACGCATATATATACCCATATCCCCTCTCTCTAGCGTCTCCCTCCCACCTGCCCTATCCACCCCTCTATACATTGAGGCTTTTTGAATGCTAATAATTAAAAAAATTTTTTTGTACCTTTAGTTTTGCAGGTGAGGAGAGATGTCCTCTTAGTGGCCTCAGTAGTTTAAATGTGGTCTATAGGATGGACTTTCCTGTTTCTTGACTTATTGTATGTGTGTAGAAGAATATTTGTTTAGTATTACTGCAGGGAAGTGAGGTTAATTTTCTGGGTTTATATAACCTTAATGTTGTTAGTGGTTGTCCAGTGGTGCCACAGATGACTTTCCAGTCACAGCCACACCCAGGTCTGTTGGGTTCTTAGCTTCTCTTAGTTACTGCTTCTGAACTGTCTTCTAGAAGCAACACCACAGCAACATGCAGGATTTTTATTTCTTAATATACAATATGGAATTTAGGAATGTACCACTGCCAGGGTTGTAACTTGTTCTAAATTCCTATACTTGAACTGGAATTTGCAACAGGTTTTTCTTTAGAAATAATGTTATAAAAAGTGTTTATAGTTCTCCAATGGTAAATATTATTTACTCCCTAGCCATATAAATCGTTTTACTGAAAACTGCCATAGTGGGAACTTAAAGTATGTGAGAGAGATAGGTTGGAGTATTGAGGTTATGAGCCAACTAGAACAAAATACCGAGTAAAGATAGTATTTATGACTTTTACATAAACTGTTGAGGCATACTTTAGATATAATAAAAGGTATCCATTTGAAGTATTTATATAGTTCACTGAATTTTGACAAATAAGTACACCTGTATAACCACCACAATTCAGGCCAAGGCTCATGTTCATTACAGAGAAAGTTCCCTGTTCCCAACTGCAGTCAGTCCTACTCTTCACCCTGATCTGCTTTCTGACACTACAGATTACTTTTGCTTCTTTTAAAATTTTATATAAATGGAATTCCATTCTGTTTCCTGGTAGGCATAATAAAAGATGTCCATACTTTAATCCACAGAACCTATGTATTTTTTACCTTACATAGCAAAAGGGATTTTGCAGATGTAATTATAAGGGCCTTGAGAAGCGGAGATTATCCTGGATTATATAGGTGAGTATAATCTAATTACTTGAGTCCTTAAAAACTAGTCTCAGAGATGACTGCTGAAGAATGGTCACAGAGATACAATTTAGCAAAGTAGGCTTTGAAGATTGAGAAAGGGGGCCCTTGAACCAAGGAATGTGGGCTGCCTCTAGAAGCTGGAAAGGTCAAAGAAATAAATCTTCCCCCTATAAGCCTCCATAGAGGAATGTGGCCCTACTCTTACATCTTAGTTTGAGCCCAGTGAGACCTGTGTCAGATTTCTAACCTACAGAACTGTAAGGTAATACTTTTGTGTTGTTTTAAGCTACTAAATTTGGGGTAATTTTTTACAGCAGCAATAGAAAGTGGTACATACACTTTTCTTTTGTGCCTGCTTTTTTTTTTTTTTTTTTTTTCTCTTCTCCTGTTTTAAGATTCATCATGTTGGGACTTCCCTGGCGGTCCAGTGGTTAAGAATCTGCTTCCACTGCAGGGGGCACGGGTTCCATCCCTGGTCAGGGAACTAAGATCCCGCATGCCGCGCGGCGTGACCAGGAAAGAAAACAAAGATTCATAGTGCTAGTTGTCTCTATCAGTAATTAGTTCCTTTTTATTTCTTAGTACCATTCCATTCTATGGATGAACCACAATTTTTTATCCATTCACCTGTTGATGAACGTTTATATTGTTTCCAGTTTTGAACTATTAAAAGTAAAGCTACTGTGAATGAATATTTGTGGACAGGTCTTTGGACATAATGTTTTCACTTCTTTCCACCGAGGAGTGGGATTGCTAGGTCAAGTGGTAAGTGTATGTTTCATTTTATAAAGAACTGCCAAATTGTTTTCTAAAGTAGTCGTTCCAGTTCACATTCCTGCCAGTAGTTTCTCCACCTTGGAAGTTTTAGCCTTTTTAATCTTAGCCATTCTAGTGGATGTTTTGTAGTATCTCCTTGTGTTTTAGTTTTCATTTCATTGATGACATTCATATATCTTTTATGAACTGTTTAAATATTTTGCTCATTATTTGGGCTGTATTAAAGTTTTTTTTATATGTTCTGGATATAAGTCCTTTGTCAGAATTACATAGAATACTTTTTCAGTATATGGCTTGCTTTTTCATTCCTTTCATGTTCTTTTTTTTAAGAGTCAAAAGTTTTAAATTTTGGTTGTTTAGATTATAAATTTTTTGTTTTATGATTTGTGCTTTTTGTGTCCTAAGAAAATTTATCTTATGATGTCTTTTAGAAGTTTTAGAGTTTTTAGCTTTTACATGTAGGTCTGTGATCAAACATTAAATCACTTTGATTTAATTTTTGTGTATAGTATGAGGTAAGCTCATTTTTTTTTTCCCCCCACCATGTGAATACCCAGTTTTTTCAGTACCATTTGTTGAAAAAGACTATCCTTTGTCAAAAACCACCTTTTGGGAGGGTTGATTTCTTGTGATTTTCTATGTACCTGATCATAACTGTCTGTGAATAAAGATAATTCATTCTTTCTGATTTGTATGCCTTTCATTTCTTACTTTATTTCAACTGGCTAGGGCCTCCAGTACATACAGTGTTACAGTTGGTGATAACAGGACATTTCTTGCCTTGTTCCTAATTTTAACGTCAAACCATTCTGTCTTTCATCATTGGGTATGATGTTAGCTACAGGCTTTCATAGATACTCTTTATCATTTTGAGGATGTTTTCTTCTATTCATAGTTTGCCGAGAATATTTATTGTGATTGGGTGTTGAATTTTGTCAGAGGTTTTTGCTGCATCTACTGAGATGCTCATATGTGTTTTCTCCTTTATTATTTAACACTTACAAATGTTAAGATATCCTTGCTTGAATCCAGAGTCATGATGTACTATCCTTTTTTTATATTGTTGATTTGATTTCTTGATATTTTGTTAAGAATGTTTTCATCTATGTTCACAAGGGACATTGACCTACAGTTTTTGTTTCTTTGCTACTCTCTTTGTCTGGTTCTGGTATTGGTGTAAAGCTAATTCTAGAAAATAAGTTGAGAAATGTTTGCCTTCTCTTTTTTTTTCAAAGAGTTTGTGTAGGTTTGGTATTTTCTCTAAATGTTTGATACAGTTCACCAGAAAAGTCATCTGGGCCTTGTTTTCTTTGTGGGAAGGGTTTAAAATAACATATCAAATTTCTTTTATAGACATGGGGCAGTGTAAATTTTCTATCTCTTCTCCAGTTTTGGTAATTAGTGTTTTTCAAAATAATTTTTTTCTTCTAATTGCAGAATTTATTATCTTAATATTTTTATTATCTTAATGAGTATGGAATCTGTGGTTATATTACCATTTTTATTTCTCATAACTAGCAATATGTCTTTCTTGATGAGGTTAGAGAGGGCTATAAGTTTCATTGATTTATTCAAACATAAACTTTTGTTTTCACTGCTTTTTCTCTATTGTGTGTCTATTTCCTATTGCATTGATTTTGACTTTCTTTTTTTTCCCATTTACTAAATTTAACTTGCTCTTTTTCTAGCTTCTTAAGCTTATGTAAGTGACGTCTAAGCTCAGTTCTTTTGTATCCAGTAATACAGCGCGATTTAGAGCCACAAATTTCCCTTTAAGTCCTGTTTTAGCTGCATCCCACAAATTATAAGCTCCTTTCATTTTCATTTAATTCAAAATAACTTCTAATTTTCCTTGTGATTTCTTTTTTGACCCTTTGTAAGGTGTGTGTTCTGTTTTCAAATATTTGAGAACTTTGTACATGCCTCTCTTTTGTGATCAGAAAAACTGTGATTTAAATATTTTAGGTTTATATCTGTTTTATAACTCTGCATGTGGACTACCTTGGTGATGTTCTATTTGCGCTTAATGTGTTCTATTTTTGTCAGGGGGTGCTTCCTATAAATGTCAGTTTTTTTTTTTTTTTTAAATAAATTTATTTATTTATTTATTTATTTTTGGCTGTGTTGGGTCTTCGTTTCTGTGCGAGGGCTTTCTCCAGTTGCGGTGAGCGGGGGCCACTCTTCATCGCGGTGCGCGGGCCTCTCACTGTCGCGGCCTCTCTTGTTGCGGAGCACAGGCTCCAGACGCGCAGGCTCAGTAGTTGTGGCTCACGGGCTTAGTTGCTCCGTGGCATGTGGGATCTTCCCAGACCAGGGCTCGAACCCGTGTCCCCTGCATTGGCAGGCAGATTCTCAACCACTGCGCCACCAGGGAAGCCCTATAAATGTCAGTTTGAGTTAGGTTGGTGAAGGTGTTCAGATATTCTATATTCTTATGATTTTTATGTTTAAAAATAAAACATTTGCAGAGAGGAGTGTTAACCTCCAACTCTAAATGTGACCTATTTCTCCTTTAAGTTCTATCAGTTTGCATATATATATGTATATACAAATATATTTACAAGTTATGTTGCTAGGTGTACACATGTAAGTTTTTTATGTCTTTTTTGATGGGTTAACCATTTTCTCATTATGAAATGTTTGTCTTAGTCCTTGTCATGAAAGTACGATGTTTGATTTTAATGTAACCACCACAGTTTCCTTGTGGCTAATTTTTGCATGGTGTGTTTTTCATTCTTTTACTTTTGATCTGTCTGTCTATATTTTTGTAAAGTGGGTTTTTTTTTAAACAGCATATAGTTGGGTCTTTAAAAAAAATATTTGGACTGACAATTTGTTTTTGAATTGGATTTAGATCATTTACATTTAATGTAATTATTAATGTGGTTGAATTTAAGTATACTACCTTGGTATACGTTGCTTCTTTTTTTAAAATTTGCTGCCTTGTTGATTTAGTCATTTTTAGCATTCCATTTTATTTCCATGTTGGCTTTTAGCTACATCTTCGTTTACTTTTTTTTTTAGTTGTTACCTACAGTTTACTTTTTGCATACTTTCACAGACTATGGTCAAGTAAAATTGTAGCACTTTACATATAATGTTACTTATGATAGTCTGTTTCTCTCCCTTTTTTGTACTATTTTTGCTCTGTATTTTCTTCCCGTAGGTGTTATAAACTCGAGGATATATTATTTTTGCTTTAAACAGTTAATTACCTTTTAGAGGAATTTAAAAAATGAAACTTTTTCATATTAACATGCATGTTTACCAGTTCTGTCACTCTTCATTCTTTTGAGTGGATCACAGTTTTTATCTGTGTTGTTTTCTTTCTGCTTAAGAACTTTCTCGAATGTTTCTATCAGTCAGGACTGCTGGTGAGGAATTCTGTTAACTTTCGTTTGTCTAATAAAGTATTTATTTATCCTTCATTTTTGAAGGGCATTTTCATTGGATATAGAATTATGTGTTGTCATTGTTGTAGCTGAGTACCTAAAAAAAAGTCCATCCATTATCTTCTTCCTTGCATTATTTCTGATTTCTGATGGGCAGTCTACAGTTCTTTGTTCCTATGTATTTAATTTGTTATTTTTTTCTGGCTGCTTTTATGATTTTTCTTTTTAGCACTGATTTTTTAGCAGTTTGATTATAATATGTTTAATTTTCTGTTTATTATTGTGTAGTTTTAAAATTTTGCTTGGATTCTGATGAGCTTCTTAGATTTCTAGATTTATACTTTAATAGAATTCAAAAAAACTTAAGATTTTTTTCTTTCCCACCTTACTTCTGCAACTTCAGTTATACCTTTGTTTGACTGCTTGCCATTGTCACACAGATTACTATAGCTTTTCTTTTTTTTAATGAAAAAAAAAAACACCCTAAATTCTTTTAAAAACTCAATTTAAATCTTACAGGATAGTTGTGGCTTCCGATAGATGCTGGGTATTACTGTTTTCTCCTCAAATTTAAAAACTTTTATATTGCCCCTGTGAATTCATTCTGGCACTCTAGGGTGCCTCAGTGGCCTGTTTGGGAACTGTAGGCCTGTGGCTATATTCACGAGTTCTATGAAGGTCTTGAGATACACTGTTCATGTATATTAAGGGCCTGTTACTCTAGAATGTTTTATTATTGAAGACGCTCTTCACTATATACCAATGTCCTTTTCATGAGAACTTAGGATAGAAATATCTTTGTGGTGTCAGTAACAGGGACTGATATACAGTCTTTTTTTAAAATTTAAATTACAGTTGTGAATTTTTTAGCAGTTTTAGGTTCTTTTTATTCTTTTTCATTTGCTTCTAGAAACCTGGATTTTCTGTGGTAAAATGCACTGAATATAAAATTTACCATTTTAACCATCTTAAGTGTTGAATTCAGTGGCATGAAGTACATTCACAGTGTTGTGAATCATAATCATTATCCATTTCTAGAGCTTTTTCATTATCCCAAACAGAAACTCTGTACCCATTAAACAATACCTCCTCATTCCCCTCTTCTCCCAGCACCTGGTAACCTTTATTCTACTATCTGTCTCTAAGAATTTGCCTATTCTAGGTATCTCATGTAAATTCGATCACAAAATATTTCTTCCTTTGTGTCTGGCTTATTTCACTTAGTATAATGTTAAGCGTTACAGCATATATCAGAATTTCACTTCTTTAAAAAAAAAACTTCTCCCGCAGTTTTATTGAGATATAATTGACAGAGAACATTGTATAAATTTAAGGTATGTAACATAATGATTTGGTATATGTATCTATTGTGAAATGATTACTACAATAAGTTTAGTTAACATTTGTCTCCTCACACAATGTTACTTTTCTTTTCCTCATGATGAGAACTTTTAAAGATTTACCCTCTTAGCAGCTTTTAAATATGCAATATAGTGTTGTTGACTGTAGTCATCATGTTCTATGTTACATCCCCAGAACTTAATTTATCTTATAACTGGAAGCTTGTACCTTTGACTATCAGTAAAAAAGAATTTTATTTCTTTTATGGCTGAATAATATTCTATTGTGTATGTATATACCGTAATTTGTTTATCCACTCATTTGTTGATGAACACTTGGGTTGCTTTCTTCTGTTGGTTATTGTGAATATTGTATACAATTTTGTGAACATTGGTATACAAATATCTTGAGTCACTGATTTCAATTCCTTTTGAGTAGATACCCAGAATTGCTGGATCAAGTGGTAATTCTATGTTTAATATTTTGAGGAACTCTGTATTGTTTCCTCAGTGGCTGTACCATTTTACATTCTCAACGTACAAGTGTTCTAATTCATCCAGATCCTTTCCAACACTTGTTATTTTCTGTCTTTTTTAACTTCTAACATTATTTTTAATTGTGGCAAGGCACAACAAAAAATTTACTGTCTTAACCATCTTATATATACTTTTGGTCATGGTAAGTACATTCATGTGGTTGTGCAGTCTCCAGAACTCTTTTCATCCTGTGAAACTTAAAGTCTGTACCCATTGAACAACTCACTAATCCCCCTCCTCCTCCAGTCCCTCGCATCCACTTGTTGTTTTTATGAACTTGGCTACTCTAGATACCTCATAAATGGCCTCGTATGGTATTTGTCTTTTTGAGATTGGCTTCTTTCATTTAGCCAAATGTTCCTCAAGGTTAATGTGTTTAATAGTATGTATCAGAATTTCCTTCTTTTCTAAGGTTGACTGTTACTCCATTGTATGTATAGACCACAGTTTGTTTATCCATTCATCCATCAATGGACACTTGGGTTGCTTCCACCTTTTGGCTGTTGTGAATTATGCTGTTAGGAACATGGATGTGCAGCTATCTCTTGCAGACCCTGCTTTCAGGTTTTTTGGGTATATACCCAGAAGTGGAATTGCAGGGTCATATAGTAATTCAATTTTAATTTTTTGAGGAACTGCCATACTGTTTTCCATAGAAGCTGCACCATTTTACATACTGTCCAACAGTGCACAAAGGTTCCAATTTTTCCATCTCCTTGCCAACACATATTTTCTGTGGGTGGGGTTTTTTTAATAATAACCATACTAATGGATGTGAGATGATATCATTGTTTAGATTTGCAGTTCCCTAGTGATCAGTGACGTTGAACATCTTTTCATATGCTTTGGTCTTTTGTACATCTTGTTTGGAGTAATGTCTATTCAAATCCTTTGCTTATTTTATTTTTTAATTTTTTTTTATTTTTTATTTTTTATTTATTTTTTATTTTTTTTAATGCTATTCTTGTCTGCTTACATTCTTTTTATGTATGTATGTATGTATGTATGTATGTATGGCTGTGTTGGGTCTTCGATTCTGTGCGAGGGCTTTCTCTAGTTGTGGCAAGCGGGGGCCACTCTTCATCGCGGTGCGCGGGCCTCTCACTATCGCGGCCTCTCGTTGCCGAGCACAGGCTCCAGACGCGCAGGCTCAGTAATTGTGGCTCACGGGCCCAGTTGCTCCGCGGCATGTGGGATCTTCCCAGACCAGGGCTCGAACCCGCGTCCCCTGCATTGGCAGGCAGATTCTCAACCACTGCGCCACCAGAGAAGCCCTCCTTTGCTTATTTTAAAATCAGTTTTTCTTTTTTTTTTTTTTTTACTGTTGAACTGTAGGAGTTTTTATATAGTATAGATATTAATCTCTTAACAGATATATAACTTGCAGATGTTTTCTTCTGTTCCCTAGGTTGCCTTTTTTTTTTTTTTTTTTTGAGGAACAATTTCTGTATTTTATTATTATTTTTTTCTCTAGGTTACCTTTTAACTGTTGATTGTGTGCTTTGATGCACAGATTTGTTTTCTGTTTTATTTGGTAATAGCTATCCTAATGGGCATGTGGTGGTATCTCACTGTGGTTTTGACTTGGAATTGCCTAATACCTAATGATGTTGAGCATCTTTTCATGTGCTTATTGGTCATTTGTATATCGTCTTTGGGAAAGCTTAAGAATTTAACAAGTGTTTTTGTGCAATAGCTTCATTACTACTTCCATTTATTTTTCTGTTCTTATTTGTATTATGCATTAGTGTTAAATTAAAAAAATTTTTTTTACATTGTTCTCTTCATTCTTCTATGGCCCTCTGTTTTTTTGTTTTTTTTTTTTTGTGGCCACACCACGCGTTATGTAGGATCTTAGTTCTCCGACCAGGGATGGAACCCATGTCCCCTGCATTGGAAGCGCGAGTCTTAACCACTGCACTGTCAGGGAAGTCCCCTGAATTATTTTTGAAACAACGTTTGATAAAATTCTGGGTAAGGTGTATGCTTGGTTGGTGAAGAATTTCTCTATTGTATTAAATCTTGACCTTGCCATTATTCAGATATGAGGTACTGGGCAGATCAGTTTACCTTCTCTGGGTCCATAGCAGGTAGTAGTGTTACATGTATTGGTTGTAAACCAGTCTTCAAGCAGGGTAGCATCAGCTGAATAGGAAGATGAGAGCAGGAATTGTGAAGAGCAAGAGCTAAATAGACTTTGAGGAGAGCTGTGTGGAAAACGGAAAAAGAGCAGGGGGAATGGAAGCAGTATTAGTTCATTTAGGGAGCAAAGTAAATGGGATATCAAACTCTGAGGAGGTTCTATGAATGGGGACTAGAGAGATCTACATAGAAAAAAAGTAGAAATATGTAGAACTTGGGGCCAACTTTGCCTGAGTAGGTGAGGGAAATAAATATGGAGTAGAGTGGGGCTCAAATTAGTCAATCCTTTGGCTCTGGAGAAACCCGAGAGAGAAGGATAGTGGTCTGGGAGTGAAAAGTAAGATGCATAATCCAGAGTAAGATGCCTAATCCAGAGTGAGTATAGCAATTTAAAAGTCTGACTGCTGGGAGTATCTTTGGAAGAAGTTTTGCAATGCAGCCAGACCAATTTGAGTAATCTAACAAAATTTTTAATTTGCTATAATTGTATTTAATTTATTTCTGAAATTCCCTCACAGTTATCCATTTGAATCAACTTGGAACAAATTGTATTTAGTGGTATTTAGGATGAAAGAGTATCTAGGACTACATATAGTGGGAAAACTCCCTTTACTCTTGGGTGGTGAAAAATTATTCTGAGATTTCACCATAGGTGAGGCAGGGAGTATACCACAGGTGTTCTGGAGTGCAGCTGGTTTCTCACTCAACCTATTTACTACTTTACTATGTGAAACAACACCAGCTAATACAATCTAATGCAAATGTTTTTTAAATATTGCTTCTGATACATACTGATAAAGTTACGCCATATTGGGATGTATATACATTAAAAAAATACTTGATGTGTAGAGATGGTGAAATCTGAAAACATATGGCTTTAATGAGTCATAGATCTGGCTCTCTTACCAATTTTGATTTTATATGTACCACGGTGACACTGGGCAAGTGACCCAACTTTCTCTTCACCAGAGCTGCGATATCTGTAAAATAAAGGAGTTGAACAACATCTTTAGTCAGCATTATATCTGATTCTGTGATCCTTTTTTTGGGGGGGTGATTATTTTCCTGAGCTATCTTAGAGACAAGTATAATACATTATATATAACCTTATTCACTGGAGAGAATAGTTCTGAACAACCAACTCACGTTCCAAACCTTTTATCAATGGTAGATTTGTATTTTATTTTATATGGTGAGGTCAAATCTCATAGATTCTCAAAAGTTGTTCCAATTTGTGTCCTAATTTTTAAATGAAGGTAAAGTATAAAACTTTGTGACTGTTTCTCCTTATTTAGGAGTAATTCCCTCTACTTTATTCTGAGCCTATTTGGATTATGTCACAGAATCCTTAGATAACTGATTTCTGTTAGTTGCCTTCCGAATGGCATATGAGTAAAGGCTTATACATGACTTATTCCACACAGTAACATCATTTTGGGGCCTGGAGATAGTTAGATAGAGCTAGAAATACTACCAACAGATGGGAAATATTTTTTTTTTCTAAAACGTTATTAAACTACATGACAGGAGAAGTGTTTGAATCTGAGTACTTCAAAGGGACAAATGATTTTTTTTTTTTTGCTAGGTAATTCAGTTCGTAGATGCTGAAAGAGGAAAAAAGAATCAGGGATGGGTACTGATCTGGTGACCTTTGGGCTCTGGATTTTGGCATACACAAAAGGCACCCTGTTATGAGCATTTCTTAGCAGCTGCATGTTCCAGTCATGGAGTCCTGTTTGGGCTCATTTTGCTTAGTTTTAAGGAATTGAGGACTTTTTATTCCCTGCAAAGTGTCAACCCTTTGGACACTACATTTATTTGCTCCTTTTCTGTAATCTTGAATCCTATTCTCCCCCCTCCCCCCCATAAAAACCTTAATGCCAGTTATTTTTTAAAAAAAATCTCCCTTACTGCTGGCTTTCTCAGTTTCTACAGAAAATGAATAGTCAGGTACATTTGGCTCTTGGTGACTTGGTATTGTCCTGGAAATAACGTTTTTTGACACTATCTTTTAATTTGATGTGTTTGCCCTTGCTGTAGAAGCAGATAAGTGACAGAAAAAAAATTGGACTTCGTGGTTCAGCTTTAACTATGAGTTAAATTTTGCAGTGTTCCATGTCTTATATTCTCAAAGTAGGTAATCAAGGATGATAGAAATACACATATATCTACTTTAACATTAGTTTACATTGGCATTTCCTCAGTTATTTTAGAAGAACTTTAGAGCAGAGGTCGGCATACTGTTTCTGTAAAGAGCCAGGGAGTAAATATTTTAGGTAGCTACTCACGTCTGCTTGTTGTAGTGGGAAGGCAGCCATAGACAATATGTACATGAATGGGCATGGCCTGTGTTCCAATAAAATTTTATTAATGATAGACACTGAAATTTGAAGTTCATGTAATTTTTAATATTCTCCCCCACCCCCATTTAAAAATGTAAAAACTATTCTTAGCTTGTGGATTGTACAAAAGCAGGTTGGATTTGGCCCATTAGCCGTAGCTTGCCAACTCCTGCTTTAGAAGAGTGATGATAAATTTGTTTCAGTCACTGTCCTGTACTATTTAAGTAATTAATTGTAGAATTTGTATAATATAAAAAGAGCAAAGTCTAAGCTTTCAAATCTGAGAAACCAGGTATCAGCAGATTACCTAACAATCTGATCTTTCATTTTTCTTATGTGTAAAATAGGAATAATACAAGTATTGTAAATCATAGTTCTTTATAATAAACACAACTCACCCTGGCTATTGTAAGCAGAACAGGGAATTATTAAAGAATATTGGGTAGCTCACAGAATAAGGAATTATTAAAGAATATTGGGGAGTGCTAGAGATATGGACTTTAGTCCATATCTGGGAACATTTCCCAAAACCATACTGCAGAACTAGGTTTGAGAAAGCTACTGTTGCTGACCACTAAATGCAAGGTCCTTAACTTGATTGCAGATGGTACTACTGTTGGCTATGGTGCTTTTTCAGTGACAGGAACTCTATATTGTAACCACTGGAAAATGGCTGCCACCACCATCAAAAGTCAAATGTATCTGTTGCCTTGGGCTTGAGCAAAAATGGAAGTTCTACTCGTTGCTTACTTCCAAATCAAAGTCTCTTGGAGGTTTATGTAATACAGAATAATGTGCTATGTCCTTAGCTGTAAAGGAGGCTGGAAATTTTAACTTCTATTTTCTACATTAGAGATTATATGAGCAAATTAGAAATTACATTAATATATTAGGCAGTAGATCATAAAATTTGTAGAAATACCCACAAATTAAAGTCTGTTGAAATTTTTAGTAGTGATGAATTTGATGGATGCCCACAGTAGTAGATACGTAACTGTCCCTATTAGTATATATACCTCCTTTTTGTACTTAGACATCAAACAACTATAATAAGCTCTCACCTAAAAACTATAATTTATGAAAGGTTTGTGTTCTAAGTTGGTATGTGAATTGGTTTTCTAGAACCTAAAACGGATTCTCCCTTCAAAATAAGAAGGTTATAAATAATGGACTTGTTTCCAGGCTAGTCAGCATAAGGTTGTTTACAAAAGCCAAGTGTCTATTTCACAGAGATAAGTTCCTTCATGATGGAAAGATCCTGAGTGTTATCAGCTTGCTACCAGGTGGCTCTTTGTCCACAGTGAAATATGGTACTGCTTGGTGTGGAGATGAGAGGGACTTAGTTGCTGCTCATGGTAGATTGTATTATTCTAAACAATTTGCTTCCCTTCTTTACTGGGCTTCTCTCTGCAGGGTCCCTACCTATGGGAGGAGTACTTCCTTCTTTCCATTGACATCAAGCTTGGCCATGGGACTTGACCAAAGTCAGTGGAAGATGAGAAGTGATATAGGTCACGTCTAAGAAGAAGCTTTGGAAGCCATTGCATGAATTTATTTTGCTCATTTTCCTCTGCCACAAGAAAAACAGGTGCCAGATAAAGGCTTTTTCTTTTGCCAGGATTCCAGAATGAAGAAGATACCTGTAACCATCCCAAAGTCAACATAACAAAAATGAGAAATATATTTTTGTTCTAGTAAAACAGTAGTGCTCAAAGTGCTGTCTGTTGAGCCCAAGACCCTTTAAGGGTTAAAACTATTTTAATAATAATACTGAATTCCTTTTTCATTGTGTTGACAATTGCACTATGGTTCATAAGCTATGGTGGGGAAAACTGCTGGTGCCTTAGGAAAAATCAGTGCAGTTGCTTCAAACTGTGCTCTTTGTCACCATATATTTATAGTAAACAAAAAATATTATACCTGAGAATGTACTTGATGAAGCAATGAAACTTACTAATTTTAAAAAATCTTGATCTTGAGTACGCATCTTTTTACAGGTCTTTTTACATGAAGCAGGAAGTGTTGATGAAGCACTTCTGCATGCTGAAATGTGGTTGTCACACGGAAAAGCACTTGTGTGATTATTTGAGTTATGAGCTGAACTAGCCTCTTTATGGAATATAATTTTCACTTGAAACAGTGATTCACTAGGGTTATTTTGACATGGGCATTTGACAGACATTTTGTCAGTTGAAGTGAGCCTTTACTTCAAGGAAAGCAACTGGCAGTATTTGTTGCCAGTGATAAAATCTGAGGTTTCAAGTGTAGATTAAAATTTTAGAAAATCATCAGGCAGTGTGTGCTTGACAGCTTCCCAGTACTTAGGCTTTTTCTGCTGAGCTTGGTAGTGATAGTAGTGAATGCAATTTTTTTTTTTAAATTCGATGTTGTATAATGAAATGCCAACATTTGGGAGCTATACCAAACTCAGTGGACCAGTATTTATGATTGACTGATGAATGATGTTGCAAAATTATACATGGACAAAAGATTGATTCATGTTGCCAGACTGATGGATTTTAATGCAACAGTACGAAAGTTAATTGATAAGATTCTATATTTCAATGAACCTTTTAAAAACATTTTTTTTAATTGACATATCGTTGATTTATAATGTTGTGTTAGTTTCTTCAGTGAACCTTTAAGACACTATTACTTGGTGAGTTTTGATATAGAATCAAAGAATAATATTCATAGATATTTAAAAAAGCCATCAAATATTCCTCCCTTTTCCAACTACACATCTGTGAGTTTGTATTTTTTTTCATGTATTTCAACCAAAACAACATATTGCAGCTGACTGGATGCAGAGGCAGATATGGTAATCTAATGTCTTCTGTTAAGGCAGACCTTAAAGAGATTTTTAAAAATACAACACTTCTTAACTTTGTTTCGTTTTTTTTGAAAATGTAGTTTATTTTAAAATAAAAATTTTATTTGTGTTAACGTGTAGTTGGTTTATTATTTTTAAATTAATTAATAAATACACATTTTAAAGATTGTTTAATTTCTAATGTAGTAAATATTGTTAAAGCTCATGTAAACAGAAGTTCGAGAGCCTCGTTTTTTTCCAATTAATTTTTATTGGAGTATGGTTGCTTTACAATGTTGTTAGTCTCCACTGTACAACAAAATGAATCAGGCATACACATACAGTCCCTGTGCTATACAGTATGTTCCCATCAGTTGTCTATTTTATACCTAGTATCAATAATGTATATGTGTCAATCCCAGTCTCCCAATTCCTCCCACCCTACCCCTTTCCCCCTTGGTATCCATACATTTGTTCTCTACGTCTGTGTCTCCATTGCTGCTTTGCATATGAGATCACCTATACCAGTTTTCTACATTCCACATGTATACATTATTATACGATATTTGCTTTTCTCTTTCTGACTTATTTCACTCTGTATGACAGATGGCCTCGATTTTTAAGAGTATAAAGAGGTTATCAGCCCCAAATATTTAAGAACCACTGTTGTAAACTATTAAGGGTTTTAGGATTGTTTGTTACTACATCATAACCTAGTGAAAGATGGTACATTGGCAGGGTAGCTAAGTCAACCTTTTTGTGAAGTGCAAGTTGGTACAATTTCTTGAGCCTCTTTTATGACAGTGGCTATTTTTTGTGAGGCTATTGATTAGGCATTGAAGTTGCTGGTGAAAGTTGTTGACTGACTTCCAAGGAATGGATTATCTTGCCTCATGATTCCACATGTTTATGGAAGTCTCCGCCACAGCTGGGACTTCTGGTGAGCCTTTGCATGGGACAGAAATATTTTCACACTTTGTTAATTCTAAGAGGTCCATCTATGTATCTCTTCCTTAAATCATTGTCCATACCTGTGTCTTTTGAGGACCTGAGCTTGGTAGTGATAGTAGTGAATGCAATCCACTACTAGCAACATGATTGCTCCCCTTTTAAGAGTGGATATGAACCTCACTCTGTTTCCCTTTATTGACAGTGTGGATCATGAGATGTACTGCCCAGTGGGAGGATTTCTCTTTCTAACTTTCCTTAGCAGTTACTCCAGATGGAGCAGTAGGATAGAAAGAATCAGTTTCTGGGTGATACCAGCATGTCGTGCAGAGTCATGTAAGCCAGGGTCATATATTTTCTTTCTCAGCTAGCTGGTCTTAGAGGATCCTCCATGTTGTGATAGGTCTTGTGTGAGGAGGAAGTTGCAGTGCATCAGGAATGGGCACACCGAAAGTGTGAGCTATCTGCTTGTGCTTCACAACCAGCCTGAATCCTGCTCTGCATGTATCATAACCGCTCGATGATGGAGTGTTTCTGTCACATCAGCTTTGACTTGGTAGATCAGATGACGACAGTTCCCGACGGGCAACTCAGGTTTTATAGTTACCTGTGGCCATGTGTTCATTCTCTACCAGTACAAAAGGTACAAGAATTATTTTCAGAAGAGTCTTAGTTTGATAAAGAAAGTATGACTTTGCCTTAAGAACTCTTAGGGGTCTTTGCTGTGATTTTCCTAGAGGGATTTGCCAGTAGTTCCTTATGGCATTGATACGTTGACCCTTGGAACACCATTGCAGTCAGAGGGTCATTATGGTCAAGTGACAGAGCTACTTGAACTGCAACCTGGATTGGCTAGGACATTTTCTCTTCCTCTGGGATAAACTTAAAACTGCTGGGTTTCAGGTCATTCAGTAAATAGAGCAGCACACACAAATTGGTATATGTTGTTTTCAATATCCAAAGCGGGCCCAGCAAGCTTTCTGCTTCTTTCTTTGTTATAGGAGGTACAAGGCTTGCTTTTTATTTTGAGGGAATACCCAGAGTTGCTTTTTATTTGCTTTTTATTTTGAGGGAATACCCAGAGTTGCTTTTTCATTTGCTTTTTATTTTGAGGGAATACCCAGAGTTGCCACTCTCCCCTGGCTCCTAGAACTTCATAGTGGTGGCAGGACACCGTATTTTCTTGGGACTTATTTTCTGCCATCTGGCATACCTGTCTTTTTAAGGCATATAGAGTATTGCTATTTCTTCCTCACAAGGTCCTGTTGGCTTCAGTTTATCAGTGTAGTGGACAAGTGTGATGCTGAATGGTGTCATTAGATAACTAAGGTCATATGAAAGTAGAAATTTGACTTAACCTGAGGTAATATAGTGAATATGTACTGCTGTCCAAGCGAAGTGAAAGCAAATTGTAGAGACAGAGACACCATTTGCCAGAACTCTAGCTTTATACCAGGTACTGCACTAAAGAGATCAAATTTGGATTACCAACTTTGCTTGTAGTCATTAAGTTTAAAATACTGTTCTTCTCTAAGAACATTTGTGTGTTCTGCATTAGCCAAACAGTTGTACTAAGTGAATATCTGCTAGGGATTCCAACCCTTGTTGCATTTGATTCTTGGATGATTCCCCCAGGAACACAGTTTTTGATTGGTGGGAGAGCTCCAGGGGTCTCTCTCTGACTTTTCCTGATATGATACTACCCCACTACTCCACCTGTCCTGGCATAAGTGTGGGCTTTTGTCAGTTGGTAGTCAGCTGAGACTACCCTTTTCAGCTGTATGTTCAATACCTGGAGAAATAAGCATAAGATGGGAGGATTGATCCACTCTCTGATAAATGGACTTGGGCCGAAGCTTCATATATTATTTGGCTACTGTAATCCTTCATTCTGACACGTATGTCACGATGGTGCTATCTGGGTACTCAGGATTAGTTTAAGAGTTAGATTTTATAGTCCCGTAAAGGTTGGGGTATTTCTCTTTCCCAAGTGTATGGCTACTCTGATAAGTGGCTGTTGATCTTTTGTGGAAAACCAAGAGAAAAATCACAATGCTTGTGATGCAGTCATAGAGCCTTTTTTGAGGGGTACTTTACCTTACCCTTATTCGAGAGGCTCTGGGTCTGGGAACTTTGAGTGGCTGTGGCTTATGCTCCCTTGGTCAAGCCTAGCTGTATGCTGTATCTAGAGTTGTTTGTATAGATTAGGGATCAGCAAACCTTTTCTGTAGGGGGCCACATACTAAGTATCTTAGGCTTTGTATGCTGGACAGTCTGTGAAAAAACTACCTAACACAGCTATTGTAGTGCTAAAGCAGCCATAGATAATACATAAGTAAATGGATGTGTCTATGTTCCCAGAAAACTTTACTTAAAAACGCATTGTGGGTCAAATTTGGACTGTAGCTTGTAGTTTCTGTACCTCTGGTACAAATGATATAGGATTATGGTGGGATTTCCTAATATCATGATCTTAGGGACTTTCCAAGATTCTTGCAGATAAATCAGTTTGATAACCACTACGTTCCTGTTTCTTTAACGTTGCTTGATGTTATAATTAGGCAGTTAACAAAATCAGACTATGCATTTTGGTCTTGCAAGATCTAGGAGCAGAGGTTGGCAAACTATGGTCTGCAGGTCAAATGTGGCCTACACTTGTTTTTGTATGACCCACAGCTAAAAATGTTTTTCACATTTTAAAGTAATTGGGAAAAAAATCAGAAGAGTGATACTATTTCATGACAAGTGAAAATTATATGAAATTCAAAATTTCCTATATAAGGATTTATTGGAACACAGCCACATTAATTTATGTATAGTTTCTGGCTGCTCTCACTTCACAACAGCAGTTTGGTAGTTGTGACAGAGACCTTCCATGACCTTAAAAAAATGACTGTTTGGCCCTTTATTGAAAACGTTTGCTGATTGCTGCTCTAGAGTTTGGAGAAGAATTCTTTTATGTCATACTTAGTAACTGCCTTGTTTTTTGTCAGTGCTTTGAGTCAAGAATTTACACTGTGAATATGTCACTTTCTTTTTTTTGAACTCTCCAACGCTATTAGAAGCAATAGTCCTACTTTGTTTTCCTTGTATGTCTACCTCATTCCCTTCATAGTTTTGTACTACTGCTTCCACTTAGTCCCCAAAGCCTTCTTCATTACAGATGAACGCAGTTGATAATTTAATTTTGTCATAGCCTGAATGAACTATCAGAGACAG
The DNA here is from genome assembly GCF_028564815.1 of Eubalaena glacialis. Lineage (NCBI taxonomy): Eukaryota > Metazoa > Chordata > Mammalia > Artiodactyla > Balaenidae > Eubalaena > Eubalaena glacialis. Next base: position 90,814,686 of record NC_083721.1, read on the forward strand.
TCTTATATAGTTGTGTGTACACTGCATTCAGACCCAACCAGATTAGATAACATTCTCAGATTCCCATTACCTTGAAGGTTTGCTCATATACCTACCTCACAGAGTGATTGTAGGAATTTAATGCTATAAATAATATTAGGCAATATTTTATTGAATTTTTACCATGTGCAAGGTTATCCGTGAGTAGTAGAGTGCTTAATTAACTGCATGCTATGTAAGCATTCAATAAAGGTTAGCTGATATATATATATTAAAAATATTTATTTATTTTGGCTGTGCCGGGCCTTAGTTGCGGCACACGGGGTCTTCGTTGCTGCATGCGAGCTCTTAGTTTTGGCATGCATGCGCATGCGGGATCTAGTTCCCCGACCAGGGATTGAACCCAGGCTCCCTGCATTGGGAGCGCAGAGTCTTACCCACTGGACCACCAAGGAGGTCCCGAGCTGATATTTATTTTTAATTAGAAATAAATTACCCCCCCACCATACTTCATGTATTATAAAAAACTTCATTAACCATTAAAATATTTTTAAAAATCACATTAAGTTTAAGTTGGAATGATTGACGTAACTTAATTTTTTGGCTTATAATATTGCTCCTTTAAAAAAAAAACTTGTAGATAAATACAATCAGTTCTCATTATTCACAGTAGTTAAGTTTATAAAGTTGCTGTGAACACTGAATTAGCAAATATTGAACTGTTGCTTCCTAAGGGAAATACAGTTAGGTTCCTGTGAGCCTCTGGTCACAACAGTTTTGTCAGTGGATCAATAATAACTTTGTTTTGTGTGTTTCTGTTTAAAAGACACCTTATTGAATATATATTGTTGATTCATTAGCATTCACTCATGGCCAACAGCACTATAACTCCTGCATGAATGAAGCCCATCTACCACATGTTTTCTCCATAAGGCACATCAGGCCGCCTTGTGCTTAGGAACACTAGACAGCTTTTCAGCACTATGCTGGGGATATTTTAAATAGCAAAATCACCAACAAAAACCACCAAAATACAAAAATGTGGCACTAAATGGACCACACAGAGGACATTTGTTCACAGAATGAGAGCTGAAATAATAAGGCAGAGTGCTGGGCACGTGCACTATAGGCAACTCAAATTTTTTGCTCTTCTATACATGTCTGAAGACTGCAGAAGTGTCACAAGTATTAATTTGGGGGTTGTATATAACTGCTAGCAAGTAGGCAGATCTCACAAATATGAAATCAGTGAATAATGAGGATCGACCGTATCTCCCCAGATGCCACAATTTATAATTTATCTTTTATTTGTTTTAATTTTGGGTTTTTATCATTTGCTTTTGAACCTTATTTTTTAATTGTGGTAAAATACACATAACGTAATAGTTTGATTGCACTTGAAGGTACTTAACTAATCTCCAGCACGCTTTTCATTTTTATACCCATTAAACAACAGCTCCCTATTTCCCCTTCTCTCCAGCCTCTGGCAACCACCCTTCTACTTTCTGTTTCTATGTGTTTGATTACACTAGATACCTCTCCTAAGTGGCACTATATGATATTTGTCTTTTTGTGACTGGCTTCTTTCACTTAGCATAATGTCTTCAAGGTTCATCCATGTTGTAGTATGTGTCAGAATTTTCTTCCTTTTTAAGGCTGAATAATATTCCATTGTATGTCTGTAGAACACATTTTGATTATCCATTCATTCGTCAGCACACACTTTGATTGCTTCCATCTTTTGGCTGTTGTGAATAATGCTGCTATGAACATGGGTGTGCATATATCTCTTTAAGACCCTGCTTTTTAAAACGAGTTTATCTTTGATATGTCATGCATACGTATGAAAATGAGTGAACCAACTAAACAGAACAGATGTATATTATAAAGTGACAGGTAAAAGTTCTCTGACCTCATTCCATTCACTAGAGACAGCTGAAGAGTTTGGTGTGTATTCTTTCAAATGTGTTTTTGTGCACAATTAAGGACTATTTATATATATATATATATATATATATATATATATATATATATACATTGATATATGTATCATCTATATGTATATATAACAGAAAAATATGTACTATGACTCATTTACTTACAGTTTAGTAGCAATTGGGATGATAATGCATACTGTTCTGTTGACTGGATAACCTAATATTTTTAGAGTAAAGATTGCAGTTTGAAACTCCTTAGTTCTGTGCCTTTTTTCCTATAAGATGATTTTAGAAACCGAAAGAGAATTACTAATTGTTTAACTGTTTTTTACTATGTAATATTTATGAGGAGGAAGATACAATACTGTCTTATTAAACGTTTGCTGTTAAAGGAGAATCTCCCACTGTCAGTGATAAGCGCATCCTCTTTTATTTTCTTATTCATTTGTTATTTCTAGATCATACTCAGCTGCCACTGTTTCTTCCATCTCATGTTGTTGTTTTATTGGATTCCTTTTTTGCTTTGGTGCTGTATCTTTTGATTTTTTTCATAAGTATAATTTAAGTTCTTGAATGTCTGAAAATGTCTTTATTTTGACTCTTGATGGAGAATCTGACTTGTGAGCAGTGCTTTCCAACTTTTTTCATACCATAATATGTATATAGAAAATGATAATATTTGTGTGGTGAGTGAAATTGTTTGCAGCAGAGGCCTCTGGCTGTGCAGGTTACCTGGTAACCCATTTATTTGTAACACACATGTTGGTGAAGGTCTATAGGAATCTGGTTTCAAAATATCTTTCCCTTAGAATTTGGAGGATAGTGCTCTGTTATCTTCTAGCATCCTGTATTTTTGACAAGAAGATGAATGTTAGAGTGATTCTAGTTTCTGGACGCTTTCTTAGCATTCTGAAATTTTTCCAGCATGATCCTGGATATGGGTCTTTTTTCTTTTTCTTTTTTTTTTTTTAACACTAATTTTTATTGCGTTGTATGTCTTTTCAGTTTGATGACCGAATCTTTCTTTAGCTCTCGGAAAGTTTAATATGTCCCCCTTTTTGGATTAATTTCTCTACACTTTTAGACGTCTTATGTAAGTGGATGTTGGGCCCCTTAGATCTCTTTTTTTAAAATAAATTTATTTATTTATTGGCTGCGTTGGGTCCTTGTTGCTGCGTGTGGGCTTTCTCTAGTTGCGGTGAGCAAGGGCTACTCTTCGTTGTGATGCGCGGGCTTCTCATTGTGGTGGCTTCTCTTGTTGCAGAGCATGGAGGGCTCTAGGCACACGGGCTTCAGTAGTTGTGGCACACAGGCTCAGGAGTTGTGGCTCGCGGGCTCTAGAGCGCAGGCTCAGTAGTTGTGGCGGATGGGCTTAGTTGCTCCGAGGCACGTGGGATCTTCCTGGACCAGGGCTCGAACCCGTGTTCCCTGCATTGGCAGGCAGATTCTTAACCACTGCACCACCAGGAAGTCCCACTGGGCCCCTTAGATCTTAATTCACATTTTCTATTTTCTTACAGTTTCCATCTTTGTGTGTGTGTGTGTGTGTCTGTCTGTGTGTGTCTGTGTGTGTCTGTGTATTCGTTTACCTTGAAAATAAGGTAAATTTCTCTTCCCTTTAAGGGAAAATCACTTCAACCTTATAGTATAGGTAAATAATTTGGTGTTTAGTCATGCCTGTCCGTGTGTACCCTGCCCCCCGTGTTTTTGTTCTCTCTGTTCATCTTGTTCCTCTTTTATGCTGTTAGGTTTCCCCAAGTGTTTGATGGATCATGGTTAATATTGGCAGTTGAATTGTGTCTGCCTCAGTGTGTAGTTCTGTCTCTACCAGGCCTCTATCTTGAATGGTAGGTTTGGTATGATGGATTCTTAGGTATGGACCAGCAGACCAGACCTCCTAGGGAGGGTGGTGGGTGAGGAGTGGGTGAGGCAGTGCCCTTCTCACCTGGATAACTGTGGTGTCCTTAAGTACTGCAGGGGGGTAGTACTTTGATAGATGTCACTCAAATGGTATTGAGCTTGCTCCCTCTCCCCCTCTTCTTTTCCTTGCTTTTTCCCTCCCTCCCTTTTTATTTCTCTCTTTGTGTTAGAAATTTGATGTTCCCTCCATCCTCCGGCTCTCCGTTTCTCTCAGGTCTGGCTGCTCTCACAGGAAGCCTAATCCAGGCAGAAATTCCTGCTTTGTAGAGATCAGCTCCCTGGCTTTATCTTAAAGGCAGAAGCTGCCACCACCTGTATCTCTGTTCATAAAGTGAAGGGGGGCGGGGAAGGGGGATCGTGTGTCTAGAGTAAGGTAATGCAGCACCCTGATGAAGTACCCTAATTGTTTCCTCCTCTTTGTCATTGTGATTAATTTGATTATAACTTGAACTTCTCTAGCGTGTCCTTGAAAAGACTTTGGTGTCTTACATGTGGTTTCATCCTTTTTTCCTCTTTTAATCCAGTCTTTCTACTTTCTATCCCCCCAGAATTCTTTAAAATTTATGATTATCGAGTGACATCTTTTCTTGTTCTACAGCAGTGCTATCATTTCATTTTAATTTAAATCTTTTTCCTGCCATTTCAATGGGACCTTGGGATGGAGGAAAGAGAGATGGATACGTTTATTCAGTCCACTGCCTTGTACTGTAATTGACTAATTTATGACTGATTTTTAAAAGGTAGATAAGTTCTTAAACACATCTCTCTCTTAATGTGCATGACTACTTTTGTGCCTTAGAAGATTTACTAAATCATCTTTTTCCCCCAGTAATAAAGGACATTTTAATTTTCAGTCTAAGTCATAATGTTCATTGCTGTTCTTTGGGCATATGGCCTCTTGTAGAAGAAAACATGCATAACCATAGTGACATTGCTGGCCATCACCTTCTGAATGCTTTTGTGTGTGTGTGTGTGTGTGTGTGTGTGTGTGTAAGGTTATACATGTGAGTGAAGTCATCATCTTTTTTAAAGAAACAATATAAATTGGAGAATATCCAGTTACTCATGAAAATGGTCAGAAAACTGATAAAATTATGTTGTTACCTCTAGTGAAGCATAGCAAAGCAGGGAAACATTTTTGAAAATGATTTAGTAAAAGTCTAGGGGAAGAGACTAAAAGAATAACTAGAACATTTTTGTTCTTTGCCATCTTGTATGGATGTGCAGTGTAGTTTAGCGTACACTTTGCTGGAGGGGAAAAATACGGTACTTGTGTCCCAAATACTACCTTTTCACTTAACACCTTGTAACCCTACCCCACCCTCCCCTTTTTTTGGTAGTGTCTAGGATATTGGGTGACGGGTTTTACTGCCCAAATGTTTTTAAACATCAGGCTTTTGATGAAAAATTGAGACGATGTGTCAGTGCATACAACTGTAATAAAGACAATGCTTATGTCCATGGCTTTCAGAATTTTTTGGTCTGTGGTCCACAGTAAGACATACATTTACACTGCTGCCTTGTATGTGTGTGTAACATTGGAATTAGAGTTTCATGAAACAGTATTTACCCTTGATGTGATGTACTCATATTGTCTATTTCATTAACGAAAAGAGTATGACCCATTAACTTTATTTCATGATCTACTAATGGTTGTGACCTGCAGTTTGAAAAAACCCTGATTTAGATCCTGGTCTGTAGGAATAGTGAGAAGATGGAGGGATTTGGCTTCAGGTAAACCTAGGGGGTTCTAGCTTAATGGTTTTGGGTAATTTGCTTCTTTGAATCCGTTTTTGCAACTGTAAATGGGAATAATAGTATCTTGTTATATTGATTGTGAGAATTAGAAAAAAATGCAAAGTGCCTAGCAGTGCTAGGAATGATGTAGATAGTTAATAATTGGAAGGCTTATTATTATCTTTGTTATTTTTATTGCATGCCATCTGTCTTATTAAGTAGGCACTGAGATTCAAACGTTCTTGCTTTTAGGGAGATAGATAACATTTTATTGATATAGAGACCTAACTGTCCTACAGGGTGAGAAGGATGTTACTAGGGCTTCCCTGGTGGCGCAGTGGTTAAGAATCCGCCTGCCAATGCAGGGGACACGGGTTCGAGCCCTGGTCTGGGAGGATCCCACGTACCGCGGAATAACTAAGCCCGTGCGCCACAACTACTGGGCCTGCGCTCTAGAGCCCGCGAACCACAACTACTGAACCCACGTGCCACAACTACTGAAGCCCGCGCGCCTAGAGCCCGTGCTCCGCAACAAGAGAAGCCACCTCAGTGAGAAGCCTGTGCACCGCAACAAAGAGTAGTCCCCGCTTGCCACAACTAGAGAAAGCCTGCACGCAGCAATGAGGACCCAATGCAGCCAAAAAAAAAAAAATTAATAATAAATAAATTAAAAAAAATAAACCTTTAAAGAAAAAAGAGGTATAGTAAACTAAAGAAGGAAGTCAATGTCGGGAAATTACAGGCATGCCTCCCCACCCACCACCCCCCCTTTTCCCCCAAGGAACAGGGTCTCTCAAATTAGTTCCAGGTAAATGGGGTTTTTTACTTCAAGGATACATAAGGGAGGTAAGGAAAAACAGTCGTTTTAAAGCTGCAAAGCCAGGCGTTTCAGAGACTTGCAGTGCTGTTTTGACCATAATGGATTGTTTTCATTTTCTGTCTTCATGGATAATTGGCACATCTTCTAGAATATAACAGTCTTAGGGACTGAATTCTCATGTTTCCCTCCAGTAGCAGCAACCCTGGGCCTCCAAGTCCAGTATTCCACCATTATGACTCAGTTTTGTCTCCCACTAGATCAGCTTCTCCTCTACTGTTCTTTATGATTTCTGCTGTGATGTGACTTCTGACCTTTGTCACACTCTTGGTTTCTTGACTCCTGTTTTTTTTTTTTTGGTTGTAAGCAACAGAAAGAGATTTTAGATAATTGAAGCAAAAAGGAGGAAAGATATGTGGTAGTTGAATGAAGCAAAGAAAAACTGAAGCGCAAGAGATCTAGGTCATAGGAATCAATGAGCTGGCTTGGCAGTAATTAGTGATCTGCAGTTATTTTCTATGTAGTTTTTCTCTCTTCACATTCAGAGATCTAGGAGAGAATCTGATTTACCTAGCTTGAGTTGTTTCCATTCTTTGGCCAGGGGAGGAGAAGACACGCTGAATGAAAATCCAACCAAGACTCCGTGTAGTAGAAGCTGTATTGTGTTTTAAAAGCAAAATTGGAGTGTTGTTCCAGAAGGAGACTGGACGTTGGCAGTCAAAAACAACAGATGTCCAATACAGTGTGTGTGTTTGTGGAGGGGTATATATATATATTATTCAGCCTCCAGAGAGAAGATGTGTCTGGTTCTTAATCATTATCCTGTATAGAGTATGTTTACTGGGCATGCTGTGTGGTTTGAAAAAATGAGCAGAACTTTGGGAAAGTAGGTGACTCGGCCTTAGGGCATATATTTTGAAACTATGTGATACGAGAGGAGAGAGAGAATAAGCAAGATAATGTCATCCCCAGGATTGCAGATTCATTTATTTTAAGCTGTCAAATTATATGATCATATTTACCTTTTAGAAAGTTTACTCTGGAGGCCTTGTAAAGGTTGGAGTGAGGGCGAAGGGCTGTTTAAACAGATAGAGGTAGCAAGACCAGTGAGAAAGCTGTCTGGTTAGTTGAAATGCACATTTATAAGGCCCTCTGTGATCTGATTTAATTTTCCACCATTTATCCCTTGCTTACCACTGTCTAGCCATACTTTTGCTCAAATCAAACTTGTTCTCACCTCAGAGCCTGTACACTTTATTGGAATTCTCCCACCTTTGGTTAGCACTTGCTTGGATTCAGCTTGTATTTCCCTTCCTTCTCTCCTAGCTATAGTCTCTAATCTCGACACCTCTTATGGCATTTCACTATCAGATTATTCTGTTTTATTTTTTTCATCACAGTTATTACATTCTGTTACTTTCTTTTTTTTTTTTTACCTGTTTGGCTAATAGTGGCAGTTAGTCAAGGTTTGATTGCTAAAGAAGACTCAAGGGACCTGAAATGATGGTGCTGATCTGTGGTTTATTGCTGAAAAAGGATGTAGTACAGCAACTGCATTGGAGTAAGGTTACGCATCACAACCATAGCTTGCCTCACAGTAATGGACCTGAAGAGGCTGGGCGTGAACTGCAAGTGTCCTGCCTCTGTAGGATCATACCGGACATGCTTTCTGTCTCAGCTCAGGATCACTGAGGTGTGCATGAAATACCCTGCAACCAGGGAGCCCACAATGGAGTCTTAGCTGGGACTTCTTATGTCCTGCTGGCAACAAAGGCATGTCTGTGCTATGTAACCAGCCCCAATGGCAGAGCTCTGTGGAGGTCTCACCAAAACCACGTGTAAACCATCAGTCTCACTGTTAACAATAAACATTGCTGACCAGCTGGTACAAACAGTCCAAAGCTCATTGGACCCATAGTTTCAGATCAGCACTATGAATCAGTATGTTTTATGCTTTTTGACCAGGCATGGGTGCCATATAAGAGACTTATTTGAGAAATATACTCAGGCCAATTCCAGGCCTGCTGGAATTAACCCTCAGAATAATTTTTGTTTATATGTTTACTTATCTTTCTCTTCCACTAGAATATAAAGGCCAGTAGAGCAGGAATCTGTGTTGGAAGATGTCAGTGATTTCCTTAAAGTGTTTAAGATTTGACAGTGGATATTCAGAATGACCAAAAGTATCTTTTCCATTTCGTTTTTTTTTTTTTTTTCTTAGACTTTTAAGTTTGGGAGCTTAGTGTTTTGGCAAGGACCAGGCACTTTATGCAGTGTTGAGGTCAGGAAGCAATGAGTAATACGAAGGAATGGGTATAAAAGTGAGTGTGATTGTCTTCCCCTTCTGTTATTCCTTCATCTTTCCCTAACCATGCCCTTAAGGGTCTTCATGTCTAGGCAAATAAGGTAGTTTCCCTTTTTTGTTTGTTGCTATGTGTCTTAGAGAGTTAGATACAAAAAATTTGAACTGTCTCCTATAAAAAGAATTACAGTATATTTACAGTCAGGGGAGGCAATAATAAATAGGTGCCTTTTTTTTTTTTTTTGGAATGCCTTTTAGTCACCAAACATTGTACTAAGGTTTGTTGTTTGATTTTTTTTAAAAAACATTCATTATCTCTAATCTTTATGAGAATACTACAATGTGGGTAGTAATATCCCTATTTTATAAGGCTCAAAAGTTAAGTACTGTGCTCAAGGCTGTTCTTAGTAATTACTTGGCAGAGATAGATTTGGACCTAGATCACTGGGGCTCCAAAACCAGAGTTCTTCTCATTGTATGATGTAGTAGGAAGTAGAAGATAGCAAGAACCTTATAGTGAATGCTCACTACCATAACCTTTCAACATATGCTGGGAATATAGATTTTAAAAAATTCAAAGTCCTGCCCCTTACAGCTTGCTGATTCCATATTAAACATAATTTCCGGGGGCTTTATCATCTGTTTCTGTTTCCTTTTATACTTATGTATTTGGAACTGTCTCATCTGTCTTATTTGGATTCATGTCAAATAGATATGTTGAGGTTGGACATCCCTGATTTGCTAAGTTCTGTTTATCATATTCTCTGAAACATAGTTTCCCATTGCTGTTGTATCACTGACCTTGCAATAAGCTGCAGTAATTTGATTTCCCAGTACATCTAAATCCAAAATATTGTGGCCTTTTCTGTTTAAAACATTTCTAGATAGTCTTTCTCTGAGAAGTGATGAATAATTGTTTTAATCTAGACTCTGATAATCTCTTTATGGTTTCTATTTTTGCTCCCTTTCAGGTAATTATTTTTTAGCTTCATCGTTTTGAACATTTAAACATTTTATACATGGCTCAAAGTTTAAAATTTACAAAAGTATACATGGAAAGATCTTCCCTCAACCACTTGGTTCTCCTCCCTGGAGCAGCCAGTGTTATTTTCTTATACGTCTTTCCAGAGATGATGTTATATACAAACAAATAAATAATATGCTTTCTCTCAACTTTTTTTCCCCTAAAATATTGTGTATTATATGCACTGCTTTGCCTTTTTTTCCCCCTTCCTCTTTTGTGCCTAACAGTATATCCTGGTGATCAGGACCTTATCAGTACCTGATGAGTTTCTTCATTCTCTTTTTTTGACTGAATAATATTTCAGTATTACCAAGTCCCTATTGATGGACAGTAGGTTGTTTCATTTCTTTTGCTAATTCTGCAGTGAGTAACTTTGTACATAGGTTATTTTGCATATATGCAAGCATATTTTGAATGATAAATTCTCCACAGTGGGATTTTAGTGTCAAAGGATATGTGCATTTTTAAGTTGCACTGCCAGATTGTCTTCATGGAGGTTGTAGTAGTGGACACTCCTACCAGCATTGTTTACGTGTAAAGCTACGGAAGTGTTATAGCCCTTTCTATCTTTACTAAACTGGTAGCTGAAAAGTACTGTCTTGTATTTTTTTTTAAAGATATGCTTCTTATTATAAAATACGTAATAAAAGGACACAAAATATAGCTTGCTGAATTTCACAAATTGGGCACACTCATGTAACCACTAACCCCAGTCATTGCTCCATCCCCAGCCTCTGGAAAGGTAAACATTATCCTGACTTATATTATTAATTCATTATTTTCATACTTCATTTAAATCATGCAGTATGTGTCCTTATTTATGGTTTGCTCAGCATTGTATCTGAGGTTTAACCAGGTTGTATCAGAAGTCCTTGGTGAACTCTTAATTACATTTCTCTTACAAGAAGAGAATCTTTTCATGTTTCAAGCTTTAAATTTTTACGAGCATCTTTTCATGTTTCAGGCTTTAAAGTTTTTATTTTCTGTAAGCTATTTATTTCCTGTATCCTGAATGGAGGATCATTTTCTTATGGATGACTTTATATGTAAAGGAAGTTAATTCTTTATCTGGGATATGAGGTGTAACTGTTTCCTGCAGTTAGTCATGCCTTTTGATTTTGCATATGATGGTTTCTGCATGAAGATTTTTAAAAATTTTATGTAACTGAATTAATTTTCGTTGCCATTAAACTTTTCCCTCCATAATATTCCTTACTTGTTTTCTTCAGTAAGCCTACTCACTGTCATCTGAACATCACAAACTTTTATTAAGCCACACCTTAATATTAATAAAAATGAAAGTGCAATAAGGAAATGAAAAGTGATAACTCTGAAAGTGATATTTGAATCAGATGTAAATGGAGTTACTGAAGAATAGAATGTTGGCACTGTTCAGGAGACTCTTGATTTGCAGTCAGAGGAACTTAATGAAAGCAAACCCATGTATAAATGAGGAAAGTGGTTGTGCTGAAACAGGTGATGTCCAGAGGAAGTGATGCTGACAGAAACTTCACACTGATGGGACTCTTTTGACATTGAAAGTGCAAGTGATAAAATGTTAGAAGCTGGTCACAATTTAGAAAGGAATATGACAGTTACCCAAGATGTATAAAAGATGCTCCCTCTGTACTGTAAGTTATACCATTAGATGAGACAAGTGCTGTTCAAACTACTGGATACGTTTATTTATAAGCAGATAAAGCACTTTAGTTCACAGTGGTTCTCATTTCTTAAATTACAGTGTACTAAATGAATATTAGTTTTACTATATTTTTATCTTCTTATACATTTATAACTGACAGTTTTTACTGTTTAGACAGTTTTTAAGGTCATGGAACAATTTCCCTCATTAAGTTTACTTGGCTTGGTTTCATCTAACATGGTCATTTTTATGGTCCCACACCACTGTACAAAATGAGGACTGCCTGTGTGTGGTTTTTTTTTTTAATTAATTATTTATGCATTTATTTATTTTTGGCTGCGTTGGGTCTTCATTGCTGTGCGCGGGCTTTCTCTAGTTGCGGCGAGCGGGGGCTACTCTTTGTTGTGGTGTGCGGGCTTCTCACTGTGGTGGCTTCTCTTGTTGTGGAGCACGGGCTCTAGGCACGCAAGCTTCAGTAGTTGTGGCTCGCAGGCTCCAGAGCGCAGGCTCAGTAGTTGTGGCACACGGGCTTAGTTGCTCCGCGGCATGTGCGATCTTCCCGGACCAGGGCTCAAACCTGTGTCCCCTGCATTGGCAGGCGGATTCTTAACCACTGTGCCACCAGGGAAGCCCCTTCTGTGTGTGTTTTAACAACGCTTCTTCCTCTCCCTCTAAAACTCCTTAAATTGACCTGATATTTTTCAGAAAGTGATCCCTTCATTGTCTGTTCTGACCTGGGAGTCCATCATAGATTAAATAGGATTCCAAATATGGTATGTTTGTTTTTCTTGCACTTAGGACTTGAGTTGCTGAAGCTGCTCTGGATGGCATTTCTTCCCTAAATTGCCAAATGTAGATACTAATAGTCTTATGCACTTATATGAAGAAGAGTATGTGAGATCATGAAAGACACAGTGGTTTTGTGTATTTCTTGAGCACCTGTCATTTACTAGGTTCTGTGTTAGTTATTGGGGTGTGAATAAAATTCGGTTCTCTTTTTTTCTTGAAGGAACTCATAGTCTACTAAAGTTGGGCAAACAGATGAAAGATAATATAATGGAGTTACGTAGAAAGGTAGGAGAATTATAGTTCATGATACTGAAAATTCAGATAACAGAACATTTTAAAAGTGTTGCTGAATTCTTTGCTGTGTTCTGTGTTGTTCTCTGATGTTGGAGATACCACAAGAACGATTCTTGTTTGCAAGGAAATTGGTGGGAACTGTGTATACAAGTTGAGCTTCTTTATATAGGTCGGGTGGCAGCATATCTAGTATATGCCATAACTGATGTATTTTTGATATAAATAATATAGAAATACTTGTACTTGGACAGCAGGTACATACTGATTGTAATCTGTCTTTGGCATATTAATCTTGAAAGCAAATATCCTGATTTTGGATTGTGCATGCATTTTATGAGCAGAGTGGGTTAATTGACCAACTCGAGGGTTATATTGTAAGTTTCTGTTGGAGCTAGGTTTTGAGCCTCCGGTCCAGTGTTCTTATTCCTACTCTTGTGCCTAAATTATTAAGTATTATAATTTAGCATTATGTATAGTCATTTGAAAAGTGTTTGGTTTTCACTTCCTTTCTCTGTAAAAGCTTGACCTACTGTGCCTTCCTTTTTGTTCCAGAGATGAAATCAAAGATATTGATTCTGATTATTTACTGAACACATTTTTATTCAGTATTTTTGGAGAGCCTGTGCTAAGAACTGAGGGATATGAAAATGTCTAGCTATTGGCTACCATGAATCTTAGTTTAATAGATGACATAAGTCTTGAATACAAAGAGCTAAACCAAATAATATAATACAGGCTGGCAGTCATTATCTTATGGGTGGTACAAGTGAGGACTTGGGTTCAAAGGAGTAAGCAGTTATTTACAGCCAGGGGAATCAAAGACTTCATGGATGCAGAATAGCTGATCAGAGACTTGAAAGATACTTTATGGGCATGTTAATAGAAGCATGTACCAATTGTTTGGTAAATGATGTTTGACAAATGATCATCGGATCATAAATGTTACCAATTTTTGTTCTCAGTAGAATATTGTTAATATGATTCAGGATCATATAGTATAGTAGGTCTCAAAGTATGGTCCCTGGCAGCATCAATATCTTTTGATAACTTGTTAGAAATGTAAATCCTTGGTCCCATCCTAGACCTAGCAGAAAGTTGGGGGTGAGGAAGGGGGAACCAGCAGTCTGTGCTTTAACAGTATTTTCTTGTTTTGAGAGAACCAGGCATTTATAGTCCATTATTATCTTTGGAAAAAATGCAGTATCTGTATCAGCTTTATTTGATAGAGCTTACTTTTTTGTACATGATCTTGCTCTAGAAGCTATTAATGATGATTAATCACCCATTCTGTAACTTTGATTAAAAGTCATTGCTCTCCAGGGACTTCCCTGGTGGCTCAGTGGAAGAATCCGCCTGCCAGTGCAGGGGATAACGGGTTCGAGCCCTGGTCCGGGAAGATCCCACATGCCGTGGAACAACTAAGCCTGTGTGCCACAACTACTGAGCCTGCGCTCTAGAGCCCACGAGCCACAACTACTGAGCCTGTGTCCCACAACTACTGAAGCCTGCACGCTGCACGCTTAGAGCCTGTGCTCTGCAACAAGAGAAGCCACTGCCGTGAGAAGCCTGCGCACCACAAGGAAGAGTAGCCCCCGCTCGCCGCAACTAGAGAAAGCCCATGCACAGCAACGAAGACCCAATGCAGCCAAAATTAAATAAATAGATTTAAAGAAAAAAAAGTCATTGTTCTCCAACTTAACTATTTGATTATAAAATCTCTGTCACTTTGAAGGGTAATTTTTTTTTTCTTAAAAATTTGAAAATCTAGAAATTGAAGAAGTTAGCTGTTTTGTCTGTCAGTGGTAAGTATAAAGAAAATTGCTAGCACATCTCAGCACATCACGATATACTGGCTGCTTTATTCCCATCTAGAATTTAAAAATGAGTTATTGTAGTCATTGGTAAAACATACAGAAACATGTCCTGATAAAAGTTTTTCATTTTTATGAAATCTTTTAATGACACCTGTCAATTTTACACTAAATAATTTTTGAAATTTTCTAATAATTCATTATTTCAAATGAAATGGTAATAATTGAGGAACTGCCAGAATTTTCTAAAGTGGCTGCATTTTACATTCCCACCAGCAGTGTATGAGGGTTACTGTTTCTCCACATCCTCAGTAACCATTATTATTGTTTTTTTGTTGTTGATAAGCATCCTAGTGGGTGTAAAGTGGTATCTCATTGTGATTTTGATTTGCATTTCCGTGATGGCTAATGATGTTGAACATATTTTCATTAGCCATTTGTATACCTTCTTTGGTGGAATATCTATTCAGATACTTTGCCTGTTTTTAAATTGGGTTGCTTGCCTTTTCATTATTGAGTTGTAATATTTCTTTACATATTCTAGACACAAGTCCCTAATCATTTGTTTTGCAAAAGTTTTCTTCCATTCTGTGGGCTGTCTTTTCACTTTTCTTAATTGTGTCCTTTGAAGCAAAGAAGTTTTAAATTTTCTTGATGGCAGTTAATCTTTTTTTTTTTTTCCTTTTGTTGCTTGTGCTTTGGGTGTCATATATAAGAAACCGTTGCTTAAATCCAAAGTCACTTAGGTTCTGATCCATTTTTAACTAATCTTTTATATGGTATGAAGTAGGGTTTCAACTTCATTCTTTTGCATGTAGGTATTCAGTTGTCCCAGCACCCATTTGTTACAATGACAGATTTTTATGAATTAAAAAATTTTTTTAATTTTATATTGGAGTATAGTTGATTAACAATGTTGTGTTTCAGGTGTACAGCAGAGTGATTCAGTTATACATATACATGTATCTATTCTTTTTCAAATTCTTTTCCCATTTAGATTATTACAGAATATTGAGCAGATTTTTGTGAATTTTTTTTTTTTTTTTAAGAGATGAATCAATTTTTTTTTTTTTTTTAATTTTATTTATTTATGGCTGTGTTGGGTCTTTGTTTCTGTGCGAGGGCTTTCTCTGGTTGTGGCAAGCGGGGGCCACTCTTCATCGCGGTGCGCGGGCCTCTCACTATCGCGGCCTCTCTTGTTGCGGAGCACAGGCTCCAGACGCGCAGGCTCAGTAATTGTGGCTCACGGGCCCAGTTGCTCCGCGGCATGTGGGATCTTCCCAGACCAGGGCTCGAACCCGTGTCCCCTGCATTGGCAGGCAGATTCTCAACCACTGCGCCACCAGGGAAGCCCGATTTTTGTGAATTTTTATCTATACTTCCTAGATCTTATTAGCGGTTGAAGAGATTTTTACTATTCCCACCCTGTTGTCTAAAATAAGAATAATTTTACTAAGTATTAAAGAAAAAATGCTGTGAATAAAAGCACTGTGTTCCATCTTAGGAGTCATATTTCTAGAAGGACACAAACTGGAGCAGCTTTTGTCATTGTTATGTCACAATTTTTTAAAATGGGAAATACAATGTTTGGCAATGAGACTGAGAGAAAGTCCTTCCATTCAGTACCTAAAGATTTTCATTTGGAGCAGGGTTAAGATTGTTTTATGTAGCTCTACAGGCCGTAAGTAGAAGTTACAGGTAGATACATTTGAATGCTAGAGAGGAAAGAACTTTGAAACAATTAGATCTGTCTAATAACTTAGTAAAATGGGCACCCAGGAGCTCAAGCAGAGGTTGAGTCATTTTGTCATTATATTGACAGAATGGATTTCTGCACGGAACAAAGGTTGTTGAAGGGTTTCCATTTTTCTATTCTACTTTGCTTTCATATTTGTGAAGGGTTTTTCTCTTCAGGGTTCATCCTCTTCCAGACTTCTGTCAAATAGCAAAATGAGAGTGAGTTAAAATAGGAGGTTAATGTTTTGAAGGATTAAATGACAGAAGCACTGTACTCCAGTTTTTGATTGGCTGATATTATGCATTATCCTGAAAACTGGTCTCCTTCTTGAGCTAATTCTTTTCTTTTTTGGCTTCTCTAACCCTGTTGGAAAACGCAATGAACAGTGGGGATGAGGCACTGTAGCAAGAGGGAAAAGTTGGTGAGAACTAAAAATTAAAGCATTAGTCTAACATTACATTTGTGAATGGTTGTGATTTGTCAACTGTTGATTGAAGAAAGTTTGCATGGATTTCAGGAAACTGTAAATTGTGATAGTGTGAATGGAATTTCATTGTTACCCTTTCAGGAAAGTCTAAAAGCTACCTTTCCTGATTCAGGAATTTATGCTGTTATTTTGTAAGTGATCCATTAGAAGAGAGTATAGTTAAAAGGAGGACATGTACTAGTACCTATTTGTACTTTTGTGATAGGTGTATTTGAATCCTATGTTTTAAGGTGTGGAAGAAACCTGATCGTTATATAACCTGATTGACACAAATGAATTTACCTGGCTTTTAGGCAGAATGATTTAAGGACATTTTAGTGATAAAACTCTCAAACTGTGTTACTCAGAATTAGGAACATGAAAAAATTAGGTGTCTTTATTTCTTTGAAGTGAGATTTTTGGAAGGGTTTTTAAAATAGGGGAAAACTTTTGAGCTTAGCCTGTTCCACGTTTTAAACATTTATCTTGTTTGCTCATTTTATAGGCTTTTCCTTATTTGAAAGACTATGCCAAAATCTCATTTTGAGCACAGCCTGGATCTTGGTTGGTAACAATTGGCGTAAAATAAAAGCTTTCTTTTTGTGATGTTGGTACAGGTATGCCTCAACGCAAAGTAAAGATTTTATATGACTAACTTTTTAAGACTTAAATTTAAAATTTTTGTTTATTGTGTATTCTTTTATGCTTAAGAAAGTAAGAAGACTGTTTTTAATGTATATGGGTTTTCTCCTGAACTACTTACACATTAAAAAAAAAAAACCTGTTAAAGTATACTGTCAAGATTTTCATTTCCTTTGCCTGCTTTTGAATGGACCACCTAAAGGTTGCTATTGTTCACAGGTCTCTCTCTGTGACCCCACCAGAAGTTAGTAAAGGCCTTCACTTTTTCTCAGTTAATAGATATAAGACATTGGGCAACACAGAATAGAATGTGGAGGAAATATTACACAACATGATGTTTTCCTGTGGTTGCCTTTTGCTTGTAATGTTTAATAGCCCTATTAGCTAAATTTATTAGAGAGGGATTCACTGTATTAAAGAGTACCCTGCATTCAAGTAGAATTAGCTGTATTGCAATTTCAGAAACACTATTGGAATTGGAAGATGAAGACATTGTGGATGCTGATATTTGGTATTTGCAAAAGAGCTTGAAAAGACTGATACCTGACCACCAGTTTTTTCTGCATGTATGTGATCTGTGCTTTGAGTCAAGCTACCACCACTTACTTAAAGAGCCTGTTGCTCTTTGCAACAGCCTATTTAGCTCTGTAGACAGGAGCCATTGATCCAAAAGCTCTGCTTTTCCTCAAACTCGACTGTAATAGCGGTATGAAAGCTAGCCCAGCAAAATTGAATTTCCAACAATGCGGCTTCACTGTTGGTGGACTTGCAGTATTTTAGGTTCTAACATTTCAGGTCAGAGGTCATGTCTTCTTCAAGTGCACAAGAGTTCAAATTAGAATGTATAGAGCCAAATTTGACATCAGTGTTAGAGGCTGATCTCATGACAGTATTAAGGGCTTTGGATTAGTACTTAGAAGTTTTCAAGGGATATGCTGAACTTTTTGATGTTCTTCTCTCCATTCTGTCATCTCATCTCTTCTTTTACCCCAACTTGGAGTGATACTCTTATCTACAGTTGTAGATGCTTTGACACAAGTTTACAGTGTTCACCACATGTCTTGTATAGCAGTTATGTCTTCATGTGTCTTATTTTAGAGGAGGAGGAAATATTTGAATTGTTGTATACCCTGTATCACCTAATAGAATCTACTTAATAGACACAATATTGTGGAATAAGTAAATTTGACAGTATTGCTCAGAAGCAGAATTTTGGTGAATATGTCAACATTGTACAGATATATTGTAATTTACGTATATCTTCTCTTAATAGAATAAAAGTTCGCTTATTAACTCTACTGTAGTTTTTCAACACGCTTCATGGTTTTGACTTCACATTGATTAATTAGGATGCTGGAATTAGCCTCATTTCTTCATCTGTGGGATAGGGGATGAGGGTGGTTCTTGTATTGTAATTACTTCAAACCCTATCTTATTCTAGGTTTCTAGTAATCTGTGGTTCTTAATTAGTTGCAACTTCCATTGATTTTACTTCTTTAGCTAAGAAAAATCGTGCAAAATCTAAAAGTAGTTCCATATGAAGGCCTCTGTACCAAAACCAGGCTTGCCTTCCTTACACCTCACAGAAACAGGCTCAGTGAGGTTGTGAAGGTTTCCTCTCCCATGTGCCAAAGAGAGACTTGAGTTCAGAGCCAGTGATGAAAGGTGCTACATCATCCTGTTAGGCCATGAAATTTATGTGAATCACCAGATAAGACCCTTTTTATCAGGGAGTTTAGAATTTAAAGAGAAAATTAATGCATCATATTGTGACGTTTTTCTGGAGGAGGTAGGCTGTAGAAGGGAAGGAAGAGATTGACATATGGGAAGATTTCTCAGTGAAGGGCTTTGTTTTTAAACTTTTATTATGAAAAATGTCAAAATACATAAGAATAGTACAGTGAATCTTCATGTACCTATTGCAACAGTTATCACCACATGGCCAATCTTTTGCATCTGTATCAGGGTTCAGCAAACTAAGGCCTGCTTTTTGTAAATAAAGTTTTGTTGGAACATACCAAGCCCATTTGTTTTTATTATTGTCTGTAGGCTGTCTTTATGTTACAATGGCAGCATTGAGTAGTTGCGACAGAGACTGTATGGCCTCCAAAGCCTAAAATATGTGTTTTTTGGTCCTTCACAGAAAATGTTTGAATATGCCTACCCATTCCTCTCTCAATAATATCTTTTTTCAACTTTTCTGTAAATTTGAACTGTCGCATACCTTCCAAATAGATTTACCAGTTTGGGACATTTTTGCACATTTGCTTTATATTATTATTCATCATCTCTTTTATCATTTTTATTTATCTCATTATTCTTATTTTAGCTGAGCCATTTGAGAATAAGTCCTACATATCATGATTTTTTACCTCTCAATACTTGTGTGTATCTCTTTTTTTTTTTAAATAAACAAATTTATTCGTTCATTCATTTATTTATTTATTTATGGCTGCATTGGGTTTTCGTTGCTGCACCGGCTTTCTCTAGTTGTGGTGACTGGGAGCTACTCTTGGTTGTAGTGTGCGGCCTTCTCACTGCAGTGGCTTCTTTTGTTGTAGAGCACATGCTCTAGGCGCACGGGCTTCAGTAGTTGTGGCACGCGGGCTCACTAGTTATGGCTCATGGGCCTAGTTGCTCCACGGCATGTGGGATCCTCCTGGACCAGGGCTGAAACCCGTGTCCCCTGCATTGGCAGGCGGATTCTTAACCACTGCGCCAGCAGGGAAGCCCTTGTGTGTATCTCTTAAGAACAAGGACATTCTCTTGTTATAAGTAACCTTAGTGTGGTGATCTAATTTAGGGATATTGATGCAGTATTCATATAATACTATAATGTATTCCATATTCAAATTTTGCTAATTGTCCCAGTGATCTTGCTAACAATTGTTTTGCCCTGATGTAGGATCCAATCCAAGAGCACACATTGACTAATCTTTAATCTGGCCTCAGACTTTCTTTGTGTCTTACTACATTGACATTGACAGCTTTGAAGAATGTTCCTCAGTTTGAGTTTGCTTCCTCAGGAACAGGATCAGATTATGTTAACTGTGGTTTTAAAGAAAAGGATGGAATCCTATAACAAGAAAAAGCTATAGATGATAATTGCAAGAATTCTGGACCAAAAATCAAGAATGAGCCTGAGTTCTAGTTACAAAGAAAATTGCTTATCCGCTGTGTGTGTGTGTGTGTGTGTCTGTGTGGTGAGAAGGAAAAAAAAAAGAATTGAAGTATACTGTATTTGAAGAGCATATACTTTGGAGGTGGTGACATAGTTCTTAATAGCAGCTGTTTTTGGAGTAACTATTATGAATAATTGTTTGAACGTAAGCAAAT
This sequence comes from Eubalaena glacialis, assembly GCF_028564815.1. Taxonomy (NCBI): domain Eukaryota; kingdom Metazoa; phylum Chordata; class Mammalia; order Artiodactyla; family Balaenidae; genus Eubalaena; species Eubalaena glacialis. The sequence continues at coordinate 90,835,120 of NC_083721.1, forward strand.
TACTTAACATCTTAGGGCCATTTTGTAAAATGTGGCAAATATATTCCTGCCTTTTCAAGTTGTTTTGGGGAGTAAATGAGATAACACATGCAAAGTAAAAAGGTGCTACATTGTGCGATACTGATTTAAATGTAGTAGGTTTGGAAAAGAGGGAAATTAATATAAGTTAGAGCTTATAGAAACTTAAAGAACTTGAATAGAGAAGATTGCACTTGAACTGTGATCTGAAGGATGGGTTGACTTTGGATAAAATATCTAGGTGTGGAGAATCCATTGGAAATTTTTAAGGGTAAAGCAATATGGTCAGATTAGTGTGGGAAATAAGATTAGAGTGATGAGATTGCAAGAACAGGTAAACCTTGATTTTTAAAAAAATTTAATTAATTAATTTATTTTTGGCTGCGTTGGATCTTCGTTGCTGCGTGTGGGTTTTCTTTGGTTGCGTCGAACGGGGGCTACTCTGTTGCGGTGCGCAGGCTTCTCATTGCGGTGGCTTCTCTTGTTGTGGAGCACGGGCTGTAGGCACACGGGCTTCAGTAGTTGCAGCATGTGGGCTCAGTAGTTGTGGCTCGCTGGCTCTAGAGCACAGACTCAGTCATTGTGGCTCACGGGCTTAGTTGCTCCGCGGCATGTGGGATCTTCCCGGACCAGGGCTCGAACCCATGTCCCCTGCATTGGCAGGCGGATTCTTAACCACTGCGCCACCAGGTAAGTCCAAACCTTGAATTTTGAGTATGAAGATCTGGATTCTATTCCAGCCTTTGTCATTGGCTAGTTGTTTGAATTGGGGTAAGTTACTTAAGCTCTCTGGACTGTATTTTCCAGCCTTATAACATGACTTGTAAATTGCCAGAGTTCTGCAGAGGAGAAACATCTCTGGTAGGTTGGAGTATTAAGGCAAGACTTTCAGCAGGAAGGAATTGAGCTTAGTCTCAAAAAATGGTTAGGCTCTGGATAGGATGAGAAGGAAAGGGAAAGCCATTAGAATAAGCATACTAAATTAAAGAAGGCACCATTGAAATTAAACCTACTCTATCACAGGTTAAGAAGGGATGCATGTTGGACAGTATTAGAAACTAAGGTTCAATTCTAGGCTCTATAAGTGGGATCTTTATAATTATGTATAGCATTTAGAGTTGTGGAGTAGGAAAATGGCCCTCTCAGTTATTTAAATAAAGTTTGGTGAGACACGTATTGCAATATAACTAGATTCACTTTATGCAGCATTTTGGAATGATGGTTTGTGAATAGTTTGATTAGGGAGCCTAAGGGCTTTTTTGTTGGAGAGGAGGATACCTCAACTCTCTTCTTCCAGAAATTTGGTGTTAGAGAAACCAAGATTTAGTGGAACGAAAGGGCAACGACAGCACTGCAGATAAAATGACCTTGAAGAAAATGCGTGACATTGAAATATAGGCCTAAGGAATTTTTGGAGTGTTTCTGCATATCAGTTGATTTTGGAGCTTCTGTTGATCTTGCAGGAACAATGAATGGTTTTGGAAGTATAGCCGATTAACAATGTTGTGATAGTTTCAGGCGCACAGCAAAGGTTTTCGTCCATACGTATACATGTATCCATCTCCCGTGAACTCCCCTCCCATCCAGGCTGCCACATAACATTGCGCAGCGCTCCCTGTGTTATACAGTAGGTCCTTGTTGGTTATCTGTTTTGAATACAGCAGCGTGGACGTGTGGATCCCAGTCCCCGTGTATTATAGTGTACTCATTTTGTGTGTATGTTCTCTTCTACTAGAATATAAACTGCAGGGAGTTTTCTTTACTGCTCTGTACCTATCATTTGAAATGATGCCTGGCATATAGTAGGCACTCAATACATAGTAATCAAATGAATGAAGAAATATGGTATTTCACAGCATAATGTGTAATTAATCCTAATAATAACTATGAATTAAGCCCAATAAATGAGAATTCACAAAAGGATTCTTTTAAAATTTCCCTAAAGTCTTTCTACTTACTCCCTTTCTTGTTCCCCCTTTGTTTATGGGCTTTGCTTTGGTCAGTGAAAGGGGAATATGACAGGTCACATTTTAATTTCATCTAGGAATCCAGTCATGCTTTTGGATAAAAACATGTTGGCCAGATTTTTAGCCTTAATTGGAAAGGACACTTAACATCCTTTAATAGAATAAAGCCATCAATTTAAAAGTTTATATTATACTAGTGGTCATCTAAAATTTAAAACATATTTGGTAAAATTCCATACTTAAAGATTTTCTACCTAAAAATTATATTAAATCTCGTTAAATTACCAAATTACCAGTGATCGGGGTGTGCAAAAGGCAAGAGTAGTTAATGTTTGTTATTTGCATAAAGGAAGTTTTATTTCCTGTCTTTGGATGACCTAGAAAATCAGAAATTTCAGTGCTTTTTAAAAAAAAAAAATACCGTGGAAGTAATGAATGCATGTAATAAAATAAAAAATAAAAAGGGGAGAGGACTTCTTTACTAGCCCTATCCTCAGGAGACAACGATGTTAAGAACTTTTGTTTTGATTCTTTTGGTGGTTGCCATTATACATTTATTTTTGTCTTTCTTGATCTGTGAGCTTTATATGCAATTTATTGTCTTTAACTTTTAAATGAAATGTCCTTGATAACGTCGTAGTGAAATGTGTTCTTTGAATAATGCCTTGGGGAGAGAAAGTTGTTGTAGATTGACATAAAGAAAACATGAGAATGTACAATAATAAGAGGTTTATCAGGCAGGAGAAATATTGGGAACTGTCAAGGAAAAACATTACTGTGGTTTTCTTTCCTCACACACACAATACTTCTGGCACTGCTGATCACCAAACGTGTGGTAGTTTTTTCCACACCAATTCTCTGCAACACCAGCTGAGTGTCCTACAATTCATTTCAGTTCTGACACTGTGTACCTGTAGTTAGCATCATCTCACAAGTTAAGGGGTCAGTCCCACAGACTGTCCCCATTTCAGACGCCAGACACAAGACCTAGGTTGTTGCTTCTGACGAACTGGCTATAAATTGGGGTTCCCATGACCCCCTTCCTGGGTTTGATAATTTGCCGGAATGGCTCATAGAACTTAGGAAACCACTTATTGACACTTACCGGTGTATTATAAAAGGATTTGACAGAGGATACAGATGAACATCCAGATGGAAGAGATGCATAGGGCAAGGTATGGGGGAAGAGGTGAAGAGCTTCCATGCCCTCTACAGGTGCACCACCTTCCTAGTACCTTCATGCATTCAGCAGTCCAGTAGCTCTCTGAATCCCATCCTTTTGAGGATTTTATGTAGGCTTCATCATGCAGGCATGGTCAGTCCTTAACTCAGTCACCAGTCTCTCTCCCCTTGCTGGAGGATGACAGGGTGGAGTGGAAAGTTCCAAGCTTCTAATCATGGCTTGGTCTTTTTTGTGACCAGCCCCATCCTGAAGTTATCTGGGAGCTCACCAAGAGTCTCCTCATTAGAACAAAAGACATTCCTATCACCCAGCAAATTCCCAGGAATTTAGAACCTCTGTCAGAAATCAAGATCTAACATCAAATATTAGAACAAAAGACATTCCCAGTGCTCTTATCATTAGGAAATTACAAGGATTTTAGGAGTTCTGTGCCAGGAACTGAGGGCAGGTATATGTATGTATTTTTTTCTATTATTTCACAGTATCAAATGGATCAAATTAGCTGAAAGGTCATTCTAGATATACTTTGAACGAAAGTCTGGTGTTTCTCTGTGTTCTCCTTGTATACTTCACGTCAGTCTAGGAATACATATCTGGGTATAATTGGACTTCAGGGAGATGCAGTGTCTGCCAAGTTATTCTTTATGCAGAGAATTCCTTGGGGACTTGGAGTTTGAAGCAGTTCTAGAAGTTTATTTTTGCATGTGTAGTATGGTTATAACTAGCCTGTTCTTTCACCCTTTACACTGTAAAGTCCATGGTGCTTAAATAGGCTCTGAATAAATGAATGAATGTTGAAGGGCATTGAGAGTTTGAAGAGGTAAGTGATTTTGAAAGAATAGATGTTTTATATTGGCTTGGAATGGAAAAAGTTTCTTAGAATGTGGCTTAACGGTAGTCGTGGCCTGAGTATTCAGCATGTCCTGAATTTCTGACCAAGAACAATGGATAAAGTAAGTGAGGAAATGAAAAAAAAAAAAGTCAAAATTTATATACCTTTAAGAGATGTATAAAAGGCCATTGGTCCTAGACGACTTCTTTTTTTAAAATTTATTTTATTGAAGTATAGTTGATTACAATGTTTTGTTTATTTCTGCTATATAGCAAAGTAGACTTTTTTCTGTTTACTACCTTGCATGGTCTAAAAAAGCAAATTGATGGGGTCATAATGTTCAGTGGTTCTTGGTTGACATTCATCTTATACTAGCGAACCCATTCTGCTCTTCAGTACTGCTTTTCTGTCCTTTGAACGAAATAGCCAGTTTTGCTCTATATTTCTCCCAATCATTGACACGGAAATCAAGCAGAATTTATTAAAGCTCCAAGTGGGATTTGCTGACTTCTTTCAATTTAGAAAATTAGTCTCTTACTAGTGGCGTTCGAAGTTAGAGTGAATCATACTGTTAACATCATTATTACTACACTAGAGAAGATGCATATTAATGGAATTTATAGAGCGCATTAAATAGGCCAGGGTAGCAGACATCAGGGAAAACTGAGAGCTTACACTGCCTATAGGGAACTTCCTGGAATGGGAAACTACAAGTTATTTCCTATTCATGTTTGTAAATTATTATTGATGTTATATCTAGAAAGAAAATAGTTTTAGACTTCACAGATATTCAGTAATCTATATGACATTCAAAAATAAAATAAAGGTACTATTTTAAAATACTGTTTAATTATGGAGAAGGCTTAATGGAAGCCTTATTAAACTTACCCATTATTTGCTATCACTGAAAGTTGTAATTCCCTGGAATTAAGTGTTGCTGTTTTAGGTAGTAGCCTCATTGCTTCTCAGCTACTGTTTGGAAGCCAGGGAGCAGGAATAAAAATGTTAGACTGATATTTCTTTAAAATGTGGACATTTGATTAATCCAATACCCACTGTAGATAATTGATAGTGATGTTAGTTAAAAATGGGTATTACTTCTTAGGGGCCAAAATCTTGACCACCCCTGCTTCCCTGTTTGATAATCCTCTTTTTTTTCTCTCATTTTATATCCAATATTTAATCCGGAAGTGATACCCCATTTTCAGAATGCCAATAGCAGTCTGTTTAAAAAAAAAAAGAGAGAGTTCCATTTTTGTTTTTATAAAATAAACTGTGCATAGCATTCATGAAAGCACGAAGTTTTCTGCATATTTAGATTGAGTGTATTGATTGATAGTTTATTCCAGCAAATATCTTCTATTAAAGGACAGCTCAGTGTGTTTCATCACACACAAAATCTAGTAAAATAACAGTGCTGTCATTAATTAAGTGCTTTTTATATCTCAGGTACTATTACATGCCTGATATGCATTCTCTTTTTTAGTTCTCATAACAACACCCCTATGTAGTTTTACAGACGAGAAGACAGATTTAGAGAGGTTGAATAACCAGCCTAATGTATCATACTCTGTAAGTGGTAGAGTCACAGTATTTTTGCAGTTCTATTCTAGTTCTGTGGGTAGTTTCTTTTGCCTTAAATCCAAGAATTTGGTGAAGAATGGGTGAAGCTGTGAAATAGAAGACAGTGTGAATATTTATTGAATGAATGCACTAATGTAATTGAATAATAGTAAAGAACTAGACATTTGTTTTTTATAATCATGTATTGTAAAGGAATGGCTTGGCATGGGGTTATTAAATACATCTGGGAAGGAGTAGAGAATTTGGTGTGGTTAGAAGAGAGCAAGGACATAAAATATTCAAATCACTCTGAGAGGGGAAAGCAAGAAATAAAAATGATAGGTATGAGATAGGGATATAATTTCATAGTGGCCACGAATAAACCTAGAAGTTTTGAAAATGCCTAGACAGCTTCATTATAGTAAACACGTAAAGAACATCCATATTCTTTCAGATTTTATTTCCTCCAATGTTAGAATGCCAGTAGAGCAAATTTGTCTACCTTCCTTGTCTTTCTTTCCAGGGTCTTGGGGTTAGAAACTGATGATGAAAGGAGTCCCTGCCTATTCTGTCCAGTTTTTGTCTGTAGAACAATGAAGGGAAAAATAGCAAACCTTAGACCTTTGTCAGCGATTCATTCACTTTAAGCTGTTGATAATTCTTTCTTTTTATGCAGTTGTCCTTTGCCTTCCCAGTTCCTCTAATCTGGCCTAAAGTGATCAACGGGATCAAAATCAAACCGTGAACCCTAAAAAGAGCAAAACTAGGAAATGCCTTTTAAGAGTAGCCATTATATTTTTAAATTTGCATCTGCATTTGTAACAGAGTGGCACTGCATTGAAATGGTTTTAAAATGGTTTACTAAGATGTGATAGTTATGATAATGTGTTTGGGTAATACAGTATTTTAGAGCCAAGTGTGGTTGTTAAATAAGTGGTCATAGTTCTTATTTTTTAGCCTTGGAACAAAAATTGTACTTCCAGGATTCTGAATTTCACATATGGTTTTCATTAGACTAACATTTGTCTTCGTTCTTCCTGAAATTGATTTTGTGAGGGAGTGAAAAACAATACAGTGATGTTATTGTCATAGAGTAAGGTACCTGTGCAGATAAGGTCTTCATTTTAATCACCAACCCCCTTTTGTGAGAGGGGTACATTTTACCATATTTGCCATGCTTTGTTCCAGGCATTTTTCAAGATAACATACCCTATATTGAAAGGAGACAGGCATATAAAATAAGTATCCACAGTGGTGGTAGAGCTTAGGTGGGATGTAGGTGATCTAAAATTTAGCTAGAGGATACAGCATATCCAAAGTCACGAGGGTGTGGGAGGTTTGGGGAACTGAAAACGTATTTGTGAAGTAACACCCTAGAGATAGAAAGTAATGGTGTTTGCTGATTGGTTAAGCTGTAGGAGATGAAGGAGGCATATTTCTAGCTTGAGTGACTGGAGGATGGATGGAGCCATACACAGAGGTAGAGAATATAAGAAGAGGAGCAAGTTTGGGGTGGGAGATGAATTAAGTTTATATATAGTAAGCTTGAAATGCTTTGGGGACATCTAGGGAGAGAGTGATGTCCAGTTGGCTTCAAGTAACTGAAAGTACTATTTTAAAGAAATTTTTAAAAAATAGGCAAGAAGTTGCTATTTTTTTATTCCATTGTCCTTAGTGGAAGGAATTTCATCAGGCTCATTGCCTCGGTTGAAAAATGGCTACTGCTTCAGGAGGCATCCTGTTAAATAATAAAGCAGAAGGAAGTGCTGCATCTGTTGTTTATTTTCAGGAAAGCAAACGCTTCCCTAGCCTCTTCCCTTGCCTTGATGGCTGCCCTCCCCAACCCCTGTTTTTTAACTTTTAAATACACATAGCATTTCAAGAACTAGTTAGTTGTATGAAGTACTTTAGGTCAAAAGTATTTGGAAGCTGGGTAGGTGTGGGTGGCGAAAAAGTTGTATTTATTGGTGGGTGGACTTATACTGTCCCATGTTGGGGGTTACTGAGGTCCATACTGTACTTGACTCCATCCTACCTGCAGCAATAAGAATTTGGATATAGATCTCTTCCTCCTAAGTAAAGTGATACTTTCATTACAAATTATTTGTCGTGTTGGAGTAAGAAAACTCTTTTTGGAAACAAAGGTTTTGAAAATGGGCTCGGGACACCTAGAGGAGGAGAGTGATAAGAGTTTAATCCCTCATCTGATGTCCCTTATTCTTCCTCTTATTAGTGTCGATCTTGGTCTAATAACTTCTTTGAGCCCAAGTTAGCTTGTTTCTGAAACGGAGATAGTAATACCTACTGTACAAGATGGTTATGAGATTCAAATGATACTGAGTGCATAAGCAGTGCAGAGTTCAGTATTCATTTTGTTACTTCTGGTAAGAAATATTGAACCTCTGGGCCTCAATTTCTTTATAAACTAGACTGCTTTACTTTCTTTAACCTTCGTATCATCAAAACAAATGCTCTATGCTATTTATAAGATACTTTTTATTTTAATTTTTTTTTTTTTGGCTGCACCATGCAGCTTACGGGATCTTAGTTTCCTGTCCCGGCCTGTGGTAGTGAAAGCGCCGAGTCCTAACTACTTGTCCTCCAGGGAATTCCCTATAAGGTATTTTTTAGTTAGTTTGGTTTTATGTCTGTGTTGCCTTTATTTTTCAGAAATCAGAGAGCCTGTTTTTTTGTGAGCCTAGTGCTTACTTTTTAAAAGACATCAAAGAATTTTACAGTTCAACCCAGTCATTGCTTATATAGGAGCTGAATTAGTCCCATAGAAGCTTTAAGTTACAGGCCCAAGACCACTGACATCCTAGGGGCAGAGTACGGCTAAGGACCCAGGTGTGTTGTGAGGAAAGGGTTCACCGAACCTTTCTCTTTCTGTGGATAAATGACCTTGGTTTAATTTTTAGCTGTGTTTCATGTGACACATAAAGGTGGAATGTCAGCAATATTACCAGCCAATGTGGAGCATGGCAAAATGGTCCCTGACTTGTGAATTGCATCTGGAGTGGGAGTGAATACCTGGTAGGAGGACGTGGTACATTCTTCTAACTGAGCATGTCCCTTGATGGGTTGGGTCCCCTGGAAGCTATACACATGAGACTCTTAAAAGATGGTATTGGGCTTCCCTGGTGGCGCAGTGGTTGAGAATCTGCCTGCCAACGCAGGGGACACAGGTTCGAGCCCTGGTCTGGGAAGATCCCACATGCCATGGAGCAACTGGGCCCGTGAGCCACAATTACTGAGCCTGTGCGTCTGGAGCCTGTGCTCCGCAACAAGAGAGGCCACGATAGTGAGAGGCCCGCGCACCGTGATGAAGAGTGGCCCCCGCTTGCCACAACTAGAGAAAGCCCTCACACAGAAACGAAGACCCAACACAGCCGTTAATAAATAAATAAATTAAAAAAAAAAAAAAACAAGATGGTATTGGTTCCTCTGCGGAGCTTAAGGTTTCCAAGCCAGGGTGGCTTCCACACCCCTCTATGAATTCTTGCACCCTTTTACCTGAGCAATCACGTGGTGGTGGTAGGAGGGAGAAGTGCAAAGACAGCAGCTCCTGGATTGCATGTTCTGCTGTCTGATACCCTGATAGGCTTTCCTGTCCTATAGCCTTCTGAATGAACAGGTTACAGCTGCGGCCGGCTTAGGTCTTGGGAATTCCTCTAGTCGGAATCATCAGGGTAGTTCTTTTCATCTGATTGGTTAGCCTTGACTTGAGATCAAGAGGCCGTGAACAATCACGCACAACAGATTTTCATCCTCTTTGATTTTCCTCAAAATATTCTTTAAACAATTTCTGGCTTATTTCCCTTCTTAAGAGGAAGAGGTAAGATCTTGTTGCCACTCCACAAATCTTACCAGCACTACCACCCCCGTTGCTGGAATCTAGAATTACATTTTAGGTATGATAGTGGGTACAAGCTATAGAGATACTCTTATTTTTTCCAGGATTTTACAGTTGAAGTTATTGTTGTTCTACTAAAGAATATGGAACACAGTGGGAGGAGGGTGAACAAGACCAGAGACCCTTAAGCATTTGAGGACACCTTGGTTTACATCCACAGTTGTGTTTAGTTCTTTTTCCCTAGTTAAGTATTTTAAGGTGATGATGGGTAGGTAAGTGTATGAAGTACTAGGCACAATATAAGCATTTGGTGGATATTAAAAAATTGAGTCTTTTTTCTAAACTGTAGTAGGACTTAAGTGACCAGGCATTCCGTTTCAGTGACATTTTTCTGTTTTTCAGTATCCTGTGCCTTGAAAAAGTTTGAAGCTCTTCGATGTTAACTTTGTAAGAATGCTTGTATGAAAAATAATTTGACTGAACAGACTCTGGGCAACAGTTACGAAGGTTCTCTTATTTAGCGTATCTTTTTTTTTGCATTTGATAACTTTTATGATGGCCTCCATAATATTATAATGCTAAATATTTAAATAAACCTGTCACTTATAATGCCTAATATCTATCCTAGGAATTATGGCTTCATAATACATAGTAGATGTAGGTAAGAACAGACATTTCAGAGAAAAAATTAGAGTAATTGAAATATAAATGACCTATTTTGTGAATATGGAGGTCCTGTTTTCAGCACTAAGCTGACAGCATCAAGATAAGGCACATCTTACACATGGTTGCCTGAATACAAAACATAGAATGTACAATAGCTTCCTGAGTATCTCGCCACCTCTCAATTGAAATACAAACCAGTTCTGACCATCCTACTGCTACTGCAGTGTGGGCACCAGCTCCTCCTTCCCCCAGAAAACTCCTAATTCTCTTCACCCTATTTGGACTTTTTCATTTTTTAAAAAATGTGTTTTGTGTTTTTTTGTTGTTTGCTTTTTGTTTTTTATTTATTTTATGTATTTTTAAATTTTTTTTGGCTGCGCCATGGCATGGGGGATCTTAGTTCCCCGACCAGGGATGGAACCCGTGCCCCCTGCAGTGGGAGCATAGATTCCTAACTCTGGACCACCAGGGAATCCCTTTTTCATTTTTCATAGCATTTATCACCTTTTACATAACAGTTAATTTTAAATTCTGCTGGAATTTGAACTTTGTGAGGGCAAGGATCTTTATTTACTGATGTATTATAGTAATTCTGTTCCATTGTTAATATTATGGATATCTAGTAGAGATGTTAATATTAATGTCAACAATATCTGGTAGAGATGTAAATAAAACTTTTCTTCCCCTTCTTTCTCCCCTCCCCCTCTCTTTTCCATTCTCTCCACAGTTCTGTTGTCTATTGCAGGATACATCTTAGAGTCAGCTTAAAAAAAAAAAAACCAAAAAACCCGAAAACCTACTGTTTAACTTAGTTTAGAGATAAACATGGGTTTTAAATTACATTGCATCCTGGTCTCCTGAAGGAGAATCTGGCTTTCTTCTCAGTTTGCCTTTTCTTCAGTAACTGATGCATCTCTAATGGAGAGAGTTCATTTATAGCATGAGGATCCTTTGTTGTTGATGGAATTTTTAGTTGCTTTGATATTAGAGAAGTGGGAGAAGATAAGAAAATTGACATTTTGTTTTAAATATAGTTCTGTGTATAGATAATTTTATGAACTTGTTTTTAAAAAAATAATTACAAATACACAATTTACTTGTTTCTTTCCCAGATTTATCTGTGAATTATGTTATGATTTAAGAGTGTTAGAAAATGTGGAAACATCTTTTGCAGTAACAGTTTCGTTCACATTATAGAAGTGATTTTTGGTGTCCAGTTATCACTAACCGTGTCAAAAAAGTAAAATACAAGATCATTTTCTCTTAATTAAAAATATGCAAAATAATTCTTCATACTCACTACTTGGTGAACATTAGCTAGTATTGGCAAAACTTATGGCCAACATTTTTTCTTGCTTCCATTTGCTCTGGCCAAGAGAGTTCATTTCCAGGACCACTTTGATATTTCTATGCCTTCATTGTTCTCTTTCTTTGTTGTTGTTGTTGTGTTGTTGTTTTTTTAATATTTCCCATTGCTATTTTTATAATCTCATGGTAAGTCATAAAAGTCATAAAGTTTTTTTATTTAGAACCTAAATTTTTAATCTTTCAGTACTATTCTTAACCCTTTTGTACTCTTTTACACTCTACAAGCAGTTATAAGTAGCTGATATTTATTAGTATTATTTCTGTGTGAAAACATCTTTAGAGATTTAATAGGATTGATGCTCACTTGTTTTTAAATCATAGTTGTTGTTTTTTTCTTACAGTAACCCAAACTATATGTTCATACTTGCTGTGAAGCTGTCTAGTGCTCACACAGTCCCAGCAGAGTGTAGTCTTGTAGAATAGCCTCATTCTGCAGATGAGGACACTGAAGACTTGCTCATGGTTGTAAGGGTGTGACGTGAAAGACTTGTGTTTTTAAGCAGCAAGAGTAGAAATCTTTCGTTCTTTCCATTCTGCCTCCACTGCCTTTTAAGTCTGAAGATGGCAGAGAAATACTGGAGTTTTAATACTCTTCCTTTCTGATTGAACTTCATTATTCTGGATAGTGCCATATAAGATAATATGTTTGAATGCATTGGAAAATTACCTTCCCATAGAATGGTTACATAGTTTTAGTGGAGAATGCTCGAGTAATTTATTTTTGCTTGGTCTGTTTACTTTATTTGATTAAAAAAAATTTTCTTTTAAATTTTGTTTAACCTAAAAGTGTTATGCTCTGTCCTCGATCAGTAGAATTTTGGATGGTCTTGGGCATTACTTCAGGGGCAAAAAGTGTTGCCTGTAGCCCTTTTTTTTGTATGTGTGTTTTGAATAAAGTTTTTGTATAAACAGAAATACCCATTCATTTCTATATTGTCCGTGACTGCTTTGCACTGTAATAGCAGAGTTGAGTGGTTGTGAGAGACTGTGTGGTCCGCAAAACCAAAAATATTTACTTTCTGGCCATAGTGTCAACCTCTATACCATTGCATGACAGTGACTGGAAAGTCAGGTGGAACCTTTGTAGTATTTATATAGTCTCTGTTGGTGCTTTATTGTAATTTGGGTGGTGGGCAGGGAGAGGAGTAGTGCTTTGTATTGAAGTAAATAAATTGAATTACTTAAGAAAGGTGGTCTTTTTTCTTTTCATGACCCCCTGGAGAGAGTGAGTGTGAAAGTGTATATGTGTGTCCCTATTCCTGTGTTTGTGTGTCCTGAGTGGATCAGGCAGACAACACAGTGTATTTGCTGGTTTAAATGTTTCATTTTAAATTTGGTGAAGTTGAAAGCAGTTTGACAAACCAACATCAGATGAGAATTAGGCATATTTTAGAATTATGAATATGTAATTTATTTTATAATATACTCAGAATGAATTATGTTAAAAGACAGCCCTGATTTCTTAAAAGGGTGTATTTCTGACTGCCATTCTGATAGAAACATGGTAGTTAAATGAGCAATTTGTTTTAACTTACTGAAGGCAAAACATTTGTTGGTACTGTCTAGATTATACCTTAAGCTTTTCTATATGTAAGGAAATACTCTTAAGACACACAAGAGTGACTCTTCTGAATCTGAGTAGAGATAGAAATGTAACATTTTAAAATTCTGAACCTAACATCTAATTTAATGTAAATATATTTTTTCTTTTTGTGTCTAGAATACTTCAGAATGACAGTTTCATTTCAGTAATTATCTGCTGGCATGTTCTTAATTTAAAAAAAAAGTTAAGAAGCATATTCCTTTCTGTTACAAACTGAAAGTTGAAGACTTAGTTTTGAAGAGGCTCTGCTTCAGTGTGTGTTCATTGTCACTCCGTGTGGTCACACTGGTTAAGATAACTGTCATGTTCATGCACACTGCAAATCTGTTGTAATTTGAGACTTTTATCCATCATTACTCTCTTTTGTGTGTGCATATAGTAATGCTCTTATATCAGCTCACAGAAGACAAAGCTGGACTCTACAGTCATATAGCACACAGCATAGCAGAATATGAATGGGCAGTTGGTGTCCTGCACAGAAGTTCGCAGCCAAGGGGACAAGTGGGTGCTGACATTCAGGCCACACACACATTCAGCCAAGCCATTTCCCTGGTATTGGGACTGTGTCTTCTCAGAGGAAAGGCCTCTTTACTTATATGTATTATTTTTAAATGATTTGAGTTCTGTGCCAGGCACTGTTTAGCATTTTATAAATATTAAGTTTTTCAACTCTCATAACAGTTTATTTTACAGTTGAGGAAACTGAGGCACTGAGAGGTTAAGTACCTTGTCTTAGATCATCTAGCTGTAATTTCAGAGCTGTGTGATTCCACAGTTCAGGCTCCTAACTCTCTGTACTGTAATATGCCTTCTCTTTTTTTCTGATTTGTCCTGCTGGTGTCTAATTTGCACAAAGGTGCTGCAGAGGTTATTGGTGGCCCTGATAGCATACTTGAATGAGTTGGAAGGCATTGGACAGGGCACACATACAACCCCGTATCATATCCCACCGTAATAACTTCCTTGCTGAGTGATAATCCAGGTTTTGTTTAAAATTTTCCATTGATTTGTAGAACAGTTTTTCATTAGAGTGAGCAGAAAAAATACCTTTCTATAACCTCTATCTACTACTTAGCATTTTGTGGCACAGAGCTGAGTCTCATTTGGTCTTTCTGTGTCTTTTTATCTAAATGTAGGTATCAGCAATGTTCGTTTTGTGGTCTGTCTGGCTCTCTTTCTGTTTGAGATGTCCTCATTATTATTGTCCTTCCTTTCCTAATTCATTTTTGGGGAGAAGGATTGAGTTTATCATTTATCTTTTGTTTCTTTTGTTCATCTTAAAATCAAATTAATAAAACTTTTACTCAATGTAGTATGTTTCCCTCTCTAGTTCTGAGAATGAGAGGACTCACTTTGCAATGCTAACGTTATTGAAAGAAGTGATCCCTCTGTGCTTTCCCCCTCCCACCCCCAGCCCCACAGATTAATAATTAGACTCTGACTAGTAAAACTCCCCATCCTGCCCTTTCCTGCCACGTAGTCCAGTGGTTCTCAACCCCATTGGAATCATCTGTGGGAGCTTTTAAACTCAACGGATGTGCAGATTCTACCTTAGACCAACTAAATCCAAGTGAAGGACCCACTATGTCACAGGTTAGAATCTGGATAGGTATTTCTGTAGGACAGAGTTAATCAAAGACCCAACATCCCTGACAAAGCTGTTCTCGTTTCTTCTGGGAATGGATTGTTCAGCAGAATTTTTGTGTTGTTTTAGCCTAATTAACTATTCAAATTTTTGGTATCTTGAATCAATTATTCAACCCTTGGGAAGAGTAAATAATCTAATAAGATTTGGAATTATGTCAGTTTTTTCTTCTAACTTGTTAAGTGCCCAGGTACCTACCTGTGTGGTCTTAGGCAAATTTGGAATACGGAAAGTTTAGGTATTTTTTTCAGTCCCATTATTTCTTAGATCCTTATGCTATTTCTATTGCCTCCTTTTTACCTTTTACTTGTTTCTTCCTCCCAAACTACTTAAAAAAAAAAAAAAAGATTTAGCTCCTATCAGCTTTGTCTTAAGAAAACAATGTCAGATCTGTCATGTTTCTAAGGCATCTTAAGTTATAAGTTGCACCATTAATTTAGTAACAGTTTTTTTTGGGGGGAAGGAAAAAAGAAATTAGTTACAGTTACACAATGTTGATGTTCTCACCTTTTAAAAAAGTAAATGACAATAATATATTTATTCATACATCTAAAAATTTTTTTTAATTGGAGTATAGTTGCTTTATAATGTTGTGTTAGTTTCTGCTGTACAACAAAGTGAATCAGCTGTATGTATATGTATACCCCCTCCCTCTTGAACCTCCCCCCCGCCCCACCATCCTCACCCATCTAGGTCATCACAGAGTACCTAGCTGAGCTCCCTGTGCTATACAGCACGTTCCCACTAGCTATCTGTTTTACACATGGTAGTGTATATATGTCAATCCTAATCTCCTAATTCGTCCCACCTTCCCCTTCCCCCACTGTGTCAACATGTCTATTCTCTACATCTGCGTCTCTATTCCTGCCCTGCTAATAGGTTCATCTGTACCATTTTTCTAGATTCCACGTGTATGTGTTAATATACGATATTTGTTTTTCTCTTTCTGACTTCACTCTGTATGATAGACTCTAGGTCCATCCACATCTCTACAAATGATCCAATTTCATTCCTTTTTATGGCTGAGTAATATTCCATTTCATACATTTTTATATCACCTTTCTAGCATCACAACTTAAGTTTGAGTCTGAGCCTTTTCTCATATTCAAGTTCTCTACCATTGAAAGTTAGTGAACTGGAAGACTTTGATGGGTGGATGTTAGTGCCTAAAAATAAATTTTACTTTTAATAACACTTGAAACTGCCCAAACCAACCTTTAATTTTAAAATCTCTGTGGCTTTGTATGAGAGAGTTTATTGTTTTTATTGTTTTTAATTGCATTGCTGACTTCCTGACAGGCAAATTTTGGGGTCCTTGATAGTTTTTTGTCTTTTTCTGCACAATAGTGTTTTTTTGGTATAAATTTAATATAAAATTCAACCACATGTGATACTACCATTGAAACTAACTCAACTGAAGTAATTGGATGACTAGACACCAGTGCATGTTTAAATTTTTCTTTGTGTGGGTTTGTGGTCTTGTGTACTTTTTATTTTTAGAAAATTTGGGATCATAATATACAACTTTTAAATTCATTTTCTCTAAATCACTTAAATAACAAAGCGAAGTGAAAATCAGAGTCAGTGATGGCAGAGTTGTGTTTGACCTGACTGTTCTGCCTCTAAGCCTGATGTCAGGGTCAGTTTTCTTAAGATAACCCTCTGTCCCAGCTCCTTCCCCCTTTTCACTCACCGCATCTTTTGGCTGCCCAGAATATTATCTGTGTATACGATTCCGTGGGAAATGAGAATAGGGTGAGGAGAGTGCGGGATATAATGCTTTAGAGCTTTGATGAATGTGTAGTATGTTACTTGAGATTGCCACGTTGTAGAAGGCAACTAACGAAGTCATTCTGTGTGAAATGGATCAGTGGAATTGAGAAGATTCAGTTGAAACTTTGATGTACAAATATATTCCTTTTAAAAAAGTTCCAGTTGGAGGTAATCACCATTTATTTATTGTGCTTTGAATCTTGTGCTAAGCAATTTAATTTGAACTTTATCTGTGATTTTTCTTTCCTCCAGAAGTTCACTTAACAAAAACCTTTCTAAGCAGGTTAATTATGATAGCATTGTTATGTTTTTCTCTTAATTCTTGAGAAGATTTCCCCCAATTCTCCAAATTTAAAAAATTCATTTGTAATTTCTGTTCCTTAAGGATACCAGGTACACATTCTTGACTTTGTTACTGACCACTAGGTTCTAGATTAGATTATGTCACTACTACAAATTATAAGCAAATTTTTTTTTGTTTGTACCTTTTTTCTAGGGAAGGGGCTCATAATCCATTAGCTTTTTTTTTTTCTTTTGAATTTTATTTCTTTATACAGCACGTTCTTATTAGGTATCTATTTTATACATATTAGTGTATACCCGTCAATCCCAATCTCCCAATTCATCCCACCAACACCCCCCCCACCTGCTTTCCCCCCTTGGTGTCCATATGTTTGTTCTCTACATCTGTGTGTTTATTTCTGCCTTGCAAACTGGTTTGTCTGTACCATTTTTCTAGATTCCACATATATGTGTTAATATACAATATTTGTTTTTCTCTTTCTGACTTAATTTACTCTGTATGACAGTCTCTAGGTCCATCCACGTCTCTACAGATGACCCAATTTCGTTCCTTTTTATGGCTGAGTAATATTCCATTGTATATATGTACCACATCTTCTTTATCCATTCGTCTGTCGATGGACATTTAGGTTGCTTCCATGACCTGGCTATTGTGAATAGTGCTGCAATGAACATTGGGATGCATGTGTCTCTTTGAATTATGGTTTTCTCTGGGTATATGCCCAGTAGTGGGATTGATGGGTCATAGGGTGATTCTATTTTTAATTTTTTAAGGAACTTCCATACTGTTCTCCATAGTGGCTGTATCAGTTTACATTTCCACCAACAGTGCAAAAGGGTTCCCTTTTCTCCACACCCTCTCCAGCATTTGTTGTTTGTAGATTTTCTGATGATGCCCATTCTAACTGGTGTGAGGTGATACCTCACTGTAGTTTTGATTTGCATTCCTCTAATAATTAGTGACGTTGAGCATCTTTTCATGTGCCTCTTGGCCATCTGTATGTCTTCTTTGGAGAAATGTCTATTTAGGTCTTCTGCCCATTTTTTGATTGGGTTGTTTGTTTTTTTAATATTGAGCTGCATGGGCTGTTTATATATTTTGGAGATTAATCCTTTGTCCATTGATTCGTTTGCAAACATTTTCTCCCATTCTGAGGGTTGTCTTTTTGTCTTGTTCATAGTTTCCTTTGCTGTGCAAAAGCTTTGAAGTTTCATTAGGTCCCATTTGTTTATTTTTGTTTTTATTTCCATTACTCTAGGAGGTGGGTCAAGAAAGATCTTGCTGTGATTTACGTCAAAGAGTGTTCTTCCTGTGTTTTCCTCTAAGAGTTTTATAGTGTCCGGTCTTATGTTTAGGTCTTTAATCCATTTTGAGTTTATCTTTGTGCATGGTGTTAGGGAGTGTTCTAATTTCATTCTTTTACCTGTAGCTGTCCAGTTTTCCCAGCACCACTTATTGAAGAGACTGTCTTTTCTCCATTGTATATCCTTGCCTCCTTTGTCATAGATGAGTTGACCATAGGTGCATGGGGTTATCTCTGGGCTTTCTGCCTCTGGGCTTTCTGTCTTTTCCATTGATCTATGTTTCTGTTTTTGTGCCAGTACCATATTGTTTTGATTACTGTAGCTTTGTAGTGTAGTCTGAAGTCAGGGTGTCTGATTCCTCCAGCTCTGCTTTTTTTCCCCTCAGGATTGCTTTGGCTATTCGGGGTCTTTTGTGTCTCCATACAAATTTTAAGATTTTTTGTTCTAATTCTGTAAAAAACGCCATTGGTAATTTGATAGGGATTGCATTGAATCTGTAGATTACTTGGGTAGTATAGTCATTTTCACAATATTGATTCTTCCAGTCCAATCCATTAACTTTTAAAAGAGATCTGTAAATCAAATAAATTTGCCTTTGGAGACTGCAGGGTAGTATGTTTGAAGATCAGTCAAAATATACTGTTGTGCTGTTTTATAGGATTTTTGCATCTTAAAAAAAATCCTAATTATGTATAGGTGGTAGATTTAAGATGATGTCTGCTGAGATAGCAGTTTCAGTTTCTGTACTGAAAGATTAATACTTCATTTATTTTAGGTAAAATGTTCTGAAATACAGATTCTAAAAGCAAAGCTTTTTGTTTGGAGACAGAACCAAAGCCTACAAACATTTATTTCATCACAAGAAGTAAAGCACATGGGTTTAGTTTATGTAGTACACCAAGTAGTTGGTCGCTGTACACATTTTATAATGTGACTTATCATAGAATTTTTTTTTTTTAATGGCAAAAGATCAACCTTTATTGGCCACTTTCTGGAAGTGATACTAAAATTATTGGTATAGCCAGGCTCTCCTAAGTATTTTTAAAAAACAAAGCAAGATTCACTGTTGAGTTCCTCCTTATCATTGCGATTTATTTGTGTTGTAATTCAGTATCTACTGTGTTTTATTCTCGAGTATGTATGTACCTATTCCCACACATTTAGATACTATATCATTTTATCAATAAATGTATCTCAAGAACTGTGTATGCTCAGGGCACTATTCTTCTGTGGTGGGACAGCAAGATGAGCAGATTAGTCTCTGGCCTGGGGAGGTCTGATAGGGGAGGCATGGTGAGAGAATAAGGCATTGCAGAGCTGTCGTGAGAGAGGCTGGTATTTCTCTCTCAGTGGGTGAGTAATCAAGGGAGGAAGCTGATTTGCGCTGAACCTTGAAAGAGGAGGTGGACTGGGTTTGTGGGCGGAGCCACAGTAGAAGGACATTTCTGGCAGAGGAATGAGCAGTGTCATGGCAGCCTAAGTGCAGAGAACAGAGAGGGTGATATGCTGCAGTGAGAGTACAGGAGGTTGAGCAAGTGAGATTATAAAGGCAGTTGTTAAGAAGGATACACATGGTTTTGGTTTTTGGACAATTTGAATCACTTTAGTACAAATAGCTTTAATATATATTCTATTGCATTATCTCAAATCACCTTAGATTTTTATAATTCCTTTGTAGAATATATAATTTTATCTTTTAAAATTCAGATACTCATTTTATAAAGCTGAAGAATTGTGATGTATGCTTTAGAAATGCACTGCACAATGGCCAGGGCATAGGTAAATGGGTCGACTAGGAAAACATTAATACAGAAACCAAAATACAGCCCTGCATATGTTTTTTTAAAGTTTCCTGGGAATTCCCTGGCGGTCCAGTGGTTAGGACTCCGCGTTTCCACTGCAGGGGGCATGGCTTCGATCCTTGGTTGGGGAACTAAGATCTGCAAGCCACACGGTGTGGCCGGGGGGAAAAAAAAATTCTCAGTTTTTCAGATTTTATTGTATGTGCAAATGGACAGGCCTGTTGATACACCATTTTCCACAGATTTATTCACCCTTCATATCCTAGAATCAGATATTTAACCCCTTCAGTATTTATTAAATCACCTTTGTGGCCTTTTCCCATGAGGAGCTGTAGTCTAATAGGAAAAGCTGAATGAGTGAATGAATGAATGAGGAAAAGAAAGGAAGAGAAAATACGTTTAGAGAAAACTGAGGTTAGAGACCTCTGTGAGAGTGATGAGAGAACTCACCACAAAATAGTAAGAGGAGAGAACCAGGGGGAGGAGGTGAAAGAAAGACTAGCAACTGGAATGATCTGATTTAGTATTTCCCTAAGGTACATGTGTGTAAGTTTGTGTGTGTTGTGTGTGTACACACAACAATAGTAGTGAAAACAAATATCCATTGAGGTACAGTGCGCAGTTACTCCATATACGTTCATTTGAGATTTTAAAAATTAAATATAATTAATATTTAATATTGCGGTTGATTTGCACCCTCATTTGGCTGTGATGTCAGAGAGTCATGTATAACATGTGGTACATAACGGTATTCAAAAGAGTTGGGGGTTCCGCAGGGCAACAGTGGCACTCCCATTCATTCATTCCATTTCTGGGAATTGCCATGCATTTGAGCTTATTCATGTATGTTTACTTGTGTTTGATGATACAGATTTGTGGATTATATTATCCAGTTTTAACTGAACCCCACAAAACAGACTAATAATGTAACGATTCCTGCAAAGAAACTGAATATAAGAAACATGAATAAGAATAGGAAGCAAGAAAATGGTAGAGCTGATACTTAAACTATTAGAATAAGCTTTTCATCTGCCATGATCTAATTATTTTAGAAGATGGCTGAAAAAATTGGAGATTCTCAAGAAAGATATTTGACAGACAGGCATACGTTCACTATTAGTACTGATGAACCTTACTCTAAGAGTAAATTGTGACTTGAGTTAGTAGTTAATAATGATATAAAACCATCATGATTAAGAAGACATTTAAAAGTTAAGGACCTAGAATGTTATAAACAAGATTGTATCACTGTAAATATGTAAATAATTTATCTTTATTTTTTTTAAATAAATTTATTTTATTTTATTTATTTATTTTTGGCTGCGTTGGGTCTTCGTTGCTGCGCGTGGGCTTTCTCTAGTTGCGGCGAGCGGGGGCTACTCTTTGTTGCGGTGCGTGGGCTTCTCATTGCGGTGGCTTCCCTTGTTGTGGAGCATGGGCTCTAGGTGCGTGGGCTTCAGTAGTTGTGGCACATGGGCTCAGTAGTTGTGGCTCGTGGGTTCCGGAGCACAGGCTCAGTAGTTGTGGCGCATGGGCTTAGTTGCTCTGTGGCATGTGGGATCTTCCCAGCCCAGGGCTCGAACCCGTGTCCCCTGCATTGGCAGGGGGATTCTTAACCACTACACCACCAGGGAAGTCCCTATCTTTATTTTTTACTTCGGTTTTGTGTGTTTTAAAATGTATGAAATTCAGTAGCATATGTTAATTATTTATAAATAATTAGAATGAATGTATGCCAAACTACATAGCTTAGAGCTCAAAAATACATGAAGACTTTATAGTAAAATAATGGATGTTCGTAACAAATGACCCTGAGTTAGACAGAGCCTAGCAGTAATCTAGTTTTTATTTGAACTCAATCATGATGTCTATAGGACATTTCCCCAATAGGTGCTAGAAAATATCTACTAACTAGCTCACAAATGTTTTGTGCCAAAAAGCCTTGGGGCTCACTTACCTGTCTTGAAGCCCAAGAGGCTGGTGGAATATCGTATGTTGACATAGCTATGTATAATTCCAGTTATAAGTGTGTGACGTGTTTAATAAATATTATTTTAATTCCTAGATCTTCTTTTTTTTAAATTATTTGTTTATTTATTTCATGGCTGTGTTGGGTCTTCGATTCTGTGCGAGGGCTTTCTCTAGTTGTGGCAAGCGGGGGCCACTCCTCATCGCGGTGCGCGGGCCTCTCACTATCACGGTCTCGTTGCGGAGCACAGGCTCCAGACGCACAGGCTCAGTAATTGTGGCTCACGGGCCCAGCTGCTCCGCGGCACGTGTGATCTTCCCAGACCAGGGCTCGAACCCGTGTCCCCTGCATTGGCAGGCAAATTCTCAACCACAGCGCCACCAGGGAAGCCCCCCTAGATCTTCTTACAGCTCAACTATCTGAAAGTTACATAGCAGCACTGAAGTTATTTGGTGTGGCCTTGGAGTTGGTAATGAGCACAAATGAGGATTCCAGTCAATTAAAGATAAAATCAGAGAGGAGCAAATTTCAAGGGATTAAATTCTTTCTGTATTTATTCAGTGTATTTGCTTAGTTATCTTTTTAGTGTTAGTGACTTAATTCACCTTTTTGGTGTACGAAGAAAAGCTCTTGCATTTCTTTGTGTGGCCTCAGCTTGTACTCCTGCAGAAAAATGCACTTTACGCTTGCACACGGTGGGAGCTGCCCTGGTCAGTGTTCCACCTGGGAGTCGCCACTCTGACAGGGTTGTGAAAAACCACTCGTATATTTGCAAAAAAGTTTCTTGGAAAATAATGTGCTGTGACTCAGCAATTGAGAAGACTGGGTAAACTCCGTAGAATATAAATTCTGAAGAGATACGGTTTAATAAGTTTTGATTGAAATTGTTTCAAAACCAATTAGGTATTTCTCTTTATTGTATTAAACAGAATATATAACATATAAGTTTATACCATTCTTTACAGCTCCTGATGATAGATTATGAACCTGCTATACTGGGCCCTGTTGCAGTAGTATTTGCATGAGTTGAGTTGAATGGGAGTGAGTGCCTCCTTTATGCAAATTCATCTCTTTTGAGTCTCATTCTGTTCATTGTGTCAGCCTTTTAGGAATGTAAAGATTCAGTGCCTGCCACATACTACACGCTCAAAAGTTGCTGCTGTTTATGACAGCTGTTGCTTAGGAGGAGAAAGATACTCACTGGTTGGGACCTTGAAGACATAAATAGTATTTTGTACATGTAAAATTTGGTATGGGAAATCTTTTAAACTGAATTTGCTTTAAGACACACTGAATATTTTACTTTCCTTTTTCTTAGCATCAGCAACAGCGATTTGTGATTGGCAGTACCAGACATTCAGTTGTACATCCCCACATCAATGCACTGCCAATGGTAAGAATTCTTCCTACTCTTTTTGTCAGAGCTTGTTTTAATTTCTGTTTTTATTATTCTCTTATTTTTAAGAATCTGTTAAGAATTTTGAAAGTTTTTCACAATTTGACAAAATACATGTGTTCTCAAACTGAAGAAATGTTTTTAAAAATATGTAATTTTTAAGGTACTTAAAATAATGTTTGATTATTTGGTGTTTTTTCTAAAAAGGCAAAACCTCTAATTTGAAGATTTCTATTATCTTAGCTATAGTTATCAGAATGAAAAGTGTTATTATACAGTTAAGATCTTATATTTTAACATGTGGACTATATTTTGTGAATAAAATTTTCTCATTAAACTTAAGTTAGAGTGGCAGTAATGGCTCTTGTGTTTTTGTCCATCATCTTACTAAAATAATCATATTGCATTTCTCCTAATATTTATAGTTAATGGGCAGTTAAATGGCTAAAATTCTACCTGTCTTTAGTTAGTGGATAATTTTCAGGAGAACCGTTCTTATTTAGTTAACAAGGTCATTTAGAATCCTTTCTCTGTGGAATGAAAATGTCCACTATGTTATATAGCAGCAAGACCACTGGACTCTGTGGGAATTGGGAGTTGTTCTCTGCTGCATATGTCTTGGATGACTTTTGGCAAGTACTCTTGTAAAATTTGGTGATAGAATTGGACTAAATTTCTAATGTTTATTCTAGCTATAGGCTAAGTGATCTCATCACTGTTCATTAGAATTCAGAATGATTTTACCTTACAAAAAGTAATTCCTTATATAAATGGTATGGCCCTGTATTTGGGGCATCAATAAATAGCAGGAGAATTCATTTTTATTTTTTTTGTTTTTTTAAAGAATTAATTGCTTAACAACAGTGTTTTCTATAGTGCATTATCAAAACTTTTAATTATTTTTACTTAAATTTTTAAATATTAAATCAGGGAGCTATAGAAACTGATTAAGGTTTATAGAATTTGGTGGGAAATTATAGATGCATCAGTCTGAAATAAAAAGTAGTAAAACTTAACTAGAACCAGTGAGATGTGAAAGTTATCTGTGAAAATATTCCTAGGAAATGATTCATTTTAAAGATGAACTTGTCAGTATGTCAATAAGATTTCCTCTGCCTAAACTATCTTCTGAATTCTTACTACTGGAAAGAAAACGACCTCTCCCCCTCTCCAACCTCCCTTTCTTCTCCCTTCCTCCTTCCCCCCAGTAGTTAATGGGGAATGTTGGGGAAAATAAGGATTTTTGTTCTGGCTTCACCGAGCACGAAGGCTGACACCATTCTCATTCATGTATGAAGATACTTGCTGGGTTCTTTGTGGTATCTGGGTGACGTATTACCCATCATTGAATCTGCTGTTTCTTCTGGAGCACTACACTTTCTCACGTAAGCAGCTCACCTTAGGCATTTTGAGTATCTGGCTTTTTTGAAGTTCACGTCTGAAACCTGTGCATTTTTCTTGGTTGTTGGAGTCTTAGCTGTTTGTGGCACGTTTCCCCTGAGAAGTGAGTTGCACAGGCCTGTTGGGTATCTGAGAGCCAAGTGCCATGCCACTGGCTCTCTCTTCTAAGTGCCTGTCCTCGGGTGACTTTGTAACGTGCCACTCACATAGCCTGCGTGTTGTTTTGTTTTGTTTGGGGAGCAGCTTGTAGACTGTATTTTAAATCAGATTATCTCAAACACATTTGCCATCACAAATGTTTATGTTAGTGTTAATTCTGTATATGTGTTAGTGTGAGAGACGAAGAAGGTCAAGATTACACAAATTCGCTTATAGTCTAGCTGTGGACATCAAAGCCATTTCTACACATTTGTAAGATGTGCTAGTAAGTTTATAGATACTGGGTTCAAAATGGTGGTTTTCCCATGAGCCTGAGCAATGTAGTAGTGTTCGGGGTTAAATCTGTGCTGTGTACTATCTCACGTGTTTTTCTCTGGAAATGCCATAAAGGAATGCTTTGTGAAAAGTCACCTCTGCCACCCCCCACACCCACTTCAACTTTGTTTTTCATATAAGAACCATGAATATTCTTTTTTTTGCCTCACTCTTCACTTGCCTAAGTGCAAGTTATTTTAACTCTCATAGCATCTTAAGTCACCATGATTTACAGCTACTTTTCAGTGTAAATGGTTCATGCTACTTTCTGCAATTATCTTACTGCATTAATAGAACCCAATGACCAGTAGGTGTATATTATTATTTAGTGTGAAAAATTTTAGATGTACACTAGGGAGAATGGCATGATGAACTCTCACCCAGCTGCAGCATCACCAGCTTTGTTTCCTGTAACCGCTTTGCTCCCATGTTGTTATGCCTCGTTCTTCCCCACCCCCACCCCCATTTATTTTGGAGCCAATACATATGTCACATGATTACATTAATAAATATTTCAGTAGGTATCGATGGAAGATGTGGGCTTTTTAAAAGTGTATACTACAGTACCATTTTCCCACTTTAAAAATTGACAGTAATTTTTTTATTTGAAAAGGCATTTAAATATACTTTAAAAAATTATAGTAAAAAACACATAATATAAAATTTACCATCTTAACCATTTTTAAGTGTACAGTTAGTACACTTAAGTGTAGTGTTAATATATTCACATTGTTGTACAACAGATCTCTAAAAGTTTTTTATCTTGCAAAACTGACTCTGTACCCTTTGAACAAAATCTCCTATTTCTTCCTCTCCCCAGCCGCTGTCAACAATCATTTTATATTTTGTTTTCATGAGTTTGACATCTTTAAGTGTCTTATGTAAGTGGAATTATACAGTATTTGTCTTTTGTGACTGGCTTATTTAACTTAGAGTAATGTTCTCTAGGTTTGTCTATGTTGTAGCTTATGACAGGATTTTCTACTTTTTAAAAGGTGGAATTTTTGTATGTATATATCATTTTCTTCATTCATCTATCGATGAACATTTGGGTTACTTCCAACTTTGGCTATGGTGACGAATGCTGCAGTGAACATGAAAGTGCAAATATCTCGTTAAGATCCTGCTTTCAGTTCTTTTGGATAAATATCTAGAAGTGAGATTCCTGGGTCATATGATAATTCTAGTTTTAATTTTTTGAGGAAGCTCCATACAGTTTTCCAAAGTGGCTGCACCATTTTACATTCCCAACACTAATGCACAGGGCTCTGATTTCTCTACATTCTTGCCAGTACCTGTTATTTTCTGTGAGAGTTTTTGGCTGTTGTGAGGGTTGGAGAGTTGGTTTGTTTCATTTTGGGGTAGTGAGCACTCTAATAATGGGTGTGAGGTGATGACAGTAATTTCTTAATATCACCATTTATCCTTTTAGTTTGAGCTTTTACAGATTGACAACAAAATACATACATTACATTTGGTTGCTACGTACAGCTTATGCTTTACCTCTTTATTATATTTTCCTTTTTATTTGTCTTGCAGGGTTTCCTCATTCTGTATTTTGTTAATTGCATCCCTGTAGTAAAATGCCTTTCTTTCCCTTGAATTTTTTAATTTAAAAGATTAATCTAATTCAGATTTTTTTTTTTTTGCATTATTTTGGAGTGGGGGTAGGATGGCAGAATATTTTGTAGGTGGTACTAAGTAATTCCATGAAGAGGCATATAATATTTGCTTGTCTCTATTTGTGATTATTAGGTGGCCATTGATGATCATTGCCTAGATCATCTCTCATTATTTATTATCTGTAATATTTCTATAAAGAGGAACTTCCTTCATCAGATATTTGGTTACTCTGTGGCACAGTTTGTACAGGAAAGGCATACCAAATTCTTGATTCTTCCCTTTATTTACCAATTTTCTACATCTGTAACTCTATTTCTGTTTCGTAGATAAGTTTATTTTCCAATTTTCAAAGTGCTAAGTTGTTTCCTAGAATTCTGGGAAAAGTAGACCAACAAAGACTTTTTAAGAAGTGTCTCTGTGAGCCTGGGGACTTAAATATTTGATATGTTATTGCATTGTAGTTTTTATTCTTATTCTTAGTATACTCAGATTGTCTTGGCCAAAGGAGCCTTTTTAAATTGACTTCTGAATGTTTTTGACACAACTCTAGTAGTCTCTGAGAGCTTCCTTGCTTTTTGACATAACAAGATGTTCCTGAGCTCATCTCGCACATGTTCTTCCTTAGTCCCCAAATCAGCTGTGTCTCCAGAAAGTCCAGTTCCTTTTAGTGAAAGCAGTATGTAGAGCCACAGTCTAGTGCTAAGGGTATTTATTGTTTCTGGATGTCTGGTATGTCTGTGATATATCTGATAAAAATGTTGGATTTTAATTTTTCAAACTTAAATTCTTTGATTTCAGTATTTCCATCCTTTCTCATGCTGAAAAATCTCTTTTTCTAATGGTATTTACATAAACTGGTTTCTTTTGTATATTTATATTATATATAAAGTTATATATATTTAACATATAAATGTATAAAACAATATATTATTTAAAGGTATAAAATACAGAATATGTAAGATATAAATATGTAAATATATAAATAAATATGAAATTATTGTACATATTGTATCTTTATAAATATATTTTTATGTATTTAAAACCAGTACCACCAATATGATTACTGAAAACTGCTTTTTCTTTGGCCCATGACCCACTGGGGGTTTACATTCACAGTATTTTGAAGTACTCAAAGTAAATCTACTTGTATGATTTTTCTGCCAACTTGGTACAGAATCAGGTCCATTTGTTTCATTGTATTTTTAATTTTTAGGATTTTAAAATATTGATTTAATCTTACTTACAATTTTATAGAAAACACTGATATTACTTCAAAGTGAAGTATGTACTTAGTTTCTTCTTCCCCTTATAGGTAACCAAGTTTAACTAGGTTGCTATTTTTAAAAATAAGCAAACCTATGTGTATATATATACTGAACATTTTGGAGATCACCTTATAGTAGTGTATAGAGTTAGTCCTCATTCTTTTTAATAGCTGTGGTGTAGTCCATTACATAGATGTAGCTTAGCTGTTTCATGAATGGCAGTTTTAGGTATGAGCATAAATGTTCATGTAATTTTGAGGCAGTTTGCCAAATTCTTTTCTGTAGATTTTATGCCATCTTATATTTTTTCCAGCAATGTATGAGGGTGTCTGTTTTCCCACTTGTAAACAGTGTATAGTCAGAACTTTTTGGATATATACATATTTAATCTGATAGTTGAGAAATGGTGTCTCGATGTAGCTCTAATTTGCATCTTGTGTGCTTTAGAATAATTTGTATGTTTTTTTTCTTTGAACTGTTCCAAAGATAGATTCTCATTTTCAAGAAATGTCTATCAACTTTGTTGACCAATCCCTTTAGGCCTCCTCTTTTCTCTTGTTCTAATTCTACAGTTATCCCACAGCTTCTAAAACTTAATTTGGTTTAACAACAAGATTTTCCTGCTAAGAATAGAACCTCGCTGACCAGTTGTTTTAGGTTTGATTTCCGTGGAATCAAACCCTCGATTATAACCATTTTATTTGAAAGCTGAACCCAGGAAGTTCCTGTGGGGAAATAAGAAAAGGAAGATAAGGAGGCCAGTACAAGATGCTTTTGAGTAGGTTAATATTTTAGGCAGTTGGGACTCACATCTTGTGGGGACCTCTGGGAGCCAGTATGTAGAGCATGCCTCTCAGCTGTTCCACTCATGGGTCAAGAAAGTTGGGGTACTTTGTCCGCCAACTCCATTCCTTATTGGTGGAGTTATGCTTTGGGAAGGGCAGGGCATCAGCTCCTTAGAACTTCCCCTCTGACCTAACTGTGGCCAGAGATGACCCTCAGGTGTTTGCAGTAAGAAGCTGCCTAGCTCCTAAGGAAAACTGAGTGATCAGGGGTTATGGGCTGGACACTGCCGGCCTCTGTTGCATCGATGAATATTCTAGTCTACTGGCAACTATATTTCTCAGTGTAAATTAGTAAATCATTCTTCTCATTCATAGATTGCTCTAGTGTATTTTGTTAACATCTGTTCTCCTAGAACTTGATTATCCCAAGAGAACAGATAAAAGTAAATTATGGCTTGCCAGACTGAGGATAAGACCCCAGAGTTGTAACCCTACCAAGAGGTAACTCCCAGGAAGCAGTGTGGTGCGTATTGAGGAGCTAGTGATCTGTTCCCTTTTACTCTCCACTTCTCAAGCGTGTCATCTGTAAAATAATTTGTTCTGTTCACTGTAGAGAAGTTCATTGTCATTATTTATCATCTGTCTTTCACTGTCATGTACTTCTGAAGTGGTATTACTAAATGTGAAGCATGAATGGCACTGCCATATAGACAGGATTGTGTGAAGTATTTATTTTATTTTGGTTGAGAATTTATGCCTCTGGAGAACTAATTTTCGGATCAATAGTAAGAGGGTTACATTGAAAAGCTCTCTTAGTTTTGGGGATTTTTTTTTTTTTTTTTCCTTTTAATGGATGGAGCTGAAAATAGCTACAGGCTGAATTTCTTTCAGAGGGGTCTATGCCTTTGCTTATGTCTGAGCAAGCATCCCTTTGAAAATGTATGGTTTATTTTCTATTAAAAACAAAACAAATGATAAGCTGAAAAGAGCAGAGCACATGCACATTGGAGTTGTAGTTAACTGAATGCCTTCATCTTTACCATTGGATGTTTGTTGTGTGATATGAGGCTGATACAACTGTCTAAAATGGAACCTGAGTGATTGTGGTTTCATTTGGAAGGCAAAGAAAGTGTGGATTCTTTCATGGATTTAATCCTTAAATTAAATGTGATAGTAGAACTTGTTATGGTGAGTTGATGTTGTTATTTAAAAATTGATCTTCATGCTTCAGATAAACTTGGTGTCTGTTCTACAAGTTCTTAGTATAGGCACCATGCAACCAGAAATAAAATGTACCTCTTTTTTTGTCTCAGGGAACCCAAAATAAAGTGAGCAAGGACTTCCACCTACATAGAGGGATGAATATTTAATGGAATAATGTTAAAACAAAAGGTGTCCTGTCATTGATTATTTTCTGGCTTTATTTTTTTAAGTTTTTGCAACTTCTCACACTGACCTTACTCTGTTAAATTCAGTCTTAATAGGGTCTGACACATTTAGGATTGAGCTGCCTTGTCTAATATTAGCAATGTAGCCAAATTTGAAACTACAGGCCATATTTCATAGGTGTATGGAAGCCATTTGGGGGTCTTCTTCTCCTTGCTTTCTTTCATCAATCCATCCATCTTTCCAGGGGATAATATTGCTTTTTAAAAAAATTTGAGTTTTAAGTTTTTGCTCCAAAGAAAAACTAACATACTGAAGTTTGGTATGTAAAAGACAGGAGTTTCCAAATTTAACAGATACTGTTTGTTTGCTTCTTCATATTCTGTCCTTTTCTGTAAACCAGTTAATTTCAGTCATATCTTTTGATTTTTCTCTTGGTTCTTTTTAACAGAGTTCCTTCATAATGCCTATTTTTTCTCCTACGCTATGGTTACTATTTCCTCCTGTAAGGAGGATCTTTTTTTTAAAAAATGCTAACGTTCTTATTTTTCTACATATTATATATATATATATATATATATATATATATATATATATATATATATAAGGACCATCTTAATTTGACATTCATTTCCAGTCAGATTTTAATGGAATCATTTTGAGTTCATTGTAATCTGATATTTTTTAAAAATGATTTAGAGCATTAGGGTTTATGAGTTTAGAACGGAGTACATAGAAACATATTAAATGTGTAGGAGACACCAAGAGACATTTTGATTAGTTTAAAGTTTTTTGATATATGAAAAAGTAAATTAAAATCAGACCAAAAATGGAAAGATGAGTGAGTGTTCTGAGAGAGAGAGTAGATACCTCATTTAAATCTCTCTGTAACTCTGTGAGGCTGTTAATATCTCTGTTTTATAGATGAGGAGACCATCATTCTTGTTTATAATCACCTAGATAATAAATTGTAGAGTCTGAAGTCTGAATCAAGTCTGTTTCCACAGTTCTGTCCTCTCTTCTGAGAATGGTATGTATTTCTGTTCTAATATGGAAATGATAGGACCTGTGACATGATGGAACTGGGGTGGCACTCTGAGTTCTTACAGAGATTGGTTATTGCCCTTTGTTTTACCTGAGGAACAATTAAGGAATAAAGCTGTTGTAGAGTCCATTTAAAAAAAATTATATCCATTAAAAAAAAAATATCTAGGGGTTTCGGTATTTGCAGATTTACTTAAGCTTTTTGTAATTTTCATTCAGAGGAGGGATTCAGTATTTTGGCTGAAATTTCAGAAGCTAAATAAGTCACAGCAAAGCATCTGAATTGAATATTGTGTACTTTTAAAACATACTTTGTGTATCCTTCACCAGTCTTTTAATTCATTTGATTGAGAAATGTATTTGTTTTATAAAGTCTTTTAATGTATTTCTTACATATTTTCCCCTCAGTTGTGGATAGGATAGAATAAACATTGGCTTTCATGAAAATAAATATTCAATACTTATTAATTCATTTATTTTGAAATATACATAAGCCATTTTTTTTTCTTTTAGTGCAGTTTCTACTCATAGTAGAGATGGAAATTTATTTCAAAACCAGGCTTTCTCTGATTTGTCCTCCTGCCTGTACCATGGCAGATCTCATAACCATCAATGGCATACAGTTTTCATGTGTGTATGTATAAGGCAGATAAGTCATCGAGACACCTTGGGCCTTGTTTGCCATTGCCTCGCTTTCCCCTCCCCTCCCACCCCACAGCTGCACCTGCACTGGGTAGTGTGGTGGCCACTATATGTGTAGCTGTTGAGCACTTGAAATAATGACTGGTTGTAACTCAGATGTACTGTAAATATAAAATGCATGCTGGATTTTGAAGACAGTTTTTTAAAAAAGTGAAATCTCAATCTTATACGGATTTCAAGAAATGATAATATTTTGATATATTGGATTAAATAAAAATACATTATTAGAATCAGTTGCCACCTGTTTCTTTTTAAGTTTTTCATGTGGCTACTAGAAACTTAAAATTAAATGTGTGGTTTGCATTGTGGCTTGTACTGTATGTCTGTTGACGGTGTTGTTCTATACCTTGCTGGTCATAGCTGCCAGACCTAAAGATTCTCCTTGTCTGCCAGAAACAAGTAATTAGAGCAATGAAGAACTTAAGATCTGGGGAAACTGGAATGACCCTCAGAGTTCCTAAAATAGATCATGGGACTACATTACAAAGCTAAGTAGGTTGTCATTATTTATAAAATGAGAACCCAAGGCTTAGAGAAGTGATGCCAGATCACGTACTTTGTTATAGTAGAGCACCAGGACTTGAACCAGACCCCCTAATTTGTAGTCCAGCTTTCTTTTAAATTCTGTGTTATACACACTGTATAGAATTTGAATATTCTTCAAAGGTGAACCATGAGTGCTTTCACAGGACCTCAAGAGGAGACAGAATAATAAGGATTAAAGCATCTTGCTAGAGATCTCTAGGTTTTTTTCCCCCACTATAGTTAAGAGCTAAAGGTACGAACTGTGAGGAAATTCTTCTTTTATTAAAATTAGATTTTTATTCTGTTTTATCTGTTTGTGTTAATCTCTTATTCAGGAAGATCAGTTATTCAATGTTTGTCCTCCTTTGTCTACCCTTATTTTCTTGTCAAATCACTTTTCCCCTAGATTTTTCAGTTATACAGTTTCCGTTTGGTTCTTTTTATGCTTTCTACTTCTGAGAAGTTCTGCCTTTACCATCATTTCAAGTGCCTACCTTTAGCCCATGGAGGATGGATAAAATAGCTGCCTTAACATCTTTGTTTGATATTTCTCACATCTAGATCATCTCAAGATTGGCATCTGTTACTGTCTTTTTCTTTGAGAATTAGATTTTCTTGCTTCTTTGTATGTTGAGTAATTTTTTATTGTATCCTCTCAGGAGATGATGATAATGATGATGATGATGATTTTTTTGTCTGTTTGAAAACAGACAGGTTCACTGGAAGTTCTGTTTGTGTCATGGACAGTGGTTCCACTGTGAGTTCAGTGTTCAAAGCCTTTGCTCCGCTGCTTTGGGTCTACTCCTCACGCGCATCCCTCGGTGTTCGTGTGGGATGCTGACGGTGGCTCATATCTTCAGTTCTCAAAGCCTTTGCCTTTTTGAGTGTGTTCTGCATCCACATCCTGGGATGAACTTGGGACTTGCGTTGATGCATATACAGAATTACGGGATCCAGCTCCCAGAGGCCTCTTTTTCCTGGTTTAGTTTGTCTCTTTTGAATCAGGGCTCAATCAGGGTCTTGAGGGGAAAAAAACATGAGAAAGGAGGTATGTCAATTACAGTCTTGAATAAGTGTGTTCTTAAGAATAGTAGGGGGTTATAATTCCAAAAAATGGGGTAGTGGCTCCTATAGGACAAATCCTCCCACAAATAGTGACTACAATCTCTGGACAACATATGAAAAAAAAAAAAAGTGTGAGGACACTGTAGAGCAAACAGAAACAAGAAGAAACTGGTCTGGAGTGGTATCTTAAAAGAAGGGAACGGCCCTGGGTGAGCTTCCCATTGCGATGGTGTTTTGTCAGAGGGCAGGCTCCTGTTGGCTGGTTTGCAGTCTTACTGGCTTGAGGAGCCACACAGTTCAGAACTACCACAGCGGCTGCAGAGCAGTGGAGCCCAACAGGAGGAAGAGGGGGGGAAGCCTAAGAAAGGAAAGAACCACAGAGGTCGAGTACCAAATTCTGTGTATAAACTGTCAAATACGGGGGCTGACCCCTAAACTGGAAACAGTTTAGGTATCTATCAACAAGAGAATAGATAAACAAGCTGTGCTGTATTTGTATCACAGAGTACTGTTGAGCAATAGAAAGGAGCAAACTATTGGTACCTGAAGCACTTTTGACTAATCTCTGAAACATTATGCTGAATGAATGTAGCCTTACATAAAACAGGACATAATGTATGATTCCGTTTATAAGATGTACTAAAAACAGGCAAATATCTATTGTGTATTGGGGTGGAGGGTGCAAAGCTAGTTAATGTTGGGGGGGAAAGTCATTGGCAGGGTTTAGAAATGGATGAATGGGTGCTGGGGACAGGGATGAAGTAGGAAAAGACATGTGGGAACTTTCTAGGGTGATGGTAGTATCCTGTGTCCTGTTAGGGATTAGAGTTACTTGAGTTTATGCATTTGTCAAAACTCATTGAGTGGCACACCTTGTAAGTATCCATTGTATTTTGTTTGCATGAAATTTTTTCTTTAAGAGAAAAACCATACTAAATACTTTATTATAGTTAATGATAGGCAATAATGAAGTTATATATGGGGGAAGTTTACTGATATCTGTAACTTTTTTTGAAATGCTTAAAAAATTAAGATTCATTAATAGATGTGGTAAAACAAGTAGAAGGAAGTGTTAATTTTAAAGTCTTGGTGATAGCTATGTGAATATTCTTTGTACAGTTCTTTCAGTTTTTCTGAATGTGTGAAATTTGCATAATGAAACATTATATTGAATAAAAGATACTACTAGGCAGTATATCTCTAAACTAGTTTCCTGCTGTTAGTATGTTGTTTTTAGTGGCTTTCATAAAAATTGATATTTCTTTGAATTTCAAAAATAGGTTAAAGAGTTTATCATTGACATTTTTCTGCCTATGCACTAAGCTCTGAACTGTTTAGGATGTAGAAAGATATAGAAGTAGAAATAAACAACTAAAGTGGGAAGACAAACATATCCACACAATTATTTGATTACTTCAGAGTGATATAGCAAAATCTCACTAAGATCATTTATAATACATAAATTCTGAGGGAATGGATACATAATTAGAGTATGATCAGAGTTAAATGTAATTAGTGGGAGATGGAATCCCTGGGGTTGCTTATTTTGAACAAGTTTTGAAAATGCTACTAGAGGAAATTATTAGATTCCCTTTCCATTTTTTTAATTGGCCAATTGTGGTTTATAAAGTATGGTTTAGGACACATTTTTTACTGTGTTGTATTCATCCTTCAGAAGAGAAATGCTGCATGATTTTTATGCTAAAATTGTTAGCCAGATTGAATGATGAGAATTTATTTTAAAAAATAATCTGTATTTTAGGAATATGGTAATTGTATGTTAATAAGCTGTTCTGTTAAAAAGCAAATGATCATTGTTCCAGAATTTTGTAATTCTTTTATAAAGTTTTGAGAGATAAGTATAGTGCTATTAAAAAATATTGACATAATATCCAGTATTAAGTATAACCATTCTAAAATACTGATTCATTTTTTATCCTCAATTTACTCTTCAGAAATCTATTCTGATAGACTGAATTTTTTAGATGTATATATCAGAATAAATTATAAGTGCATAAAGATGAGAGAAAACTGAAATATTAAACTATAAATTATAATTATGAAATGTGAGATTTTTTTTTAGCCATTAATTTGATTATCTCAGTTTCTTTTTATTGGCAGTTTTTTTCTTCCCCAATCCTGAAATGAGAACTTTGAACAAAACTAGGCAGTTATTAAATATATTTTAGAAAAAAAAAGTTTTATGTAATTAATTGATGTTTAAATGGCTTGATAATTTCTAGTGAGCAGAAATTAGTCAGGTTTGGACTTATTTTTGGTCTTTTGTGTTTTTATTTTTCCAATTATATTGCAATAATAAAAAGAATGACCGTTTCTATTTAAAACTTTCTCAAAGCAAATGTGCTGCAAAAAAACAAACAAACAAACAAAAAGCAAATGTGCTGCTGTTTTGTGTGCAGCATCTAGCCATTTATAACTGTTCCTAGAATTTTTGTATTATTGATCTCTAAATGAGGCGTTTTGGTCTTTGGGAAAATTGTACTGTATGCTGACTTATGTAAGTGGTAGGAAGAATAACAAATGTGCTTATGTTCTACAGATACAAATTTAGTGAGGAACAATCCAGTGGGCTTCTTGCCACATACCAACTAGTTATTTAAACATCACATTCTTCTTTAACTGCTAATCTTGGTACCAACGCCTTCCCAAAGGAGAATAATACTTTACCCAGTACAGTCAACCGGTCCTGAATTTTTGAGGAGCTAGTTTACATCTGTTTGATATTGGCTAAAAACAATACTGCTTGTATTAATCATTAGTAATAGTATTTTTATTAGTAAATAAGCATAATGTTTAAGTGTCTCTGAAAAAGTCATGGGGGAGGGGGAAGTGAGGTAGTTGGAGTAATTGCTGAAAACAGCTTAGGCTCAAAATAGCACCCTAAAGTATGCTTCACATATCATACTGATTTCTACTGTGTGCAGCTAAGTGTAAGGTTATTTTAATCAATTCATTAGGGCTGTAAATCAAAATACCCAGATTAAAATCGAAAATATATTTCATGTGAGGGAAAATTTTGTTTCACAGATTTTCTGTCTCAGAGATACATGGATATCACAACTATTTTAAGACTAGCCAAGAACAAATTTCATTACCATCAAGACTGCTTTGTTTTTGCCTTTGTTTCTACCAGCCAGAGAGAAATTTTATTAGTGATTCTGAATAACATATTAGCTATTATATTGCCAGGGTGAAATGTTCAAGTGAATAATTAATGGAATTGTGTGTATGCCAATTTATTTTATAATCACTATGTAATTTGCATAAAGTAAGCTTTAAAAACAAGTTTTCTTCATTGACTGTTTCATTTTATCTTTAAATCCTTTAAAAGATATAGACTACATCCTTTAAAAGAAGAGATTTTTGATAGATTCTTGATTGTAGAGATATGTTTATTGGTTCTCATATACCTAGAGTTGTAAAAGTCTGCCAGGTGAGAATCATAGCATTCACATAAATAAAAAAATAAAGTATAACATCAGCTGATCTATGAACTTAAAACTGAATTTATTAGACCCTGGATGATTAGCTAGGACCAATCAGTTAATTACCTATATTTAGGAAATTGCAGTTAGGAAACCACAAGTTTTTGAGGCACCAGAGCCTTTCTATTATTTGTTACTTATAGAAGCTTGATTTCTTTCAGTATAGAAAACTTAAACAAAAGGTACTCTTCTCTTTTTATATTTCTTTGTGTCACCAGTGGAAAAAAATGTCATTTATTTCAAATTACCTTGTTGTCAGAAGAAGCCAAGTTCTATTTTGAGAGCTAACCAGGAAAGAAATTATTATGCATAGGGAAAATACTCTCATTAACAAAGAAGGATATCATAGCATAATTATTGTTTTATTGCAACTAAAAGTAATTGTTTAATTTACTCTAATCACTTTTTGTGTCATTTTACTCTTTGTTCAGTTACTTAATTGTGGAAAGTTATGAGGCATTTTATCACCTAAAGTAATTACTAGC
Organism: Eubalaena glacialis; assembly: GCF_028564815.1. Classification (NCBI taxonomy): domain Eukaryota; kingdom Metazoa; phylum Chordata; class Mammalia; order Artiodactyla; family Balaenidae; genus Eubalaena; species Eubalaena glacialis. Next base: position 90,872,627 of record NC_083721.1, read on the forward strand.
CCAAAGGTGTTCCTGTACTGTTTCCAAGATTTACTTGGGCAGTCTGGCTGGTGAATAGGTTTTTTGAGGTCATAATTTGGTCACTCACTGCTAATCTAGTTTAGATGATAATGTTACTTACTAAGGCTGGTATATTGTAAAAACCTTTCTGGTAGTTAAAAGTTATGAAATAATTGCTTTCTGCAGTTCAATATTTGTGAAAATTGTTTTCATCCCTGTTCCACCTGCTGTTTGCAATGTTAACCTTACTGTTAACAAAAATCCTACATTTTATTGCTTCTTCCTAAATTCATCTGTAGAATCCCTCAATGTTAAAGCTAGAGGAGCCCTTTCAGATTATCTAATTCAGCACCCTCATTTTACAGATGAGGAAACTGAGGCCTTGGACTAGAACAGAGGTCTCCTGACTCAGTCCAGGACTCTTTCTATTACATCATGCTGCCTGATGTTTGTTTATGGAACTCGGCAACATCACATACAGGGTGAGCTTTTTTTTTTTTTTTTTCCCCCTCCAAATGAACGCACAAAGTAATTTGCTACTCATCAGCTGCTGTTCATCATTCTTAACTTTCATTTTCCTTTTTTACCCATACCTATTTTAATCCATAATATAGCCCAATTACTCATGACTTTATTTTGCTGCTACTTCTTCTTGGCATTTGACCATTATTTTTAAGAGCTAAACTCTTAGTAACAAGGTTTCTTATCAGTAACCACGGTAGCCTTACCAGGCACTATAGCAACAGTAGATTAAAATTCATAACAGGAACGATTTATGGAATCTTAGGTTTAGATTTAAAAAGTGAATTATAAGTAGGTAAGTACAAGAGTGTGTATATGAGATCTAAGAGCAGATGTGATACCAAATATGAAAGCAATTTTTTGGTGAAATAACAAAATGCCAAGAAATATTAGCCAACAGTGTGGCATGGTTGCAGTAAAGTGCCTTGTCCTGTGAACTCATGGATTTAAACACAATTGTGTTTTAGATTATTGAATTATTTTCTGTATTGATGCACATATTGTCCCATTTTTGGCTAGTGAGAGTCTCTTCAGGTTGGTTCCTATGTCCTTTAGATAAGACCTTAGTTTTAGGTAGCTGTCTTGCTTTTTGGTTTGACAAGGTGTTACAGGTTTGTATGGTTTTCAAAGGTAACTCAAGGACTTCTAAGTTCTTGTAGTTAAGTTCAAGATTTATAAGTTTCTGTAGGACCAAAGTATCATTTCCACTCTTCCATTTTTAAAAAAGTTTTTTATAAACACTGTCCATCATTAATTTTGCTTTTTATGAAATTAGGAAAAAAAATCTTTCAGCTTAGACAAAATTAACATGCTTCTCTTGTATATATTTTTAAAAATCTCTTGTTTCATGTCTCTGAAATAACCATAATGTTAACCTCTAGAATTTTAGGGTAAACTAAAGCACTAATGCTCAACTATGAATGCTGGATAAGTTTGTTGGATTGGTAGAATACTGCCATCATAGTCACACCTTACATCACTTACATATGTATTATATATATGTGTTACTGGAATTCTTTGACTGTTTAGCTATTTATCAGCCATTTTAAAGGGTCCCTACCCACCTGCCAGTTAACTAATTGTGTTTTGTGTTTCAGGTGAACTAAATCAGAGGTCCAGAAATATTACGTGACAGTAGTTTTTCTGAAAACATATCTGTGGGGAGAAGGATTGTAGGATGTTTTATTTTGACAAAGTCATAGTACATGAATTGTGCTTTGATTATATTTCTTACGCATGAGAGCTGTATTTTATGACTTAGGAAGATGTATGTGTATATATATATATTTTTTATAGCTATTATGTGTTGAGTGCTAGAATATAAAGTACAGGCTGCCTTTTAAATGCTTATGATTTGGTAGTGACTAAAAAATCAAATATGCACAATAAAAGGTGATATAATAACAATGTTAACATGTAAATTATAAATTGGCTTTCCATGCACTCCTACCTACCTGTGAGGTTCGTAGATTAGATTTTATTTCTATTTTTCAGAAAGAGAAACTGGGGCTCCGGGAAGTTAAATGACTTGATTTAATGTCTTAATGTCAAAACAGTAGCATTTGAAAGAAAATAGCAACATTCTGATTTCTAACCTAACAGTTGTTTTTTAACTACTGCCCAGCTTTGAAAAGGGTATTTTTTTAAAAGAAACAAAAAAACAAAAAACTATGCTTTGGGGTACAGGTGGAAAGGAGGAAGCATCTTTTTCAAGGTTGGCGTTTGATGAATAGGCTTCATAAGGAGATGACATTTGAAGAATAGAAAAATTTCAACACTTGTAGTTGGAACAAAGAGCTTAAAAAGCAGAAATGTGGGAATTGGGGGGATGTTAGAATGATACAAATAAATTCACCTGAAGGTAGAGTACATTCAAGGAAGGTGCTGTACAGGTAGATGGATACTTTGAGACCATATGGAGAAGGAGAACTTAAATGCTTCGATACACAATTTAGAGTGAATGTGGAAGCTAATAGCGATGAATACATGTGACATAATCAGGGTTATGTTTTATGCATAGATGTTAGAAGACAGTATGAAAAGACCTAGGAGACATTGAAGTTATTGTAGTAATACAGGTGGTAGGTACTGCAGAAAGGAAGGCATGGTTGAAAGTGACGTTGTATAGGTAAGAGAAGATGGAATCCAAAAGATTGCAGGTAAAAGCTGAGATAGAAAATTGAATCCAGTATAATACTAAAATTTAAAGTGTTGGTGAATGATGGAATTAGTGATAGTTACAAGCAAGAGGAGAAACACGTTTGGGAGTATAGGGCATAAGTTGCCGCCAGTAATGCTGAGCGATGATATCTAAAAGGACGTAGATATTTGCACATCAGTCAGCTGGAACTGGAATGTTTGGAATGGGAAAGATGAGGGGATGTGTTAGAGAGTGGCACGCAATGGGAGAGATGGTGGTTTTGTAATTCTTCAGAGTGGATGAGATCCTTAGTTGGGGTAGTAGAGTGAAGATCAGAGGGCTAAAAAAGAAGTCAGCTGTACACATGTTAGGGCAGGAAGAAAAATCAGTAAAAGAGATAGAAGAGGACAGAATCAGAAAGTCAAATGTTGGAAGTTTAAAGATTTTTTATTTCAGTCTTCTCAAATGCTAGAAATGGCAAGGAGTGTGAAGTAATGAAGGAGTATGAAGACCTGTTGAATTTCGAGTTGATTAGTAACAAACTTATTTAGAGTCCATAAAATTTTAACAATAACAGGTGTTTTTCTTCTTTATATGTGTACATGTATTCTTTTACTTAAATGCGTGGATATGCTTATACTTCTTGTTGTGTACTTTTTTCTTTTGCTCCCTCCTCCATCAGTTTATTGTTTTTTGATGACTTTATAATCCATGAATATTATGAATGTACCACGATCTTGTTTTGATACTCCCCTTTAATGGGCATTCACTGTATTTCCTCCCCCCACCCCCACCTTTGCCACTAAAAAAGTGTTCTTAAAATAAACATCCTTAGGAACTTGTGCTTTTATTTCTCTATGTTGTAGAGTATATGTATTAATTGAACTATGTGACATTGCAACTGTGTGACCATTGTAACAAACAAAAAAAGGGAAATTCTTATGTTCCAGTCTAGTGTTTTTACTTTTACTAAAAAGTCGCCAGATTGTTTTCCAAAGGGTTTTTTTTTTCACATTTCCACTTGCACTATGTAACCTATCCCCACATTCCTGCCAGAAATAGACATTCTAGATCTTTTAAATTTTTACCAATTTTAATGAGTATAATTTTACTCCATTTACTTTGATATGTATTTTCTTGATATCTAGTGGATCTTTATGTACTCAGATATAGCTGTCTTTTCTTGTATAGTATTTGAGTTTCCAGTCTTGGTTAAAAAGATTTTTTTCCTGCTCTCTAGATTGGACATGTAGCCTCGATGTTTCGTTAAGATGTGTTGATATATGTGAAGTATCTGTGTATATGTACACACATACACATATATACACAAACATACACATTTCTCTGCTTTAAATATTTTGGAATTAAGTTTTGTCTATAGTAAAACATGTGGGCCCACTTTTCTTTCCTTTCAGATGGATAGTTACTTGTGATAGCTCAAGTCTGCACAGTAATACAGCCTTTTCCTTTGTTCAGATCTTTGTATTTTTCAATTGAATATTATGTTTGGTCACATAAATCTGTGCCTTTCTTGTTAGTTTCTTTTGTAAATATTTAATAGTTTTTTGCTCTTGTAAGTGGAATATTTATTTTCTCATCTGTATTTATAGGTGCTTACTACTGGAGCAGAGAAAAGCTGTTGTTTTTGTTAACCACTGTATTAAATTCCTTTAGAAAGGGCTAGTGATTTTACTAATTATATGGTATATGTAGAAGACCCAACAAATTACAGATTCAACGTTAGAGACTATTTTTTCTCTTTTGTATCTTTTTCTACTATTTCCTCAGAGAGGCAGCACAAGATAATAGGATGAATAAAAATAAAGATTTTTGAATTGAGCAAAAAATCAAGGAAGTTCTAATAACTTTTACCAAAGAAGTAAGGCCACCTGAGATTGAGGGGCTTTTAGTGAGATAGGACCCTAAGAGAAGTTAAAATTTTTGAAAATCCATGATGGCAAATCTGATAAGGAAGTTAAAAACCTAATAAAATGATTGCCAAATAGCTCAGAGGTTGCAGAATGGTTTTAGACACAACATGGTTTGGGATTTACATAAGTTACAGTGCTTGAGTGGGAATTGGTAAGACTACATGAGTTAAATGTCACAGTTGTTGAAATGTCTGATCAGTAGATTTGCATGAAAATGGAGGGAATGCAGATATAGTTCAGGAGGATGATATGGGATTGGTGGATGCTGAGAAGCATGAGTAACGTGACGTTATCTTGAAAATCTGTTCAGTTAGAAACTGAGTAGAGAGGGCAGACAGCAGAAGCAAGAAGAACTACAATTCTTTGGCCTGTGGAAGGAAAACCACATTCACAGCAAGATAGACAAAATGAAAAGGCAGAGGACTTTGTACCAGATGAAGGAACAAGGTAAAACCCCAGAAAAACAACTAAATGAAGTGGAGATAGGCAACCTTCCAGAAAAAGAATTCAGAATAATGATAGTGAAGATGATCCAGGACCTCGGAAAAAGAGTGGAGGCAAAGATGGAGAAGATACAAGAAATGTTTAACAAAGACCTAGAAGAATTAAGGAACAAACACCTAGAAGAATTAAAGAACAAACAAACAGAGATGAACAATACAATAATTGAAATGAAAACTACACTAGAAGGAATCAATAGCAGAATAACTGAGGCAGAAGAACGGATAAGTGACCTGGAAGACACAATGGTGGAATTCACTGTCGTGGAATAAGAGTAAAGAAAAAAGAATAGCCTAAGAGACCTCCGGGACAACATTAAATGCAACAACATTCGCATTATAGGGGTCCCAGAAGGAGAAGAGAGAGAGAGAAAGGACCCAAGAAAATATTTGAAGATATTAGAGTTGAAAACTTCCCTAAAATGGGAAAGCAAATAGCCACCCACGTCCAGGAAGCACAGAGAGTCCCAGGCAGGATAAACCCAAGGAGAAACATGCTGAGACACATAATAATCAAATTGACAAAAATTAAAGACAAATTATTGAAAGCAACAAGGGAAAAATGACAAATAACAGATAAGGGGACTCCCATAAGGTTAACAGCTGATTTCTCAGCAGAAACTCTACAAGCCAGAAGGGAGTGGCACGATATATTTAAAGTGATGAAAGGGAAGAACCTAAAACCAAGATTACTCTACCCAGCAAGGATCTCATTCAGATTCGACGGAGAAATCAAAAGCTTTACAGACAAGCAAAAGCTAAGAGAATTCAGCACCACCAAACCAGCTCTACAACAAATGCTAAAGGAACTTCTCTAAGTGGGAAACACAAGAGAAGAAAAGGACCTACAAAAACAAACCCATAACAATTAAGAAAATGGTAATAGGAACATACATATCGATCATTGCCTTAAACGTGAATGGATTAAATGCTCCAACCAAAAGACACAGGCTCACAGAATGGATACAAAAACAAGACCCATATATATGCTGTCTACAAGAGACCCATTTCAGACCAAGGGACACATACAGACTGAAAGGGGATGGAAAAAGATATTCCACGCAAATGGAAATCAAAAGAAAGCTGGAGTAGCAATACTCGTATCAGATAAGATAGACTTTAAAATAAAGAATGTTACAAGAGACAAGGAAGGACACTACATAATGATCAAGGGATCAATCCGAGAAGAAGATATAACAATTATAAATATATATGCACCCGACATAGGAGCACCTCAATACATAAGGCAACTCCTAACAACTATAAAAGAGGAAATCGACAGTAACACAGTAATAGTGAGGGACTTAAACACCTCACTTACACCAATGGACAGGTCATCCAGACAGAAAATTAATAAGGAAACACAAGCTTTAAATGACACAGCAGACCAGATAGATTTAATTGATATTTATAGGATATTCCATACGAAAACAGCGGATTACACTTTCTTCTCAAATGCACACGGAACATTCTCCAGGATTGATCACATCTTGGGTCACAAATCAAGCCTCGGTAAATTTAGGAAAATTAAAATCATATCAAGCATCCTTTCTGACCAAAACGCTATGAGATTAGAAATCAACTACAGGGGGAAAAAACATAAAAAACACAAACACATGGAGGCTAAACAATATGTTACTAAATAACCAAGAGATCACTGAAGAAATCAAAGAGGAAATCAGAAAATACCTGGAGACAAATTACAATGAAAACACAACCATCCAAAACCTATGGGATGCAACAAAAGCCGTTCTAAGAGGGAAGTTTATAGCAATACAAGCCATCTCAAGAAACAAGAAAAATCTCAAATAAACAAGCTAACCCTACACCTAAAGGAACTAGAGAAAGAAGAAGAAACAAAACCCAAAGTTAGCAGAAGGAAAGAAATCGTAAAGATCAGAGCAGAAATAAATGGAATAGAAACAAAGAAAACAATAGCAAAGATCAATAAAAATAAAACCTGGTTCTTTGAGAAGATAAACAAAATTGATAAACCATTAGCCAGAATCATCAAGAAAAAGAGGGAGAGGACTCAAATCAATAAAATTAGAAATGGAAAAGAAGTTACAAAGGACACCGCAGAAATACAAAGCATCCTGAGAGATTACTACAAGCAACTCTATGCCAATAAAATAGACAAGGTGGAAGAAATGGACAAATTTTTAGAAAGGTATAACCTTCTAAGACTGAACCAGGAAGAAATAGAAAATATAAACAGACCAATCACAAGTAATGAAATTGAAACTGTGATTAAAAATCTTTCAACAAACAGAAGTCCAGGACCAGATGGCTTCACAGGTGAATTCTGTCCAACATTTAGAGAAGAGCTAACATGCATCCTTCTCAAACTCTTCCAAAAAATTGCAGAGGAAGGAACACTCCCAAACTCATTCTATGAAGCCATCATCACCCTGATACCAAAACCAGACAAAGATGCTACAAAAAAAGAAAATTACAGACCACTATCACTGATGAATATAGATGCAAAAATCCTCAACAAAATACTAGCAAACAGAATCCAACAACACATTAAAAGGATCATACACCATGATCAAGTGGGATTTATCCCAGGGATGCAGGGATTCTTCAGTGTATGCAAATCAATCAATGTGATACACCATATTAACAAATTGAAGAAGAAAAACCATATGATCATCTCAAGGGATGCAGGAAAAGCTTTTGACAAAATTCATCACCCATTTATGATAAAAACTCTCTAGAAAGTGGGCATAGAGGGACCTACCTCAACATAATAAAGGTCATATATGACAAACCCACAGCAAACGTCATTCTCAGTGGTGAATAACTGAAAGCATTTCCTCTGAGATCAGGAACAAGACAAGGATGTCCACTCCTGCCACTATTACTCAATATAGTTTTGGAAGTCCTAGCTACGGCAGTCAGAGAAGAAAAAGAAATAAAAGGAATACAAATTGGAAAAGAAGAAGTAAAACTGTCACTGTTTGCAGATGACATGATACTATACATGGAGAATCCTAAAGATGTGACCAGAAAACTACTAGAGCTAATCAATGAATTTGGTAAAGTTGCAGGATACAAAATTAATGCACAGAAATCTCTTGCATTCCTATACGCTAACAACGAAAGATCAGAAAGAGAATTTAAGGAAACAATCCCATTCACCACTGCAACAAAAAGAAAAAAATACCTAGGAATAAACCTACCTAAGGAGGTAAAAGACCTGTACTCAGAAAACTATAAGACACTGATGAAAGCAATCAAAGATGACACAAACAGATGGAGAGATATACCGTGTTCTTGGATTGGAAGAATCAATATCGTGAAAATGACTCTACTACCCAAAGCAATCTACAGATTCAGTGCAATCCCTATCAAATTACCAGTGGCATTTTTTATAGAACTGGAACAAAGAAATCTTAAAATTTGTATGGAGCCACAAAAGACCTGGAATAGCCAAAGCAGTCTTGAGGGAAAAAAACAGAGCTGGAGGAATCAGACTCCCTGACTTCAGACTATACTACAAAGCTACAGTAATCAAGACAATATGGTACTGGCACAAAAACAGAAATATAGATCAATGGAACAGGATAGAAAGCCCCGAGATAAACCCACGCACCTGTGGTCTGCTAATCTATGACAGAGGAGGCAAGGATATACAGTGGAGAAAAGACAGTCTCTTCAATTAGTGGTGCTGGGAAAACGGGACAGGTACATGTAAAAGAATGAAATGAGAACACTCCCTAACACCATACACAAAAATAAACTCAAAGTGGATTAAAGACCTAAATGTAAGACCGGACACTATAAAACTCATAGAGGAAAACATAGGAAGAACACTCTTTGACATAAATCACAGGAAGATCTTTTTTGATCCACCTCCTAGAGTAATGGAAATTAAAACAAAATAAACAGTTGGGACCTAATGAAATTTAAAAGCTTTTGCAAAGCAAAGGAAACTACAAACAAGACAAAAAGGCAACCCTCAGAATGGGAGAAAATATTTGCAAATGAATTAACGGGCAAAGTATTAATCTGCAAAATATATAAACAGCTCATGTAGCTGAACATTAAAAAACAAACAACCCAATCAAAAAATGGGCAGAACACTTAAATAGACATTTCTCCAAAGAAGACATACAGATGGCCAAGAAGCACACAAAAAGCTGCTCAACATCACTAATTATTAGAGAAATGCAAATGAAAGCCACAATGAGGTATCACCTCACACCAGTTAGAATGGGCATCATCAGAAAATCTACAAACAACAAATGCTGGAGAGGGTGTGGAGAATAGAGAACCCTCTTGCACTGTTTGTGGGAATGTAAATTGATACAGAGCCACTATGGAGAACAGTATGGAAGTTCCTTAAAAAATTAAAAATAGAACTACCATATGACCCAGCAATGCCACTACTGGGCATATACCCAGAGAAAACCATAATTCAAAAACACACATGCACCCCAATGTTTATTGCAGCACTGTTTACAATAGCCAGGTCATGGAAGCAACCTAAATGTCCATTGACATTTGAATGGATAAAGACGATGTGGTACATATATACAATGGAATATTACTCAGCCATAAAAAGGAACGAAATTGGGTTATTTGTAGAGATGTGGATGGATCTAGAGACTGTCGTACAGAGTGAAGTAAGTCAGAAAGAGAAAAACAAATATCGTATATTAACGCATGTATGTGGAACCTGGAAAAATGGTACAGATGAACTGGTTTGCAGGACAGAAATAGAGACACAGATGTAGAGAACAAACATATGGACACCAAGGGGGGAAAGTGTTGGGGGGGTGGTGGTGGGATGAATTGGGAGATTGGGATTGACATGTACACACTGATATGTGTAAAATAGATAACTACTAAGAATAAAAAAAATTCAAAAAAATAAGTGTAAAAGAAAGAAACTGAGTAGATCAAAGATATAAGGAGTTTACAGTGAAAAAGATGGTGTGTGTGTTTTGTTTACAGTTACAGGAGTTAAAGATAAAGAAGTTTTTGAAGTGTGTAGCGTGATGCAGGCATGGTTTGTATGACCCGAGGAACTTGTTAAGATCAACATGCCTGGGCTGTACTTCTGACTTGCTGACACTTAATTAAGACTTTTCCGAGTTGTCACAAAGTTTATGACATTACTTTGAAGAAGCTGCCACAGGTGATTTTGATATACCACACTAAGCAAGAGTCACTAGTGGGCTAGAAACTGGAATGTGGCCTTTTTCTTTCTTCCACCCCTTTCTCCAAAAAGAAAAGAAAATGGAGATACAAGTTATTGAAGTTGAGAGGGTAATAGAGATCAATATAGGAGTGGATGAGAAGGAACATTGAGTTGTAGTCATCACTGAAGATTATTTTTTGGTCTTTTTAAATACTACTGACTAGGGGGGAAAAAACCCATTATTCATTTATTTTCAACAAATAATAATTGGGTGCCTCTTATGAATCAGGCTATATTTCAGGCATAATTAGTGAATATTAAGGATTAAGTGTCTCCTCTCCCGTAGCTTGCATTTTTTTTTTTAGCTTGCATTTTTTAATAAACATGAATAAGCTGTCATTCCTAGAGTATTTAATTGAGTCACCACAGTGTTTGAGATATCTAACCTATCCCACACATTGTATGATCCAGTATGGTTTCTTTAGAGTAGTGGTCTATGTAAATAAAAAATTAATTTTGAAATGAATGTTTTCATTTGCTGCTATTACCTCTAACTGTTTTTTTATTGTTGTAAGTATTGCCCTGAAAGTTTCCTTTACCACTAATATAAGGAGGGACAGAAAAAAGAGGTGAACCCATTTCCATTACATAATGGAAATGAGGAGCATTCTCTCAGTTCTGGCAGTCTTGAGTTTCAGCACAATATGCTTCTTAAATACAGAACAACTGAAAGGAAAATAATTCCAGACTCCTACCTACTGTCTGTGAATAGGTTGAAAACCTTTCCTATATTAGATAACCCTGTGATAACTGATCGAGTAACCAGAAACTGAGAAAAGTGATGGAGGTTCTTCTTTGTTTCATCTTCTCGCTCTTCCTCTCCAAACGCAAATCTCTGTATAAGTTTTGATAATAGCAGATGCTTTGTGCTCATGTCTGTTTTGCAGTCACTATTTTCATGGGTTCAGTTTTACATACTGCTCATATCTAGTACTATAGCCATCCATTTTAGGTTTTTTTAAACCAGTTTTTTAAGGAGAAAATGACTGTATATTTACATGTAAATGTTTTGAGGTTTTAATTAATAGGGGCAGCCTAAACCAGGAGGAGAAAAAATCTCTTGTTCCCTTCAGCTCTAAAGCCTATGATTCTTAATATTTTATATATTATAGGTTGTATCAGTTAACAGTTATTTTATACCAGCAGGCCCAAAGAAAATAGTACTTTTTTCCTGATTTGTATTATATTTATTATAATTTATATTTTGGGCTTTTAGGTCAGTAGAGTACTTATAAAATGCTGAGAAACCTTGCAGTAGAGTGAAAATAGGTATGATTTGTGGGAACAATTTTATTCTTAAAAATTTATATGACAGTTCAAATGCTTATTGTTTCTAACTTATGTATTCATTTTCATTATAACATATTTTATATGTAACATTTTTATCATAACAATTACTCTTTTTATAACTATATAGGTATTTTAATTGAGGTTGAGTGTTTTTGAGATCAGTGGCCTAAACAGAACATCCTATTTTTTTGAAAGAATGTTTCTTTTTCCTTTTGTTCAGAGAATTGTATGAGAAAATTCTGCTCCAAAAAGCAGTTTTTAGTTACATAATTGAGATTAAAAACAAAGAGTAACTTTTCCACTGCCCCCCCCCCCCGCCCCCGCCCCCGACCACACCCGTGCTCACTCTGAGCTCCAGGCTCCTACTAAGCTGGTGCCGCAGTCATCTCCCACCAGTCCCCATCATGATCATCTACCGGGACCTCATGAGCCGTGATGAGATGTGCTCCGACACCTACAAGATCCGGGAGGTCGCGGACAGGCTGTGTCTGGAGGTGGAGGGGGGTGATGGTCAGTAGGACAGAGCGTGACATTGATGACTCGCTTATTCGTGGAAATGCCTCTGCTGAAGGACCCAAGGGCGGAAGGTACTGAACACAGTAATCACTGGTGTCGATATTGTCATGAACCATCACTTGCAGAAAACCAGCTTCAAAAAAGAAGCCTACAAGGAGTACATCAAAGATTACATGAAGTCAGCCAAAGGGAAACTTGGAGAACAGGGACCAGAAAGAGTAAAACCTTTTATGACAGGGGCTGCAGAACAAATCAAACACATCCTTGCTAATTTCAAAAACTCAGTTCTTTATTGGTGAAAACGTGAATCTAGATGGCATGGTTGCTCTGCTGGGCTATTGCGAGGGTGCTGTGACCCCACATATGATTTTCTTTAAGGATGGTCTAGAAATGGAAAAATGTTAACAAATTTGGCAGTTACTTTGGATCTGTCACCTGTCATCATAACTGGCTGGCTGCTGCTTTTCATCCACACAACACCAGGACTTAGACAAATGGGACTGATGTCATCTGGAGCTCCTCGTTTGTTTTGACGGTGATTTATTTGGAGCTGAGGCATTGTTTTCGAGAAAATATACGTCATGTAGTTTGTCTAAAAATAAAATGCATTTAAACTAAAAAAAAAAAGATTAAATATCTGATGGTAATCAAGGGGTTTTACTATACTAGTAAGAAAACTTACTACTAATTCTTTGATGTTTTTGAAGTAAACTGATTCTGAAGTTGATGTCTCTGGGTGTAGACAGTATTCTCTTTTCCCTAAATGTGTTTCCTTCTTCAAGAAAGAGATGAGGTTGAGAGCAATGAGAAGAAAAAGCACTTTCACTCTCTCAGTTCTGTTTTGTGTGTGTGTGTGCGGTTTTTTTTTTTTTAACTATTTATTGAGCACCTAGCATGCCTTTGCATCATATTGAAGGAAGAAGGCTATTCTAATACCTGTACTTGAGAAGCAGAAAATTGATCAGCAATTTGATAGTCAGTCTGGTGAAAACCATTGGAATATATCTAGATGAATTTATACCAAGTCATCTTATCTGGAGTTGTTTACTATCCAGAGAAAGGAGAGTCAAGCCCAGGATTTCATAGTCAAATCAGGATCAGAAAACTAGGATACATGTTGAGTATGAAATAAGTCATTGTATTGTCTCTGCACTCACTACCCTCATCCTTATAGATTTCCTTATCCTTCCCATTCATTACTGTGGAGAAAAGGCTAGGCATCATATGTTACAGTGGTCTGGAAAAGATGAAAGGCTTATGAGAAACTGGAAGAGGTAAAAAGAATTAAAATTTTTCTTTTGCCTTCCAAACGACATTTTTAGATGGTTACTTTTAAACAGAATCCAAACAAGGTCTGCACACTGCTTTTGGTTGCTAAATTTCAGTCTCTTCCACCTGTTGGTAGAAAAAAATTTGTCCTGTCAAATTCCCCACATTCTGGGTTTGACTAATCACATCCTTGTGGTATTACTAATACATTCTACTGTCCTCCTGTAACTTCTGTACAGTGCTAGTTGAGGTATGATTAAATTCACTTTTAATTCTTTGATCATGAAGTCTTCTTTTTTCTTCCTTCTGCCTCACACCATGGGGCATACACCATCTGGTTGTATCCCTTTCGGTGGTGTTGATGTTGATTAGTGGATTCAGTTGTTGTTATTCTGATCTATCCATTATAAAGTTCCACATCAGATATTCCCCTGGTGGTCTTAGTGTCCATTAATGATTGTTGCCTAGATTCTTTATCTTCTTAGGGATAGAAAATTGTTGTTTTAATTATATCATTGTTTTTGCATTGATTAGCTGGAATTCTGTGAAGAAGGACTCTTCCTTGTCAAGTATTGGGATACTGAAATAGAACTTGCACAGCAAAAGCAGGGTATGTGTTTGAGTTGTTTTAGTTGTCAGTTTTTAGACTGATGAGTTGGTGGTGCCCTCTCAAGGTGACCAGTGATGTGAAGTTTATTTTTAATTTTTATAATCTCATGGATTAAGAACTATTTTTGAGGTGTTTTAATCCATTGCGGTTCCTGTCTCCTTTTGACATGACACACGTGGCCTTTGGTTGTTTCCTTGCTTTCTTGCATGGCAAGATGTTCCAGGTTTTCTGCTTCACCCCTGAAATTGGTCTTTCCTCCAAAGCATTCCTATTTTTATGAGAAGTGTTTATTTAGAGGTTACAATCAAAGCATGGAGTGCTTCTTACTACTAGGTTGTCATTAATTGCTGCTAGGCCTTTTTAGAACAAGGAAATGTGTATTTAGTAAGAGAAGTAAATCACAAATTCCTGCTTATATTTCAATTCAAATTTAAGATTAGGGTTTTAAAGCTTGATTTGTGTTGTGTGAATTTTATTGAAAATATATCTGTACTATAAACATTAAAATAATTTTAATTTTTTGTATGCAGTTCCATCAGATAAGAGATTTTTATAAAAGTAAAACGACCAAACTTATTATCAAGAAAAATTGTTCCTTGGGATAATGTGACACATTCATCCTCTGCCTTCTCGTCCTCCCTAGCATATTGCTATATATCCTTCAGGTGTAGCCAGCTTGAGGCGTACAGACAGTACTATACCATGAAGAGAAGATGAAAAGATTTTTACTGCTTCTCTATTTGTATATATTTTTTTCTTTCTGAAAATTTTGATTTGTAATGGATTTAACATAATTTCTTACTTGTTTTATATATATTTATAAAAATATTCAAATTAGTAATGCTAATAGAAATACTATAATAAGACTACAGAAAGAAGTTTAAACTTTCTTTGTGATTCTTTTTTGTCCCTAGGTTATATCCCCTAGGGATATATGCAGTCAAAATACTACTTTAAAGTATATTAGTTTCCTTTATGATTATAAATAATTTCACTGGTTTACAAAAATAAAGATTTATTTTCCAAGTATTTTGCATGTAGATAATGTGGGTTGGCTGTGCCTCTGTTCTGTGTCTTCTCGTTTGGGGATCCAGGCTTTCGGAGCAGGCCCCATGTAGAACATGCCCATTCGTGCGGCAGAAGAAAAGAGTAAGAGCACTGGCAGATACTTTTTTTTTTTTTTTTAAGATTTTTTTGATGTGGACCATTTTTAAAGTCTTTATTGAATTTGTTACAATATTGTTTCTGTTTTGGTGTTTTGGCCGTGAGGCATGTGGGATCTTAGCTCCCCAACCAGGGATTGAACCCACACCCCCTGCATTGGAAGGCAGAGTCTTAACCACTGAAGTGCCAGGGAAGTCCCTGGCAGATACTTGTAATACCTCTTAAAGCTGTGATTGGACAGCTCATCTACTCAGTTTCCATTGGCCAAATTATGTCACATAGCCAGGGTCCAAGGGTACGGTGGGGATGAATAACTAATTGCAGGAAAAGAGAAGAGTGATTAAATTCTGAACAGTAATACATTTGACGACATAAAGTTACTTAAATTATTCCATGCATGTTGATGCCATCATAGTTAACATAATTAGTGTTGGTCTGAATTTTGTTTTAAAGGGATTTTATCTGACAGCCAAGATAGAGAGATAACTGAAGGTCAGGGGAAAAGGCTTTTGTTATCCTTTGTTTACAGCTGCCATCTACACTTTTGGAGAGGTAAAATGATGTCATCTGTGTTTACTAATCCTGGGCTTTCTCTGCTTAATGACTGTTATAGGTTGAATTGTGTCCTCTGAAATTCATTAGTTGAAGTGCAAACCCCCAGTACCTCAGACTATAACCTTATTTGGAAATAGGGTCTTTACAGAGATAATTATGTTAAAATGAGGTTATTAGAGTAGGCTCTAATCCAATATGACTGTTGTCCTTATAAAAATAGGAAATTTGGACAGAGACACAGAGGAAAAACAGTGTGAAGAGCCACAGGGAGATATGGCAAGGTGACTAGAGTAATGCATCCAGGAGCCAAGGAAGCTAGGAGAGATCCTTACTCAGCACCTTCAGAAGGAGCCCTGCCAACACCTTGATGTTTGGACTTCTGACTTCCAAAACTGTAAGGCAATAAATTTCTGCTGTAAGCCACCTTATCTGTGGTACTTTGTTATGGCAGCCCTAGGAAACTAGGACAGTGATGTAGTTTGACAATGCTGTCCAGTTTCGCTTGATTGTAAGGGTATTGGAAGAAATATAAGCTATACCTTTAGGTTACTATATCAGAAGGGACTTTATTGTCAGGCTAAAGAATTTTGGACTTTGCTAAAGGTGTGCCTTAGAATAGAAGTTTGGCAGTCAAGGCTAGAAGAAACTAGCTTGAGGGTAGTTTATTCTTTTAACCTTTATAGTTTAATAATGGAGTAGTTTGCTGCTGAGGAGATGCAAGAGGATGGATGCTCTGTTTAAAGTACCTTCAAATCTGTTGTCCTTTCAAGCTCTGAAAAGGTGCAGCATCGTTGAGTTAGTTCTCTCTAAGCTGGAGTCCTTTGTTTAACTGCATACCACTAAATTTTATAGTTGATTTGTTAGGGGAGTTCTGAAAGTTAAGTGTATGAGTTGAATTATGTCCCCTCAAAGATATGTTGAAGTTGTAACCCCTGGTACTTGTGAATGTGACCTTATCTGGAAATAAGGTTTTTGCAGATGTAATTAAGATGAGTGGTCCTTTTTCCACTGTGACTGATGTTCTTATAAAAAGAGGGAAATATGAACACGCACCTAGGAGAACAGTGTGTGGTATGTGAAGACACAGACACAGTGGGAAGATGGCCATGCGAAGATGGAGACAGGGATTGGGTTGCCACAGGTCAAGGAATACTTGGGGCTACTACCCAAAACTGGAAGAGGCAAGGGAAGATCTTCCTCTAGAGGCATTGGAGAGTGCATGGCCCTGCCAACAGCTTGATTTCACACTTCTAGCCTCTACAACTAAGACAATAAATTTCTGTTGTTTTAAGCTACGCAGTTTGTGGCACTTTGTTATGGCCACCCTGGGAAACTCATACAGAAGGACACACATGGATTTTGAAAGTACTTTGTGTGTGGTCTGAAGAGCTGCTTCTCTTAAGTCATCACATTTTGCACAAATTATCAGAATGCTTTCAGTTGGGTAAACAAGGACTTCGAAAACTTTGCTCTGCCCTGTATTCACCTGGAAATCTTTTAAAAATATTGCTATCTGGCTCCCACCTCCAGAGATTGTGGTTTAATTAGTATGGGATGCTACATGGACAGCAGGCTTTTTAAAAGTTCCCCAGATGATTTAATGTGCAGCAAATTTTGAAGAACCATGGGACTAAACCTTCTAGCTTAGTCAGATATTCTCCCAGCTCCCTCTACGCATGCAATTTTGTGTTCATTTAGTTTTGATTAGCCTCTAAGTAATACACTTCCCCCTCCCCCCATCAAATTTGTTTGTGCCTTGGCCTATCATGATTTTTTTTTAATGTTGTATTCTATTCTGTTCTTGCCAGCTGGTTAGGCATGTGATTATATTCATCTTCATATATGATGAATTATTTATAAAGTTGTTCTAAGATGTCTATTTGTATTAAAACACCAAATACATTTTAAAAATTTCTGTCATGTATGTATATCTGCTTTTGAAGGTTGAATTATGTTAGTGTTACATAAGTTGCAAGTAAATGAAAAACTAACTTACATTTCTGTTGAAATAGACTTGCATTTCATGAATTATACAAGTAGTATAATTTTTCAAATCATTATTGACCATTTCCTACAAGATTATATTAGGAATGATAAATTGAAGGACCTGAAAACATCCACCTTCTCAAACATTTCTTTTTGTCTTCAGGTCTCCCACTGTATATCATTTTTTTTCACGTTGTTAGATCACAAAGTGAGTAACATCCAACATCTATAGATATATTCTGGGTTAGTAATTTCTCCATGAGAAATTAAAAAATTTTTTGTCCATGTGATAGTCTAAAAATAATATACATAACACATTTTAGATCATCCGGGTGGCCACTTTGTAACAAAGTAAGACCATTTGTGTTTATTTTAATCCCATAGTAGACATTGTATATAAAGTACCTTGGTATTTTATTTTTTTTAATTATCTTTTTTAATTTTGGCTGAGTTGGGCCTTTGTTGCTGCGCATGGGCTTTCTCTAGTTGCGGTGAGCGGGGGCTACTCTTCGTTGTGGTGCGCAGGCTTCTCATTGCGGTGGCTTCTCTTGTTGCAGAGCACGGGCTCTAGGTGCACGGGCTTCAGTAGTGGCTCGCGGGCTCTAGAGCGCAGGTGCTCAGTAGTTGTGACGCACGGGCTTAGTTGCTCTGCGGCATGTGGGATCTTCCCGGACCAGGGCTTGAATGTGTGTCCCCTGTATTGGCAGGCGGATTCTTAACCACTGCGCCACCAGGGAAGCCCAATACCTTGGTATTGATAGGTAGTTTTTTTTTTTCATTTTATAGTTGGAAGTGCTTTCAGATAAGGACCATGCCTAGTGTTTTTATTTATATTTATATTTTAGTAACATAATAAAATATACAAACCAACTCTTGGGACTAGTGTGTTACTTTGTTTTCTTATAGAAGGTACTTGGTATTACTCAAATTTGAGAAATACTGAGTTAAGGTAATGTAATTTATGCATTTGTTATAAGTTCCTTGGAAAGCAGGACATCAAGCCATTATTATTCATTAACATTTTGTTACATCAGATTGTTAAGCTTGTCATCTACCTGACTTTAAGGGATGAAATGTATTTGTTGGCTGTGTTGGTTGGGGACCTAGTGTAAAAAACCTAGAGTACAACTACTGATTGAGGACGGCAGGGGCTCAGCTGGTTTTAGATTGTAAGGGGTCAGAGGTGGGGCTCAGGGGGAAGCTTGAGGGAGTTGCCAAGGCAGAGAGTTTCATTGGTGGAGTAGTGCTAAGTACTGGAGTGCTAAGTATTAGAGTGCTCGGAAAGGAGACTGGTCTGGGGAAAGGATGATGGGAGATCCTGGGGACAGCTGTGTTTACCCAGCAATTCCGCCTGGGCCTAGGTTTCTCTACCTGGCAAAAGGGTGGTAATGGCTTATATACAATTTCAAAAAGAAGGGAAACCCGATTAGCTTAGGCTTGAATTTCTTCTAATATATCCACGGCAGTTATTGATACGGTTAGGAGTAGTAAAATGAGTGTGGGTTAGTTACTTGCCATTATTAAACACAGACGTGCCTCTGTTCCCTGGATCTCCACTCCTCACATCTCCTCTGCGTCTTTCTTTCGTGTCCTCACAGTGCAGAGAGGCAGGTATGGAATTTGTACCATGTATAGCCTGGAAATCTGACTAAAGAATTGCAAATTTGTTACTCAGCTAGCTGTCTCCTTTTATTTCTCATGTAGCTAACCAATTGAGTATATGATTTAATCGATTCTGTAGTGCCAAGGCCCTGCATTATTTGTTTCCATGTATATGGTGAAGAAGGCTGCCATTGTTTGTAGTCTTGAATGTATTCTCTTTAGGAAACGAAGGCTGCAAGACAGAGACCAGCTTCATGTTTCAGTTGTTGGGGAAGGAATTGAAGCCCTTTGGAACCTACCACTTAACACAGATGTGAGGCTGGGCAGACATGCAGGATAGTGGGAGTCCACACCATTGGAGGAGGAACTGTCACGGGGGCAGTGCTCCTTTACCACAGCCTCCACACCGTTTCACAGCTTTTTGTGAAAGGATTTGATAAAAACATGGGATGCAGCCTGGAATTTGGCTGTGAAGACTATTCTGTACAATATCATTCTTCGTATTAATAGATTTCTGTATTATTGCAGCATTCAGGGCCTAGAACAGTGCCAGGCTTATATTAGCACTCAGTAAATGTTTGTTGAATGAAGGAGAGAGAAACTGAATTTCAGTCAAATTATTGAAATTTACGCACAAGCGGGTGTATCTGGAAAGAAGTTCACTTAGAGGTGTAGTCTCAGAAAATGTATAATTTTCACTCCTCCCTATTTTAGTTAATAGATTCAAAACTAGAACTTTTTTTTTTAATTTTTATTTATTTATTTATTTATTTATTTATTTATTTATTTATTTATTTATTTATGGCTGTGTTGGGTCTTCGTTTCTGTGCGAGGGCTTTCTCTAGTTGCGGCAAGTGGGGGCCACTCTTCATCGCGGTGCGCGGGCCTCTCATTATCGCGGCCCCTCTTGTTGTGGGGCACAGGCTCCAGACGTGCAGGCTCAGTAGCTGTGGCTCACGGGCCTAGTTGCTCCGCGGCATGTGGGATCTTCCCAGACCAGGGCTCGAACCCGTGTCCCCGCATTGGCAGGCAGATTCTCAACCACTGCGCTACCAGGGAAGCCCCAAAACTAGAACTTTTACATGAAGATGTTTATGGCTTTTAAGTACCTTTTCTGTTTATTAGGTATAAATTTACAGGATACCTAACGTAATTCCAATATGAACATAACAGAAATCATACCAGTCATGATTTAGGTCATATTATAGTATGAACAATATTGTGGCATAAGAGGTCTATTTCCTCAGGGGAACTCTTGAATTTTTCCAGAAAACATTAGCACCAGTATTGCCAAGAGGGAATCAATTTTTATACTAGCAGGTTTCAAACATTTTAGACATAGTACCTCATTACATTCTTAATTTATTAATGACTCTAGAAAAATTTTCTTTAAATGGGTTATAGCTATCAGTATATGCTGCATCAGAAATTAACACTGTGAAGTTTTATAGTACTAATGCATTTTAACATAACAGTAACAAACCCGTCTATAACATGTTAACACACATAATATGTTTTATGGAAAATAATTTCCAAGACAAAAAATTTCCATGAGAAGAGTGGCGTTGTTTTAAATTTTTGAAAGTCTCTGTTAATCTCTGGTTTAATAGAAGACATCTGGGTTCTCACTTCTGCATTCACATGTTGAGATACATTGTTACAGTGGAAATTTATGGGGAAAATGGCCTTTCAAAGATAGATAGATGTAAATCTTTTTAATTAAAATAAAAATTCATTTTTCAAATAAATTTGGATATTCTTCTTTGCTACTACACCAAATCTCAACAAGTGGATAGTTTCTTAAGGGTTAGTTGCAGTGCAAGTTCTGAAATTGTATCAATGAACTTTTTGTATTCTGTTATATTAAAATCCATTAGTCTCTCTTGAACTTTGAATGGATTGTTTTCCTCATGCATAATCTTATGCTAGTCATTGGGAAAATATTTGTTCACCGAGTTATACAGATCTTCCAAATGTTCGTTACACAATAGAAAAAACCAGAGTCATTAACATCCCCACTGATCTCATCACAGAAATTTTGGAGTAGTATCAGGAAGCTCTCAAGCTCATGGTGGCTGATAAATTTTCCAAATCCTAATTATCTCTTGAAAGCTTAAGTTTTGTTCTTGCCAACAAATATTGTTAGTTGTTTTCTTAAAAGTGACAGTTTCACTTTGTTTATTTGCAAGAAAATGTCTGCCAAATTCTCAATCTGAAAAACCATACTTTGTGAGTTGTTTGAAGTAAAAATGGTGTTCCATGAAAAAAGTAGCTAGTTCAGCTTGCAATTCAAACATTTTCACAGTGCTTTTCTTTGAGACAACCATCATTTTAGTATGCAACAGAAATACTGTATGTGTACTTTTTGTTACAGAGGATATTGAAAAAGTGTATTTCAGGGTTAAGATTTTAATAAAATTAAAGTGTTTTTCCTCCTTCATCAAGGAACCTCTCAGTGAAGAATTTTTGTGAGTGTTTTTTTTAAGTGCCTGGTGGTGAATAGTATAATGACTGCTAAAACTGTAAGGTGTTAGTGCCTTGATTCCTACTAAGGTGTGAGCAGTTTTACCAACTATTGGTTTGTAATATCAGTGTAAGTATCAATTCAATGAAAAAGGCATATTATTTTATAACAGTATTTTATATTACTGTAAAAATAATTTTGATCTTTAGGACCCCTTAAAAAGTCTTGGGACCCCAGGGGTCTACAGACCTCACTTCTATACTAAATAAAATAATCAAACTTTGTCATAGGCATGACAAAGATAATGAATCTGGGTATTAGTTTTGAGCACTTTGAATAGTGTTAGCCGTTGAAGTACGTGTACTATGAAACAGAAAGAAGCATCTTTTAATGAGATACTATTAAAAGTCTGTCTTTGCAGTTAGAAAGTCTATATAACCTGACTAGGTAGAGTACTTACGAAGGATGGACATGGGAGACCCTTCTCCCCGTGTGGTTATGGAGTGATGTACTTGATTTGTTTCTATGTTGTGTTTTTTGTCTGTCTGTTTTTTAAACAGAAAATCTTATAGGATAGTTCTACTATTTTCTCTTACCCTGTGAAATTGACCTATGAGGTTTTCATGGTGGAATCCCTTCTCACTCCACCTTTTTCAGTAAAACTTTGGAAGCCTACCTCAATTCATATATATCAGCAATTTCTACTCCATTTTCTTTTGCCTTTTGTCTTCAAGATTTACTCATAGCTGGGTTGTGTGTGTGTTGTGAGGGGTGTGTGTGTATCAATCTCCTGAGTTTTAAACTTGGTTTTACATCATCTTCTCTTGATTTGAACAACCATGTATTGCCCATTGGGATGAATGTGATCTCTTTACATTTTTTTCCCATACTTGGACACCTGATCTATATTAATCATACATCTCTGCTATCAGAACAATCTTCTGCACATTTTTACTACTGCTCTCCCAAAGAATTTACCACGTATCAGTATAACCAGTCCGTGGACACTTGTTTTGATTCACTTAGGGCTTAGTAGTCTTAGTTTTATCTACTTAGTCTTTTTTTCTTTTGAGGAACCAAAGAATATCTATTCCTTATTCAATAAGTTGTTTCATAAACACTGTTATAGGTAGTATTTGTTTACAACTCTATGAGTTTGTTACACCTGGTACCTTATTCTGTTTATTTTGCCTGCGATATCTCAGTTTTAAGCCAAGTTTCCATTCATTCAGGTGACTGTCATCTTAAAGTTTTAGCTGCATTCCAGTCTTACCGGGTCCTTGTAACATTTCTGTTCCAAAGCCAGAATAGTAAGTTTTTAAACTGAGAAAATCCTGTTACCACTCTTACATTGGTTCCCATTCCCACAAACTCAGAGCTTTTCTTGCTAGTGGGAGGGGACTAGGGTCTTGATTTTTATTTTCTTACCTGACTTTCATTTCCAGACTTTTCCTTCCCAGACAGACTGGGAATGACTAATTACTGCTCAATAGTTGAAAAAGATAGACCAGAACTATGACCTATCATCTGTTTCCTTAGTGTTTTAATTTCTTGTCCTTTTTAATTCCCCTGTCAGCATACCTTGACTATAATTTATTCAATCATTTAAAACATGTTTATTGAGTCCATCCTTGAATCATATAGTTTTATATTTTAAAGGGATTTTAGAAGACATCTGTGTGAACAACCACTTTTTTATATGTTTGGGAAGTTGAAGTCCACACTTGTGGACCATGAAGCAGCTCATCAGAGGCTTTTTGGGTATGAAAAGAAAGAGCTGTAGCGAATGTCAGTTGAACTTTAAAGTTGACTCATCACATAATGCATGCTAGTTTACTCTTCTCAGTCTAGAGAGCTTTGCTGAGACTCTTAAAATTGCTTAATTGGGATTCAAAGTTAGTGTTCCCTATCATCCAATCAACGAGACATGTTCTGTAAAAACAGTTCATTGTTTTGTGAAAACCACAAGGTATTGTGGGCTAAACAAAAATGGGTGATGGGTTGGAATTTACACACAGGCCGAAGTTTGTAAACCCCTGGTATATAGATCACAGTTGAATCGAATGATTGACATTAAAAGTCTCAGTTGCTAATGAAAAATTGGTTTGATACACCTTTTGCCTATGCTTTTATATAAGTCAATATTTATAAAGGATAGCTGGTCCTAATAAGCATTATGCATAATAAGTTCTTAAATATTTCTTAATGAGGTAGACTCATTTATTTTCCCTTTTCCTAATTCCTGGAGATGTCCATCTGAGGTCTGACAGTTTTAAAAATCCTCTCATGCACTTGTAAGCCTATTAAAAAATGCTTTATTAAAAATCACTATGTGATCTGGTACTCTCTCTTAGCCTGCAAGATTTACGTGTAATACTCTGTGTACTTGTACTGACTCAAATCATTGAAGTTTAAAAGTGAAAGAGACTACTATCTGCTTCACTTTCCTCATTTTCTAGATGAGGAAACAGGCCCAGAAGATTTGTCTAAAATCATACAGGATACCTGAGATCTTATTTCTCTCTCATGTTATCTTTAATTTACACAAGAGCTCTGGATTCCAATGGAAAAGGAAAGGAAAAGCAATTTAGAAGTTTATCCCTTCTCAGTTATGCTTTAAATTCTTAAGATTCACCAACTTTGTTGACCGTTAATCTGATAACAAAACAAACAAAGCAACAACAACCAAAAGAAAAAATTCTAACAGCACAAAAATTGCCTACAACTACAGCCATACTTCAGAGATACTGCAGGTTCAGTCAGACCACTACAATAAAACGAGTCACATGAATTTTTTGGTTTCCCAGTGCATATAAAAGTTACATTTATACAATACCTTAGTCCATTAAGTGTGTGATAATAGCATTATGTCTTAACAGATATATACCTTAATTTAAAAAATACTTTATTGCTAATAAATACCATCATTTTGACAATGCAGGGTTGCCACAAACCTTCAATTTGTTAAAAAAAAAAAAAAAACACTTAAGGACAATAAAACGAGGTATGCCTGTGTTAAAAAAAATAAATAAGAAATTAATGTTTATGTAAAATATACATATTGCCAAGCACACTCTTAGTAAAATTATCTGCAAGATGCTCATGTGCCAAAATTGGAAGGTACAAGTCAGTGCTAGTGCTTGCTGGTTTCCCTTCACAAACTATCTTGTCTACCTATTTTTTTTTTTTTAATTGTATCCGTTTCTCTTGGGTGAGGGTGGGGTACTATAGACTTTTTCACTAGGGCATTATATTCTAATTATTAAAGGTACCCTTAAAAAACTTACATTAAAAAATGAGATACAGAGCTAATTATTTTAAAAGGGTATTTTCTCCTTTTTAATAGTATGAGTAAAAATTATCTCATGAGATTGGGTCTTTAAAAATATAGTTTAAATTCAGCATTTATCCTAATGTCAAGAGTAGTAGAATTTTTGTTTGTTTTAAGGAAATGCACTACTGTGCTTCTCTTTGGACTTAATGTTACAGGCATCCATGAAAAGACATCCTTAAAATGTCTGACAAACCATGATTGTAGTCCAGGGCTAATGCTCTATAAAATGTGTGTCTGCTGTTGTTGTCATTAATGCTTTAAGAAATCAGTCAAATAATTTGGTTTTATTGTACTGGGTTTTATATTTTGTTTTAAATTTGGTTAGTATTAAAATAAGCTGAAATACATATTTCAGTTAGAGCTTAATGTTTTTTTCTTGAGATTATGTGTTTCTAAATCCTGATTTGTTGCATTTTACAATTTACAAAAGTAAGTTTTGTAAACATGATTTCATTTAGTCTAATACAATTTTGTGAAATCTTTTAAAATTTAGCATTGCAAAAGTTGAGAATGTACTTTATACACATTTTAAGCTATATTGCCAAAGACTTCAGAACTAAGTCTCAGAATACACCTTCCTTCATTGTACCATATTTTGTGTGTGTATGTACACAAAAGTGTTATTACCTAACATTAGTAGGATTTTAATTACTGTTTTTAATGTAGTGGGAAATGAAGCATAATGCATTTTTTTGGTGCTGTTCACGAGAGTGTTGCATGGGGAGTGGGGGAGACAAGCGGGTACTGCGGGGAAGAGGATTATGAAGTGTTAATGTGTCCTGTTAATGTCATCATCTTTGACAATTACAGGACAGGATAGGTTCCTAAAGACAGGCAAATTTTCAGAAAGGCAGATCCTAGCAATCGTGAACTTAACATTGATAATTTTAAAGTTCTCCAATGAATGATTAGAGTTTTACAGAATTTGGGATGATGGGTATGTATCAGTTTGCTAGGGCTACCATAACACAATACCCCAGACTGGGTGGCTTATAAAACAACAGAATTTTATTTCCTCCCAGTTCTGGAAGCTGGATGTCCAAGATCAAGGTGCCAGCAGGTTTGGTGTCTCCTGAAGCCTCTCCTTGACTTGCAGGTGGCCACCTTCTCCTTGCCTCCTCACAGGGTCTTTCCTCTGTGCACATGCATTCCTCGTGTCTCTTCCTCCTCTTAAAAGGACACTAGTCACGTTGAGTTATATTCACATTATTAAAGGTTTACCCTAATGGCTTCGTTTTAACATAATCACCTCTTTAAAGACCCCATCTCCAAATAAAGTCAAATTCTAAGATACTGGAGGTTGGGCTTCAACGTATGAATTCTAGAGGGGCACAATTCAGCCGTGAGATAGTAATAACCACCAATAACTTCGCTAATGGATAAATTGATTTAATTTCTTTCCTCTATTTCATTTCCCTTCCATACACTTTGTTTTGTTGTTGTGGTTGTTGTTAGTTGTCCTAGTTTGGTATTTTTGCAGTGTGTCATGGTTTTAACAAGACAATTTGACAATTTCATATGATAACCCATTGAGATAGCGCGGCAGTGGATGAACTGTTATTTTGCTTCACAGGCAGATTGAGAATTTATATCCAACAAATTTTGATACATGATTCTTTGTGAGTTTAGAAGCTGTTATTTAGCAGGGTATTTATAAGCAGTTTGTTTGTGACTGTAGTGGTGGCTGACCATTTAGGACTGCCAGTCATACCAAGGTCCATGTAAGGTGTGTAGTGATAACCTGTGCTGTACATTTATCCTTGGCAACATATGTCATGGCTTGGAATTAGCAACTTCCTAGGACCTCCTAGTGCTAAGAATTTTGATTCTTTTTATAGTTATTACATTCTTTTACATTATACATTCCATACTTTTTTTTTTTCTTCTCTGAGGAAAGTCAGTATAGTATTTGAGTAACATTTCTGAATGCCCAGATCTGTATGTAGAAATGTAATTCTCATGTGTCGGTGCTCTTGCATTAAAATGAGGAAGATAATACTGAAGAGGAAATTATATAATGTGTACGTGACCTAGCTCCATACATAGCATGTAGCAGCTACTCAATAAATGCAAATAGTCTCCTGTTTCATTTTCCTTATCAAATTAATGAGAAGCAGTGTACACACAGATGGGAGCAAAGGCAACTTGGTGTGCTCCAGACATTTTGAATTAAAAGGAAAATTGGTTCTTCCAACACTGTGCCTATTACAGAAACCTGTAAGCCACCCGCATTTTACATCCTTCACCTGTCTGCACCCCCAGCCTCAGGGTGTATGCTATCATAATTTTCTGTATTTTTTCTTATCTAAGTTGGAGTTAATTGTTCTCTGTCTTCCCAACAAGATCTGGTCCTGGCATTGGGTAGCCATGTCTCTAGCACCTGTCATAGTGCCTTACACATTGGAAGTGCTCATCCAGTTTTAAATGAGTGAATAAAATAAATCTGTCAGAAAAGTAGTGCTTTAGTGCATTTTCCCCCCATAAATTCATCACCATTGTAGTGTTTACTTTTCACTTGTCGTTGCCCGGTCCTCACAAATGTATCTAGTCAGCATTTGTTTGGGTTGGTTTGTCACCCCAAAGTAATATAAGTAACTGGAAGTTTGACCTTCCTGTATGAAGGGAACAGAACCAGCGGTACCGCTTTCCATGAGCAGTGAATTGTAATATTATACTCTGGAGCATTTCTGCTGGGATGTCCTGTTTTACCTCTAGTTGAACACATATAAAGTGTGACTCCCCGGAGGCCTGTGCTCTCTAGGCAGCCCATTTCTCTAGGTAAGTCTTTCCACTTTCTAGTCTGGAAACAACTGGGGATTTTTGGATTCCCACCCCCCTCTCCACTCCTTATCTCTCCAAATATAGTCTATCACTGACTTTAGTCACTTTCTTGATTTAAAACATTTCTTGGGTTGTCTGCTCTCTTTAGGTTGCAACTGACAAATCTTCACTGGATTATACAATAAAATTCATTTTTGACTTCTTCAACCAAAATACTGTGGTAAATTAACTTCAGATAGTATTTGATCCAGTTGCACAATAGATGTTTAATGTCATCAAGGACACAGTTTCTCTTGTCTCTGCTCTGCCCTCCTTCTCTTTCTCTCTGATAACTCTGTTCTAACCTCAGTGATGCACATTCATCCCAGGCTTCACAGAGTGCCCTTGTTGCCTGCCCACTCCTGTGAAGGGAGGAGGTTGACTTTCATAGAAACCAGCACACGTCTTCTAGTGTTTCACTTACTGGGAGTGATTGAGTTGGGACACGTGGGGTATGGTGTGAGTCTGTGGAGGAGGAATGTCAGCCCTAAACCAAAGATATGATTTGCTGGTTGGCTTAAGCAAATAAATGCCTTCCTTTGGACCAGGAGGTCCATCCCATCCCATTTAAACCACAAGGCTGAGAATGGAATAGGTCTCCAGATGGAAGGCAGTAGTAGTAAAGTAGTATTGTCTTTTGCAGATAGTGTCAGTGAATGCTACAAGAGGCAAGCCACAGTTTTCTTCATCTTGCTAATTATGGTCACCCCATGTCTCAGCTGCTGAGTTCCAGAGAAGCCTGCGTCATCCTTTCTGCTAGATAGACTCCCAACATATCAATCACCTTGGGCCCCTGTGGGTCATTAATGTTTATTTGTAAGGGTATCCCAACATGTCCAGGGTTACATTGTTTGATAATTATTTGTCAATATTAAAACAACTGTTATTTTAACATCAGAGTTCTTTTAGCAACTTTTAATATTGTTGCTCTTTTTTTCAACTATTAAACAGCTATGGCCAGTAGTTGTAGATACTGTATTTAAAGATAGTTTCTCTTTTGTCACCAATCTTGATAATATTGAGTATTATTTTTAAATGTTTGCTAATGTTATGGCCAACATGTTTTTGTTGTTGCTGTTGTTGTTTATTATTGGTTAAGTTGAACACTTTCCTAATGTTTCAGCTTGAGGGGGTCCTGAGTTGGCTGTCTTTTGAGTGGATCTAATTTGTTGGTATTCATTAAGAATCACAATAGCTATTTAGCTATTCCCTTTGTCCGGTAATTTACTTGTAGGGACTTTTCCTGATCTTGAGGACTATTCATAAATGCACACCTACCAAAAAGAAATGGAAGATAAAACAACTTTAAGCATAAGTATTCTTATAGGAGTCTTAGAATAATGAAAATTTAGAATCATCTAAATGTTGAACAAAGCAAAAGTGAAACTAATGTGTCTGTTATGGGATACTATGCCACCACTATACATTTTGGACTAAATTATTTTTGTAAGATAAAGAAATTTTGATTGTACATTTGACTTTGGATAATGCAAAGGGTTTTCAGACCTCAATAGTGTGTTGTAAGTAGGAGACTTAAGAATATCTTTATTGTTTTTTTTTTCTCTCTGTCCATAAGTTTTACTGTTTTTTCAATCTTGTAAATTTAAAATAATGTGATTTAGGATCATAGTTGGGCCCTGGTATGCTCCAGAAATGGTATCAGAAAAGAATATGGTATCTGTCCTATTTGAGGCCAAAGGCAGAAATACAGTGCTAGATGTGTAGAAGAACAAACGAGGAGATGGTTAATATTTGGAGCAGTTATTATCCAGTTCGTGAATGCTGAACTCAGTTTTGTGGTGCTGAAAATGCCGTACATATACAGTTGAAGGAATCATAGCTGAATTGCATCAGCAGTCCTGTTTTTGTAATATTTGCTAGATTATTGTCTATAAAGTCGAAGTAAAATATTTCATACTAAACATTTAAAATATTAAGTGTGCTTTTAAATATAAACACTTGGCTAAATATTGGTTTAGATTGTAATTTTTGGTTTTACTTCTGGATACTTTAATATAGCTGTGGGTCTTGAATTAAGTAATTGATTGCCTGTAACTGATGAGAGTTTTGAATAAAGCTTTTATGATTTTACAAGCTGTTTCTGAGACTTAGGAAAGTACAGAGGTATTTAATTTTTTTTTTTTTTAGAACTCAGTCATTTACTATTTAAGGATGAATAGGTATGATCCAGCAGAATATACAAATAAAATGCTTTGTGATTTTAGGGCGTGTTGGTTTATTTTGGATATCTTGTTTGAGTCCATCAGCTCCTTGAGGGCAGGACTTATTTTACACATAGTAACCTCTACCAGGCGTGACATTGATGCCTGGACCTCTTTGGTATAGGGTAAAGATTGGATGAGTGTCTCACTGTTGTTTTGTGACCTTGTTTAAGGGTAGTTGTTCTGAAAGATACCACGATGGAGGAAGTACAGTGGTAAGGTTTTTATGTGCACCCTGAAAATCGGTGATAGCTAGTATGAGTATCTGGTCTTCACCTGGGGCAGATGAAGACTACGTCATATTATAGATGTATGAACAAACAAATCAAAATGGACCAGTTCTGCAAAGCTGTAGTGAGTCCATTAATGAAGTGGTGGCATTTTCTCTAATTTTGTTCTCTGGCATACAGGTTTTTAAGGTGTTTTGAAAGTGAATACTGAAGTTTTCAAGCAGGGAATGTCTTAATGTTTGTTTGTTTGTTTGTTCAGTGGAGTATAATTGCTTTACAGGGTTGCGTTAGTTTCTGAAATGTTGTCTAATTTCCTGTTCTTTTCAGGTGACCTTTTGATGTTAGAATTTAAACAGACCAGTTTCATACGAAAGCATATTCTAGAATTAAGTGTCTTTGAAAGTGGATAAACTCAGGTCTTTACAGAGTCTGTGTAATTTTATTGCTACTGTGACTGAAACTTTTAATTCAGGATTGCATTGACTTTGCTGGGGGTTTTTTTTGTTTTTGTTTTTTTCTTTTCAAGGACACATTTGTTTGTATGTTTCTCTTCACTGAAAAACTGTCAATTCTGCAAGGCTTGGGACAACTTTATTTCGTCTATCTATTCCTAGCTCTTAGCACAGTGCTTTGTCCATCCTAGGGGTATACTTGGTATAAGGGAAAACAATAATGTTCTTTCTCTCAGGGAATATAAGAGCTAGCTGAAGTAGGACTAGAGCTAGAATAACCCTTTTGAAATTTGAACAATTTACCCTTTTCCCTTTAAAAAAAATTTGGTTCTGTAACTTTTGGTTACAGAAACTAATCTGGTACCATGATCAATGTAATAAACCCATTCATAGCAATTTGAACAGATAAGAACTTTCCTGTTCTTCATGTTTAGTGTTTCTTGTTGACTTTAAAAAATATACCACCAATAATATGTATTTATTATGGGAATTTTTATAGATAATAATCTATATCATTTTGACTTGTGTTCTTCTTTGCCCTGGAATATATTAGGTGATGCAGAAGCACCCACGATCACTGCTTTAAGTTGGGACATTTTGGTGACCTTTGCTTATTGGAACCAGGCATTGTTGAAAATTTTTACATAGGTACTTCAGTGCCATTATTCATTATTTGAATACTGGACTGAATGATATATTAGAGAAAAAGAATACTTACTCTGTTTTCTTTACCAGTCTTTTACTAGAATTCCACCTAACCAATCTCATTTTGGGAAATCCTCTTCATCAAGCAGTGACTCATTGTTCCCCTGACAAACAGATACCTATGATTGGTCAAGTTGTGATTTAATTTCTTATAATGATACAATGGGTGGTGTGGTTTTAT
Organism: Eubalaena glacialis; assembly: GCF_028564815.1. Classification (NCBI taxonomy): domain Eukaryota; kingdom Metazoa; phylum Chordata; class Mammalia; order Artiodactyla; family Balaenidae; genus Eubalaena; species Eubalaena glacialis. The sequence goes on from NC_083721.1 coordinate 90,904,329, forward strand.
TTTTTAAATCATTCAGTCAACAGGCTTTCGAAATTGACTATTGAGTCACCTACTACGTTTGCCGAGCACATTATTACACATTACTGTGGGTCAGGATAGAATTGAGCAAGATATCCTCCAGAGCACAAATCATCTGCTGTGCCACAGGGACATCTAGACAAGGAGTCTTGAGCCACAGTTATCATAGGAGTATTTACCTTTATCATTCTGTTAAGTGTGATGTATATGTGTATCACATTCAGGTGATTAATTGTAGTATTTGAGTTAAATCGGGGCGGGGGTGAGGTGCTTTTTTCTTCACATGAAGGTGGTCATTACTTTTCCTCCATGGTTTCTCATCTCAGTAAATGAAGTACTACTCATCCAGATGTCCTAAAAGATTCTTCCCTTTTCCTGAACTCTGTGTCCAGTCAATCACCCTTGAGTCTGCTTCCTGAATATTTTTGGAATCCTAGTATTTCTCTTCAGCTCTAATGCCACAGGCCAGGTTTTAGTCTTCTCCTGGGTTACTCCAGCACCCTTCTAACTTGGCTCCCTTTCCTTCTAGTCTGTTCTTCGTATTATAATTCTGGATGATCTTTTTAAAACATAAATGTGGTCATTCCCCCTCCCTGCTTAAAACCTTTTAGGGCATTAATTTTCTCTTACGTGATGGTTTCAAGGCCCCTCCCAAGCCTTACTTCATGTTTTCTCTCCTTTTCTTCCCCCAGCCCTTCCACCCACTGTTGACTGTTGCTGCTCCCTGGATTGCTTCCGTTCCTTGCCTTCCTCCCCAAACATTCATGTTCTCGCTCTCCTCCTGTCTGTCCTTTAGGTCTAAACACTGGAGATGTATTCCCAGACTACTAAGTTTGGTTAGCGCTTCCTCTGTGTATTTCCAAGGGGGAATTGTTATTACCTCCTTGTTTGTCTTTCTTTTTTTCTGAGATAAGCTCGATGAGTGTTTAGTCACCAGGTTTTCCACAGTTTACAGCAGTAGCAGTTCCTGTCACATAGTAGCCTGCTCAAGTGCTTATTAATTTGTGATTTTTAAGTAGACTCTTAACCCTGCATCATAAGAGATCCCTGATGCGGCAGGACACTCAGCATAGGCCAGTGATTAGATACCCTTTTATACTGAATAGATGTCAATATATCCTTTTTTTAAACAAGGGACCAAGAATCTATAGTCTGTGGGCCAAATCTGGCCCACTAACGTTTTATAAGGACCACAAACTAAAAAAAGTTTTTAAATTTTTTAAGTGCTGAAAAAGAAATCAAAAGAAAAATATTTTATGACACAACAATGTCACATGAAATTCAAATTTTAGTGTTGCTAAATTGTTTTATTGGAACATGGTTTCTGCTTTTGCACTACAACTGCAGATTGAGTAGTTGTGACAGTGACTGTATGACTGCCAAAGACTAACATATTTACTGTTGGGCTCTGTACAGGAAAAGTTTGCTGACCTTTTCTTTAAATCCTTTCTGTGACATGAGAACGGATAAATATAATTAGGACATATTTAAGTTATGTCTCAGTTTCTGTCTTTCCCTCCTTCTGAGAATATCATTTGAGTTTTCAGAACTGTACTCTAACCTCTCTGCCTTCTACATTCCTAGAGCTTTTTGAAACTTGAACATTGCAGATTAGATGTTGAGAAGTTAGAGACTTCAAATTCTACTGAATTACGTAGACAAAACCGGCATGGATGGCTCATCCCTCATCCAGTAGTCTAAAATCAGTCTTTTCCTAAATAATATTATGATTCTTCAAATATACTGTTTTTTACAGTTAAGGAGAAAAAAGGAATGACTTTTTATGCTATTTCATATAATCATTAAAATATGATGCCAAAGGCCCTTTTGTAAATTTTGAATCATTTTTGCCAATATGTTGCAGAAAAAGAGACCCAGCCGTGTTTTGGTTGTATAATCTATTACTAATTATTGGAAGTAACTTTATTTGTTAGGGTTTATTAATAGGCAATATCTAACCTTCATTTTACATTATTTAATAAAATCAAATGGTTTTTACAACATTGTTTACATTTTGTTTAAAATATTTTATTGAGAAAATACTTAATTAACTTTGTTTTATTTTTAGGGTTATATCCTGTGTTGTGACCTCATGGTTTAAGTGGGAATAAAGATGAGTATAAGCAGTGATGAGGTCAACTTCTTGGTATATAGATACTTGCAAGAGTCAGGTGAGTACTTTCATAAAGTAAATAGGCCTCAAATTATTTTAATATTCTCAAAATAACTTTTTATGCATTTGAAATTTGTACCAGTCCAAACTGTTGAACTTTGTATGTTTCCTTAATGTCTGGACTGCCATTTTAAAGCTATGTGTTACTGCATGGTTTAACTCTCTGACTCTTTCAAATATGTTGGAATCATCTCAGGCAAATATTTGTAACGAGTGGTTTGGCTTTCACTGTTCAAAGACCATTTTTATAATTTGTCATGAAGTGAGATTATTGCACACGGTTGGTAGGAACATACAAATTCTCAGATACCATCAATCTGATAATGTATATTCAGAATCCTCAGCTTAATGTTACTGGTCCTCATTGCAGTTAGCATTTCAAAAGGTAAATTAGCCATATTTTTTCATAACGCTTTCAGAAATGTCATCCCAATTGATTAAATGTGTCTTTGACCTGAATTTTACTAATGTATTTCATTGGGGGGGTGATTAGTAAATATAAATCATTGAAAGTCATTTGTAATCCATATTAAATCAGTGATCTCCAAGTTTTCTAGATAGATTAAGAGGTGTTGTCATAAAAGAGAAGGAAAACTACAAGGGAAGATGTGGGATGGATTAGGGGGAAAATATGTAAATGTGGAAGAGGGAAAAACTTGGGTTGGATGGGACATAGGATGATGGAAAAGATTGACTACAGTGGCAAGTTAGGTTGTTAACATGAGATTGAATCATTTGGTGGTTGAAAAAATGCTGGAGAGGTTGAATTTTAGAAATTATAGTTTAAAGTTATTGAGATGTTTAGTAAGGCACGGTTTGGTATAAAAAGATAATTTTGGTAGTCACTTTTGAGAGGGGATGGAAGGAATAGAGTAGAATGTTGAGCCTTCAATTTTGGTTTGAAACTCTAGTTATTCTTCTTATAGGGCTTAGTTAGTTGTTCTTTCTTATGCAGGGAATGTAAACAAGGCCTTAGATCTTAGATTTTCTGCTTGTTGAGATGTTCCCAGCTACACTCCAGTTCTGAGCTTTTCTCTTGAGCGGGGCGTTTTCTATTCCCAAGCACCATCACTTCTCCTCTCTGGCTTGGAACAGCTGAGAAAATTATGTCCAACAATGGCAGGGAGGGAAAAAGGGAGAAGAAACTGAAGTAACCAAGAATGCAGAATAACTTGTTATGAAGCTTTGAAATTAATAGATCTTGTTTTGTTTTGTTTTGTTTTGTTTTATTTTCAATTGGTACATTGGTATTGAAGGCATATCCAAAGAGGACATCCATAGAATATTTTGCATAAGATATAATGATTAATAAAGTGGAAAAGGTAGTGATTTAATGACTGTTAGATATGTAACATGTATGCTCATGTTTGGATATTGTTATATAGTACTTTGGACCATTTAGAAAGAATTTGTTGGGTCAAAACGAACTCTGGTTTTTCTGCCTTTGAATCTGACCACCAGTTAAGCCAGAGCTTTGAGGCCTTAGACACTAAAGCGAAAAACAGTGTGAAACATTAGTGGATGGGAAGTATATTGTAATGGCTTGTAGATGTGTTGTAAAGGCAGCTATTTAGGTTCAACCATATGAAACTACTGTTTCTGGAGGTGAGAAGCAGTTGTAATGCTCAGCAACATCCTGTGGTTCAGCCTACGCTGAGGTGAAGTAGGGGAAGGTGAAGTTAGAGATGTGAATGAACGCTCAAATCTTATTTCCAAACAGAAACCCACAGATTGATGTTCTATGTCGCTATAAGAAAATACAGCAAGTGAAAGGGACAGTAAAATAATACTCTGGATTAATTTCTGAAAGAGTGTCCAGTGATTAAGTATTATCAAAAGTCTTAAAGTTGCTTATGTTCTCAGAGGAAATGCTTCTAAATTTCATGTTTTAAGGTATTTTATATTGCAGTAAACATAAAGCAAGAATAATATTTTTTTACAAAAACCTTTGTATGGTAGACTGATATTTATCGTATTAAGTCTGTGTAATTGTTAACTGTGTTCCTAGTTGTGCTTTGTGTATTATTTAGAAAACTTTGTACTTTACAGTCGTACTGGTGATGAAGTATGATGTTAAGCCACATCTCTAAAAATGTGAACACCAGTCCCTTTATAAAATTGGTAACTTCCTGTTTACATTATGTTTTATAGGGGAAAATCAGACTACACTGATGACATTTTTTTTTTTTAATACAGAAGTGACTTTATTATGGGTTTACATTGTAAAATAAAATTGTCTTCCAGAAAATTAAAATATAAAACAACTTGATAATTAGTACATGGTTGCTAATTATTTACAAACTCACTTTAAAAACTCAAAATCGAAGATTGTGCCATTTTCCCCTAAATCTAATTCTAGATCTTGAAATCTTTGATTATGTTGAAATTGTTTTCTCCTGCATGAACTATTAATACAAAGTTTTCTCATTAAAATATAATTTGTTCAGGCAAGGTCACAACATAAATTTGCTTTATAAGCTTGAATATATAGTACACACATTTGAAAAGTACATGTTTGTTATTCTCAACACTCAGAACTCTGTATTAGGCAGTGGTTTCCATCATATTTGCTCTGGCCATTGTTTCTTAAAGGTCTTTAATTTTTTTGTTTTCTCCACACAGAGGGAGAAATGACACCCCTACCCCCTCATATCTCTGCTTCAGAAAGACTCTGAAACTGCAACAACCGAAATGATAAACTACTGAGGAAAAAAGCCCACTCAAATTGATAGGTTCCAAATTCCTTAACTCAGCTATTTCAGACTAATTTTAGGTGTGAATAGCTCATAAGTGGTATTCTTTCATGCCAAATATGTCCAATTTATGATTTTTTAAAAAACATAATTGCTGTAAACGTGGGCAGTACGCAGCCTTTGTATAGGTTCTGATAGGAATAATTGAGTAAATTTCCCACTTTGCCTTATTAAATTGCACATTATCTTATACTGCGTAATGTGGTGAATCTGGTGCTCATTTGAAAAGGAAGGAGGTACTTTTCAGACGAGCTTGTGTTTTGAAGACTGTTGGGGAACGGAATGAGAAGTCAGCATAGTGGCACTTCCAGTTTCCTTTTCTGGCCCCGCCACAGAAAGGATGGACGCAGTAAGAAGGTCGGAGAGAGAGGGTGTGTTCCAGGGAGAGGGAAGGGGACCTGGTAGCACTGATGACGTTTTGACTTTGCTCCACTGGTGGGTTGACATGCTCCAGGTGGTTCCTAGGCACTATTAAGTTTGAAAGCCACTGGTCTGTGTTAGTTGTAGGACAGTTAGAACTTGACAAGAAAGTGTTGCATGTCCACAATATCTTGAAAGAAAAATTATATTTAGTAACTATTTGAGATAAAGTAGAAAGCCTGAAATGTGCATATTGAGGTTTGGAGTGTGAGAATATCGCCTAAAGAGGGAGCTGCCCCTAAAGTGGTGTATTTTTATTTGTAGGCAAGGTTTAGCAAGAATGATGAGGCATGTTTATGAGATAAAGGATACCATGAGACATTCATTTGAAATTAATTCCAGAGATAAGAGATAGGAAAGAGTTTAAGAAACATCCGTCAACTCAGGACAGGTTTCAGGTAGAGATCGGAATCTAACCCATCTTAACACTTGCCACTTATGATTCTGATCTCTAATTATACATAAAAATGGCCACTTTTGTAGTGGATTGTAGTTTTTGGAATCACCTAGTCCAGTAATTCCTTCTCTGGGTTGTTTTGGGGATTCAGTATTTATTTATCACCGTAACTTACAAGAATTTCATACTCATAGGGAGAATTAGTTGTTAAACAGCTAAGAAAAAATGATGTAAATTACTTTCAGGCCATAGTTATTTCGCTTGAAAGATTTAAAACAATGCAGAAGAAAGTAGAATCTTAATATTGCTACCTTCCCTCTAAAAGAGTACTGAATCGGATTAGGAGATAGGAAGAAAAGAAGTATTTACAGCAAAGAAAGTATCTGTGCCAAGACATTCAAAGGGCTGGTTTGTAAAGACCTGCCACAAAGGAAAATAAAATTTCCTTCTTGCTTGTCTCATTATCTGAAAGGTTCTCAGAAAGTCTAAAAACACCTTATGAAAGTCTTGTTCTTTTTTGATAAATGTGTGATTTAGAAATAATGTTTTCAGTAAGAGCTTCTCATATTCTCTGCAGTGTTTAATGTTGACTGGACTGTGGTATCCATCTCCAGAGGGAATAAAATCACTTAAATTGTTTTAATCTTAAATATTTTATACTGTGTGCTAAATCTCCTATTATGAATATTATCAGCACTAGAAAATATTACCTGTTAAAAGTACCCCCCCGCCCCCAGATACATAACTTCTCAGAGCTCCCCATTTTCTCATTCGTAAAATTTGTTACTTGTTGGAAAGGGACTGTAGTGTGATAGTCAGCCTCAAATGTTTTATAAACTTCTGTTTGAAATAAGCCATCCTTCCCCATTCATTAAAATTAATTAAGAGGAAAGCTTATTTATTGTGGAATGGTTTTACTGTGTTGGAACTTTTGTCTTATTTTTATCTCTAGAAAGTTCACCCTAAACATATTACTTTGGTCATCATCATTTTGCACTATTATGAACTAGGCTTTTCATATTTAAAAATATGAAACATATTTCCTGGGGAATAAAATTTGTTATTCTTTTTTTCTTTTGCGATGACTTGGAAATTGAGTGTATTTGACATGTAGTACTGTAAGTAACGATGGATTTGATTCAGTATGCTCCCTTTAATTAGCATTCACCCAAGGCCATTAATAATTTGATTGCCCTAACAACGCCTATCTAGCAACCATATGCAGAATAAGTACTAAGTGGTACATACTATAGTTAGTTGTATATAACAGAACCTGATGCAGTGTTAATTTTAGAAGAGCTAAGCTGGTTTGCATCTGTTAAATTTTCCTTCCCCCCATCTGCTCCCCCTTTGTATCACTTGACTCTCCTGTAGTTATTCACAGGTTTTTTGTTTTCCTAAAGAAATTGTTCCTGGCAATTATTTGTGAACTTTGTGGCACCCGTCTTTCTTGTTGCTTTGTCTAAGATGAAATTTTATTTTGCTTAAATTATGTATTTGGTTTAGGGGAGAATTCTGGATTCTAGATTTAACTGTCATCTGTTACATGTTTAGGAACTCAATAACATATTTATGGTGAACTTGAATGTTGAATGCTATGAAACGGTTACATCTTATGATTGAAAACTAATTGGAAAATGCAAAAACAACATGTGCTTGTTACTGAGTAATTTTCTAGATTGTGATTCTGAGTACTGTTATTTTTTAAAATCCTCATGTTTTTAGAACTAAGATTCATCTTGCCATGTAGTTTCCATTTATGAGAAGGTGATGACATATGTAGGCTTAAAGCATTTGCTTCATGAAAGATTGTCTTGTCTCTCCTGCACCCCACTTCTCTCCACTGTTTCCTAATCGTTTCAAAGGGATATTGTGTCTCGCAGGAAATAGGCCTTGTACCACACCACTTCTTCTGACGTGATGCTTACTTAAAATGTTATATTTGCTTTTAAGATCACACATCAAACACACACTTAATTTGGAAATCTAAACACGATCATAGTGGGCACAAACTAACCTGAATGTTTATATATAACATTAAGGTTCTGACTTATAACACCAAAGAGCCCATTCATTTGTCTTTTTCATTTAGTGACTTTGTATTAACCCGGACAACGGGCAGTAAAATATCAGCAATAAAATGACAATGTAGTTTCTCTTGACTCAGAACTGGGCTAGATAAACATTCCTTCCTACATATGCCCTGCTGGTGCCATTTATAAACAGATTTTTACAGCAGGCTGGATGTAGTTAGGTTAAACTGGCTATCGGTAATGTGCCTCTAGTCGTGAAGAATGGGAGTGAGGGGAGCTCAGCATCTGGTATGTCCACTGTGAGTCTTTCTTTCAATTTTTATGAGTAGATGGTCAGTTACAAAAGTGTAAGTAGGTATATAGTTTTGCTTTATAATAAAATAAAATATGCAGTAACATTGATTTGACACACAGAGTTGTTTTACACATGACTCCTTAGCAACAAACAGCAAGCAGTTGTCATAAATGCTGGTAATGACTATACTTTTATACTTCCAAATCAGTTTTTCTCCTCTTTTTGTAAGCTGACTATTTTTTGCTGATAAAGGAAATTCCTATTACACATTCCTACTGACATACTTGTTAAAAGACAAAGGCCCTTTAATAGTTGCCAAAAAGAGAACTTGTTCAATCTTAATAGTAATCTTTTTGTTTTTTTAGGAATAGCCAGCGTAGCAAGGGTGTAAGGAAACATATAAATTGCTGATGGCATTATAAATTTGTACAATTTTTTGGAAAAGCAATTTGGCAATCATGAACTTCCTTTAAAATGCTGATGTCCCCTTCTACTTTTGAGGGACTCCATCCTAAGGAGAAAAACATATATATATGGCAAAAGCCTATACACATAGATATTTGAGGTAAGAGTCTTTTTAAATAGTGAATATTGGGAAAGTCCAAATGTCCAGCCATAGGATGAATAATTTACTAGTTAAGTACATTTATTGGCTGAATATTATGATAATAAAATTATTTCAGAAAATATAATTCATATCAAATGTTCATAGTTATATACATATATATATTTTAAGGGAAAAATTAGGGCACAAAACTGTATAGCCAGTGTATTGTGCTGGAAAGAAGGAAATAAAAACTTTTAACAGTTGTATTTGGGTTTTGGTATTGTAAATTTTTTTTCTTCTTTCCTTTTTTTTTTTTTTTTTTTTTTTAAGTGCTAGGTCTAACTCTTCAACATACAAGGTCCCCTATAGCATTTTTTCCTCTACTTCTTTTTACCTTTTCTAAAACCTTTAAGCATTTAAGTAGGGAACTTTTTATAGTAAACAAAACTCTGGGTCTGTAGGACAGAATTGGAAACAGATTTGGGGGCAAGGGAGTGTTATGGTGATGGAAGTCGGGATATAACTTTCTGGGCTTTTCTGACCTGAAGCTTAAAAAGGACCTTGGATAAATCAGATTTTGCTTCCAGACTAGGGCACTGTGCTGTGATAGTAGTTAAGCTTTGCATTTCCCCGCCCCCCCCCACACCCCCTTGTTCAGACACCCTACACCATAACCGCATTCAGGGCCCCTTTTCATGGTCGTATATTCTCAATTTGCAAAGTAGAGTTGACAGGCTCTAGAGGACTTTACTTCCCTTTGAGAATATAATCCCTGTCATCCCAAGGGAAAGCACTCCTGAAACAAGCAATATGTAGAAAATGGTTGTCTTGTGACCTCATTTCTTACATGGGAACAGTGCATGGTCTCAAGGGTGACTCCACATAGACCCCCTACCACTGCTGGTCTTTATCACTGAATGTCACTGAATTACTGTATACTGAACTTTGTGGTTTTCAGCCTTACTCCTCTCTGGAATTCCTTTTCTACCTCCCAAATCTTAATCACGCTAGTGAATGTGTAGAATATTTGATTACAAAATATTTATACAGAGTATTATTTATATCAGATTTGCTTCTACCCCTGGAAAGAAGGGATGTTCTATTAGGCAAGCAGGCTAGACTTGCCTGCTAGCCTAATAGAGGCTTTTTGCCTTTTACCATGTAGATCAAAAGTTGTCCCTGAAAAAGTATTGCCTGCATATATATTTACAAGTAAATGCAAATAAATATATTTTGGCATAACCCTGGTTCAGGTTTTAGTTTCTCAAGGGAGATTTAAGTCGTATGTTTTTTCTGGATGCATAGATTTCCTGATGTGCTAAGATAAATTATAGTAGAATTGCGTTCTGATTTAACAAATGTTTTTTGAGCACTAGTATAATTAGGTGACATCTAGTTTACCAGAATTGAAAGATTACTAGACATAAACCCCATCCTCAGGCAGCCCAGTCTGTTAGTCATATACATACACACAACGAGTAGATGCTATACGTATACAAATTATAGGATTAGCATAGAAGAGAATTATCAACCCTGGAGCGGCAGAAGGAAGGACTTCACCTCTATTCACATAGGTGAAAAGAGCACAGGAACGCATAGGGCCCAAAGGCATGAGATAGCACAATATATTCTAGGTGTTACCTTGTAGTTGGCAGTCACTTGAACTTAATGTGCATTGGGAAGAGTGGGAGGGTGGAATTGGAGAGATGAGCCTGGAGAGATGGGTAGGGTCAAGATTACAAAAGTAACTGTGTGCCTTGATTATGAAGGCCAAAAGGATCATTGAAAGTACTCAGGTAAGGAGTGGTATGATCAGTTTTTTTGGTTTGTTTTTAAACATACTTTGTTTTTTTAAATTTATTTATTTTATTTATTTATTTTTGGCTGCGTTGGGTCTTCGTTGCAGCGCGCGGGCTTTCTCTAGTTGCGGCGAGCGGGGGCTACTCTTCTTTGCGGTGCATGGGCTTCTCATTGCGGTGGCTTCTCTTGTTGCAGAGCACGGGCTCTAGGCGCACGGGCTTCAGTAGTTGTGGCTCACAGGCTCTAGAGCGCTGGATCAATAGTTGTGGCGCACAGGCTTACTTGCTCCGCGGCATGTGGGATCTTCCCGGACCAGGGCTCGAACCCGTGTCCCCTGCATTGGCAGGCGGATTCTTAACCACTGCTCCACCAGGGAAGCCCAGCATGATCAGTTTTTGTTTTACAAGTAGTAGTCTGGCTATAGTGTAGCAAGCGTACTGGACTGGGGAGGAGAGGAAAGGAACTTAGGACAGCAGTAGTCCAGGCAGAGGATGATGGGGGACTAAATTCCACATTCTGGCACAAAAGGAAAGCTGATGACAGGGACCAGAGAGGGAGGATTGATAGGATTTGGCAAAATGGTGGAATGCCAGGGTCTGAGGTGGAAGTTAGGATGCCCTTCAGGTATAGCGAAGTAAGGTGAGAAATTTCTAAGGAAAAAGAAGTTTTAGGGAGGGGAAGAAGAAGAGTAGTTTTGAACATAATGATTTTAAGCTGTCGTGTAATGCTGTAACTAGAAATAAAGAAAAAGTTATAGTTGAGTTCATCATGTATTTAAGCAGAGCATTTAAGTATGGACCTTCTTTAGGGTAAACATTAGCAATAAGTGCCAAAACAGTGCTAATGACCGCTTTAGGGTTGTTTTCTTGCTATTTGAGAACATTCTAAGCACATACGTAATAACTTGACATGGCAGTGAGCACCTGATCTCACAAAACGAATTCGGGATATAGGCAACATACCAGCCAAAAATTGACATCGTTCTACCTGCAACTCTTAGGATATTCTTTGACATAAGTTTGAACTCTACCATCTAATTAAACAGGGTTAAATGTAATTAATGATTATTTAAATTGTACTTAGGAGTTGGAGTACAGAAATCATAGACTCTGCTACAATTTAGAAGGCTTATGAAGATCAAAATAACTTGCTAATAAGGTGTCTTAATGTTTCATGCACTACTGATGCCACTTTCGAATACCCTGAGATGGAACAAGAACAGTGATGCAGTCTTTTATTTTCTGTTAATAAACAGGAGCTCACTCTGCCTTAACTTTATCCTTGACCATATTCTCACTGTTCAGTAGGATTGGGAGAATGCCGTGGTGATGGCCATGGTCCCTGAGTGAATCCTTATTTTCTATGTGACTGTTTTCACATCTGCTAATTCGGATAATAAAGTAATAAAAGTATATGTGTGTGCATGGTATAGGCCCTCTATAAGTGATATCATCTATCTTGAAGTCTTTTTAAATCCCTAAGCCACTTGGCTGTTTAGCTTTTTTTTTTTTTTCTATTTATGATCTACTGCAGAATTTATTTGGGGAGGGATCTGAAATTGAGAACAGGAGTCTCCAACCTCACTGCTCATGGATTTCACTGCTGTATCTCTCACCCTTTCTCCCCATCCTTCCCAGTCTTTTTTCTCAGCTTCCTATCCTGGTGATCTGGAGTCTACTCACGCTCAAGTAGTTGTGGGTTTCCTGACAGGGACAATGCAAAATGGTGCATTTTTTTATTTGTATGTTTCTTAGCCTTCCTTGTGAGCTCAGGTTAAGTTGCAGACTGTACATGCGTTTAATAATGATCTTGTCTGTGGGCGAAATCAAGAAGTCAAAATTCAAGTCTTAAAGGTAACATCTTTTTACTTCTCACTATGGGTATTTACAGGAATGGTTAGGTGTCCCAAAGAGGTAAGGAAGGAGCACCCCTAAGGAAAATCAACCTTGGTGTACTTTGGCTCTCTATTAACCAATTAAAATTTCTCCTAGCCACATGCTATTTGTGAGCCCACAGTATTTTATTATAGACTGTTCGTAAGTGCCACAAGGAGCCTGAGAGTGGGAGCACAAAATGGAAAAAGACATGGACTAAGCACTAAACAGCTAGGATAGACAGGCTAGATAACACATTATATGGATTAAATTAGTTTAACCAAGACCCAAGTAAGCCCATGTTCGTTTACTTTATTTAGTATGAAAGTTTCTTAACATTCTGTACAGATGTATAATTGAATTATTGAAAATACATTAATGACAGTTACTATTTAATGATAAGCTCTGCAGAGGATGATAATGTTGGTAAAGAAAAAACCACCCTTGGGTCTATCAGTTTACTAGAATTTTACTTTTGAATTTGGACTTGACTTTAGTAAAAAAAAAACAAAACAAGGCCAATGTAAAGAGATTTTTGTTATGTGAATGTTTTGGTTTAAGTATTTCAAATTAAAATTAAAGAATTGTTGTTGGACAATCAAATTGGATTTTCACTTGCCAACTCTTCATTTTCTAAAGCTTTCATTTAGATGGGTTATTGCTAAGTCGCAAAGAATTAGTAACATTTTTTTTAAACATTTAATCATACATACAATGAAATTTAAGCATACAAATTATTTTTCATTATTAAATTTCAGTTTTCATTCCTTATATTAGTTTGCTTTTAATTTCCTAAGTAGCTTTTTAAAATAACCTGCAAAATATTGAATTTATAAGGTGTGTGATGATTTGTATGTAGAAATTTAAATATACTACGGAAATATTAAATGTCAGTATACCTTGGGCTAAATTATCTTGAGTAAAGCAGTTGAGTCACATGGTCTACAAAGGCCTTTTTCCAGTTTTAAAGTTTGATACTATTTGTTGAGGAAAATTATGTGCCACCATTATGTAATTAAGGTGAAAAGGAAAATACATAAAGGTTAACTTGTTTGGATTTTGATACTTCTTTTGTTTAAAAACATATTTGACCTTAGCTAACAGTCTGGGATTTCAGATGGGTGGAATGTGATTTTGAAAGACTGTAGAGGTCTTTCATTTGTGTCACATAGCATGTTGCCACTTGGAGAATAAATTGTTATACCTTTTCTTTTGCTTTCAGGATTTTCTCATTCAGCGTTCACCTTTGGTATAGAAAGCCATATCAGTCAGTCTAACATAAATGGTGCCCTCGTCCCGCCTGCTGCATTGATTTCTATCATCCAGAAAGGTCTACAGTATGTAGAGGCAGAAGTTAGTATTAATGAGGTAAGGAAGACTTAGTTCAAATACTGATTCTTACTCCTAAATGTTTCCTTCAGTATCTGATATCTTGCTTACTCATTCATTATCTGACTTCAGCTTCACCAGGTGAACAAGATTGAAGGGCATTATTCCTAATGTGGTGGTCAGGTCATACAGCCAAGGCATGTTGGCTCCCAACTGTAAGAGCCATTATCTTACTTCTCTTTACATGGTTTTTATAAGTATACAGTAAGAAATAATTTTCTTTAAAATAAGAAAATTGTGGTGTGGCATACTGAGAGCATAATTGATTGAGAAATTAGAAATTCTCAGGTTATTTGGTTATAACTGATTTTGGAAGGAAGTTTATAATTAAAGACAACTCTTGATACTATTACCTAGGTCTGTATGGTATAGGCAGTTTAACTCATGCGTCAGCCAACTATGACCCATGAGCCGAATCCTGTCTTGCTCGTTTCTGTAAAGTTTGCCTGGGACGCAGCCATGCTCCTTCATTTTCATAGTATCTGGCTGCTTTTGTGCCACAGTGGCAGCATTGAGCGGTTGTGACAGAGACCTTATGGTCTGCAAAGCCCAGAATATTTACTCTCTAGTCTTATACAGAAAGAGTTTGCAAACCCTGGTGTAGCTGAAAATTTTCATATGTGGTCAGGATTTATGATAAGTGGAGCTTTTTTACCTTATTTTCATTTCAGAGATTAACATATCCCCCTTTCCTTTTGCAGGTATTTTAAAAACTGAAGCATCCATGGTTTCTACATCACTATTTATTACTATAATTATATAGTCTGTTAAATTGATTATTTTTTCGTTTCCTCATCTCTATAACTGAAAAATCCACTAATACTAAATTAAAAGTGTCCTCATTGTCTTTTAGCACTTTCTCTCCCAACAGTATCCTTTATTGCAGAGGATGATAAACAATTTGTACCAGTGGCCAGAGATGAAGTCTCATTTTTTCTGAAAATTTTTTTGTAGATTTAATGTGGAACTCCACAATGTAGCTGTATTGGTTTTAATATTTTTAAGTTACTTACAAGTTTAAATACTTTCTCTTACTCCTCAAATACTCCATTACAATTGGCAGTTCAGAAAGATGTGCTGTGTTTTGTAACTCGGAGCACCCCATCACACCGCTGTAGATTATCAATAGTGCATGTTCACTAGCTTAAGTGAGCCAGGCTTCACATGTGCATATTCCTATCTAATATTCTGCACTGTTTCTATTTCTGACTTGCTCTGTATCTGTGTCTCTTCTTGTGCTTGCTGAAGAACTCATTTTGAACTTCCGAATATCAGTGAGAGGAGCTTTGGAAAATTATAGCAACTTGATAAAATTGAAGAGCGTTAGCCTGTGAGTTACAGCGGTACTTCTCAAATGTTCGTGTGCATAAGACTCCCCCAGAGAGCTTGTTAAAACAGGGATGCCCGAGCCCTTCAGAAATTTTGATTCTGTAGGTTTGAATCTACATTTATAACAAGTTACCAGGCGATGGTGGTAGTGTTGGTCTTTTGATGGTGCTCTCAATAGCACCAGTTAACAGACTCCAGCTGCCATTGACTAGCTGTGGAACTGCAAGTCTTTAACCTTGTGGTGCTCATATTTCAACATTAGTAAAATGAGATGCTTGTATAACGTAATATCTGATGTATATTTCTGTTTTAATATTTTAATCAAATCACAAGAAACTTTTGAGTTCAACAAAGCTATTTTAAAAGTTTTTAGTTTTAAAGAAGTATTGAATACTTACTAAAATGTGGCACCAAATCTCTTATCATTGTATGAACTATTCCATATTGCTTTTGACTAACAGAACTTTGGAATATAATTAATAAGCCTTTTTTATCATACAGGCCTACGTTTTTTATTCCTTTGAAAATTTCAGCTTTAATCTGTGCAGCATTTAACAATATGAACTCTGTGAGGAGGATTTAAGCAGCTGTTTGCGGTGCATCTTGTAGGTTCCTTCTTCCCTCCTGATTCCTTTCCTTCTTACATGCATTCAGAAAATTATCTGAAAGTATTTTTTCTTGGAATGAAGATTTCCATTTCTGCTGTTGACTTGTATGAATACAAATTAAATGTGTTACCTTTGATTTTTCTTCTTATAATTTTTCAAATCCAGGATGGTACCTTGTTTGATGGTCGACCAATAGAGTCTCTGTCACTGATAGATGCCGTAATGCCTGATGTAGTACAAACAAGACAACAAGCTTACAGAGATAAACTTGCACAGCAACAAGCAGCAGCTGCTGCAGCTGCCGCAGCTGCAACAAACCAACAAGGATCTGCAAAAAATGGAGAAAACACGGCAAATGGGGAGGAGAATGGAGCACATACTATAGCAAGTGAGCTGAGAGAAGAATTTTTTTAAGTTCCTTTGCAGAAAAAATACTTGCTTTATGGGGATGCCTCATTCTAGCTGAAATAACATTATCTATTTCATTTTTGCAACTTGTTCCCCTAACTTGTATCACACAATTCAGATTTCTAATGCCTAAAGCTCCATAAAGCTAGATTTACTTTCATGGATTTTATTTTCTTTTTAAAATATTTAGAAACCATTTTTCTATTGTTAAGTGAATTTCATATCTGCATTTCATTTCTAAATATAATCTGTAACACTAGTCATTAACAAAAACAATGAAGCTTTGACATGGAGATATAAAGGCAACCGTGATGTTATATGAATGATACCAGCAACCCCTACTGGCAGAAGCTCAGAGCAGTGTTGGCATGGATTATACTTAATTCAAAACATTTTCTCATTGTAGCTATGTTTGGGTCTAACCTCCTTTCAGTCTTCCTCTATTCCTGCTCCCTGCGAACCCCATCTCTGAACACAAACTCAGATGCACATCTCTATTTGAAAAAAGTATGTTCATACTTAACTAAAGATAGGAATTTATTTTTCATGTGATAAAAATACTGTGTAGTCATTTTCACCCTTACCTGACATAGTGGAGGAAAAGAAGTTACACTATGATATGAAGGAGATATTTGCTAGTTAAGAATTCTTTTTTTTTCTCCAGTATGTTGTAATATTACCTAACTGGAATTTTCCATTTATTTCTCATGATGCAGATAATCATACTGATATGATGGAAGTGGATGGGGATGTTGAAATCCCTCCTAATAAAGCAGTTGTGTTACGGGGCCATGAATCTGAAGTTTTCATCTGTGCCTGGAACCCCGTTAGTGATCTCTTGGCATCAGGGTACGTTTCTCAAAGTGAAACTAAAATGGATTTCTAAAAGTATCTTACTGAAATATTGCATATTTTATAAATATATTACGTACATTTTCAGGTTTTTGTTGTTGCTTATTTGTGGTCATTTTGCCTCTGTAAACCTTTATTTCTTCATAAAGTAATCTTAGAAGTTTTAATCTTAAAAGTTACTACCTCAGGAGTGTTTGGGGGGCCCCCCCAAAATGGAGACTGAGAAAAACACTGGAAATGGAAATACATCCCTGATAGTCTAGTTTTTATTTGCCTTATTAATATATAGAATGTAAATTTGTTGCCTTGATTCTGGAATACTTGAGAATATCATGAGGATTTAAAATATGTTGAGGATTTAAAATATGTTGCATACTTTATAGGTCTGGAGACTCAACAGCAAGAATATGGAATCTTAGTGAAAATAGCACTAGTGGCTCCACACAGTTAGTACTTAGACATTGTATACGAGAAGGAGGGCAAGATGTCCCAAGCAACAAGGATGTGACATCTCTAGACTGGAATGTGAGTATCACTGTACTGGCCATGATGGATGTAGTTACTAATATACTTAACCTCTCTGAGCCTCAGACTAATCGCAGGCTATGTCAGTTTGTTCAGATATCTTTGGATTTCATGAATAAGAACAACAGACTACAAGTCTCCACCCCCAAATGTGTTAAAAACAAAGACTGGCCCTTGAGCACTCAGACCAAGGTTCATCTTCCAGCTCCTCAGTTTATCTAGCTGTAGAACCTTTGTATAACTGGTGGTCGGTCCCTCTGTACTTTATTTTCGTCACATGTAAAGTAGAAGTGTAATGGTCCTATGTAAATGAAGTAATAGATGAAAATCAATAACAGGTACATACTGAGTTCTTAACTACTAAGTCCTTTGTTGGGGGTATAAGAGAAATCTATATAATAAAAACATTCTTGTTTTCTCATTTTGCTGTGAACTGATGAAAACTTCATCGCCAGCTGCCTTTTAGGAACCATTGTCTATATTACAAGCTTTATCCTAGCTGTAAGAATCTTATAATTCTCTGATTCTATATATGATTCAACATCTTTGACTACTCTGACTTACCAGGAAGTTTGATTTCATTATTGATAAAGCTTCACCCTTTCAGTTTCAAATACATGATTAACAGCTTTGTTTGTTTCCATTCCCATGATTACTTTGTGGAAAATCAGCATTTTTAAAGTTTCTATACCTTTTCCTTTATTCCGTGTTGCCTTTTTTCTTCCTTATAACTTTGCATCCATTTTTTAACAACTCCCCACTGCACCACCTACCCCCCACCCCCAATTCTAAGAAGCCTCTTAGACTATATCAGTGTTACCAAGAATTTTAGGGGTCAGCTGTCCTTTCCTTAGCAAGTGGACATCCTTTCCTTCTCTGTCCTCTGTTTAACAACTTTTTGTGGGGCTTTCCAAAGAATCTTACAAATCTCTTTCCAGGAAATGAGATCTATCTTTAAAAATGATTACGCTAGCTAAACTCAGTTTCTGTGAAATTTTTCCAGAACTCATAGGTAAGGTTTTTTAGTGTTCTTAGTTCTAAATTCCAGCAATGTATTTATCCTTCCCCTCCTATAAAGTTGAGAATTCTAAAAATGAAAAGAGGTTTAGCACATTTCAGTATTATTTGATTGTAGAGTCAGAACTAAGAATTATCTTCTTAATATGGGACCTTACTGTATCGTAGGTCAAAGGCGTTATAGCCTTCTTAAGCTGTTTGGCTCAGAGACCGTGTTAATTTAATGAAATTTATAGTTTACACTGAAAAGGATGGTTAACAAATGGTTTGTTGAGCTTGGTGGTTCTGAACTGCAAGTTAAAGTTTTTAAAAGTGTAGACTTTTCAAAGATTTATTATTCACTATGAACTTAAATCTTCTGCTCAAAGGGGAAAATGTTACTGTTGATTAATGGCTCATTTCCATGATTAAAGCAAAAGCCTGTGAGATATCTGATCTTCAAAGTGTTCTTTTCCTACCTTAGCGGTCCATGATATAAAACATTTGGGGACCATTAGTTTAAAGGAAACTTTCCATTGTGCAGAGTCTGGAAATAAGCTTTTGCTGTTGGCTTCGACATTGCTCCCTCTTCCTGAGATAGAACTAAAGGGGATTTCCAAATCCTAGCAAAACTGAGTCTACAACCCCTAGAACCAGCATTTGTTTGTCACTTACCTGTACAGCTAGATGGCTTGAGAGGTCTGAAAAAGGTGATCTTGTTTTCAGTGCCCTACCAAAAAGCATCAAAAAGTACTGAGTAAGGCAGGATTTCATTCTGTCTCTCCAGTAGTGTTTAATCATCCCAGCAGCAGTCTGTGTAATGTACCCTGTAACTTGCATTTCCATAGAATAAGTTAGATCTTATCAAGTCCTTCTGTTGTACCATTATTCAAGGCACAGTAGAGGAATATAAGGTTAGAGAAAATGGTATGGATTTATTCTCATAGTAGAGTAGTTCCTGACAGTTGGTACTCACTTCATTTACTCTAAAGTCAGCCTACACTCTTTTCCGGCTGTTTTTCTTGTGTTGCTATTTTTATTGGTAAGGATTTCATATTGGGAAAGAATTAACAAAGGAAAGAAACATTTAGTGATACTTAAGAATCTGATCATCTGAAACAATATTGTTTGGAACATACATATACACACACACACACACACACACACACACACACACACACAGAGTTTAGACAGTAAAAGATTTAGAGGGAGGATCATATAAAAACTTCTAATTGTAATGAAATATTTTGGAAGATTTTGCTTTTTACTTGTATAAAATCATCATAAGATTGTGATTTTGATGTCCTTCTCAGTCCACCACCCCACCCCCATCTTTAGTCATGTGGATCTATGAGAATGCAGTAGACCTTAGCATACCGATTCTGCTCCAGAGCAGTTCCTGCCATTCTTGAGATTTGGGTATGAGGCTTGCACACTGACTGAATGCTGCCGAAATACTAGCTTCACAGCAATGAAGGGTGTATTGTAGGCCTTTTGTGGCACTTCCAAATAGACAAAGCTGAAGATTTTGAAGCAGAGAATGTCACGGATCTGCTATACTTAGGATTTAAACATAATATATTTTAATAAAAATTAAACGCCCTTTCTGGATTATATAATTGAAAGAAGTGTGTTTCTCTGACAGAGTGAAGGTACACTTCTAGCAACTGGTTCCTACGATGGGTTTGCCAGAATATGGACTAAAGATGGTAAATGAAGCTTTTTTTTTTTCATTTGTTTTTATTGTTGATCTAAGTTATAAAGCTTAAAGTAATTTTAATGTTTTTCCTTTTGAATATTAGGTAATCTTGCTAGCACCTTGGGGCAGCATAAAGGCCCTATATTTGCATTAAAATGGAATAAGAAAGGAAATTTCATCCTAAGTGCTGGAGTAGACAAGGTAAAAAGAATATTTAACTTCTGTAAAGTTTAATTTGTTAAAGAGTATAATTGAAAGTAATGTTTTTCTCTGCTAATCACATAAACAAGAAAACATTCATATTTGGGAAATTCATGTATAAATTTATGATAGGAATAGTAATGCTTTCTTAGATTTTCTGTCAGCTCATTCCTGAATCTACTCATTCAGATGCCCTTTATTCTTTATCTGTGTGACCACTCCTCATTTTTTGGGAATTTGAGCCATAATGAATGTCATACATCCTATACTTTTTGCCTCCCTTCAACAGTTTCTAGTTAATCTCATCAGTGAGTATGGCTCTGGAGAGATTTCATGGGAAATCTTAGAGCCAGTCTGTTAGCTGAACTCCTAATGTTTAATTGAAAATGTAAGAAATGCCGGGTCTTTCCAGCTCTTTTCACCTAACAAGACTGGTAAATGTGGATAGGTTGAAATCATGGCCTTCTTTCTCCTTCATTTTCTTAAGTTACTTCCTTTACCACACCTCCCAAAATGAATGCAGATTTAAGATTATTTTAATACAGGAAAATACACACTCAGAGTTAACTGTATATTGTCAAAAAGGGAAGTAGAAAAAAAGGGAAGAAAAATGAAGGAGGCCAGGAATGGGAGGGAAGCGCCCTATTAATAGTTACTGCCAGTCTACAATATTTTATGACCCCAAAGTTATAAAATTAGTGATGGGAGGGTATTAAAGGAATTGTGAATATATCTATTCAGATTTATATGTCATACTTTGATGTAATATAAAAGACATTGTTTTACTTATTGTCAGAATTCAAGCTGTCTTTATAGGTAAATGTGAGCGTTAAAAATCTTAAATTGGGAGTTAACTGATTACTTTATTAACCAAAAATTTGCCTCCTTATAGCTAAGCAGCTATAAAAATCTTACATTAAATACACTATTGCAATGGAGCTTCTTAAGCAATCTAATATAATGTCTGGTACTTTCTAGACAACAGTAATTGTTATTTGAAGTAAGTTGACTGATAAAAAGTCACCAGGGAAAAATTAAACTGCTTAATAGTCATCCCTCCCCTCCCCTTCCCCCGAAGTGGAATATAGTCTCGTTGTACTAAAGGTAAATGTTAAAAAATTAAATTAAATGCACTCTGACATTTCATATTGCTTTAATATAATTAGGCATCTAATTTATGCATCTATGATAAACTCTTTCTAGCTTCTTAGCAGTATATTTTTCTTTTCTATCTCAGACTACAATTATTTGGGATGCACATACTGGTGAAGCCAAACAACAGTTTCCTTTTCATTCAGGTAAATCTTCACAATTTACATGAGAATTAGAGCTTTCTTCTATTTTTGTAATTAAACTTTTAATAGCATATAATTCATCTAAAATCTTGAAATATCCAATATCAGTCTTGTTACTAGTCCTTTGAGGAGTCGATGTTCTTTGACTTTCAGATAGTTAATTGTCAGAGGATCATCAAACGTTTTCTGTGAAATGTACCATAAAAAAGCATTTGCAGCCTGGTGCAATTAGAGTTGGTAATATTTAATGGTAAGAACATAGATTTTTGAGTCAGGAGGTCTAGGTGTGAATGTCGATTCCACCCCACTTAACAAGCTTTAAGATTGAGCAAGTCATTGAACCTTTCTGAGCCTTACTTTCTCTGTCTGTAAATGAGGGATAAAAATAATGCCATTTGTTAAGAGCATAAGACATATATATGAAAATACTGCATAAACTCCTACAAGTTTAGATATTGTCATTTTTCATTTTGGATTTGTGTATCTAAATCAGTCCACCTGCTTACCTAAAATAAAAATTATTAGGCTTTCCTGGTAGTGTTGGAACTTTGGTGCTTTAGATGTTTTTCTCTTTTAAGAAATAATTTGATACTTAAACCAGATAAATATGATCCCCAAAATAGTGTGCTTCTTTCTTCATGATATACGGCCATGCAACAGGGCATACATCCTGATGTGTAGAGACACCTGGATTTTAGTACCTACACTCTTGTGCAGCCTAGAACTTTTGTGCCTACTTTCACAGAGGTTCCTGAGGACAGGAACTGATGTTGAACTGGAACAAGATGCCTAATAACTATTAGAACAGTAGTTTTAGTACTGCCTGATTTAATTGCATTTTGCAAGATTTTGTTGTGGTTGGGTAGAGTTTTGCATTGGAGGCTGACAAGTAACTCTGGTTATTTTCAAATCTTTGGTAACGTACTTTTTACAAACAGCCAATGGCACAGTGTTACCATTAAAATTGAAATATACAGCTTCTGGCATTTTGCTTTTTTGTATTTTTCTATTTAATGTGATTAAACAAGCCAAATAAGGTACAAAAATGATTTTTCAGTAGTATCTGAGTAACATAATTTTGCAAGTATTATGTTAAACATTTCAGCTTGATTAACGCTTGCCACATTAATGAGCATTGACACGTCAGTTTTTGTTTACCTGTTTTAATGCCGTTTCACCTTTGCTTCTAGTCCTCACCCAGACGGAATTCTCTTAGCCCTCTGGCTGTTCTGCCTATAGTTTCTCCTACATCCTAGGAGTGATGGAAAATTGAAATAAGTGTGTGTGTGGCACTGTTACTAGCTGCTATATAATGTGTACCACCTTTGTGTTGGAGATGATGCTCTTTATAAACACGATCCCGTTTAGTCTTGGCTACAGCCCAATGAGGTAGATGGTGTTGAAGTCATTTTACAAATAAATAACCTTTTTACCCATGGTATTCTTTTCTGTCATGCTTTTTTGGTTTTTTAAACGGCTTTATTGAGGTATAATTGGTGTAAGATCATCTATACATAGTTACATTGCACAGTGTGATATATTTTGACATGTATATATATATATACACACACACACACACACACATCACTGAAACCATCACCACACTCAAGACAGTACATCTGTTAGCTTCAGAAGTTTCCTCCTACCCCTTTGAAATCATTCCCTTCCCCTTCCCCAGGTAGCCACTGATAGTCTTTCTGTCACCAGAAACTAGTTTACATTATAGAAATAGAATCACACAGTATGTATTCTTTTTGTGTCTGGTTTCTTTCACTCTGCATAATTATTTTGCATTTCTTTTGATTTATAAGTAGTATTCTATTATGTTGATATACCAGTTTGTTTATCCACTTACCTGTTGAAGCAAATTTGAGTTGTTTCCAGGTTTTAGCTATTACAAATAAAACTGCTATCAACATTCATGTGGTTATCTTTTTATGAACTTGTGTTTTCATTTCTCTGTGTAAAGACCTAGGAAAGTTATGGCTAGA
This sequence comes from Eubalaena glacialis, assembly GCF_028564815.1. Lineage (NCBI taxonomy): Eukaryota > Metazoa > Chordata > Mammalia > Artiodactyla > Balaenidae > Eubalaena > Eubalaena glacialis. The sequence continues at coordinate 90,927,932 of NC_083721.1, forward strand.
TATATGGTAGGTCTGTGTTTAACTTGTTAATAAACTGCCCAACTGTTTTCCAAAGTTTATGTTTTCCAAACTGGTTTACATTCCCAACAGCAGTGGGTATTCCAGTTCCTCCATTTCCTTGCCAGCACTTGGTATGTGGTCAGTCTTTTTAATTGTAGCCACCCTAATGAGCGTGTAGTGGTTCCTCACTGTGGTTTTCATTTTCATTTCCTAATGACTAATGATGTTGAGCATCTTGTCATGGTTTAATTTACCATCTGTATGTCTCCTTTGGTGAAGTATCTGTTCAAATCTTTGGATTTTTAATTTAACTTTGTTGTTTTCTTATTATTGAGTCTTGTGAACTCTTTATATATTCAGGATACAAGTCTTATCAAGTATTTACAAATATTGTCTCGTAGTCTGTGGATTGTCTCTGCGTTGTTTTGACAGTGTGCCTCAAAGATCAGATATTATTAATGTTGATGAATTCCTTAATTTATTAATTTGTTCTTTTATGTATCGTGCTTTCAGTATCAAGCTAATATGCTCTTTTTCTTTTTGCTTGATGTAGAAGTTGGGGTCACTGATTTGAGACCTTTCTGCTTTTCTAATGGGGATATTTAGTGCTATAAATTACTTCTAACTACTACTTAGTGACATCTCACAGTTTTTCAAATGTGTTTTCATTCAGTTCAAAATACTTTCTGGAGTAATTTTGATTCCTTCTTTGACCCATGGGTTATTTAGAAGTGTGTTAATTTCTGAGTATTTGGAAAAATTTTAAAGATCTTTGTAATATTGCTTTCTAATTTAATTCCATTGTTCTCATAAATGTCATTTAGGTCAAGTTGTTTGATAATGTTCAAATCTTTTATGGCCTTTACTGATTATTCTGTCTACTTATACCATCTGTTACTGAGAGAGGGGTATTGAAATCATCAACAATAATTGGAAAATACAATAATTTCTATTTTCTTTGAAGCTCTGTCAATTTTTGCTTTATGTGTTTTGAAACAATGTTGTTAGGGGCATGAATGTTTAGGAATGTTGCAACCTCATGTTGAATTGACCCCTTTATCATTTTGTTAGCGACCCTCTTTTTTTTTTTCCATTTTATTTTTTGTGCTCTGAAATCTACTTTGTCTCATATTAATGTAGCCCCTCCAGTTTTCTTTTGGTTAGTGTTGGCATGGTATATATTTCTCCATGCTTTTACTTTTAATCTATTAATTTTGTTATATTTGATGTATATTTTATGTAGGCATCATATATTGCTTGTTCATTCAATATCAACGTCTGCCTTTTAATGGCAATATTTAGGCTATTTACATTTAATGTGATTATTGATAATGATTGCATTTAAATTAATCATATTTCTATTTATCTCATCTTCTTTTGCTATTTTTCCGCTTCCATTTGGATTAATTGAATATTTGTATGATTACATTTTTCCTCCTTTGGTGGGTTATTAACTGTAAATCTTTTATTATAATGGTTGCCTTGGGATTTATAGTACACATCTTTAACTTACCACCATCTACCTTCAAGTGATATTTTAAAGGGATTAAATAATAAAATTTTTTACCCGTAGTTACCATTTCCAACTCTTCATTCCTTTGCACAGATACGTAGTTTCATCTGGTATCATTTATTTCCTGCCTGAACTGCTTTAACATTCCTTATAGTGTAAATCTCATGTTGATGAATTCTTTTTGTAGGTATTAAGAAGTCTTCATTTCACCTTCATTACTGAAAGATATTTTTGTTGGGTATAGAATTCTGGGGTTGACAGGGTTTTTTTCTTTCAGTACTTTAAAGAAAATGTTGCTCTGTCCTCTTCTTATTTACACTATTTTCAATTTGAACTTGCTACCATTTTTATCCTTATTATTCTTGTCTTGTTTTCTCTGGCTGCTTTTAAGATTTTTCTCCTTATAACTGATTTTGTGCAATTTGCATATGTTGTGCCTTGGTTTAGTTTTCTTTATGTTTTTTTGTCCTTGGAGCTTCTTGGATTTCTTCGTTCATAGTTTTCTTCAAATTTGAAAAATTTTTGACCATTATTCTTTAAAATATATTCTACCTCCTCCCCACATTTTTTTTTAACTTGAAATTCTGATTATGTTTATTAGTCTGCTTGATGTCCCATAATACACTGATGTGCTGTTCATTTTTTTATCCAGTCTTTTTTTTTTTTGCATAATCTCTGCTGTTTTCAAGTTCACACATCTTTTCTTCTGCAGCATCTAATCTACAGTTTATTCCATCCAGTACGTTTTTTATCTCACATATTTCAGTTTTAATCTCTAGAAGTTTCATTTAGGTCTTTTTTTACATCTTCCATGTTGCTACTTAAGTATTTGAACAAATCATATATAGTTGCAAGTGCTTTAATGTCTAGGTCAGTTTTTATGATTTGATTTTTCTCTTCGTTTTGGTCATATTTTCCTGCATCTTTGCATGCCTTGTTACTTTTGATTGGAAGTGAGGCATTTTGAATTTTATGTCGTTGGTTGCTGGATATTTCTGTATTCTTATAAGTATTTGTGAATTTATTCTGGGACATAGTTAAATTACTTGGAAATGGTTTGATCCTTTTGGGTCATGCTTGTAAGATTTGTTAAATGGCAGTGAAACAGTGCTCGGCGTAGGGCTATTTATTTCCTGGTACTGAGGCAAGAACCTAGATGTACTCTAACCAGTATTCCATGAATCAAAAGGTTTTTCTAGTCTGGTGGATTTAGACACTGTTCCCAGTCTTGAGTATCAGGCATTGTTTCTTCTAATTCTTTTGAGTGGTTCTTTCCCAGGTCTCAGCTAGTATCTTCAGATACTTGTGCTGATTAGTACTCAGCTAATTGTGTGAATAGGGCCCACTGCAGGTCTTTAGAATTCTTTCTCTGTCTGCATAGCTCTGTCCTTTCTAGTACTGTGAATTCTAGCTGCCTTCAGTTCTCCAGATTTTGAGCTTTATCTCTTCTGCTCAGGAATTTCATTAATCTCTTCCTAGGGAGATTCCTCTTCCCTGTGCCAAGATCTGGACATTTTTCCAGATCATATGTTTGAGCAGTTATAGAGGCACATTGTTGGTTGATTTCCCTTCTCTCAGGAACTGTGGTCCTTTATTGCCTGGTGCCCAGAGTTCTGAACTATTATTTCATATATTTTGTAATTTTTTTGGTTGTTTTGGGCAGGAGGTAAATTTGGTCCCTGTTACTCCATCTTGATCAGGAATGAAAGTCTACCATGCTTTTTAAATTACCATATTTTAATTCCTGTACTGTATTTTTGTCCATATACACTCTTACATAAAGCATAAATCATGATTATAGATGAGTTAACCACTTCATATTCATTTAGGATGGCTATAAAACATAACAGTGTTCACGGTGATGCGGAGAAATTAGAATCCTTGTACTTTGCTAGTAGGTATGTAAAATAGTACAGTTGTTGTGGAAAACAGTATGACAATTCCTCAAAAAGCTAAATAGAGTTACCATATGACCCAGCAATTCTGCTCCTAGGTAATTGAATTGAAGGCAGGGACTTGAACAAATTCATGTCCGTCAATGTTCATAGCAGCATTTTTCACAGTAGCCAAAGGGTAGGAACAACCCACTGTCCATTAGCAGATGAGTGGAAAAGCAGAATGGGTCTCTATATACAATGGATTATTATTCAGCCATAAAAAGGAATGAAGTTCTGATACATGCTACAATACCAGAGAATTTGTACATGTTATGCTAAGTGAAATAAACCAGACATAAAAGGACAAAGAGTATGATTCTACATGAGTAGAATCTAGAATCATTCTAGAGTATGATTCTAGATATTTCAAGAGTATGAAATCTCTAGACTAGGCAGATTCATAGAGACAAATGTAAAGATTCAAGGTTACAGAGGCTGGGAGGAGGGGGAAATGGAGAGTTACTGCTTAATGGTTACAGAGTTTCTGTTTGGGGTGATGAAGAACTTTTGAAAATACTGGTGATGACTGTACAACATTGTGAATGTAATTGATAAAACTGAATTGTACAGTTAATTAAATGACAAATTTTATGTTATGTATGACCACAATATTTTAAAATTATTAATGTAATATACTAAAAACCATTGAATTGCATACTTTAAATGGATGAAATTTATGGTATATGAATTATATCTCAATGAAGCTTTTTTAAAAAAAAAAAAAGGGAAATGAATATTAAATGCCTTTTTTCCCTTCCCTCATAGGTTTGTTACCTTTCTAAATTGTGAAGGATGCATGGGTTAACCAAAAAATAAATCAGAATTGGAGGACGCAGAAATTGAATCTTAGCTCCAGGAATTTTTCTTTTTTTTTTTTTTTTTGTCTGCACTGCACGGCTTGTGGGATCCTTGTTCCCCAGTCAGGGATCGAACTGTGCCCCTTGCAGTGGAAGCACGGAGTCCTAACCACTGAACCGCCAGGGAATTCCAGCTCCAGGAATTTAAAAGATTGTGTAACCCTAGGCAAATTAACTTTTCTTAGCCTCTTTCATCATGTGTAAAATGAGACTAGTAATAGTAAACACACCTCTCACATATTACCTACATAAAAATACATTTTATGTTAAAGATGTGTTTTTATCCTAAAGAACTTGTGTTTCCTAGACTCATTTTTATTTATTTTTTGAATTTTATTTTATTTTTTTATACAGCAGGTTCTTATTATTTATTTTATACATAGTAGTGTATACATGTCAATCCCAATCTCCCAATTCATCACACCACCACCCCCACACCCCCGCCCCCCTGCGCTTTCCCCCCTTGGTATCCATACGTTTGGTCTCTACATCTGCGTCTCTATTTCTGCCTTGCAAACCGGTTCATTTGTACCATTTTTCTAGGTTCCACATATATGCATTAAATATGATATTTGTTTTTCTCTTTCTGACTTACTTCACCCTGTATGACAGTATCTAGGTCCATCCACGTATCTACAAATGACCCGATTTCATTCCTTTTTATGGCTGAGTAATATTCCATTGTATATATGTACCACATCTTCTTTATCCATTTGTCTGTCGATGGGCATTTAGGTTGCTTCCGTGTCCTGGCTATTGTAAATAGTGCTGCAGTGAACATTGGGGTTGCATGTGTCTTTTTGAATTATGGTTTTCTCTGGGTATATGCCCAGTAGTGGGATTACTGGGTCATATGGTAATTCTATTTTTCGCTTTTTAAGGAACCTCCATACTGTTTTCCATAGTGGCTGTATCAGTTTACATTCCCACCAACAGTGCAAGAAGGCTCTCTTTTCTCCACACCCTCTCCAGCATTTTTTGTTTGTAGATTTTTTGATGATGCCCATTCTAACCGGTGTGAGGTGATACCTCATTTTTAAATTTTAGGAATAAATATAAAGTAAGGAGGTATGGGTTCTTATATTATACCAATCTGTTATCATTGTATCTTATGAGCCAGGCATATCACAGAAGTATTAATCATATAACTCATGTGGCACCATTCCCCAGCTTCCTCCGCTTATCTTTACCTGGTTATACAGTTTGTTTTTGTTTTGTTCTGAACCTATTGGTGTATTTGTTTGAATGCTGTTTCAAATTTTGTCAGCCTCCTATTTAACATTTTGCAGATGACTCTCTACCAAATTAACACCCTGGTGGAGCATGACAGATACTTGGCTTTCTTCATAGCATTTTGTTGTACTTTTAATTGTCCTTTAAATTAGTTAGATTTTCAGGCCTTTCCCCCCCAACTTCTTAACACTATAACAAAGTATTTACCAAAGGAACATTTTGTTAAATTTGTTTATTTAAAATTATATCTTAATGCATTTTTGACCAGAGATGTATTACAGCCACAGGCGTTAGTTTCTACAAAAATCCCCTGGTCAGTAATGTGTTAAGTAATATTTACTGTGAAAATGAAGGTGTTGTCACTGAATCCAATTCCAAGGCACAAAAACAAAATCTAAACCAAGTAATCCAAGAAAGGGAGCATAATACAAGGAAACAGTTGCGGAAGTACTGGAAGAGTGAAAAATAGAGGAGGATGAGGTAACTGAGTTTAACAACTGCAGTAAACCTAAGACTGTAGAGGAGAAGATAGGATCCAACTACCCAGTGGGGATGGGAACCTCAAAAGAGAGGCTGCCTGGCAAGAATAGGTACTGTGGAGCAATCATAGTCACTGCCAAAGACCCAGTCTGAAAGAGAGAGGACCACAGAAATTGCCTGTCTACCTTCTTTCTCCTGACCTTGGACTCTCGACAGTATCTTCCACTGAATGAGCCCATCTGGAAACCTGCAGGCACAGAGGCCTGGGATATGTAATTTGCAAGAGTCAGCCCCCTGCGTGCAGAGCATAGCAGGGCAAAGCGTGGCGAGGAATGGACTGAAGATAAGCTGACAGATGAATAGGATGGTCGTCTACGTTGCTCTAAGAAGTTGTGATGCACACAAACAGCAGCAAATCAAACATAGTGCTGATCACAGTGGGCCTGTGTTTTTGTTCACTGACTGATTTAGTTGGGATTCTCCCAGAAGCAGGATAGGAAAGAGGGAAGGAGCCGAGAAAGGGAGCAGTCGCTGGTGAAGAAGGTCCAGGCTCAGCGTGATCCAGGCAGGGCTCTGGAGTGTTTGTTGCACCTCAGGGTTTTCCTCATCTTGAGCCAAGGGTGCTTGGTTTTTGAATCTCACCTTTCCCCCCAACTACCTACTGCCTACTCTAAATCCAGTGTTTTTGATATGCTCCTATTGCTTAACCCAGTTACTTGCTACATTACCTTAATCTGCATTGCTAATTATAGAGAGGCTTTGCACTTTGCACCAGGGGAAAATGAAAGGAAAGAATCTTTAATTGTATCAGAGCTAAAATAAGTATTAAATGCCAGCCAGCTATTGGGCCTCTGAGGTTTTAAATTCAATGATGTAGATTTTAAGAGGTATTTGACAAGAATCACTTAGAAGAAAAATGTATTTGCAAATCATGCAATATTCCATTTATCAGTTGAGTAGACAGTGGAAATGATACTTATTCAGTGTAACGTTTGTCTAACTTGTAATTTACAAAGTATTTTCCATACATATAATCCAACTTGATTTTCACAATGTCCTTGGGTACTAAGCATAAAGGTTTTATCCCCATTTTTAAATTATTTTTTATTTTTTTAATTTTTATAAATTATTTATTTATTATTTATGGCTGTGTTGGGTCTTCGTTGCTGCACGCGGGCTTTTTTTTTTTCTAGTTGTGGCGAGCGGGGGCTACTCTTTGATATGGTGCGCGGGCTTCTCATTGCGGTGGCTTCTCTTGTTGCGGAACACAGGCTCTAGGCGCACGGGCTCAGTAGTTGTGGCTCACGGGCTCTAGAGCTCAGGCTCAGTAGTTGTGGCGCAAGGGCTTAGTTGCTCCGCGGCATGTGGGATCTTCCCAGACGGGATCGAACCCCTGTCCCCTGCATTGGCAGGCAGATTCTTAACCACTGCGCCACCAGGGAAGTCCCCCCATTTTTTTTAGAAGAGAAAAATAGCATGAGAGGTGACTTGCTTAAGGCCCACTAGTTAGGGAGTAGCAAAACAAGGCTTCTTATCCATTGAACACTCACAGAATTTCAGAAACAAAAGGAAGTGTAGCATCACATTTAATTTTATCATTTTGCAAATGAGGAACCAAGAATCCAGTGCTAGTAATTTACAGGGCAAGCTCTCAGGAACCCTCATCTCCTGGTGACCAGGCCAGTGTACTTTCTATTAGGCTGTGTCTCACATGGAGACAACCAAACTGAAATGTATTAATATTTGTAATATTTAAGTACCGTAATTTTAAAAATTCTATTAATACCATAAAAAGTGTAAAGTAAAATATTTTAAGTTCCTGTTAGCATACTTAATGTCTAACCGTGGTTTAAAACTAAAGCTCCTAGATTTCAGTACATGTGGAATGAATGCAAACCTTGCCTGTTTTTCTTTTCAGCGCCAGCATTGGATGTTGATTGGCAGAGCAACAACACCTTTGCTTCTTGTAGTACAGATATGTGCATTCATGTCTGTAAGTTAGGACAAGACAGACCTATTAAAACATTCCAGGGACACACGGTGAGAAACCTTTTTTCCCCTCCTTTAAAGTAATTATGATGAATAAGTAATGTTTCAGAGTGGTTTTGAAGTATGCATGTTTAATACCCAAAGAACAACCAAGTCTATGAAATGAAAATGTGAATGTTCACTGTTATTTTTAGAATGAAGTAAATGCTATCAAATGGGACCCAACTGGCAATCTCCTGGCATCCTGTTCTGATGACATGACTTTAAAGGTAATTCAGATAGTGGGGAGAAATGGGGTTGAGGAGTTACACAGTGTGGCTGCTCTGGCTGTTTTAAGATTGTTTAGAATGTCTCTCTTATAGTTGGGAATTATGATACTGAGGTTTGTGCTATTATAAATTGTCTTCACTATTAGGGAGTCTTATATTGGTACAATTAAAGGTTATTTGCACATGTAAGGATCTGACTCATAGATAGCAAAGATCTTTGTAGGATTCATGGATTTGACTGAAATTCTGAGAATTCTGTTAATTGGATTTTGCTGTGGTGTGAGTATATATCACCCTTTCTGGGAAACTGATATATAGTAGATATATAGCTTAATTGGTGAGTGAGTATAGTTGGCATGTCAGTATTCACATCTCAATATGAATTTATGTTTTTCTTGTTGCATAACTAAAAGCAAAAACTAACACCTAGCACCTACGCATATGACATACCAAAATTAAAGAAGAAAGGCATTTTGAGACAAAGAACAACATAATACTAATCTTCAAAATTAATGAAGCTTGCACCCTATGCTTCACCATGTTAACTGTATGAAAATAATTTATCTTTGACTTTACAGTGCCAGTGACTGCAGACGTGATGACCCTTATAGATAGGATAATCATGAAGGAAAACTGCTTTTCCTCTTCCCATGAACAGATTAAATGTAACCTTGGTAACCTGGTGGTTTTTTTCCTTAAATACCTGCTGTTTTTAGTTAGATAGTTTTTTCAAGCCTGGACTCCTTTGTAAACGTTGCTGGTAAAAATGCTTTTCTTCACGCTCTTGTTTGTGAGATTACTTTGCGTGCACATGCATTATGCTTATAAAATGAAAAACTTCTTCTGGAACAGAGTATGGCACATACGAGGAAATGAAAGAAGGCCGGTGGCTATAGAGAGCCTACTGTCAGGGACTGAGTTGCAGCTAGAGAGAGAAGTTTAAATTAGAAAGTGTTAGAGAGCTTTTTTTAGTTCTAAGAATAATAAAAGGTCATAGAATTTTAAAGCAGAAGCTAGAAGGATGGATAATGTCTAGTGAAGCCATATTTTGAGAACAAGGAACAGCAGATGAGTGAGAAGATTATGTCCAGCTTGGACAGTGCCTTTGAGTCATGCAAGTGGAGGTGCCAGGTCGGTCTGATGCTCAGAGAACAATTCTAAGCCTGACATAAAAAATTGGGGAATTCTCAATAGATGGGTAGTCATTCAAAGCCATGGGCATGGACAAAACTGTGTAGGTGGAAATGTACAGAGTAAAAGAAGAGGAAAGCTTAAAAAAGTCTTAAGAAACTCTAGCATTTAGCAGCTCAAGAGGAATGAGACTCCAAAAGGAAATTGGAATGACCTCAGTGGAAACTGTGTAGAGAGAAGAGTATTTCAAGGGAGGTGATGGATGAGAGTGGTCAGTGTTATCAGTGCTATCGAAAGCTCACATGAAATATCAATACATTTTGGAAACATACCTTTTGGATTTATTTACATGGAGTTATATATACCTAGGTTACAAAAACATGATGTTATTGCTTCATTATCTCATTAGTTTCATCGCAGAAGTGTGAAGCACAGCTAATTTTTGTTTCTTTGTCGGTACTTGGGTTTGGTGTATGTGTGTTTGTATTTGGCAAGGTTTCCCCCATGTCTTTACTGAATGATTTTGTTAGAAATACTGTTGGTGTAGATTTCTCTTAATTTTTGCTCAAAAATAATATGAATTATTTTTTAACCTGTATACATAGGCATGTTTTCAACTCTAGAAAGGCGTATTCTCTACTCACCATTTTAACTTTACTGCTTTGTTACTTTTCACGGTTTCTTGTATGTGGTGAATCATTTACAATTTCTGAATTTTATATGGGAAGAATACTTGACATGACATCTACTCTTAACAGATTTTTAAGTGCACAAACCAGTGTTATTGTCCGTAAGCACAATGCAGTGAGGCAGATCTCTAGAGCTGAGATTTTATGCTTGTTGATTAGCAGCCCCTCCCTGCGACCCCACCACCTCTGGCAACCACCATTCTTTTTTTTTTCTTTTCCATTATGTTTTTTTCTTTTTTACACCAATAATTTATTTTTTATTTTTTTAACATCTTTATTGGCGTATAATTGCTTTACAATGAATGGTGTGTTAGTTTCTGTCCTTTATGGTTTATTATAGGATACTGAATACAGTTTCCTGTGCTATACTATAGGACCTTGCTGTTTATCCCCACTATTCTCTTCTTTGCTTTTATGAGTTTGACTCTTAGATACATCATGTAAATGGAATCATGCAACATTCGTCCTTAAAATTTATCCATGTTGTCATGTATTGCAGGATTTCCCCATATGTTAAGGCTGAATAATACTCCATTGTATATATATGCATTTTCTTCATCCATTCATCCATTGATGGGCACTTAGGATGTTTCCATATCTTGGCTTTTATGAATAATGCTGCAGTGAACAAGGGCGTACAGATGCCTCTTCAAGATCCTGATTTCGATTTTTTTTTGATAAATACCCAGAAGTGGAATTGCTGGATCATATATAGTGGTAGTTGTTAAAATTTGGGGGAGCACCTCCATACTATTTTTCATAGTGGCTACACCATTTTGCATTCATTTATCAACAGTTTACAAGGTTTCCAATTTCTCCACAACCTTGACAACATTTTTAAAAATTTTAATAGCCATCCTAACAGTTGTGAAGTGGTATCTCATAGTTTTGATTTTCATTTCCCTGATGATCAGTGACATTGGGCATCTCTTCATACACCACCTATTGGCCATTTGTGTATCTTCTTTGGAGAAATGTCTATTCAAGTCCTTTGTCCATTTTTAAATTGGGTTATTGGGTTTTTTGCTGTTGAGTTGTAGGATTTCCTTACATATTTTGGAAATTAACTCCTTATTGGATATATGGTTTGCAGTATTTTCTCTCATTCCATAGTTTGCCTTTTTACTTTATTGATTGTTTCCTTTGCTGTGCAGAAACTTTTTAATTGTATGTAGTACCACTTGCTTTTTTTTGCTTTCGTTGCCTATGCTTTGGTGTCAACATGAATCATATTATATTTATCTGTATGTTGCTTATCTATTTTCTCTTCCTGATTGCAAAATAGTTCCTGATTCTAAATTCTAAGAGGAATTTATAATGTAGATCTTTTATTTTAAAGGACAGCATAAAAACTAATGCCTTAAACATTGTAGGATCATTAACTGAGGAACTTACTAAATGTTGAAGTATGTACCATCTGAAGCTATCAAAAGTAATCTTAGAACTACAGTTAATTGAATCCTGAAGCCTCACAATAGTGAATATTTAGAAAGGACTTGAAGCTAATTTGTCATTTTTAAAAGATAAATATTAAATATATTCTACATTTTAATTTATTTGTATATATTCTCTTGATCTCTATAATTATTGTTCTGGTTACACCGCTATATTTTGGACTGACAAGATAATATTATAAAAGTACCCTTTGTATGGAAAAATAATTACATACATTTTTCCTTTTTGCTTAGATATGGAGTATGAAACAAGACAACTGTGTCCATGATTTGCAAGCACATAATAAAGAAATTTATACTATCAAGTGGAGTCCAACAGGGCCAGGGACAAATAATCCAAATGCCAACCTCATGTTAGCAAGGTAACATTTCTGTTTTGCTTTTCCTTTATGAGTCTTTTACAAAGAAAACCTCTTATAAGTATGACAGAAAATTAGGACAAATTCCATGAAATGGGAATGTATCCTACAAGGAATATTTTTTTTTAATGGGAACCTTTAGACACAGAGTTTTATTATTATTTCAGGTCATAATGGATGTTTGTATCTGGAGATATCAAATAATTTACTGATAATATCAAATATTGATTAAAACCCAAGTAATTGAGGCATAATGCAATAAAGTTTTTTCAGCATTTAAAAAAAATAAGTCAAAAACATATTTAATGTAGCATTTCAAAACTGTGGGTCAATATAAAGGAGTTATTTAAAGAGTAAAGGAATACAGTGAATTAGCTCATTTATATTTTCCGGTTTACAGACTTGGAGATGCCCTTAATGAAGCTGCCATTTCTCCGATTAGCTTTGTTTCCAGAACACTTTCTTCCTAACAGCACAGTCTGCTTCTCATGAGGAATCCGTGGCTAGCTATTAGGAATGGCTGAATATTGTAGATTGGGGGTGGGGCTGAGAGTATTTCATTACTTATAAAATCTTTTTTTTTTCTCCCTTGTCAGTGCATCCTTTGATTCTACTGTTAGATTATGGGATGTAGACCGAGGAATTTGCATCCATACTCTGACAAAACACCAAGAGCCTGTGTACAGTGTAGCTTTCAGTCCTGATGGCAGGTATCTGGCGAGTGGTTCTTTTGACAAATGTGTGCACATCTGGAACACACAGGTATGTCCAAGTTATTTAAACAGTCAAGTATTCTTATATTAGTAAGAAGCATTTGTCTAAACAAAATTTTTTTTAGTTTTGGTTGTCATTTTGTGTCATTAATTCAGTTCTTCGTTTTTATATGAGCACTTTTTTGGGGGAATTTACAGCTAAGTAAAGATCGAAACCAGCTGAAATGAGATTTTCATAATATGGACCAAAATTTAGAGTCTCTGTTTTATTTTTTCCAACAGTTTTGCAGACATGAAATGTGAGAGTTTAAGATGCATTTATTTAGATAAATGATACCATTTCTTTATTTTCTAAAAGAATTGTCTTTGGAGAAGGTATATATGAGCAGTTAAAAAAATGTGTTAAAGGACAAGGTTTTATGATTAAACACATAATTTATCAGAAATGCACTTAGAACTATGTACCACCTTTTTAGGGACAATGCTACAGAGATCCTTTCTTAAAAATGGAGAAAACAGTTTTGTTGCTTTCATTATTTTAATCTTTTCAGTGTTTTAGTTTTTACATGCCAAATACTTTTTCTTTAATATCAGTCACTTGACTCTCCCTGCCCCACCCCCTGTTCAAAAATCAGATCTTTGCTGCTTGTATTATAAGCACAATAAGTTATTGTGGGTTGTTTCTCTTTGTGTTGCTGACCACCATAGTTGGTCAGCCTATTTTGCATAAATCATCATTTCCCCATATTATTTTTGATTAAGTAATACATTCAAATGGTCTCCAACACCCTCCCCCCATTATAAAAAGGTATACACTGAGAAGTTTTGCTCCCATTTTTTTCTTGATCCTCTACAGCTAACTATTTTTATCGGTTTCTCTTTCATTCTTCTTGAGGTTTTTTGTAAATAAAAGCATTATGATTCTTTCATTTTATACTCCCACTGTTTTATTTTTTCATTTATATTATACTCCCTTAGAATTGGTTTTTATATATGGTGTGAGGTATAGTTCTAATTCTGTCTTTCTTTATGGATCGCCAGTTTTCTTGGCACTATTTACTGTCCCTTCACTGTTTCAGAATGTCACTTCTTTCATATACTACGTTCTTGTATGGTTTGTTCATAGATTCTCTTGTATTCCATTGATTGATACATTTGTATGTACCTGCATTGTTAGTTTAATTTTAATGACTGTAACTTTGTTATTCCCCCTCATTAAGTCTTTTTTTTTTTTTTTTCCTTCAGTAGAGTTTTATAATTTCTTCATAAAGATCTTCTGTTTTACAAAATGTATTCTGAGATGCCTTATGGATTTTATTGTTACCGTGTATAGCATGTTTTAAAAAATAATATTCCTTTTACTTACTGGTGGTTGCTCATGTTTGGAACATTATGAATTTTGACATGTTGATGTTGACTCCATCAAACCTGCTGAGCTCTCTCATTACTTCTAATTACTTCCCGGCTTGCAGGATCTTAGTTCCCCAACCAGGGATTGAACCCGTGCCCCCTGCAGTGGAAGCATGGAGTCCTAACCACTGGGCCATCAGGGAATTCCCAATCTTTCTGTTTTGATTGAATAGCAGAGGCTTTATAGAGAATCTGCCGGTTGTATACATTTTCCATCACTCATTTACTCCATTTTGAGTAAATTAATTTAAAATAAAATTTGGGTATAGAACTGTAGAGTTCTAAGGGAAGATACTGCTAGACTTCTAAGGGCATTTGAGTAACCATACTGTTTTGTTGTATCACTATTGTGTATCAAAATGTCATTTTACTTTTTTTCTTTTAAGTTTGAAAATAGCAAAATGCATCTTATGAGTTTTCAGTGCAGGAGAAAGTAATTGTCTTTTTGTCAATATGTACATCTAGCTTTTTCTTTCATTACTTGGATGATATGTTACCTAAGCATTTGACAGTTAAATTGTTACGGTCTGGTCAGAACACAGGTTTGAGTAGATGCTGAGGGTCCTTTGGCTTTTGTTAATGTGATAGCTCTGGCTTGTTGACCATGCTGTTTCGGTTCAATTATAGCCTGATTCAAGCTTAGAAATTGGTAAGTGCTATTGAAAGACAGTGTCGGTTTTTAACCCCAAAGTTGACAATCCTGTAGATTTTACACTCTATACAACAGCCTATCTTAGATCTCGTTGGCGCCACTCCATTCTCTTCTAATTAACTGTAGATACTTAAGGCCTCCTGTACTCTGTGCTTTTTCATTAATCTCTTAAATTGTGAGAGATTTTAGGTAGGAGGGAAAGAACAGTTGAGACTTCCCATTGTGATCTTCTAGCTTAGTGATTAGCTTAGGGCTTGCTGTCTCAGAAGCTTATGTCTTGGTGCCATGTTGTGTTTAGGCAGTTCTGCTACTTCCAGTTTGAGTTTTTTAGTTCACCATGAAGCTGAGAGATACTTTTCTGGTTTGTCAGGACGGAACACCGGAAGCATATTTTTCATTATTTTTCATTTCTCACAGCAGAACCTCTGACCTTTGCCCTGTTTAATAACTGGTTTCCTAGGAGAATACATTTTTGTACTAAGTTTCAGTTATTGAATGGCAGCTGAATGATTTTGGTTTCCATTGCCGAAGGAATAAAATAATTGAGTTACATTTATGAGTCGGCTAAATTGATGATGAAATTGGTAGTGTTCCTGGTTGTACTTTGTTTTCTTTTAACTTAAAAACATCTTTCAATAATAATGTACATATGCTCTTTTAGCTTCTTTTATAATTCTCCTAGCTTAGGGGCACTTCTAGGGTCAAAGAGACCAAAGATACCTTAGCTAAGAATGGTTATCAATACTGGAGAAGCCGTGTGTGTGTGTGTGTGTGTGTGTGTGTGTGTGTATGATCTGTTGAGAGCAGGCTAGTGCTGTCTGTTTGTAAAAGGATCATCATTTTATGTTTCTGGTATTTCAGAACTTGTTTATTTTGAAGTTGAAGCTAAATCCTACATTGGATTGCTAGAAATAAAGCCATATAATATTTTTACCTCAGTATTTGGACATATATAATAATATATTATTTTTAAGATTCCGCTTCTCATTATTTTAGACAGGTGCTCTAGTTCACAGCTATAGGGGAACAGGTGGAATTTTTGAAGTTTGTTGGAATGCAGCAGGAGACAAGGTTGGAGCCAGTGCATCAGATGGTTCAGTAAGTATATAATGAAGTGTTTCCAAAGGGTGTGTGTGTGTGTGTGTGTGTGTGTATGTGTAAGAAAGAGAGAAAGCATAGTGAATAAATGTGGCTTGTTGTGGTAGTGACTACAAAAGTGTTCTTTTTAAAAAATAAATTTTATGATATGGGTATTGACCTTTTTTACTGAAGGCTCTATACTTTTCATGTTCATTTCATTCAAATAATGTGAACAGAATTTAGGCTATCTTTGCCAGAAGAGTGCCTTCATAATCAAGAAATGGACAGTTATTTTTAGTGTACAACTTCATCACTGAAATTAAGTGTAGCACTGTGAGAGAGACTTGAATTTTTAATGCCTATTTTTGCCTTCTCTTCCTTGCAGAAGAGTGTTGGTGGCCCAGGGAAGGGGAAATAGAGGCAGTTGGGTCTGCATTGAGGAATGTGTGATACCAAGAGACTTTCAGGATGAGGTTGGCCATGTATTCACAGAAATACTAGTTACGGCTTCTAAAGTTCTGAAAGCAAAGGGAAGATGGAAAGGGGATAGCTATTAGCTGTTTACGAAGCAATAGCTTAATGTAATGTGTAGTATCTTTCATTAAGATCCAAGAGATAGAAAATGGTCTATTTTGAGTATATTTTTTCTACTTTTTAATTAACAGAGTAAATCTTCAGCATGTTAACCATGGTTCTTCCTCTGTAGTATTAGCCCATGGTTGTTAACTCCATCTGCTTTCAGACAATTTATCTGATTTCTGTTGGTGCCCATTGCTATGATTACTTTTGTTTTACCAGTTTCATGAACTTGGAACTAAGAAATAGATTCCAAACTGTATAAAAATGTACAATGAAATTCTTTACACACTGGTTGATTATTTTAATTTCTTACAGGTTTGTGTATTAGACCTTCGGAAATAGCGCTACTAGTTGGAAGCCATGGACCGACTATGAATGTGTATATAGCCAAAATGACTGTCCCCGACCCAAGTACTGCTATAGTCCCACTTGAACCATGGCCAGTCCACTACAGCCAAATCTAAGAGAAATATATACATACAGTGTATATAAACAAAATTGCACCCTGAAGATGACAGAATTTTGTCACAGCTTGTGAATTCTGTTCACCAAGTGCTGGAATCTAATCTGCTGTGCCCCTAAAATAGCATTTAGAAGTTTTGGATATGAAAAACAGAAGAGAGAAAAAAATAAGCGTTATAAAAGCAGCCCATACATGTACGAGTTTTTGGATACTAATGACAGCCTTGTTTCTCCCCTTTGAATCAGCAGACACCATGGATTATATTCTTTTTTCCCTTCAGTAGTTTAGCAGTTTGTATGTACAGAGAAAACGGACTTACAAAAACTTGCAGCAGTAGTTTGTTCTTGCTTTTAAACTTTGTTTTTGGTTTAGTTTATGGATGCATGAAGTAAGGGAGTGAATCAGTTTCTTGTTTATATTTTTTTCACCTTTTAAACAAAAAATTCTTAAAAATATTTTAATGCATTCTTTTGAAGAGATAGATGTTTGGTACATTTATGGCTCCCAGAGCATATATTCGATTGGTGCATGTTGTAGAAGGGGGAATTGGAAATTAAATGGAACTATATGACTTTGGTCATGTCAATCTGTAAGACACATCAGTAAAAGGGTATTATGCTCTGTTTTTTGTTTTTGCTTTTGCTTTGTTTTTTTGTTGTGAGGTTTTTTTTGTGTTTTTTTTTCCTCTTTGGTTTTTTTGTTTTGTTTTTTGGTGATGTGGCTTAAATGCAATAGTTTCTTTTTTGGGACATATTTCTGCCAATTAAAGACTAGAAGGGCACAAAAAATTTTTTAATACCATAGAGAAGATGCATAAAAAAAAAATCTTCTGATGTCTTGTAGCCATAACTAAATTATGGTTAAAATGTGCACTATTGTGAAAAGGAGCAAAGTAGGTTTGGGTTTTTTTTGTTGTTTGTTTATTTGTTTCTTTTGCTTTGTTTTTTAAGAGATTAAAATGTTTCTGGATAAGGATTAGCTTCTCAAAGTGTCCATCATTCTGTGTAGAAGCTTAAATATGTAATGTAACCAAACTCCAGTATTAAAAATCTCTCATGTTATTTTTCTTTTTACAAAGCAAGATAACAACATATAACACTGCCATTACATGGCAAAATGTTTGCTACCTTAGTTTAAAAACAATCTTTAAAACAAAAGACTTGCTTCAAGGTGTTTTCACATAGCAGTGATTCAAAATTTTTTAAAAAGGTATAATTGCACTAACCTCCCTGCTGCTCTAATTCTGCATTTGTGGTACTTGTGACTACATTTTTTCAAATAATAGATAGATTTAAGCTGCTATGTTTTGTTTTTTCAGTAATCACTACTATATCATGTCTTTTACTCTGTTTATAATATTACGTATTTTCTTAAAGGTATAGGTATCAGATCAGAAACCTCCTGTGCTCATGCAACTAAAAGCTAAAATATACAGAATCTACAAATGATAGCATGGGGCTATGTTTATATGTGTGATTAACAGGGTTTGTCATGATTAATGTAATAATCCAGAAGTGTCGATTTTGAAGAGAATAGTTGTCAAATTTATGTCTCAAAGATTTTAATTAAGGAATATCATTTATTATCAAGCCTGGCAAATTTATAACACTATCTCTGTCACTAATTATTTTGAAGCTTTTACTGCTAAAATTTTAACCTATGTTTTAAGTAGAAACTGATTTAACCCAAGTAATGCAGCTTTGATTTTCAGCATTTGTTGTTTTGCTATTTTTACAAAACAGCATTGATTGAAGCAAGTCTTGGTTTTACTAAGGTAGGATAGCATTTGCTATTGGTAAAGAGAATAAATACACTTAATTTCACAGTACATTGTTATGTGTACCCCAGTTGTTGTTAGTGGGGACTATGATACTGTAATAATATTTTTTAAAATTTACATCCAGAGAGGCAGTCATTCATGATGGTTTTGTGCCAGCTGTTTTTAGGGTTTTCGATCACATTATAGATATTTAGAACTATTACCCTGTGACTTATGTAGGAAACCTAATATGCTGAGTATCTGGCACTTGAAATCCTGCTTTTATTGCTGGAGGTCCACATCTGCGGTTGACCTCTGTTGTTGTTTTAAAAAAGTAAATAAAATTTTAAAAATCTGTGCAATAATTTTTAAATGTGCTCCCAGGAATAGACACAAATGTTTTGAGTATGTTTAAGCTGCATTTTCCTTTAGCGATGCATTTGTCAATTGCACTGAATTTAAATCTGAAAGTCAGAGGTGATTATTGATAGTACTTTTTGTATTTTGATATGGACAATTTATTCATTTGCATACAGTTATTGACTTTTTCTCCCCAGCTGATTAAAAGATAGTCATGAAGTTCTGCAGTATAGCTGCCAAAATAGACAGCTACATGTTTATGGTGTTGTCATCTTCTCTGTTTTTTGGGGGTTTTTTTGGTTGTTGTTGTTTGTTTTTTTTTATCTTTAGCTATTTTACTTAAGCATAATAGCCACAGTAGGACATATAAAAGATTATAAATACAGAGCTTTATTATCCTGAAGTCTTGGGTCTTTTAAGTATAAACTATCAGAAAGGTATCCATTTTGTAGGCTTGGGTTCTTTGTGAGCATACAGTTATTTCTTTTTGCTGCTGTTCTCACCATCATCATTGCCTGCTGATGTGCCACGATGCTGCTCCAGTAGACATAAATAAGATTGCCTCTAATTTGAGCAGTAACATGATTATAAGAGACCAAGTTTCACAGCCTGTAAAGTTCTATTTTTGAGGTTCTTGCTTATTTTTCCTTCCTTTTTTTTTTTTCTCTCTAAGAACTTATCTGAAGATCTACTGATTCCAGTAGATTTTCTGTGGTATTCATTATATATCATTGTTGTATAGGCTACTGTAAGAAACTTATAAGGAAAAATAGAAAGGAAAACTTGAATGAATAGAATACTCATTGATTTAAAATAGAATAAGGAAAGAGCAGCTGTCACTCTTAAACATCGTAAAGGAATATCTTTTTTCTTCTCCATGTAGGAAATCCCCTAAGTTCTTAATATTTGTTCCATTCCCAGTTTCCTGTCATTGATCAGGTACCATCATTGACTTTCAAGTGACTTTTAGAGGTGGTTAACTTTTAATTTCCTAATGGGTCTTAGAGTGTATTGAATTCTGTTTTAGTTAATTATTCTCTAGGTAAGTATGTTTTAGGATTAAACACCTTTTACAGATACTGAAAGTGCCTCCTTTTGTGGTGTAAAAAACAAATTATGGTGCAAAAAGTAATCATTAGATTGAATTACATGAAGGTTTTTTGCTTTTTGACATATAAAAATGTCAAGAGAAAGGCCAAAGATTTGTACTTTTTCACTTAACTTATAAAGCACTCCTTTTTTCCTTAAACTTATTTCTGTCAAATTAGATTTAATGAGAGAGTACTATTTTTAAGGAGCTATCTGTTTATGTAGAATGATTTTGTTAAGAGTAATGTAAACTATTATTGAGTAGAGGCCTGAAGAGGAGTATGCATTTTTGCTGTTTAAAGGAATCACAAATGACCATTCTTATGTCAGCAAAAATGTTGTTTTACTAGATAAGTAGAAAAATTAAATCTCAAATGCAGTGCTATTTACTCTTTTCAAACAGTTTTCGTTTTCTTAAGCACATTGTACATTTCTATAGAACCCGCATTTATTCTCACATGCTAAGGACGGTACTTGCATTTGGTGAATTACTGTTGACAGTTTCCACAGAAATCCTATTTCAGTGGACCAACATTGTGGCATGGCAGCAAATGCCAACATTTTGGGGAATAGCAGCAAATCTACAAGAGACCCTGGTTGGTTTTTTGTTTGTTTGTTTGTTTGTTTTCTTCTGAATCAGCAGGGACGGAAGGGGAGTTAGGGAAGTTATGAATTGCTCCTTCCTGTAATAGCTCTGACGTGTCACATTCAATATCAGTTTTTTTTAAAAAACGTGATTCTAATTAAATGTAGAAGAGAGCAAAAAAAAAAGAGAAAGTGTTCACTTTTTTAATACACTGATTTAGAAATTTGATGTCTTATATCAGTAGTTCTGAAGTATTAATAGCATTCTTTATTTCCGCCTTTACGTTGACAGTGTTGAAGCAGGGTGAATAACTAGGGCATAGTTTTTTTTTCTAGTAAGCTGTTTCATGATGTTTTCTTTGGAGTTTCTGGATAAGTTCAAGAAAACATTCTGCATGTTGTATCTAGTCTAATGTACTTTTCCATCTCATTACAAACAAAAACAGACAGACTGCATTTTGTAGCTCTGTAATCCCTAAATACAGAAGTAATTTTCTTCTTTCCTGACTTTGACATTGTAGCTATAATGTTCTAATTTTGATTTTTACAAATCCTTTGGGTCTAATTCTGTGAGCCTACTTATAGCACTGGATTAAAATGTCTGCATCATTTCTTTAGTTATCCAGTTAACTTTAAAACTGTTGTACAAGTGTAAACCAGCCCATGACAGTTTTTTGTACATGTTAAAGAACTTTATTGTTCAGTTTTCATGATTATTATGTAAGGAAGACTGATATAGATGTTCTATGCTGTCCTGGACCATGTTAATTACACTTATGATGTATTTTGGTTCCACATCACAATGATTTGTCCCCAATGACCCTTTTCTCCTTTCTAGGCACATTTGTTGTTGTTGTTGTTGTTGCAGTTTCCCTTTGCATTGTATTGCTTTGACAACTGTAATTTGAATCAGATCTGAAAGAGGTCCAGAATAAAATATATTTTGATATTATGTTGGCTGTGTACATATATAAAACCTTTGATATCTATGTAGTTTGTATAGACTATTTACTAGTCAAGTAAAGGAGAGGGATGCTATTTCTTGTTTACAATTTCTTGTTTACATTTTATTGCGATTACTCCTCCAGTGTTCTTTTGTAGAATAAACTTTTTTGCTCTGAGTTAGCCTTCATAACATATAGCATGTCTATTCTCCCATACTGGTGTTACCAGTTGTAACAACTGCCATCAGAACCCAAACCACTGTATTTCATAAATATATTGTTTTACAAGATAGACACTTTAAGCCCATAGATAAAATTACAAATTTTACTATTTTATTACTTCTCATAGGAGATAAGATTTTTTAAATGAAGGGATTACTTACTATTTTTATTAAAGACTAATAGAGCATTTAATCAGCTAAGGAATAACAATTACTTTTGAATTATTTTAAAAAATCAATATCGTACTTAGAAGACATTGTTTCACATAAACAGAGACAGATTCATTTGCTTAGAGTGCATTTGAGCACAAAACAATGTGTACATGTTGTTGAAGATTTTTAGGACAGGGTGCTCAACATCCTTAATGCCCTTTTTTCTTCATAGAAACCTATTATAATTTAATAATTTTTTTCCTTAGCTAGTGGCTTATGTTGCTAACAAACCTTATAATCTGTGAGGAAAGATACTAGGCACCTTCCAGTTTTAATTAATCCCAACTCCTTTAGAGTTACCTAGAGACTTTTTTAAAGAATCATTGAGCATATTTTTTTGTTTGTTTTCTTTTGTTTTTTTAAAAACTTGTATTCTCCAGGTCTTCTACATTTCCCTTCCATTACCTTAAGTATAAACTACTTATGGGCATATAGCCTTGTCATGTTTTATTAAATGATAAGCTACTGCAGTTACTAGAACTTTCGGACAGCCTTTCATTTTCAAAGGGTTAACTTTTATTGCATGGCATAGATTGTTAATACTGTTCTGCATTTTACACTTTCTCCAAAAGTGTTGGACAACTAAGGATTATAATCTGTATAAGCTTGAGGTAAAACAAGTGCAGAAGGGGTTATTTGAAATTTCCTAGTTCTTACACTTTACAGTAGATCAGATTTCTTACCTATTATAATACATAGCAGGTCAAATTAAAGTTTACTGTTTCCCTAGTATATACGCTTGCAAATGCAGTGGAGGAAAAGACACTATGGATAGTAGTTTTACGGTGCTTTTCTCTGCTGTACCAAAGCTCTGTCAACAATGAAATGTTAACCCTATGCTACTTTTTCTGCATGTTTCTTCTCTTCAAATGTCATATCTCAATGCTTACTTGTCCTAACTTGTAATATTTTTGTATTAAATTTTTTTAGGAGTTCCTTGTAATTTCTTTATAATTTAAAATATATTAAACACAAAGTGTTTAGTAAAGTAAGAAGACAATTATTAACGTTTCTTGGTTGTTGGGTTTGTATGATCAATTGTGCAAACAATTCACACTTCAAGAACTAGGACCAGTGGGGTGTAATCTACACAGAAAAATATACCACAATTCTATTAAAAAACAAGCCATCTTAATAAGTTATACAATCCAGTGTCAGAATGGGCTGCTTTAAGAGATACTGCACTACCAGAAATACCAAAATCATAGGTCGGAGGGCTCCTGGACTGCTGTGGAGGGATTTAAACACTGCATGGATACCTCAAGTAGTCAACTCTTCTTACATTAAAAATCCGGTCACACTGAACTCCCGTCTGAGATCAGACATTTGAAAACATCAGCTTCCAGAATCTCACATTCAAATTTAGGGGATTTTGAAAAGTCTACATATTGTCAGGTCCTTCTCCACATAAGCTTTTACTGACTTAATTTATATACACTACTTGACCGGGTGAATTATCTGATATTCTAACTTGGGTACCTGAGGAGCAGAATACCTCAGGACAAGGAATGGCGACTTACACGTCTGGCGTGGGTAGTATCATACTGAAGGCCCAGAGTCATCAGATAACTCAAGTTGAGTTTAATATGACATAAAACTATAGCTGTGTGGTATGTTTTTAAATGTCTTCCGTGAAATGGTTGAGATAAACTTGTTTGAAGTTGGACAAGTGTGTTGAAATAAATGAAGTCTTACTATAACTAAGACTAAATTAGAGGTAAGTAAATTTTACTTTTTTAAAAACAATGTTGACTTAGAGTCCCTTAAAACCCTTTTTATAAATTTATTTATTTATTTATTTTTGGCTGTGTTGGGTCTTCGTTTCTTTGCGAGGGCTTTCTCCAGTTGCGGCAAGCGGGGGCCACTCTTCTTCGCGGTGCGCGGGCCTCTCACTGTCGCAGCCTCTCCCGTTGTGGAGCACAGGCTCCAGACGCGCAGGCTCGGTAGTTGTGGCTCACGGGCCCAGCCGCTCCGCGGCATGTGGAACCCCCCCAGACCAGGGCTCGAACCCGTGTCCCCTGCATTGGCAGGCAGACTCTTAACCACTGCGCCACCAGGGAAGCCCTAAAACCCTTTTTAAAGTAATATGCCTGGCCCTACCTTAACCTACTCGCTAATATGATAGCGCTAGGTATGTGTGCCTTTTTTTAACGTTTGTGTGCCATAGATGATATTCATAAGTACACGCTCATAAAGAAATTGAAAAATTCCCATTTCCAAATACCCAACCAGTTCTTCTGTGGTTACACAGTTACCACTTTGCTATGTGTCCTTCCAAACATTTTTTAATACATGCGTAAAGAAAAAAACAGGGTTGTAATATTCATGGATTTGAGAAACTAGCTTTTTCGCTGAACTGGTCAGGGCCTTTTGTGCCATCAGTGTGCATATGCCTCTCTACTGTAGATGTGGAGTCTTCCATAGAGATTTACGGCATGAATTCTGCCTGTCTGCGTTGAATCCCAGCTCCACTCTTAAGTTGTTTGACCTAAGGAGTTCTGTCCTGGCTTTCCCATGTGTAAAATGGGGCTAGCAATAGTACCTACCTCATAGATTGGTTATGAGGATTAAAATTGTTAACGTATATAAAGCCCTTAGAGAATCATGCCTGCTTGTATACAGCATACTATATGCTACCTTTATTTTGATTTTTAATGGTTGCATTGTATTGTATACCATAATTTAATTAGCCCTCTATAATGTATATTTACTTTTTCACTGTTTCCTATTATAAACAGTGGTGCAGTAAACAAATAATTGTGTATCAGTAGGGCAAACTCAACAGTTGATTCTGATGTACACCCCTGGTTAATAGGCATTTTCAAAGAATCTATAAAACTTGCTACCCACCCATTTTCTGGCATTAACTGAATATGTTATTTTGAAAGGAGTCACTTGGGAATTTGTGGAAGGGAGATTTCTTGGGGAAAATGCTCTGGATATTTACTCAGTGTACATACAGGAACAAGAGAGAAAATAATTTAGACCAATAAAGGACAATCATGTGGCAGGAGTTAGCAGAAAACCACTAATGTTTTAAGCCTATGTTACTAGTCATTAAATGTTCAAGATATGAGTAAGATTTTGTTTAAACATGGAAGAATATTTCTGCCATGGAGCAAGATAACATAGGTTAAATCCAGTTATAAAGCTACAGAACTACCAGAATATTTAGTGACGTACACTAATGATGCTGGGAGCCAAATTCCTAGTCCATGTGCTAGAATAGCAGACATTTCTTTTTTTATAGGACTTAAAAAAAATTCTATCGTTACACATTTTACCTTCTCGAGTCTTGGGTCTTCTTTTGTTACTTTTTCAGCACATATTTATTTGTTGAAAATCTAGTATGTCCCAGGAAGTGCCTTTCCCACTACAATAGTAGTACAATGGTGAGCAGGAAAAGATAGGCTCTGCCTTTGTGAAGTATTGTAATTGAATGCTGTAATAGGGAATTAGGTTGAAGCTGTTTTTCTAAGTCAAAAACTACTAAACACTGGAAATTTTAAAAGGATCAGCTTAATTTGAGGTACTGTTTGTAAACGGCAAGGGGATTCTAACAGTTTGGGTTGTTGGCCCCTTAGACTAGGTGTGCTCATCTGACTATATATGTCCCAGTACAGCCCTCTCTGTGACCCACGTTGCACGTGTTAATTACTTGTTTTATGTCAGTCTTCTAATGCTGCTATTAAAATTTTAAATAGTATGTATTTACCTCCATTTATTACTTAAAACAGTGTCCATTGATGCGTTACCTGGAAAGCCAGAGAAATTAGGCACTTCATCCCTTCTCAACTCAAGAGCTCTGTTACGATTTTCACTCATTAAAGGTGACAGGCACATTTTTGCTATTACTGCTGTTACAGTCAGGAACTCATAAATGTTGGAAATGTGTGCCAATCTGTGTCTAAAACCTCACCCCTACCAGGTTTCCAAAAGCAGTTACACATAAACAGTATATGAGTCGAAGTACCTCTTTTTTAATAGTTACAGGAGCTATACTTGTATCACCCCATTCAGCTCTAGAGGGAGGCTGCTTTGGAGTTTGTGGTTTAGGGTTTTGCTACTCAAAACTGTAGCCCATAGGCCTCACCTGGAAACTTGTTAGAAGTCGTCCCAAGTCCCACCCCAGGACCTAATGAATCTGAAGGTGCAATGTAACAAGATTCCCCCCCCCAACCCCCACCCAAGTAAATTGCATGCACATGAAGGTTTGAGAATTACTGTAGGGTCCGAAGTCAAACTAGGGGATCTTGTACCACTTTCCCCCTCCCCATGCCTATCCTGAAGTCCTTGAAACTAGCAACATATGTTGGGACACCATAACAGTTGCTGTTCATGATAGGGGTAGAGGTCCCCAAAGGGACTCTAAAACACAGCTTACTGATAAGACATGGAGTGGTAAAATTTTAGGGTATTGTATTAAAGGGTTCTCAATAAACAGCAATCCTGCTAAACTTAATAATATCCCAATATCTCAGGCTCTGACCAATCAACTGGGAGACCATGGGCGAGATACCCTCTCTCTGCCTATGTCCTTATCTGTAAACTGGAAAATGACAATCACCTGTCTTGGGTTGTAAGGATTAAACGAGATGACGCATATAGTTTTTAGCACCATGCCCAGCTCATAGTTAGGCATGAGGAAAAGTATAACCATTATTGTTCTCTGGCGGTGGTGCCGATGGAGGATGCTAGGATGATGCGAGGAGCAGAAGTTCCTATACCTGTATGTTGAGATTTATGTAATTTGTATTGTCTTCTGTATACACATCCGTTTATATTCAGTTTTATATTGCAGTAAGTTCAGTACTCACTTTGAGACCGTGGCTTCTCTGTTCCTGAGTTTATTTGGACCCAGTTTTTAGTTGTATGGATTTCATCTTCGTGTAGTCCTAGTGAGTTCTGTCTTCCTTGAATCCTTGTGCATTTGAGGCTCTTGCTGTGCTGTCCTACACAAAAATGAATACTTGATAGAGTATATTATTCTTGCATCACATTTTCTTAAATCTCAGTTGGTCAGCATTAAAGTGGAAGTCAAGAACTCCCAACATGAGAATAAGTGGTATTTCACCCAGGACCTGCTAAATCAGATTGTATGCAGAGTGAGGCTCCTCAACCTGTGTTTCCAGAAGTTTCTAATGCACAGGAAGCCTAGAGAACCACGCTGTGCTACTCGCCTGTCTTCTGGCAATCACCACTGCTGTGCTGAAGTGCGAGACCACCGTGGCTTTTGTCTCAGGTAGTTTTTTTCTCCTGGATTCCTAAGGATTCCTTGTCCTTGAAATTCTGTAACTTCTCAGGATGTGCCTAGGTATTGCTCCCTTCTGAATCTGTTCTGGAACCCAGCAAAACGTAGTAAACACAGTAAGCCCACAGTCACGTTTTTCTTTACTTCCAAAAACCTTATTCAAATGTTGAGTCTGTTTTTCTTTTTCATGATATTTTGCTGAGCCTTGCGGCAGGCCCAGCTGAAGTCAGCAAGCATGACTGTCCAGTGGCATCAGTCTACACACCCTTGTGTGCTTTTTCTCCATGATGCTCAACAGGCCTGGGGAAGGGGATGTCTTAGGTGGTGATTGAGACTAACAGGGTCAAGGAGCTTTCAACAGTTCACACCTTGCCAGAGGGCTAGCACTCCAAGTACTTCCAGGACACGGGGCCCTCTAGTCAGGATATGCCTGGGACAGAGTGAGTAGCACTTGTGAGAAACCTCAGGTTTCTGGAGACTGGAAAGGTTTCCATGTGTCTGGAAGGAACCGTCATGACCCAGGTTAAAGGCAAGGGTGATAACTGGCTTAAGTATGCCTGGCGTTCACACTTCCTGGGAGATAGTGGAAGTTCTGCCGCCATGAAAAGAGCTTGTCAGATGGGTTAGAAGGTTATGGTTGCTCGGAGCTGTCAGAGAGAATACACGGCAATGCCTGGGATGGGGACTGTGGAATAGAGGCTAAGTGTGGGGCGGGGCAGGGGAGCAGGGTCGGTTTAGCAATGTGAAGTTAGGTGGCTGAGGCAGCTCTGTCTCTTGGATTCAGTCACATTCTTATCTAGCCATACTGAAATAGATGCACCTCCTGTACGGTTTCTTCTCCCCTCTAGTCAGGTAATTCCTGTATCTGGAATGCCTTCTCCCTTGCCTAATTCCTAATTATCAGGTTCAGTCAAGCCAAGTGCTTCTTGGAAGACTGGCCGTTGCCTACTGCCTTCCTTCTGCCTCTGCTTCTGCTCTGGGGTAGGTGCCCCTGCCACTCTCAGTGCCCTATCCACAGCTCTGGTGATAGAGTGGCTTCCTAGGCTGCTTCTACTAAACTGAGTTCCCGAAGGGCAAAGCCTATCTATTCTATTTCTCTCTGGATTCCCAGAACCTAGGATAGTGCCTGGGGGAAATAGCTGTTTGATTAATTCGATAAATAAGGGATGGAAGGCACTCACGGAGAGTAAATTGTGAAAATAAGAAGGTCACATACTGTAGTGAAAAAAAGCATTACCTTTTTCCTATGGATGTGAGCTGGAACAAGTTTCTTTATATCTGAGCATCAATTTCTTATGTCTGAGAAATATCTATATAAGATATCTTGCTTTCGAGGTAGTTTTAAGGATTAGCAGTCTTGTAACTTGTTTAGCACAGTGGCTGGCATAAATTAGGCTTTTATACATGGCATGATTATTATTGTTGCTATTTTTACGGTTATAAACATGCCAGAGAAAACATTTGTTTGACAGGATCATTTGTTGAAAATAATTAGTGGTAATTAGATTTACAAAAGCACTACTATTATGGACATGAATGTGGAAGTTATTGAACAAGCTGTTATTTACAGTTGCATTTTGTTATGATGGTACATTTTAAAATATGTAATTTTTTATATGCAACCTAGTTGCATCATGATGATGATGGGTGTGTGTCTGTGTAATCAGTTCCCTTGTGTTACTTTATCTGTGCTTTTTTCTGTCTTGCCCTTAGTCTCCACTAAATTTTTTTTTTTTTTTTTGGTGGGGGCATTGTCAAGAATTGGAGAATGCACTTTTAAAAGCAACTCTGTGCCAAACATCCATTTTGTGATCTATTATTTATAGAAAAACATCAGAAACTGCATCAATATTAAGAACCAAGGTTCTAAAAGAGTAGCATTTCACATTTTGCCTTCTTTTGCCTTGATTTCAATTCTCTCACTTAGACTTCAATTTTGAAACATTAATCAAGGTCAAAATAGCACTCGACTTCTGTGTGTTTGGTCACCTTCATTTTTCAGACATAGACCTTTTGATCTATGTAATTGTTTTTCTCCTTATGGTAGTAATATGTGCTCATTTTAGAAAATCTTTAAGTAAGAAAAAATGTTGAGGTATATGTGTAAATAAAGAGAAAAATCACAAGTGTAAATCTTATCTAGCTTTGAACAGGATGCTTAGATACTGCTAAATATAGGCCTTTCTGCCATTTCAGTGAAGAATAGGGCGTCCTGCTGACCTCCATGGGATGCATAACATGAGTAAGAAAGATTGTTATTTCAGGTTACTGAGATTTTGGAGTTGTTTGTTATTGTAGCATACTCACTCTTTTACCCCTACCTCTGACCCACCTGGGCATTCTCTCCTATAGTAGCCTCTGTTAGCTACATAATATTCTAGACACTTTCCTACGTGTTTATAAACACAAACCAATGGTTCCTACGTGTTTATAAACATAAACCAATCCCCTTTAACATAAAGGGGATTATGCTGTACTTGTTTTTCTGTGGCTTGATTTTATTTCATTTATTAAAACATTTTATTTCATTTATTAAAACATCTTTCCATGTCCTTTTTCAAAACAGCTTTATCGAGCTCTAATTGACATAAAGTACATATTTATTTATTTGTTTATTTTTAAAGATTTAATTTTATTTTTGGCTGCATTGGGTCTTCATTGCTGCGTGTGGGCTTTCTTTAGTTGCAGCGAGCAGGGGCTACTCTTCGTGGCTGTGCGTGGGCTTCTCCTTGTGGTGGCTTCTCTTGTTGCGGAACATGGGCTCTAGGCACGCAGGCTTCAGTAGTTGTGGCGCGTGGGCTCAGCTGCTCCACGGCATGTGGGACCTTTCCGGACCAGGGATTGAATCCATGTCCCCTGCGTTGGCAGGCGGATTCTTATCCACTGCGCCACCAGGGAAGTCCCGAAGTACATATTTAAATTGTACAGGTTTATGTGTTTCTACCTATGTATATACATGTGACATAATCACACTTAAAAAATGGACCTATCTATCCCCTTCAAAGTTTGCTTTTGCCCCTTGGGAATCCCTCTGTCTTAGCCATCCCTGTCCTGACCCCAACCATTCTCAGGTTATCTTCTCCCAGCAAAGATGTGTGGCAACATGCATGGAGTATTGCCAACCAGGAAAACTTGTCCAAGCCTTCGTGTTAATGCCGAAAACTCGGCCTCTGTGCACTGGTGCCGAATTGAATCTTGGAGACAAGAGTTTGGGGTGAAGTAGAAAAGAATAGTTTTATTGCTTTGCTGGACAAAGAGGGACACAGCAGGCTCATGCCCTCAAAAACTGTGTCCCAACCCGGGAGGATTTGGTGAGGAGTTTTATAGCAATGGTTCAAGGGTAGAGTTGCTGATAAGGATTAGGGTATGTGCAGGGCCTGCACTCCTTTAATCTGGCCTCAGGTGGTCTCCTGATGATCAGCTTCTCTGGAATGAAGAATGCTGACATCTTCCATTTGTTGCGGGGTTTAGTTCTGCAGAAGAGCTCAAAGATATTATCCTGTGTATCCCTTGAGGCAGAACCAGGATCCTGCCCCAAGCCTGCGCTTGACTGCTCCTTCCTTGCCTCTGCATCCCCTCCCTTCCCTGATTAACAACCGTTTGAACCTGCCTTTTAGAACGCAGGGAAGGTCATGGAGGCTGAAGCCTTTTACCTACAAACCAGGGACGGGGAACAGAAAGGCTTCCATGCCCAGGAGTCCCACAGGGTCCTGCTCGATTTCAGTGGTCCAGATTTTACTGGGGGCTGGGTCACAAATATGCAGTTGACCACCCATGTGGTTGACCTTAGTTTCCAGCCCCTTTGAAGGCTGAGCTGATAACTGTCTGGCCCAAGCCCCTCCCACCACCCTAACCATAAATCGCATTGTTAGCATAGATTATCTGGCATGGCCCAATGCCTCCAGGTAAACAAAGACACTCTTATCAGGCAGGACACCAAAGAGCTTATAAATTACCGCCCAGGAGCTAGAGGCAAAGGCCAAATCTCTTTAGGCAAGGTTAATCCTTTACTGCTCAACTGGTATTGACTTGCAGATATTTATTTTATTCTTCAGGTTAGAATCCAATGCTATCATTATCTATTTTGATGATCACATCAGTCCTTATTTGGCCATTGAGAGGTCTTTCAAGTTGGCTTCTGTGCTCTTTCAACATGCCCCAGCACTTTTTTTTTTTTAATAAGCACTTTATTACTTTTTTGACACTTCAAGTTTGCTCCAGATTCATCTAGTATTTTCCCTGCCCCCACCATAGAAAAAGCCATTTCTTCAAAGAGCTCTGTTTTCTTTTACTGGAGAACGGTATTTAGGCTGTAGGTGTGTTCATTGTTACTGTCGCTGCTTCTAAGTCCCCCTCAGAGCTAGTACACAAATACATGGATGTATATTAACCCATGTATACTTATATATCTTGATTTATTTCTCTAGCTTTACATGTATTAAAATAAATGTGAGTTTATACTGACATCTGACTTTCTTCTAGGACCACTTGGGTTCATTCTAGTCTTTCCCCCTTGCCTACATGTCACTTCACTCTTGTAACCTGCCTCTCATTATCTATAATTTATTTGCATATTGATTTAACCCTAGTATACATATAGTTTCAGAATTACTAAACTGTGCCCCTGTGTAAAACAAAATTTATGAGCCATAATACAATGTTGTTTTGTACAATTCTTTACATTTACAGTGTCTAGTCAAAGCAGTGTTATCCAAAGTTAGGTAAGTTCCTTTTTTTCCACCCCTTCAGTGAAGTTATGCATTTGTAATATAATTGAATTTATTTTTCAGCCTGGATTTCATACTGACATCCTACTTGAACTATTTCTTAATTTGCATGCAGTAAAATTCACTTTTTATGGTATAAAATGTGGGTTTTGTTAAATGCATAGTCATTTATATACCAACCACCAAAATACCACAGAGAAACAGTTCCATTACCCTGAAACTTCCCTGGACAGCTACTTTGTAGTCAATTGCTCTCCCCTCCGTCAGCCTTCAAGCAATCACTGATCTGTTTTCCATACCTGTAGTTTTGCCTTTTTCAGAATGTGATATAAATGCAGTAATATATGTAGCCTTTTAAGGCTGCCCTCTTTCAAATTTTTAAATGCATATGTGATTCATCCATTTTGTTAGATGAATCAATAGTTTATTCCTTTCTATTGCTGACTAATGTTCCATTGTATGGATGTACCACAGTTTTTTAATTCATTCACCCATTGGACATTTTGGTTGTTTTCAGTTTTTGGTGATTATGGCTAAAGATGCTATAAACACTTACATACAGGTTTTAGTGTAAACAGAAGTTTTCAAATCACTTGGGTAAATGCATAGAAGTGGGAAGAAACAGTCAACAGTTTTTGCAAAGTGGCTGTACCATGTGAGCTTGAGAAGAATGTGTATTCTGCTGTTGGATGAAGTTTTCTACAGATGATGTTGTTTATACATCCAGTTGATTGATGGTGGTGTTGAGTCCATTTCTGAAAGAGGAGGTGTGGACTTCCCCAACTATGGTAATAGATTCATCTATTTCTCCTTGTAGTTCTATCAGTTTCTGCTTCACACAGTTTGATGCTCTCTTGTTAGACATATGCATGTTAAGGATTGTTATGTATTCTTGAAGGATTGACCCATTTATTATTATGTAATGCCCTTCTTTATCCCTGATAACTTTCCTTGCTTTGAAGTCTGCTTTGTCTAAAGTTAATATAGTTACTCCTGCTATCTTTTGATTAGTGTGAGCATGGTATATTTTTCTCCATCCACTTACTTTTAATCTATATGTCTTTATAATTAAAATGGTTTTCTTGTAGACAACATATAGTTGGGTCTTGTTTTTTGATCCACTCTGACAATCTCTCATTTTCCCCCAGCTTTATGGAAGTATTACTGACAAATAAAAATTGTGTATATTTAAGGTATATGTGATGTTTTGATATGTGTGTACATTGTGAAATATTTACCACGATCAAGCTAATTAATATATCCATCACTTGATAGTTACCTTTTTTTGAATATGTAGTGAGAACACTTTAAATCTACTCTCTTAGCAAATTTCAAATATAATACATTATTATTAACTATAATCACCATGCTGTACATTAGATCTCCAGAACTTATTCATTTTATAACTGAAAGTTTGTACCCTTTGACCAGCATTTCCCCTTCCCCCCATCCCTCAGCCCCTGGTAAATATCATTCTACTCTCTGTTACTATGAGTTTGACTTTATTATTTTTTAAATTCCATATATAAGTGAGTTCACATAAATATAATATATATCACATATTCTTTATTCATTTGTCTATTAACAGACACTTAAGTTGTTTCCATATCTTGGCTACTGTGAATAATGCAGCAATGAACATGGGAGTGCAAATATCTTTTTGAGGTAGTGATTTTATTTCCCTTGGATATATATCCAGAAGTGGAATTGCTGGATCATATGGTATTTCTATTTTTAATTTTTTTGACTTTTTGATAATAGCCATCCTAACAGGTGTGAAGTGATACCTCATGATTTTGATATGCATTTCCTTGATGGCTAGTGATGTTGAGCATCTGTTCATATACCCATTGGCCATTTGTACATCTTTGGAGAAATGTCTATTCAAGTCCTTTGCCCATTTTTAGATTACTTTATTTGCTTTTTTGCTATTGATGTATGAATTCCTTACATATTTGGGGTTTAATCCCTTATTGGATATTATGGTTTACAAATATGTTCTCCCATTCCATAGGTTGACTTTTCATTTTGATGATTGTTTCATTTGCTATGCAGAACTTTTTATTTATTTATTTATTTTTGGCTGTGTTGGGTCTTCGTTTCTGTGCGAGGGCTTTCTCTAGTTGCGGCAAGTGGGAGCCACTCTTCATCGCGGTGCGCGGGCCTCTCACTATCACGGCCTCTCTTGTTGCGGGGCACAGGCTCCAGATGCGCAGGCTCAGTAGTTGTGGCTCACGGGCCTAGTTGCTCCGCGGCATGTGGGATCTTCCCAGACCAGGGCTCGAACCCGTGTCCCCTGCATTGGCAGGCAGATTCTCAACCACTGCGCCACCAGGGAAGCCCTGTGCAGAACTTTTTAGTTTGATGTAGTACCACTTGTTTATTTTTGCTTTTGTTGCTTATATAAAATCTGTCTTTTAATTGGTTCATTTAGACCATTAACATTCAAAGTGATTATTGATATAGTTGGATGATTATCTGCCATATTCATTACTGTTTTCTATTTGTTGCCCTTGTTCTTTGTTCCTACTTTTGTCTTCCACTCCTATTTTGCCTTTTGTGGTTTTAATTAGCATATCAGTTATACAGTCACCCTTCCTTATCCAAGGTTTTCACATTCAAGAATTCAACCAACTTCAGGTCAAAATTATTCAAAAATAGATTCCAGAAAGTTCCAAAAAGCAAAACTTGAATTTGCTGTGTGCTGGCAAACATTTACGTAGCATTTCCATGGTATTTGATATGATAAGTAATTTAGAAATAATTTAAAGTATATAGGAGGATATGCATAGGTTATATGCAAATACTGTACCATTTTATAAGAGGGACTTGAGCATCCTTGGATTTTTGGTATCTTCAGGGGGTCCTGGAACAAATCTCTCACAGATACTGGGAGATAACTGTACTTTTTTTCTTAAAAAAAATTTTTTTTTAGTGGTTGCCCTGGAGTTTGCAATATACATTTACAACAAATTCAGGGGCACCCTCAAATAACACTATACTACTCAGTTTACAGGCATTGAACAAAATAATCCTAATTCCTCCCTCCCGTCCCTTGTATCATTCCTGTAATTCATTTTACTTATATATAAGCATATATACATTAGACATACATACACACACTGTTGACCTTTGAACAACAAAGGGGATAGGGGTGCTGACCCTCTGTACAGTTAAAAATCCACGTATAACTTTATAGTTGGCCCTCCGTAACTGAGGTTCTGCATCTGCAGATTCAACCAACTTCAGATCATGTAGTACCATAGTATCTATTTAGTGAAAAAAAAAATCCACGTATAAGTGGACCTGTGCAGTTCAAAACCATGTTAAGGGTCAACTCTGTGTGTGTGTGTGCATGTGCGTGCACATGTGCATATATGATATATGTAAGTGTATATAGTTGAATACACTGTTGCTACTATTATTTTGAATGAACATCTGTTAGACCAATTAAAAATAAGAAAAATAAAAGTTTTTATTTGACCTTCATTTTTCTGAGACTCTTCCTTTCTTTATGTAAATCTGAATTTCTGACCTATATCATTTTCCTTGTCTCCAAATAACTTTTTTAAACATTTCTTGCAAGTCAGGTCTATTGGCAACAAAATCCCTCAAATTTTGTTTGTCTGACAAAGTCTTTATTTCTACTTCACTTTTGAAAAATTATTTTGCAGGGTACAGAATTCTAGGGTCTTTTTTTTCTCTCAGCACTAAATATTTCATTCCACTTTCTTCTTGTTTGCATGGTTTCTGAGAAGTTGCATTTAATTCTTGCCTTTTCTCCTATGTAGGTAAGGTGTGATTTTCCTCTGGCTTCTCCCGGGATTTTTCTTTATCTTTGATTTTCTGTTGTTTGAAAATTATATACCTAGATGTAGGATTTTTTCAGTTTTGATTTTGGTTTTGTTTTGTTTTATTTGTATTTATTATGCTTCATGTTTTCTGAGTTTCCTGAATCTGTGGTTTGATATTAATTTGAGGGGATCTCAGTCATTATTGGTTCAAATATTTCTTCGATTTCTTTCTACCTTTCTTCCTCGGATGCTCCCATTACATGTATGTTACACTTTTTGTGGTTGTCCTGCAGTTCTTGGATATTCTGGTTTTTTTAGTCTTTGTTCTCTTTGCTTTTCAGTTTTGTAGGTTTTTACTTTTACTGAGATACCTTCAAGCTCAGAGACTCTTTCCTCAGGCATGTCCAGTCTACTAAGCCTATCAAAGACATTCTTTATTTCTGTTACAGTGTTTTAGATCTCCAGCGTTTCTTTTTATTTCTTTTTGAGACTCTCCGTCATCTCTCCGTACATTACCTATCTGTTCTTGCATATTGTCTACTTTATCTATTAGACTCCTTACCATTTTAATCGTAGTTACTTTAAATTCTCAAGTCTTACAGTTCCAGACTCCCTCCATGTCTGAATGTGATGCTTGCTCTCTCTCTTCAGATTGTGTTTTTTGCCTTTCAGTATGCCTTGCCATTTTTTCTTCATAGCCAGACATGATGTGCTGGGTGAAAGGAACTGCTGTACACAGGCCTTAAGTAATGTGGGTGAAGTGTGGGAGGAGAAGAAGTGTCCTATAACCCTATGATTAGGTCTCAGACTTCTAATGAGCATGTCCCTCTGGACTGTGAACTTCACAAGCGTTTTGCAGTTTTTTCCTCCCCACTTAGGTGGGACAGGTTGGCTAGAGCTGACTTGAGTTGGGTATTTTCCCTCCCCAGAGGGTTAGACTCCGGTTAACTAGTTTCTCCTGAGGGCAGGCCTTGTTAAGAAGCACAGAGTGCTCTGGCGTATTTCAAAATGGTTCCTTTTCCCCTCCCACTGCCAGAAGCACAAGGGAGTTTTTCTCAGATTTTTACTGTGAGAACCTAGTTGAGCTCCTTCAGATGAAACACAGAAGTGTGGGGGGTCCCCTATGACTGGGTCCCCCTGGAGTTTTTAAACCTCAAACTTATCCTCACTGAGTCTCCAGCAATTCATCAATTACAGTTCAGGTTTTCCTACCCTGGCGCTGGGTCCCCTGGCAGTTTCTGTTCCTTTGTGTCTGCTTCCGTAAGCTGTGATGACCTTATTCATCCTACCTGACTCTCCATCTTGGAGGGAGACATTCTACCTGTCTCCTCATCTCTCTTAGGGGCCCAAGAAGAGCTATTTTTTCAGTCTGTTCAGCTTTTTACTTGTTAGGACAGAGCAGTAACTTCCAAACTCCTTACACGTGGGACTGGAAACCAAAAGTTTTATCTACCACTTTTAAAGGACCCTTTATTTACATTGGGTCTACTTGAAAAATCCAGGGTAATCTCTCTATTTTAAAGTCAGCTGATAAGCAACTTTGATTCTGTCTGCAACCTTAATTCCTCTTTGCCATGTGGCATACTGTCATCACTGGTTCTGGGGATTTGGATGTGGACATGTTTTGGGTGTCATTACTCTGCCTACCACACCCCACTGTATCTCTTTAAAAAAAAAATATTTTAACGAAGATGAAATGTTGAATAGAGGGTTAGAAATCACTCTTACTACTGCTAAGCAGCTATTGTTATTTTTGGATAATATTTAGACGTACTAAGCTATGTCCACCTCTTTCTTTGATTCCAACGGGCAGCTAGCTCTGTGTTCATTGCCTCAGGGAAAGTATACGACAGCGCAGAAAACAAATTTTCTCCAAGTCTTTCTGAGTTCTCTTAGGAGAACTTAGTGGATTTGGAGTCATAATAAGAGTATGACCAGGAAACATGAAGAAAGATTTTCTCCAGACTTCATGGCTAGTGGCAGGGGGCTGGGGAGCATATGGGGGGAGAGAGAGAGAGAGAAAGAGAGAGAGAGATGAAAAGAATGAAAGGTCTGTGTGTTCCAAGAGCAGAGAAGACCATTTCCTGCTTCCAGACAACACTACTGTGTGGTCTACGTTATCCTGAGAGGAACGACACTAAGCTATGTCTAGGCACATGGGATCTGTGTGGCCAAGCAGATTTCCATCTTCTGTCCAAGAAGAGCCTAGAAGGAGCAGAGAATCTCTAGGTCTAAAGAGACTATAAACTTAAGGAAAAGTGCTCATCTTTTGCTCCAACAAAGGATTATCTGAAAATCACATCTCTCCCCATGCTTTGGCATATCCGAGGGGCCTGGAACTGTAGTACCACCCAGAGGAGGAGGGTGGTGAGAACTTCATAAAGTACTAGGGTACTTTTTTCTTTGACCCTGTGGAATGGGGTAGACTGGAGGGTGGCTCAGAGTCAGAAATTAAGTTTTGTTTTTAAAAATTCTACTTTTTTATAATTTTGTCGAATGGCATTCCTGCCTGGTGCTTTGTAGTTAATTTACCTGAAAGTCATTTATTCTGCCTGAGTTCACAAAGTAAACCGTTTCCGCGTTCAGCTGTGTTGAGAAAGAGTAAAAATGAGTTGTCTTTTTTTTTAATGTGTATCTCTCTTAGCAATCCTAAAACAAATGAAGCTTACTTAAAAATCTTCAACTGCAGAATATCATAAAAGTCCAAATGTAAATTATACTGTGGTGATCAGTTGGTTTTGGCACATTTTAGGTAAACAGTTGTAGTCAGAAAGATCCAGGGAGGTTTTAATCTCACCTAGCTTAAAAATTTCTGCTCTAAAGTCTCTTGAAATTTGATAACATTTTTACAAATTCCTTACTTTCCCTTAAAAGAAATTCTTTAAAATTGCTTCTTGACAGGTTATGACAGCATTTTAGACAAGTAGCCTGTAATGATGTTGCTTCACTTTCAATACTGTGTTCCCAAATGAAATTAGAGTTCTTTAGCATGAAGATTACTTCTTGAATACTCAGATTTAACGGAGGGAAAATAGAAAACATCTCAGTAAATCTGAATCGAATGATTTGAGCATCCTTGCTTCATCATCACTCTGTACTAAGGAAGTAAGTTCATGAAGAAGGTGCTCCCTGGAGACAGGTGCTTCTTAGTGAAACATTTGAATGCTGGCTCATTACATACAGTAGTCTGATGACTGTGGAAGCAGCCATTATAAAAACCACAAGCTCCTCCCTACCAAGGACCATTCTTTTTCATTTTATATTTCCAGAACCTACCACATGTTTTGAATGAATGACTGCCCGAATAATTGAAAGAATCAATCATTTGGACTAAGTTTGTATCACTTACATACAGGAGAGGACATGGCACGTGGTTGGTACTCAAAACTCTTTTTAGTTGCATGAAGGAAAGAATAAATAAATGAAATAAACATGGCAACTCATGATTAGTCATTAGTAAGATCTAATGTTTGCTATTTTCACGCTGTAGAGATTTCCTGTCTGATCAATCAGCTGTTCACACTTGCACCAACTGAGGGCCTGGGCTCGGCCAACTCTCGACCAGTTTACAGGGCTGTTGTGGTCTTTGAATGGAGCAGAGAGGAAGGAGAGTCTGGGTTTGAGTGAGTGGAGCCTTGTGCATTTCACCTAACCTCTCAGAAACCGCTCCCTCATTTGCAACATGAGAACCACAGTGCAGATTTACCAGGGTTGCTCTGAGGATTAACCAAAAATCATACAAAGTTTTGGCACACTCTGCAGATGTTAAATATTGTTATTTATCAGGGGAAGACAAAGGTTCTGGGATTATAGCAGTGCTTACCTTTTTAAAAAAATGTATGTATGTGAGCACCTAATGGTTTTGTTTCAGAAACTAATGTTTAATTAATTTGGATCAGTCGATTTATTCACTAGGTTATACTTTCTGGGGGTTACTGTTATGCAAATTCAGTAGAATTTTGTGTTCCTATCAAACTTTGTTATTGTCAGTCTCCCTTTATTACCCTTAGCTATCGCTTATTCAAAGTCATTTAGCCAACTTCTTAAAAACTTTGATAATGGGAAAAAAATGAAACATGGTTATCATCAAGATAGGGTAACCTAATTACTTCTGGGACTTCAAACCAGCCTCCATTAGTAGTTTCTCTGCGCATTTACTAAGACATTGAGAACAGTAAATTACAAAATAATGACAATACATTAAGGATGAAATTAAAAATACATTTTGCATAAATATTTGAACCTACATGGAACGTCAGGATTGAGTTTAAAGACCTAAGAAGAGTTAGTGTTAAAAAATTAGAAGTGTTTTGTTGAGAAGATTAAGATGACAGGTTGCACTCTATCTTGACACAGGAATTTCAGAATTCGGAAGGAATATAGAGATAACCTTTAAACTTAACTGCTGTTTTTTTTGTTTTTGTTTTTGTTTTTTTTAATAGATGGAAAGACTGAGGCCAGGAGAGGGTAAGTGGCCTATCCAAAGCTTAACAGGGGAAAGTAAATAAATATATAACAGCTGCTAATAAACATCGAGGTAATGATACAAGACAGAACATGAATTCTAGAGAGCAGGGGCTAGACCTGTGGTATATGTAGTAATGTTTTGTTGCTTCATAAGTTGAGTCAGTGAAAAAGAGTGACACAGTAATATTTGGTCCTGGTTAATATTTCCTCCAATTAATTATTCCCTGAGACTGTGGTGGTAGAAATCTGGTTCTGAAAGTAATGATTTGAATAACCTCAGGCAAATCTTGTGGTCTTTAAAATTCTGTGTTGTTGCTTTTTTTTTTTCTTTTAATCTATATAGTGGAAATAGTCTGCATCACCTATCTGGTTATGTACAGAACCACTTAGAAAAGAAGAACTGACTCATGTCCAAATGAAATTTTTCCATTAACAACACCCTGCTTATAAGGGTGCTCAGGTGTTGGGCCAACTGACCATGACCTTAATGGACTGACACGTGTTGGGAGGCATCTTAACATTTGGCCTTATGATGAGTTAATGTGGTGGTGGTAGTCGTAGTGACACGGGGACAGATGTCTGAGGTCCTTCCCCCTGTACCCTATAGCTCCCTGTTGTTGGGACACTGTTAGCATTTCCTTTCCCTGGGGTCACCCCAAAAAGCCTGCACAACAATGGTTAATTTACAGTGACAGTTCAGTATCCACAAAGATGGAGGTCAGCGCCAGTTGAATGATTATAAGGAAGATCTACTTAAAAACATACTGATTCTGATACTTGAGCAGCAATCAACTCAGAATCTTTTTCTCTGTCTCCTTTTCATTTGTACTGGAGTGGGTTTCAAGAGGAGGAGCTCTTGTACTGTCCCCTGGAGACGTTGGGGAAAAGATAGGGTGTTGTCACAGTGACTGGGTGACACTATTTGTGTTAGTGCTGACATCCTATAGCGTGCCAGAAAGCCTTACACAGGAAGGAATGGCCCCTCCCGCAGTGAGGAGCAGCTGCACCTTTCTCTGAAGAAGAACCGTCATAGCGGTCCTGAATCTAAAGACCAGGGCTCTTCTGAGTTCCGCTCTACGGAGACCATGTACTTCAGTGCAAGAGTCTGCATTTTGCTTTTACATTACCTCTGGTTTTGCAGTGCAGATAACCTCTTCCCAGCTGTGTAACTTCAGCAAGTTCCTTCATTTGTTGAATGCTCCTCTTTCTCCCACTTATAATGTTGGGATAATAATACTGACCTTTTAGGGCTGCTGTAAGGATTCAACGGCATGACGTATATTTGAAGTGCTTAATGCCCACAGGAGCAGCTTGATAAATGTTTGTTTCCTTCTTTCCATAAAAGAGATGCCTGCTTTAGAAAAAAGATGGAAAAATGAAATCAGCTGTTTCTTCAGAACTGCAGAGATGCAATTACAGTTCCTACTGGGCCTCCTTGGTCCTTCCATGGCAGACTGGCTGAAACCCCACTGGCTGTTTTTGGGAAAGGAGGGCAGGATCAAGCCTTCCTAAAGTGAAGTGGTTCCCCTGGGTGTGTATGACGGCGATTTGAAAGGGTCCCTCTCCCCAGCCTGTGGGCAGTGAGTGCTGTAACCTGTGTGGAGTTCCTGGGCTTCCCTTTTTTCGGGGTGCCAGTGTCTTCCCAAGAGTAGTGAGGTTAGAGACCAGAGCAAGTGGAAGGTGCCCTCAGCTGGGGCTGGGCTGGGGTGCAGGGGCAGGAGTGGGGTGGGATGGGGAGGGGAGGGGAGGGGAGGGGAGGGAGGGGAGGGGAAGGAGGGCCTGGGGCTGCGAGCTCAGGCCAAGCTGGGGGCCATGAGGTCAGAGCCAGGCTATAGGTCACCCTCACGTCCCAGCCAAGGTGAGGGTGGGGCCCATGTTCTGAAATGTCCCTGAAATCTGGGCCAGCAGAGGTTTAGCATAGGCGCAGAGCTCATCGCTGGCCTCAGGATAATATCCATATTCTTTGCAATGGCTTTTCATTGCCTTATGGGGATCTGGCCAGAGTTCACAACTCCAGGGTCACCCCCTTTCCCATATAGATTATGCTTCAGCCACAGTGAAAGGAGTTCTTCTGTCCTTTTATCTCAAGGCTTGTTCTTTGGTCCTTTGTTCTGTTTTTTCTCCTTTGGATGTCATCTTCACCCCCATTTCTGCCTTCAGCAGCTTTCAGACTACCTCTTGACATCAATTTCTAGGAAAGCCACACTCCTCTCTGGATGTCTCTCCCATGTGCTTTCACTGTAGTAATTAAATAATTGATTAATCTAATCACTGTTTAGGTCTCATTATGTAGTAAGTATGAATATTGTCCCCCAACTAAGATACACTAAGACTTTATTTTCTAATACTCAACTTCATGTCTGGCTTCACGCTCCATATCCACCAAACTAGAGGAAAAATTTAACCTCAGAACTTTCCTCCAGAATCTGTCCCCCACCCAGGGTTGAGCTACAGTTCCAGGATCCAAAGCATGAGGAGGGCCATGCAGTCCTTGGTACTTGGTGCTCACAGGCTGTTCTTGAGTTGCTTACTGTGCCTGCCTCTCTGGTCCCTTCTGGTCCAGCTTCTCCCTGCTCCTCACATGCTCCCCAGGGACATGGGAGCCTTGCAAGGCTGACGTGGTCTTCCTGGCCTTGACATTCCACGCTGCTGACTCCGCCCGCATCACCGAGGAACAGGGCAAGGGTTTCTGCTCCCGTCACCAAGGAACTTC
The DNA here is from genome assembly GCF_028564815.1 of Eubalaena glacialis. NCBI lineage: Eukaryota > Metazoa > Chordata > Mammalia > Artiodactyla > Balaenidae > Eubalaena > Eubalaena glacialis. Next base: position 90,970,863 of record NC_083721.1, read on the forward strand.
CCTCTATCTCTTCACCTCCAGCCCAGGATGGGCTCCTGCAGATCTGGAGGGATGTCCTATCCTCCTTCCTCACTCTTTCTCCAACACCAGCGATTTAAGCTTGGACATTCTGTTTTACTTCTTCTCCTTAGCAAACTCTGGAAATTCTCTGACAGGTTTAAGTCTTTTGGAAAACAAAGGATCCTCCTCTGAGACAATGAGTACACACCTGACTACCTATCTGAAGGTTGAATGCAGAGAAAGAAATAGAGGCGAGAAAAAGCCCTTAATATCCCCAAACATTACCCAGCCACAGCTGTATGTTGTTCACTGCTGAGCATAGAGACATAGGCTAAGTCAATGTACAATTAAAACATACCCTATACTTACCCAAATCCTAGAATTTATCACACACTATCAGAATTATTTCACTACTTTAACTCCAGCATTTATTTTGGGGCTGCTCATGTCCCTTGTTACCTTCTCCAAGGTCCTTTAAATATCCCCACACCAGACTAATCTATTTGGACAAAGCATATATCCAAATTGGGGTATTAAAAATAATGGAGAGAAGGAAACCAAGCCAAAACTCTCTTCCTAAAGACTATGCATATGTTGATTAACCTTTTCTGTAAAATAAAAAATGTCCCCATTACAAATCAAGATATGGAATAATTTCAATTTGTATTAGGGGAAAAGGATATTTTTTCCACACATTCTTTTTTTTTTTTTTTTTTTACACATTCTTTTTTTAGTATCATCATTTTACTGTTTTCCAGAAAGGAGAAAATAAACAGCAATAAATACTCACATGAATTTAAAAGTTTTTATTTCTTCTTAAATTATACATTTTGTTTTTAATTATCAATTCAATATTACAGCATACAAAGTTTTTTTTTTTTTTTTAGAAAATGTTATAATCACTTAATGTAGCTCATTTGTCTGTTCATATATGCAGTCTCACTCTGGCAGCTGTCTGAGGCATGGCACTTCCTGGGGAGGCACTTGTATCGTGTTTATGTGCATATTAATGAAACTCTACAACTTTCCTATTTTAACTTAAACACTTCGCTGCCACTTCAGCTGATTATGGCTTTGGATAATTGCCACAGTGAATCTTGTATTTAGTGGAAACAAGATACATTGATGACAAACATGTTTCCTATCAAAAGCCAGAAAGATGGATCTGAATTCAGATTGTTCAGTAAAAAGAAGTATGTAAACTCATTAGACAAACAAGATTCAAATTTACAAAGCCTGAGAAAAATGTTGAGGACAGCTTCAAATCTGAGGGAAGAGGCAGCATCAGGCCTCATAATTGTAAAAGCTTGGCTAGAAAATAGAGTTTTCAGGGCATGCTTGTGTGGAGGTGAATATTAAATTATCGAGTCCCCTGGGTGGTAAAAGAGTGAGAGCCCAGTGACTGTGGTAGAGCAGCTTAAGGGGCTGGAACCACTGTGATCATGATTGTCACTCCTTGTTGTGTTTGCTTTGTGGTCCTGCCTAAGCAGAGGATTGAACCAATAATTTAAGCCCATGGGTTTCCTTTTTATACTGGCTAGGTGGCTATCTTAGTCTGTTCCAGCTGCTATAACAAAATTACCGTAGACAGGGTGACTTAAACAACATTTATTTCTCACAGTTTTGGAGGCTGAGATATCCAAAGTCACGATGCTGGCAGACCCAGTGTCTTGTGAGGGCCTGCTTCCTGGTTCACAGATGGCCGTCTTCTTGCTGTGTCCACCCATGGTGGAAGCTGCAAGAGAGTTGTCTGGGCTCTCTTTTATAAGGGCACTAATCCCATTCATGAGGATTCTACCTTCATGACCTAATCACCTCCCAAAGATCCCACCTCCAAATACCATCACATTGGGGATTAGGTTTCAACATATGCATTTTGGGGGGACACAAACATTTAGTTTAAAGCAGTGGATTTACAAGTTTTCACATACTATGCACCTAATCTCAGTTAAATGTTCTGTAAATATAGGTGTCTTAACTCAAACCAAGCCTCTAGGACTACTATGAGAGAGGGAAAGAGAGAGAGAGAGAGGCTAAATTTTAATTATCTTTGAAGCCCTACCAGAAAAGTGCCTTATGTGGTAGGCCAAAAAATGACTCCCCAAAAGACATCCATGTCCCAACCCTTGGTACCTGTGGACGTTACCTTATATGAAAAGAACACAGAACTTTGCAGATATGATTAAGGATATTGAGATGGGCAGATGATCCTGGATCATCCAGGTGAGTGCAAAATGCCAATACATGTATCCTTATAAGTGGTAGGCAGAAGGAGATTGGATACAGAAGAGGGGAAGGCAATGTGACTATGGAGGGGGAGGATGGAGTGATGTGACCACAGGCCAAGGATTGCTGGCAGCCACCACAAGCTGGAAGAAGCAGGGAAGGGGTTTTCCCTTAGAGGCTCTAGAGGGAATGCAGTGCTGCTGACACCTTGATTTCAGCCCAGTGAGACTGATTTCGGACTTCTGGCCTCTGGAACTGTGAGAGAATACATTTTTGTGTTTTCAGCCACCCAGTTTGTAGTGATTTGTTTTAATGGTGATGTAAACACATCCAGCTTCCTTCAGACAACTTCTCTGACCTCTCAGTTGGGGTTGGATGCCCTTGTATACGTTTGGCAGCACACAGTACTTGGTGTGTCATGGCACTAATGGCCCTGCTAATGATTTCTTCTGTCAGGGTCTTTTGCCTGCTGGATGGAAGCTCTCTCAGTGTAGGGGCCCCATTAGTCTTGTTTTTACTGCCCCAGAGCCCACCATTGTGCTTGGCACCTGATAGGTACTTATTTTTTAACTGAGAAATTTTAATTTGCTGACATCGTATTACTTAAACTTTCAATATTTATTTACTTTTAATTGAAGTATAGTTGATTTACAATGTGTTAATTACTACTGTACAGCTAAGTGATTGTTTTATATATATATATATATATATATATATACATATATATATATATATACACACATACATTCTTTTTTTTTACAGTCTTTTTCCTAACTTCCAATATTTAAAAATGGGCATCTTAGTTTTCTAGAAGGTGTCTGTGTGTCTCATATTAATCGTAAAGGACCAAATCCCAGAGTTCCCCCAGAAAGTTGCAGCATAAAAACAAAAACCCTACTGTTGGAAATTTGCCTATGTTTACAGAAGAACTGACATTTGGGAAATAATTTTATATTATAAAATCCTGAGCAACCTTCAAGATGGCAGAGGAGTAAGACGTGGAGATCACCTTCCTCCCCACAAATACATCACAACTACATATACATGTGGAACAACTCTTACAGAACACCTACTGAACGCTGGCAGAAGACCTCAGACTTCCCAGAAGGCAAGAAACTCCCCACGTACCTGGGTAGGGCAAAAGAAGAAACAAAAGGCAGAGACAAAAGAATAGGGACGGGACCTGCACCTCTGGGAGGGAGTTGTGAAGGAGGAAAAGTTTCCACACACTAGGAAGCCCCTTCACTGGCGGAGACGGGGGATGGGTGGGGGGGAAGCTTCGGAGCCACAGAGGAGAGTGCAGCAACAGGGGTGCAGAGGGCAAAGCGGAGAGATTCCCGCACAGAGGATCAGGGCCGACCAGCTCTCACCAGCCCAAGAGGCTTGTCTGCTCACTGGCTGGGGCGGGTGGGGGCTGGGAGCTGAGGCTCGGGCTTCGGAGGTCGGATCACAGGGAGAGGACTGGGGTTGGCTGCGTGAACACAGCCTGAAGGGGGCTAGTGCGTCACAGCTAGCCGAGAGGGAGTCCGGGATAAAGTCTGGAACTGCCTAAGAGGCAAGAGACCATTCTTTTGGGGTGCACGAGGAGAGGGATTCAGAGCACCACCTAAATGAGCTCCAGAGACGGGTGCGAGCCGTGGCTGTCAGCGCGGACACCAGAGACGGGCATGAAATGCTAAGGCTGCTGCTGCAGCCACCAAGAAGCCTGTGTGCAAGCACAGGTCACTATCCACACCTCCCCTCCTGGGAGCCTCTGCAGCCCGCCACTGCCAGGGTCCCATGATCCAGGGACAACTTCCCCGGGAGAACACACGGCATGCCTCAGGCTGGTGCAATGTCACGATGGCCTCTGCCGCCGCAGGCTCACCCCACATTCCGTACCCCTCCGTCCCCCCAAGCCTGAGTGAGCCAGAGCCCCCTAATCAGCTGCTCCTTTAACCCCATCCTGTCTGAGCAGGAACAGACGCCCTCAGGCGACCTACACGTAGAGGCGGGTCCAAATCCAAAGCTGAACCCCAGGAGCTGTGCGAACAAAGAAGAGAAAGGGAAATCTCTCCCAGCAGCCTCAGGAGCAGCGGATTAAATCTCCACAATCAACTTGATGTACCCTGCATCTGTGGAACAACTGAATAGATAATGAATCATCCCAAAATTGAGGTGGTGGACTTTGGGGGCAACTGTAGACTTGGGGTTTGCTTTCTGCACTTAATTTGTTTCTGGCTTTATGTTTATCTTAGTTTAGTATTCAGAGCTTATTATCATTGGTAAATTTGTTTATTGGTTTGGTTGCTCTCTTCCTTTTTTTTTAATATATAGATATATATTTTTTCCTTTCTCTCTTTTTGTGAGTGTGTGTGTGTATGCTTCTTTGTGTGATTTTTGTCTGTATAGCTTTGCTTTTACCATTTCTCCTAGGGTTCTGTCTGTCCGCTTTTTTGTTTTTTGGGTTTTTTTTAGTATAGTTTTTAGTGCTTGTTATCCTTGGTGGATTTGTTTTTTGGTTTGGTTGCTCTCTTCTTTCTTTCTATTTTTTATTACGTTAAAAGATTTTTAATAATATTTTTAATTTTTAATTTTAATAACTTTATTTTACTTATTAACTTTATTGCATTTTATTTATTTCCTTTCTTTGTTTCTCTCCCTTTTCTTCTGAGCCGTGTGGCTGACAGGGTCTTGGTGCTCCGACTGGGTGTTAGGCCTGAGCCTCTGAGGTGGGAGAGCCGAGTTCAGGACATTGGTCCACCACAGACTTCCAGGCTCCACGTTATACCAAACAGTGAAAGCTCTCCCAGAGATCTCCATCTCAACACTAAGACCCAGCTCCACGCAACAACCAGCAAGCAACAGTGCCGGAAACCCTATGCCAAACAACTAGCAGGACAGGAACACAACCCCACCCATTAGCAGAGAGGCTGCCTAAAATCAGAGTAAGTTTACAGACACTCCAAAACACACCACTGGATGAGGTCCTGCCCACCAGAAAGACAAGATCCAGCCTCAAACATCAGAATACAGGCACCAGTCCCCTCCACCAGGAAGCCAACACAACCCACTGAACCAACGTTACCCACTGGGGGCAGACACCAAAAACAATGGGAACTACGAACCTGCAGTCTGCAAAAAGGAGACCCCAGACACAATAAGTTAAAAAAAATGAGAAGACAGAGAAATACACAACAGATGAAAGAGCAAGGCAAAAATCCACCAGACCAAAAAATGAAGAGTAAATAGGCAGTCTACCTGAAAAAGAATTCAGAGTAATGATAGTAAAGATGATCCAAAATCTTGGAAATAGAATGGAGAAAATACAAGAAACGTTTAACAATGACCTAGAAGAACTAAAGAGCAAACAAACAATGATGAACAACACAATAAATGAAATTAAAAATTCTCTAGAAGGAATCAATAGCAGAATAACTGAGGCAGAAGAACGGATAAGTGACCTGGAAGATAAAATAGTGGAAATAACTACCACAGAGCAGAATAAAGAAAAAAGAATGAAAAGACTTGAGGGCAGTCTCAGAGACTTCTGGAACAACATTAAATGCACCAACATTCGAATTATAGGGATCCCAGAAGAAGAAGAGGGAAAAAAAAGGACTGAGAAAATATTTGAAGAGATTGTAGTTGAAAACTTCCCTAATATGGGAAAGGAAATAGTCAATCAAGTCCAGGAAGTGCAGAGAGTCCTATACAGGATACATCCAAGGAGAAACACACCAAGACACATTAATCAAACTATCAAAAATTAAATACAAAGAAAAAAAATTAAAAGCAACCAGGGAAAAGCAACAAATGACATACAAGGGAATCCCCATAAGGTTAACAGCTGATCTTTCAGCAGAAACTCTGCAAGCCAGAAGGGAGTGACAGGACATATTTAAAGTGATGAAAGGGAAAAATCTACAGCCAAGATTTCTCTACCCAGCAAGGATCTCATTCAGATTTGATGGAGAAATTAAAACCTTTACAGACAATCAAAAACTAAGAGAATTCAGGACCACCAAACCAGCTTTACAACAAATGCTAAAGGAACTTCTCTAGGCAGGAAACACAAGAGAAGGAAAAGATCTGCAAAAACAAACCCAAAACAATTAAGAAAATGGCAGTAGGAACCTACATACTGATAACTACCTTAAATGTAAATGGATTAAATGCTCCAACCAAAAGACATAGACTGGCTGAATGGACACAAAAACAGGACCCGTATATATGCTGTCTACAAGAGACCCACTTCAGACCTAGGGAAACAGACTGAAAGTGAGAGGATGGAAAAAGATATTCCATGCAAATGGAAATCAAAAGAAAGCTGGAGTAGCAATTCTCATATCAGAGAAAATAGACTTTAAAACAAAGACTATTACAAGAGACAAAGAAGGACACTACATAATGATCAAGGGATCAATCCAAGAAGAAGATATAACAATTGCAAATATTTATGCATCCAACATAGGAGCACCTCAATACATAAGACAAATGCTAACAGCCATAAAAGGGGAAATCAACAGTAACACAATAATAGTAGGGGACTCTAACACTGCAGTTTCCCCAATGGACAGATCATCCAAAATGAAAATAAATAAGGAAACACAAGCTTTAAATAATACATTAAACTAGATGGACTGAATTGATATTCATAGGACATTCCATCCAAAAACAACAGAATACACTTTCTTCTCAAGTGCTTATGGAACATTCTCCAGGATAGATCATATCTTGGGTCACAAATCAAGCCTTGGTAAATTTAAGAAAATTGAAATCGTATGAAGTATCTTTTCCAACCACAACGCAATGAGACTAGATATCAATTACAGGAAAAAATCTGTGGAAAATACAAACACATGGAGACTAAATAATACACTACTAAATAACCAAGAGATCATTGAAGAAATCAAAGAGGAAATAAAAAAATACATAGAAATAAATGACAATGAAAACATGACGACACAAAACCTATGGGATGCCGCAAAAGCAGTTCTAAGATGGAAGTTTATAGCAATACAATCCTACCTTAAGAAACAAGAAACATCTCAAATAAACTACCTAACCTTACACCTAAAGCAATTAGAGAAAGAAGAACAAAAACACCCCAAAGTTAGCAGAAGGAAAGAAATCATAAAGATCAGATCAGAAATAAATGAAAAAGAAATGAAGGAAATGATAGCAGAGATCAATAAAACTAAAAGCTGGTTCTTTGAGAAGATAAATAAAATTGATAAACTATTAGCCTGACTCATCAAGAAAAAAAGGGAGAAGACTCAAACCAACAGAATTAGAAATGAAAAAGGAGAAGTAACAACTGACACTGCAGAAATACAAAGGATCATGAGAGATTACTACAAACAACTATGTCAATAAAATGGACAACCTGGAAGAAATGGACAAATTCTTAGAAAAGCACAACCTTCCGAGACTGAACCCGGAAGAAATAGAAATTATAAATACACCAATCACAAGCACTGAAATTGAAACTCTGATTAAAAATCTTCCAACAAATAAAAGCTCATGACCAGATGGCTTCACAGGCGAATTCTATCAAACATTTAGAGAAGAGCTAACACCTATCCTTCTCAAACTCTTCCAAAATATAGCAGAAGGAGGAACACTCCCAAACTCATTCTACGAGGCCACCATCACTCTGATACCAAAACCAGACAAAGATGTCACAAAGACAGAAAACTACAGGCCAATATCACTAATAAACATAGATGCAAAATCCTCACAAAAATACTAGCAAACAGAATCCAAAGCACATTAAAAGGATCATACACCATGATCAAATGCGGTTTATCCCAGGAATGCAAGCATTCTTCAATATATGCAAACAATCAATGTGATACACCATATTAACAAACTGAAGGATAAAAACCATGTGATCATCATCTCAATCGATGTAGAAAAGGCTTTTGACAAAATTCAACACCCATTTATGATAAAAACCCGCCAGAAAGTAGGCATAGAGGAAACTTACTTCAACATAATAAAGGTCATATATGACAAACCCACAGCCAACATCATTTTCAATGGTGAGAAACTGAAACCATTTCCACTAAGATGAGGAACAAGACAAGGTTGTCCACTCTCACCACTATTATTCAACATAGTTCTGGAAGTTTTAGCCACAGCAATCAGAGAAGAAAAAAAAATAAAATGAATCCAAATCGGAAAAGAAGTACAACTGTCACTGTTTGCAGATGACATGATACCATACATAGAGAATCCCAAAGATGCTCCCAGAAAACTACTAGAGCTAATCAATGAATTTGGTAAAGTAGCAGAATACAAAATTAATGCATAGAAATCTCTTGCATTCCTATATGCTAATGATGAAGAATCTGAATGAGAATTTAAGGAAACACTCCCTTTTACCATTGTAACAAAAAGACTAAAATACCTAGGAATAAACCTACCTAAGGAGACAAAAGACCTGTATGCAGCACACTATAAGACACTGATGGAAGAAATTAAAGATGATATAAACAGATGGAGAGATATACCATGTTCTTGGATTGGAAGAATCAACTATGTGAAAGTGACTATACTACCCAAAGCAATCTACAGATTCAATGCAATCCCTATCAAACTACCAATGGCATTTTTCACATAACTAGAACAAAAAATTGCACAATTTGTATGGAAACACAAAAGACCCTGAATAGCCAAAGCAATCTTGAGAATGAAAAATGGAGCTGGAGGAATCAGGCTCCCTGACTTTAGACCATACTACAAAGCTATAGTAATCAAGACAATATGGTACTGGCACAAAAACAGAAATATAGATCAATGGAACAGGATAGAAAGCCCAGAGATAAACTCACGCACATATGGTCACCTTATCTTTGATAAAGGAGGCAAGAATATACAATGGAGAAAAGACAGCCTCTTTAATAAGTGGTGCTGGGAAAACTGGACAGCTACATGTAAAAGAATGAAATTAGAACACTCCCTAACACCATACACAAAAATAAACTCAAAATGGATTAAAGACCTAAATGTTAAGTCACACACTATAAAACTCTTAGAGGAAAAGATAGGCAGAACACTCTATGACATAAATCACAGCAAGATCCTTTTTGACCCACCTCCTAGAGAAATGGAAATAAAAACAAAAATAAACAAATGAGACCTAATAAAACTTAAAAGTTGGGCTTCCCTGGTGGCGCAGTGGTTGGGAGTCCGCCTGCTAATGCAGGGGACACGGGTTCGGGCCCTGGTCCGGGAGGATCCCACATGCCGCAGAGCGACTGGGCCCGTGCGCCACAACTACTGAGCCTGTGCTCTAGAGCCCGCGAGCCACAACTACTGAAGCCGGTGTGCCTAGAGCCTGTGCTCTGCAACAAGAGAAGCCACCGCAATGAGAAGCCCGCACACCGCAACGAAGAGTAGCCCCCACTCACTGCAACTAGAGAAAGCCCACACGCAGCAACGAAGACCCAACGCAGCCAAAAATAATAAAGAAATAAATAAATTTATAAAAAAAAAAAAAAAAAAAAAAAAAACTTAAAAGTTTTTGCACAGCAATGGAAACCATAAACAAGCTGAAAAGACAACTCTCAGAATGGGAGAAAATATTTGCAAATGAAGCAACTGACAAAGGATTAATCTCCAAAATATACAAGCAGCTCATGCAGCTCAGTATTAAAAAAACAAACAACCCAGTCCAAAAATTGGCAGAAAATCTAAATAGATGTTTATCTAAAGAAGATATACAGAGTTAACAAACACATGAAAGGATGCTCAACATCACTAATCATTAGAGAAATGCAAATCAAAACTACAATGAGGTATCACCTCACACCAGTCAGAATGGCCATCATCAAAAAATCTACAAACAATAAATGCTGGAGAGGGTGTGGAGAAAAGGGAACCCTTTTGCACTGTTGGTGGGAATGTAAATTGATACAGCCACTATGGAGAACAGTATGGAGGTTCCTTAAAAAACTGAAAATAGAATTACCATATGGCCTAACAATCCCACTACTGGGCATATACCCTGAGAAAACCATAATTCAAGAAGAGTCATGTACCACAATGTTCACTGCAGCTCTATTTACAATAGCCAGGACATGGAAGCAACCTAAGTGTCCATCGACAGATGAATGGAAAAAGAAGATGTGGCACATGTATACAATGGAACATTACTCAGCCATAAGAAGAAACGAAACTGAGTTGTTTGTAGTGAGGTGGATGGACATAGAGACTGTCATACAGAGTGAAGTAAGTCAGAAAGAGAAAAACAAATACCATATGCTAACACATATATATGGAATCTAAGAAAAAAAAAATGGTTCTGAAGAACCTAGGGGCAGGACAGGAATAAAGACACAGAGGTAGAGAATGGACTTGAGGACACGGGGAGGGGGAAGGGTAAGCTGGGACGAAGTGAGAGAGTGGTATGGATATATATACACTACCACATGTAAAATAGATGGCTAGTAGGAAGCAGCCACATAGCACAGGGAGATCAGCTCGGTGCTTTGTGTCCACCTAGAGGGGTGGGATAGGGAGGGTGGGAGGGAGATGCAAGAGGGAGGGGATATGAGGATATATGTATATGTATAGCTGATTCACTTTGTTATAAAGCAGAAACTAAGACACCATTGTAAAGCAATTATACTCCTATAAAGATATTAAAAAAAAAATCCTGATGGTATTGACATGGTTCAGAATGTGCTGCACCAGATTTTGGCACCTTGGCATTTGGAGTTTCAAGCTGAAGGAATTTGAGAAATGGGAGGTGCTGGAAGAACTCTCTGACCTCCCTTGTTTCCCCTGAAACAGGTCAGAAAACCCTCACTGGAGAGGCACACTCACTGTACCTGCAGGAAAAAAGCATTCTATCTCCAAGATGAGGGACGCCCAGAGGAACCTGAATGAACAGGCCTTGCTATTTCCCCCAGTTTATCATCCTTAGCTCATAGCCTTTTGTCCCAACACATTTTCCCACATCTTTCCACTCTTCATTAAACCAAACAACAACACAGGTGTAGCTGCTTCTTCAGGTCTTCATTTCCTTATGAAGACTCTCGTTTCACCTAAAACTTACATTAAACACATTTGTGTGCTTTTCTCTTGTTAATCTGTCTTTGGTTAGACAACTCAGCCCAGAACCCTCCTCAAAAGGTTAGAAGGAAAAAGAACAGTTTTTCTCCCCTACAATGTAAAGAAGTACCTCTAAGTTTGAGTAGGACAACTATACATCTACTCGTATTATTTAAAGTGTCTTATGTTTGGTTTTCTAACTGGTCTCTGTCTCACTCTGCCTTTCCTGTCCCATCACCACAGGGGTAGTGTTCAAACGTGATAGAGGTGCGATCATTCCAGAGCCTGGCCCCATCTGCTTTCATAGCCTCATCTCCCACTGCGAACCAAATCATGTCCATCCCCGGGGTGCAACGTGGTGTCTTGTTTTGTTTTGCTCCTCCTGATAGTCTTCACAAGTTAATTTCTCTACATTTGAGGCTGTTTTCTCTCATCTCTGCTTCCCCAAACCCCTATCCTTCTAGAACCTGATCAAATGTCACTTTTCTGAAGCTTCCCCACCACAGTGTTGAATGACTCATTAGAAATCTGATTGCGTTTAGCTTTATCTCATATTTTTATTTCACTAAATGGCAGGAATCTTTCCCTGTGTGGATTCTGTGTCTTCTCATCTGGCCTAGAAATGGAAGTAGAAGGTGTTCTATTATGCTGCTTACGATAGACATTCAACAAATATTGTATAACAGATGAATAACATCCAGCAACTCCTTGAACAACCTCAGATTATTTACTGAGGGCTCGATAGATAGCTAAAGAAGCATGTTGTACCGTAGTATCATTTGACTGAAATGTTGAGCAGCTGATCTCATAGGATGCAGCATCCACCTCATAAGTCAATGAAATTTCCTTTACTTAATGCTTTCCCCCTCCCCTCAGTCTGGCACTGAGCTTACTTAATAAAATGCTTTTGTGACAAAATGACCACGTACACGATAAAATAGCTCAGAGTTTGAGAAATGTACCAAATGTCAGGCTATGGTTTTGTCTTTATCATGTTGTGGCTCTGGGGTCCAGACTGCACCCTGTGGCGACAACTGAATGCATGTTGTCACTATTGGTTATTGTGGGAAGAGGTAAATCCTAAGACAGTGAGGGGTGGACAGCGGTGAGGGAGGACTCCTTACTCCCTGGGACTGGGAGGGAGCTGGACCCAACCTCCCAGGCCTGAAGAAGCCCAAATGGCTTTAGGAGGGCACTGAGCTGCTGCCGGCCATCTGGAGGCGAGCGGAGGACAACAGCGAGCCTTTGCTTTTCGGCGGCACTAACACTGTGGACAGGGCAGATGCTTGTCAGCTTCTGAGAGTGAGGTTAGTCATCAGTTAGATCCGTTTCACCTTTAACCTGCCCTCACTGATCAAGCTGGCTTCCACTGTTTTTACAAAAACGTGCATGTCCTCCAAGCCTTAGGTAGCCTAGATAATAAGATGTTTGCCGAAGTTGTTTTCTAGGAACTTGGAGTCAGCTGTGTCCAGTTTGAGCTCCAGCTGGTTAAGACTTGTTAAGACCACCGACCATCCAACTGAGCATGTGCGAGTGGCCGCTGGGTGACCTTTTGACGTCAGCGGGCCCAAACTCCACCCCCGGTTCGTGCTAACTGCTGTTTTCTGAGCACGTGTCCCAGGGAGGGGCCTGGAGCTTAGTTGCATCTGCAGAGGATGGTGATGACCTCACCTTTTTCCTCTCTCCAATTACCTTTCCCCGTGCTCCCCACGCCTGGGCTTTATCCCACAAGTGCGCTGAGCTCTGCGCTTCAGGCAGTCAGAGCTCTGCGTTGGGCTGAGAACCTTGGCGTCTTGGCGTTTGGCTTGCTGTGCCTCCGGCCACTGAACCTCGTTCGTTAGCACAAAGCCAGGACCTGGGGAAATGCTGGGGAAGTCTTCCGGTCGCAGGAAGGTATGTTTGATTTTCGGCTTCATCAGTAACGGTAAGAATAAGTTGGGATGTGCATGAAGAGTTGTGGGGATTTTTGGACATGGGAGAAAGGAGCTTGGGAATGACCAAACTTTCTGCTTGTCTGGTATATGAGGTCTTAAAGTTGGCACACTTTGAGAACAGATTTTTTTATCCTAAGCCAGTAAAGGTGGCTATTTGGACCAATACAATCGGTTGGGTTGTTCAGGTTTCCTGCTAGGTTTAGTCAAATTTCCAAACTCTTTCCCCTGGTACCAGTAGTCAGATGATACCGCCTGGTATTTTCTCTTCCTCTCCCATCACTCATACAATGGTCATTTAGTGGCCATATGGTGAAATTTGAGCCAGTGGGCCTTAAGTAGGATTGATATTTATATCTTCTAAGTACTCTTTCTAAAGAAGAAGCTGCTATCCTTGGACTTTGTTTGTCCCCTCCCCATAGGCTGGTATATTGACGTAGTGTCGACTCAGCTTCAACCATGAAGGGCAATGCCCTAGGGTAATGCAGGACAACAAGATGGGAAGAATGTGAGCTCCTGGAGAAGAGCTCTAGCGAAGACCTCCCAGGCTGTTTCATGAGGGACAAATAGAAGTCAATCTTGTTGAAGTCACTCGCTTTTGGAGTCTTGTTTTTGCAGTGTCATTCTTATTCTAATTAATACAGATATTGGTGCTTATCATTATAAAAACCTTAAATATGTGGTGTTGCCCTAGATGTTAGACAGTGGGCAGTGAAAAAACAGGAATTTCAGATACTGGGAAGATGATGAACTTGGTACTGTCAAGGCAACATTTGGTAAGATTGTCTTCAGTTTTTAGAAGAAAAACCTCATGTCTGTATAATCATTAGTCCTAGAGAAAGCAGTTGGAAGTAACCAGATTATGTGTATGTTGGCTGCTCTTTGCTGCTTTCCACAGGTGGTTATTAGAAAGAAATGAGCCCAGGCAAGAATTGGCCAATTGGCAAGAAGACCCCATGGGGTTGGAAAAATCAACTGTTATTAATCCCACAAAGGCAGAAAACTGTTACGAAGGGTGCTCTTCAAAGTCCTCCCATTAAAAGATTCTCAGCTGAGCAAAGGAAGGTAGTCCTAGCAACAAAGATCAGATTAAGTCTACTGTGTCAAATGGCCTCAAGGGAGTAGCCTTTTAAGGGAGGAAAGAGTGATGGCTAAGCTCAGATGCCAGAAAATAAGGCGGGCTTAAGAAATAATGCCCAGTAAAGAATTCTGGGTGGGTACTGACATGTTAAATCAGAACAGAATCAAATAGACCAGACATCTACCATTGATTGAAGCAAACTTTGTTGCCAAATGAACCACTGGCTTGTGAATGTTCAATCCTAATGTAATCCTCGGGCTCACTGCACTGGTAGGAAGCAGTGTAAAAAGAACTGAGCATCCTTGAAGGAGAGCTCATGAAAGAAATGTCTCCAAACTCTGATGTGGTCATGAGGGACAGTGGGCAAGGAAGAACCACCGAGGCAAAGCCACAGGCTCAGGGTACAGTGGACAAGGGAATGCCCCCAGAAACCAAAACCAAGATCTAACCATGAAAATATTCCACTGCCAGGGCAGGTCCCTTTATAATTACTGCCCAGCGCGACACCATCATTGCTAAGGACAGGTGGCTGCTGTGTGTTTTGCTTCTCTTTTCTGAGAAGAAATGTCTATTGTGCATGTCTTGTCTTACCTACCGTTGTTTACTGAGTTTGTTGTGGGTACAGGGATGGGTAGGTGGGACATGGGGGAGGGAATGAGCTCGTAACTTCTTGGCTAGGAGACACATCCAGATGTGGTAGAAGAGACTGCATGTTGCCCACAGATCTTGGACTTTAAGCTGTGTGCCGTAGCAGGATGGGACCTGTCTCTTTTAGCGTAGGGGTAATGTGTTCTGTGTGAGGGAGGAAAAGGGCATGCACGGATACTTGGGTGATTAGAGAGGTGCGCTTTGGGAAATTGCTATGTATCCCCATGTTCTCTCTCCAGCTGGGTGCGGACATGCGACTAATTTTCGGCAAACAGAAAGTGAGCTAAGTGGTATGTGTAACTGGGATATAATTTGCAACTTAAAGACCATCATGTTTCTCTGGATTTTGGCTTTCTCCCCCTTCTTATAGGCTGTAGTATGGATGTTGGGGCAACCTAGCTGTGACAGTGTGGTTGAGCACGTTGGGGAGGAAAACATTTTCCTCTACCCACCTAGGTTCTGATGGCTGGTCTAAGAATGAAATTGACACGAGACAGATGAACAGAGAAAATCAAACAAACGTTTAATAACATGCATACGTGACAGACACCCAGGAAAACTGAGTAACTCGCCAAAATGGTCAAAACCCTCACCTTCAATAACATCTTCAGCTAAAGTTAACAAAAGAGGATGTTAGGGGTAATGGTTTGGGACTTCAAAGGGGAGGAAAACAATCCACATGAAAATGGAAAAGCATATTTTTGGTAAAACAAATGTTTGCTGGGCCATGCAGAGAGGATGGAACACAGAGGACTCTGATCTCTAGGTCTTGCTGAGTCTCTCCTGACACACCTGGTCCATATTCTCTGCAGATACCTCAGGTGGTAGCTGTATTGTGGGAACAAGCCCATTATGTAAATTCTTTTAGGCAGTTAAGGGAGAGGTAACAAGAAAAACTGAGTCTTCAGTTTCTTAAAAATAATGAGCCTATTCTTTTCTATCATGGCTTATCACAGAATACTGAATATAGTTCCCTGTGCTATACAGTAGAATATAAAATACATATGTGTAATTGAATCATTTTGCTGTACAGCAGAAATTAACACAACTTTGTAAGTCAACTATATTTCAATAAAGAAAGAATAATTTTAAAAAATCAGCCTAAATTGATCGCCATGCCACAGAGACATGTTGGGGTGGCAAATGTTGCTTCGCTACAGCTTCCTGTGTAAGTGTCTACTGAATGAACACAGGAAAACTGTTCTAGATTATACATGGCTGGTTTCTAAAGTTAGAGGTCTAGGGACTTCCCTGGTGGCACAGTGGTTGGGAATCTGCCTGCCAATGCAGGGGACACGGGTTCGATCCCTGGTCTGGGAAGATCCCACATGCTGTGCAGCAACTAAGCCCGTGAGCCACAACTACTGAGCCTGCGCTCTAGAGCCCGTGAGCCACAACTACTGAGCCCGCATGTCACAACTGCTGAGGTCCACGTGCCTAGAGTCCGTGCTCCGCAACGGGAGAGGCCACTGCAGTGAGAAGCCTGTGCACTGCGGCGAGGAGTGGCCCCCGCTCGCTGCAACTAGAGAAAGCACACGCACAGCAACGAAGACCCAACACAGCCAAAAATAAATAAATAAATAAATAAATAAATAAATAAATAAATAAATAAAAATAATAAACTTAGAGGTCTAGATTGCTTAAGACCTGGGGCTTTCCTCACAGTGTTACCTGAGTGGCCATGGCCACAGACGCGAGGAAATAGGTGTCAGTCTGTTCAGGCTGCTGTAACAGAATACAACAGAATGAGTAGCTTATAAACAACAGAAATTTATTCTCATAGTTCTGGAAGCTGCAAGTCTGAGATGAAGGGTGCCAGCCAACAAGGTCGAATGAGAGCCCTCTTCCAGTTTGCAGAGGCTGGTTGTGTCCTCCCATGGCAGAAGGGCCCAGGGAGCTGTGTGGCCCTCTTGTATGAGGGCACTAGTCCCAGTCACGAGGGCAAGAGGCGTCACCTTGAAGTTAGGTTTCCGATGTGAATTTTGGGGGGGACACAAACATGAAGACCAGAGCAGTAGGTGATTGTTCTCAGACATGATTCTGAAAGCCCATTTAGGGGGAATGTTAGGACAAAACAGAATGTTGAAGAGGAAAAGCCTTCTGTAGTTCTCCTTGCCATGGTTCTCATGCATTGCCATTCCTGCAGCGTTTACAACCTTGACTTTTTCCTTTCAGAGATCTTAATTTAGTCCCTAGGGATTCCTCCAGCACATCTAAGTAATTTGCGAGCACAATGGAACAAATCAGTGTGGGATCCCCTGTAGGTCCCAAACCCTTCAAAATGTATCAAACGTTAGTGAGAAGACATCACTTAAAGTCCTGCTTATACTGGCTCCCTCTGGTTAAAATCCTCTCATAAACGTCTTCCCATGGAAGCTGCACAGTGCACGGTATGGTGATATCCATAAGCCGAATCACTAACAGAGAAGTCAGTAGGTTACACTCTAAGAATACTTATTTAAAATTCTGTACCCACTCTACTACCCTTATTTGCAAGGAGGTTTCCTGATGATGGAAATCATGGGGAAGTAGGTGGGCTTCCTGCGTGGGATCTACCAGAACGCCTCCCCAGTTCACTTCTTTCCCCATAGTGCCTCTGGCACTTTCTTGCCTTTGCTCTTAAGTGTGAGAGGGTGACCTTAACTAGTCTCCATTGGATGACTCTCCTTGGATGAGTGGTGATACTAGACGCAATCACCCTTTTGTTGGTGACTAGCCCTTAATCCTTGCCCTGAGTGTGCAAGAAAATCATTAAGTTATCTAAACGTGTCTCATTGTGCTTCTAGTTCTAATTTTATAACAACCCTTTGTGATCTTAAACCCTTCGAAAGTAGACTCTAATGATCAGATTGTAAAAGCATTGGAATTTAGAGTATTCCTGTCACCTTGAATTTTTTTAGGATGGGGCTGTCTCTTTCCATTACACCAGGCTCCCCTTCTTTTCCATGCACTGGGTTTACTCACGGTCTCCCAACATTTGACTCCTTGTCCATCCCTGCTTTTGTTTTCATCACTCCTGTTTTGGAGACGAGGATTTGCAGTGGTCCCAACTCCTCATGTGTTCAAGTGAACATCCCCCTCTGACTTTGCTTTTTTCCTTTGCAAATAAATACATAACCTGTATGATCATTTGGTATTGTGTTCCATGTCTTTGGGTGACATAATTTAATTTTTTATGCTCACATGCAAATAAGCATCATCCAATAATAAAAAGTGGTAGATGTACTTGAATTGAAAGCTTTGATAATTATACAATCTTTAAATTAATTAATGAGCCAAAGGCAGCTAAACATTAGCATTTAGAAAGATCTCTACAGCATCAGCTACTAATGAGTTCATTTAGAGCCATCGTGCCACCCGTTCTGGAATGCACAGACCATATTTAATCATATTCAATCGGATCTAATATTGAAATTATGAACACAAGGCATTGTTGAGTGTGAAATTACCATAGAATTTTACTTGTTGAACACATTTCTTGTTGGTGCTCCTAGATGAATGATAATTTGATGATGAAGTAGGTAATTTGTATACAATGGACCATTTATGGAATAATAAGGAATTCTAGGGTGTCTTGATTTGTGTTGATCATTCACATACAAATTCTAAATTCATTTGCCTCAGCTGCTTCAGAGGTTCTGCTGCCCTCAGGCAAGAAGGATGCACTTTTGGAAGTCTTTTCCCCTTGAGTTTGTAATTTCTTTTTTTTTGAGAGGACATAGAAAATTTTAGAAATGTATTATAGCAATTGACTAAGATCATTAAAAAAATTTTAAAAATGTAATAATAATACAAAAACAGCGCCCCCCCCTCCACTTGGCTTCTTTTTAGTCATTACCCACCCTCTTATCCTGACTTCTAACATAAGTGAAGTGTTTTGCCTGTTTTTGTACTTTATATAAATAGACTCATATAGTATATATCTTTTTCATCTGGCTTCTTCTGCTTAACATTATGTTTGTAAGATTTATTCATATTGTTTCATGTCACAGGTCATGCATTTCTCATTGCTGTGTAATATTCCAGTGGGTGAACAGCCCACAATTTATTCATTTTACTGTTGGAGGACATCTGGTTAGTTTCCAGTTTCCAGCTGTTATAAATTGTGCTACTCTGAACATTCTGATACATGTTTTGTTTTTTGTTTTTATGCTTAATTATGGTAAAATACATATAACATAAAAATTACTATTGTAACCATGTTTAAGTAACAATTCAGTGGCATTAAGTACATTTACATGGTCGTGAAACCAATCTCTAGAACTCTTCATCTTGCAAAACCAAAACTCTATCTCCACTAAACAACACCCCCCTATTCCTCATGCCCTTGGCAACCACCATTCCTACTTTCTGTTTTTATGAGTTAGACTACTCTGGTTACCTAACCTAGAGTGGAATTGCACAGTATTTGTCTTTTGGGACTTCCTTATTTAATTTAGCATAATGTCCTCAAGGTTCACCCATGTTGTAGCATGTGTCAGAATTTCCTTCCTTTTGTAAGACAATATTTCATTGCATGTATAGGCCACATTCTAGTACATGTTTCTGATGAGCATATGCACATATTTCTGATGGGATTATATGTAGTTGGGGTCATAGAATATTTAAAGATTCAGCTTTAGTAGATTTTGCCAAACAGTGTTCTACAGTAATTGTACAAATTTACATTCTCGCTAGACGTGTGTGAGTTAAGTACCTTTTAATGCAATTAAATTGTTTCTTTTACCTATGTACGCTACAACAGTGGCCAGATGCCAGTTATAGGATCGTATTGTTTATTTTCCTTTTTAAAACTCATGGTATTAGTTATGATAACATCAGCTTCTGCAGTAGATTCAGTTTATTTCTCACTCACTAAATAGTTCAGTGTGGGGAACACCCAGTAAGGCAGTCTTCTCTCCTCTGAGAAGTGATTCAGGGATTGAGAATTATTCCATTTGGTGGCTCCACCATATTTGACATGTGCCTTCCAATGTCTCCCTGAGCTTCGACATCCAGAGGAGTGTGGAGAGGGCACACTGTCTTTTAACTGTCTTGGCCAGGAAGTGACACATCCTTTCTGTTCACATCCCCTTAGTAGGAAAATGTCACATGCTACATCTAGATGCAAAGATTGGGGTGGGGGGTGTGTGGAGGAGAGGAAAAATGTTCCCTGGCTGGGCAGCTGCTTCCATTAGCAACTCTACACTTAGGGAAAGGAGCACAGATACTTGCTGGGCAGCTGTGTTTGCCACACATGCCTTGGCATTTTTGTGTTCCATCCTCTCAGAGACTCTTGTCCTTAGGATCCCTGGCTGAAAGCAGTGATGACAGATCAATTGAAGAATCTTAGAAAACTTGCTGGAAAAATTTGTCACAGACAAACGTAATCCGTTGAGACCCAGTTCATAGAAGTATTTTATAAATGCTTGTATACTGTGAGCCCGTCTGCATGGTAACATCTTAAATACTCCTCTCACTCTTTGACATCTTCCTTATAACTTTGAACCAGAAGTAAGCAAGGAGGAGGAGAGCGATTTGCAGGGAAATTGAGAAGTGAGGCTGCAGAAGAGCACATTTGTCCTCTATGATCTCACCCAGTGTCTTGGTAGATCCTTGATAAGCACCAGGCGTTCAGTATTTGAAAGTCCTGATCAGAATCAAGGCCTTGGATTTGGGACCCCTGGAGAAAGCTTCAGGTCAGGCAGGCCTCAGTCATGTCCAATATCTATGTCTCAAGCATAAGACAAGAGTGCAGATCACATACATCCAAGGTAACAAATAGGAAGAAGGTGGAGGGCCCAGGATTCGTCATCCATTCTGAGGTCATGATGATTTTGTTTTACAAGATAAAAGGGTATGCAGTTTATTACTGAAAGCATTAGCATAAGAAAGGAAAGTAGCAATCTCTGTCCAAGGTGACAGAGAGAGCTATCTGGCTAAGGCCTGTTTGGAGAACATACGAATCTCCCATCTCTCTGATCCATAACCAGAGTGACCTGTGTACATTGTTAGTGTAACTTCCTTTTCATCTGCTTCCTAAAATGTCTCTCAGTTATGTTATGAGGCTGTTTTTGGTTGAACGAGTTTTGAGGTTTTAAGAATGAGTAAGTTGCCATGTGGCGCTGAAATCTGTATGCATAAGGGGTGGTGTTGGGGAGGAGGAGGATGGAGAAGTCTCCAGAAATAACAGCTACATGTGTGGAATACTACACAATGTGCAGTTACTATGTGCTACACACTTTATCTGCACTAGTCCCTTTAATCCTCACGTGGAGAAGGAAAATGAGGTTCAGATAGGTGACTGCTCATGGCCACTCAACTAATAAGAGGAGGAGCCACGATGTGAGCTGGCTCTGACTCCTAGTCACAGGCTCCACAGGGAGCAAAGAGGTCATCTAAAGGAGGCGCTGAGAAACCTGAGAGTGGATACAGCAGCATGGATTATCCTCGGAGTCGCGGACTTGCCTTTTATCAGCCTCCCCACCACCCCAAAATTGGCATCCCTTCAGTAGTGAGGGCTCACTGCCATTCACATTCATCACTGTGACCTTTTCTGGTGGTATGGAAAATAAGCAGAAGCTAAAAAGCAATCACACTTCTCTGGTGCTAATGTCTAAATATTCTTTTCAATTGTAATTGATTTCTACATGTGCTAGTGTGCAAGTGAGCAGTGGGTTCAAATCCTCCCCAGCTTTCACGATTAAAATCTTAACAGCCATTCCTATACACTAACAATGAAAGATCAGAAAGAGAAATTAAGAAAACAATCCCATTCACCATTGCAACAGAAAGAATAAAATACCTAGGAATAAGCCTACCTAAGGAGGTAAAAGACCTGTACTCAGAAAACTATAAGACACTGATGAAAGAAATCATAGATGACACAAACAGATGGAGAGATATACCATGTTCTTGGATTGAAAGAATCAATATTGTGAAAATAACTATACTACCCAAAGCAATCTACAGATTCAGTGCAATCCCTATCAAATTACCAGTGGCATTTTTTATAGAACTAGCACAAAAAGTCTTAAAATTTGTGTGGAGATACAAAAGACCCCAAATAGCCAAAGCAATCTTGAGAGAAAAAAATGGAGCTGGGGGAATCAGACTCCCTGACTTCAGACTCTACTACAAAGCTACAGTAATCAAGACAATATGGTACTGGCACAAAAACAGAAATATAGATCAATGGAACAGGATAGAAAGCCCAGAGATAAACCCAAGCACCTATGGTCAACTAATCTATGACAAAGGAGGCAAGGATATACAATGGAGAAAAGACAGCCTCTTCAATAAGTGGTGCTGGGAAAACTGGACAGCTACATGTAAAAGAATGAAATGAGAACACTGCCTAACACCATACACAAAAATAAACTCAAAATGGATTAGAGACCTAAATGTAAGACTGGACACTATAAAACTCTTAGAGGAAAACATAGGAAGAACACTCTTTGATGTAAATCACAGCAAGATATTTTTTGATCCACCTCCTAGAGTAATGGAAATAAAAACAAAAATAAACAAATGGGACGTAATGAAACTTAAAAGCTTTTGCAAAGCAAAGGAAACTACAAACAAGACGAAAAGACAACCCTCAGAATGGGAGAAAATATTTGCAAACGAATCAACGGACAAAGGATTAATCTCCAAAATATATAAACAGCTCATGCAGCTCAATATTAAAAAAACAACCCAATCAAAAAAAATGGGCAGAAAACCTAAATAGACATTTCTCTCAAGAAGACATACAGATGGCCAAAAAGCACATGAAAAGCTGCTCAACATCACTAATTATTAGAGTAATGCAAATCAAAACTACAATGAGGTATCACCTCACACCAGTTAGAATGGGCATCATCAGAAAATCTACGAACAACAAATGCTGGAGAGGGTGTGGAGAAAAGGGAACCCTCTTGCACTGTTGGTGGGAATGTAAATTGATACAGCCATTATGGAGAATAGTATGAAGGTTCCTTAAAAAACTAAAAATAGAATTACCATATGATCCAGCAATCCCACTACTGGGCATATACCCAGGGAAAACCATATTTCAAAAAGACACGTGCACCCCAATGTTCATTGCAGTTCTATTTACAATAGCCAGGTCATGGAAGCAACCTAATGTCCATTGACAGATGAATGGATAAAGAAGATGTGTTACATATATACAATGGAATATTACTCAGCCATAAAAAGGAACGAAATTGGGTCATTTGCAGAGACATGGATGGATCTAGAGACTGTGATACAGAGTGAAGTAAGAAAGAGAAAAACAAATATATATTAACGCATATATGTGGAACCTAGAAAAATGGTAGAGATGAACCAGTTTGCAGGGCAGAAATAGAGACACAGATGTAGAGAACAAATGTATGGACACCAAGGGGGGAAAGCGGCGGAGGGGTGATGAATTGGGCGATTGGGATTGACATGTATACACTGATGTGTATAAATAGATAACTGATAAGAACCTGCTGTATAAAAAATAAAATTCAAAAAAAAATGTTAATAGCCAATTGAGGGTGTATGCTCCAGGTTTTTTCACCACATCACTGGAAAGGTAAAAGCTTGTTTTCTAGAACTATAGCATAAACCCATCCCTAAAGCAGGGTGCTGGTCACGGTGACTGTCTTGCAAGTGATGGATGGCAGTGGTGTTTGGGAGCTACGCTGGTGTTATTTGTTTTGAAAGTGCTCAGACAAGGCGAATTTCACAACCATTAGGAGTATTGGGTTGTTACAATAAATATCAATAAGAGATACAACTGCTCCAGGGAACCAGTGGATTTTAGAAAAAGTGGCTTTATGCCTGCGTATTGTATGTCCGGTTGCCTCAAAATGATAAATTATTTACCGGTGAGAGAGGTGAATTAATTCTGTAGTAAAAGGGAGCTTCATTTGTTACCCAGTCAGAAGGAAACTGGAAATATCAAACTGTAACTATATCAAGAGTTTGTTTCTTTTAGATACCTTATTTTTCTTCCCAAAGTATTGGCCACTACTTGACCTCTGCCAGACAGTTCTACCAATTTAGGGAACATTTACATTTTCCAATTCCTTTCTGTCTGTTTTCAATCTCAGTCCTCAATGTACTGAATTCCGTAACAAACAATTAGAATTACTTTACTAGAGGCATTAGAGCCAGTTAAATTAAAGATTCAAGTCCTCAGTTGTACTAACCATACATCGAGTGTTCACTTGGGGCTAGGGGATACCATATGAGATAGTGCAGACGTGGAATAAATACATCCATTGTTTCAGAAAGCTCATTGGACAGCCTTGTCTTCATCCACCTGGCCAAAAGGGAAAGCAAGTGAGCAGGAAGCAGCCTTTCTTTTAAAAAGTCTTGACCTGGACGTGGCACACATCACTTCTCACTTTGGTCGGTGGAAATAAGTCTTTTGGACTCCCACACACTGGGGCCTGGTGTCTTAGTCCGTTCAGGCTGCTGTAACAAAAATGCCAGAGACTGGGTGGCTTATACAACAAACATTTGTTTCTCACAATTGTGGAGTCTGAGAAGTTCAAGATTAAGGGGCCAGCAGATCCCACGTCTGGTGAGGGCTCTCTTCTGGATTCAAAGATAGCTGTTTTCTCACTGTATTCCTCACATGGTGGAAGGGGTGAGAGAGCTCTCTGGGGTCTCTTTTATAAGGGCAGTAATGCCATTCATGAGAGCTCTGTCCCCATCACCTAATCACCTCCCAAAGGCTCCACCTCCAAATACCATTACTTTGGGGATTAGGTTTCAACATATGAGTTTTGGGGGGGGCACCAATATTTAGTCTATAGCACCTGAGTAGCTACAGTCCTATACTATGGAAAAGAAGGACTGAATTTTACCAGGCCATAGCCATTGCCACCTCACTAGACAAATTTAATAATGCACATACGGCCCAGAGGAAAAGCCTTTGGAAATAGGCTTGGATTCAAGTTCTTCTTCTGCCACTTCCAGACTGTTTGACATTGGGCAAGGAGGAAGCCCTGACTCAGCTTCATCATTCTTAAACGGCAACAATGATAATACCTAATTCCTAGAATCTTCATCAGGATTAAATATTAAAATTATATCATGTAGATGTGCTTGCTTCGGCAGCACATATACTAAAATTGGAACAATACAGAGAAGATTAGCATCGCCCCTGCGCAAGGATGACATGGAAATTCGTGAAGTGTTCCATATTTAAAAAAAAAAATTATGTAGAAATGCAAATGTACTTGAAAGTTCAAATGTGTACACACGTGTGATAGATTGTCTCATGGACCACAGTTCTTCATCTGTCCCTGCAGCCTTGCCTTTTGCTATGTGGCTTTGCAGTGTAGTTTCCTGCCCCTTGAATCTGGGTTGACCTTGTGAATTGTTTTGGCCAATGGGATGTGGTGAGAGTGTCACTGTGCCAGTCCTGAGTCTAGGTTTTGAGAAACCTTGTAGGTTTCTGCCATCATGAGAAAAACCTGCCTAGGGTAGCCTCCTGGTCCCAGGAAGAGGTTGATGGGAGAGTGGTACTCTCCTATCAGCTAGTACCATGTGGAAGAGCGGTACGAGTTGGCCCGGCTTAGACCAGTAGCTTAGGCCCTCAGCAGAGGCATGATCTAAATAAATGCCTATTATTGTATGGCAATGAGGTATTGTTGCTTGTTGACTATTGCTATAGTAACAGTAAACAACTACAATTAGTTTGTTCATCTATATCTCTTCACTTGAGCAACTTTTGACATTTAATTAACATAATCTAAAACAGTAAACGTCAGTAAAGGAAAAGTTTGGGTTAAATTTTAAAAATATTAAAAACTTTTTTTTTTTACATTGCCTGGTACTTTTCATACGGTGACTCAGAAAAGAATTAAAAAGCAATAACAAATGAGATGAGATAAAAACAATGAAGAGAGAAATAATTATGTGATCACTACTTTTTTTCCCCTTCAAATTTTTTTTTTAATTTAACTATGGTTGACTTAGAATATTGTGTTTCAGGTATATAGCATAGTGATTGAGAGGTTTTTTTTCCCAGATAACATTCCATTATAGGTTATTAAAAGATATTGGTTATAATTCCTTGTGCTATACAGTAAATCTTTCTTGCTCATCTGTTGTATGTATAGTACTTTGTATCTGTTAATCCCATAGTCCTAATTTGTCCCTCCCCTATTCCTTCTCCCCTCTGGTGACCATAAGTTTGTTTTCTATGTCTGTGAGTCTGTTTCTGTTTTGCATGTAGATTCACTGGTATTATTTTTTAGATTCCACATATAAGTGATATCATAAAATATTTGTCTTTGTCTGACTTATTTCACTAAGCATAATATTCCCTAGGTCCATTCATGTTGCTGTAAATGGCAATATTTCTTTCTTTTTTATGGCTGAGTAATATTCCATTGTATATATGTACCACATCTTAAGCCAGTCATCTGTTGATGGGTACTTGTGTTGCTTCCTCATCTTGGCTGTTGTAAATAGTGCTGCTATGAACATTGGGGCACATGTGTCTTTTTGAGTTATTTTTTTTTTCCAGATACATACCCAGGAGTAGAATTGCTAGATCATGTGATCTGTTTTTTTAGGGAAACTCCATACTGTTCTCCATAGTGGCTGCACCAATTTATATTGTCAACAACAGTGTAGGAGAATTCCCTTTTCTCCACACCCTCTCCAGCATTTATTATTTGTAGACTTTTTGACAGTAGCCATTCTGACAGGTGTAAGGTGATACCTCCTTGTGGCTTTGATTTGTATTTCTCTAATAATTAGCAATGTTGAGCTTTTTTTCATGTGCCGGTTGGCCATCTGTATGTCTTCTTTGGAAAAACGTCTATTTAGGTCTTCTGCCCATTTTTTGGTTGGGTTGTTTGTTTTCTTGATATTGAGCTGCATGAGCTGTTTATATATTTTGGATATTAACCCCTTGTCAGTCACATCATTTGCAAATATCTTCTTCCAGTCTGTAAGTTGTCTTTTTGTTGATGGTTTCTTCTGCTGTGCTTTCAAGTTTGATTAGGTCCCATTTGTTTATTTTTGCTTTTATTTCTTTTGCCTTGGGAGACTGTGTGATCAGTGTTTTTAGGTAAAGGGCTAGATAGTAAATATTTTTGGCTTTGCAACTTCTCAGCTCTGCCTTTGTGGTGTGAAGGTAGCTGTAGAAAATACATAAACAAATGAGTGTAACTCTGTTTCAATAAAACTTTGTTTACAAAAACAGGCAGCAGGCCAGATTTGGCCCACAAGCCATTGTTTGTGGACTTCTGCTCTTAGACATACTAATTATTGGTATGGAGATAAATATACTTAGACCCATGCCTCATTTCACACACTTTAAAAAAAAATGAAATTACAGAAAGAATACAAAATTATAAGACATGAAAAAGGATTATTCTGGTTATAAAGGGCAATAAGTTTAGAGCTATTGTTGGGTTGAATTTAAGTCTAATGTCTACTACATTAGACAAATTAGACTTCTAATTTAAGTCTTCAGCTTAGTATTTGGCACACAGGGCATGCTCTGGGACTGTGAACTATATTAATGTGAGAGCAATATAAAAGTAGTATAAACAAGCTGATGGGCTTAATTATAGAAATATAAAATTCCTCAAATATGTGCTCAATAAAAATCAGTTAAGGTAAAATGGAAAATCATATAAAAGAGTACACATAAGCTCTGTAAATACAGCATACTATTGCTTTGCCAGCCTTGGGTACTAATAAGGCCATATCTCACTATCAAGAAATTCTTTCTTTTATCCTTTGGAGTCCCTTCATCCATAGTTTTTACTCAGTCCAGATGTTAGTCTACAGTATGTTGACTTCTTTGAAAGAAAACTGAAAAATCTAACCAGTCTCCAATAAGCCCTGATGCTATTACAGGGAGTTATGTGAGGCACTGGGGATTCTGCTATTAGCTTCATAACATGTAGTGTCTGATATGTCAAGCTGCTCCAGCGTTGATGGCACCAGAGCTGGGACGAGCTCCCTTTGTACTGGCTACCACCTATGCTGCCACAGAGCTGCTGCCAACACTGTTATGGGGAGGGGGGAACACAGGGTGGGAGGACTGGGAGTACTGCCCTCTTCCATCTGCCTCCTAAGACCGTATTCTTTCCATCATCTTCTTATCATTCCCAAAGTCTGTTTGAAGTGTGCCCCACCTCCATTCCTACTCTTAACATCTTTCTGGTCCTATAGTTTTGCTACTCAAGGCTCCTTATTGACATTATTTATTTATTTATTTATTTATTTAATTATTTATGGCTGTGTTGGGTCTTCATTTCTGTGCGAGGGCTTTCTCTAGTTGCGGCAAGCGGGGGCCACTCTTCATTGCGGTGCGCGGGCCTCTGACTATCGCGGCCTCTCTTGTTGCGGAGCACAGGCTCCAGACGCGCAGGCTCAGTAGTTGTGGCTCATGGGCCCAGTTGCTCCGCGGCGTGTGGGATCCTCCCAGACCAGGGCTCGAACCCGTGTCCCCTGCATTGGCAGGCAGATTCTCAACCACTGCACCACCAGGGAAGCCCCTTATTGACATTTTTGAACAGTCTGACATAAGTGGTTTCCCTAAGCTCTGGGCTGTTCAGAGTTCTCCAAGGTCACTGTGATGGTTAATTTTAAATTTTATGTGTCAGCTTGGCTAAAAGATGCCCAGATAGCTGGAATAAACATTATTTCTGGATGTATCTCTGAGGATGCTTCTGCAAGAGATGGGTTTGACTCAGTAGACTGACTAAAGAAGATTGGTTAATGCCCACGCACACTGGTGATGGCAATCTGTTGAGGGTCTGAATAGAACGAAAAGGTGAAGGAAGGGTGAATATTCTTTCATTGTGAGTTGGGTCATCCATCTTCTCCTGCCCTTGGACATTGGTGCTCTTGGTTCTTGGGCCTTCAGACTCTGGGGTTTACCCTGTACTTCTCCCCTGGGCTGGGAGTTACACCATTGACTCCCCTTGCTTCTCAGGCCTACTGACTTGGACTGAATGGCAACATCAGCCTTTCTGGTTCTGCAGCTTGTAGACCACAGATTGTACAGATTGCAGGATTCTTGGCTTCTGTAACTGTATGAGCCAATTCTTATAATAAGTTTCCTCTTATACATATCTATATATATCCTACTGGTTCTGTTTCTCTGGAGAGCTTTAATACAGTCACATTACTACATAAATATTATGAATAAAGTATTAATATTAATAACAAAGTGAATGGAAGCCTATACAGATAATACTTAAAATCCACTGAACAAATGAGTAAATACAAATTCTAAATCTTTCCTGTCCCCTGTGGGATAGAATGCAGTTTCTGGTCCTTCCTCTTTCATTCAGCTCTTTTTTTTGTGGCCCTCAATGTTGAGGCACTTAGGAGAGAGAGGTGAATTCGTATTCTTGCCAAAAGAGGGACTTTGAAGACAACAAATGCCACAGGCTTCTAGCCAGAGATATTGGCTAGTGGTTAAAAACCTGTGACTAAAATGTTCACTTTTTAAAAGAAATTTAAGTGCCTGTTCTAATAAAACCCAAGAGACATAAGCTTTGATAGGTGATATTTATCAAATGGACCATAAACAGATTAGGAAGTCTGACTTTGAAAAGCTGTACAAGGTGATAGTTGTACTCAGTGGTTTTAAAAAATAACCCCCTTTCCCCCTTCATGTCACTAGTAATAAATTTTTTTTTATATGAAAGAAGCAAATACAAAAAAGTGCTAGGTTAAGAGCCTGGGCTCTGAAGTCAGTTAGCCGAGTTAAATCCCAGCCCTGACACTTACCAGTATGACCTTGGGTAAGTGTGTTAACCTTTCTAAACCTCAGGTTCTTCATTTGAAAAGAGAGAAATAATGGTCTCTCTCAGGGGGTTTCTGTGAATACTAGATGAGGTCATGCTTGCAGAGTGCTTTGCATGCAATGCACAGTGAGCACTCGGTGTGAGTTATCATTTTTATTACCCATAATACCACTGCGAAGGGATCACTGATGCTAACATATTTATTTATTTATTTTTATTTATTTATTTATTTATTTATTTATTTATTTATTTATTTATTTTTGGCTGTGTTGGGTCTTCGTTTCTGTGCGAGGGCTTTCTCTAGTTGCGGCAAGTGGGGGCCACTCTTCATCGCGGTGCGCGGGCCTCTCACTATCGCGGCCCCTCCCGGTGCGGGGCACAGGCTCCAGACGCGCAGGCTCAGTAGTTGTGGCTCACGGGCCCAGTTGCTCCGCGGCATGTGGGATCTTCCCAGACCAGGGCTCGAACCCGTGTCCCCTGCATTAGCAGGCAGATTCTCAACCACTGCGCCACCAGGGAAGCCCCAACTGCTGCTAACATTTTGATGTTTAGGGGGTTCTGATTACCTGGATATTTGTTTTTTGACTCTCAGCAGTTACAAAGTTGTTAGAATATAGCAGCATAAAAATATTCAGTAATTTAACTGACCAATTGTAAGATGTCTGCTCTTAGAGATTTCCTGCTTTAATCCTTGTGTCCAGCCACCCAGGGTATCAACGCTCAGTGTTCCAGTGCAAAAACAAAGCAAACTGAAATGTGAAACTGCAAATTTTACAGAAGATGGGGGATTTCAAGTAAGTGATGTTGGGGGACTTACACTGAGAAATGAGTATCTGGCAGAGTTAGACCAGTTAACAATTGAAGAATGGAAAATCAGCTGCGATAGTGGCCTCAGAGGCCCTTTGAAAGGGAATAATTTGGATATCAAAGGGCTCAGCGAGGCCCTCAGGATAATTGAAGCCCTCAAATATTTCTGTAAAAGAGACTCTTCAATCTTGCTTTTTAGACAGGAACTAATTTTGCTGGATAGTTTTTCTAGATGGACTCCATTTCTTCACTGTAGTTGTATTTTGCTATGCCCATGGCCATCAAAGTGTGACTGTTAAAGTGGGGTTCTCCAACATAAACCCTGTAAATATTGAGGTAGAAGAAGTTGAGGTCTACGGTGACACCTTTTTGTCCTCCCCTTATCCCAGACAGGGGCCTTACATAACAAAAAGGATTGTGACTCTGGAGAAACATGACCTATTTTATTTAGAAAGATCAGATCTCTTTGCTTTTGGGGGGCAATCTGTAGAATTTTTGGTAGTAGAGCTCTATGTTTTTAGTCGTAGATCCCATTGAGAAACTGATAACAGTTAATTATGCTCATCCCAGAAAAATGAACATTTGTATCCACTGTGAACATTTTCATACAATTTGAAGGGAGGCCCAATGGAATCCATTTACAGATCACAGGTTCAGAAACCACGTACTGTTGTATTTCAATATCTGAAAGTATTTATGCTTTTTAAAATTTTCAGACTTGCATGAGCTTTAATTCAATACATATGTTATTGAATATTTGCTCTTTTATCTGTAGGAGAGAAAGGAGAAATATTGGACATAACTCGAGTTTCAGCTAGACCAAGGGAACACACGGAGGTGCAGACAGGATATGGTGAAGTAGAGAGAGACTGTCAGTCTACGTAGGCAGAGTTACTCCAAAATATCATCTACAGAAGGTATTAGGAACCAGCCTATAGTGAGGGAAGGTAAGGGTAGGGGCCCAGCTAAAACTTCTATCCAGATCCGGATACGGGAAAGTGTGCAGCTAAGAAACAGGAAAAGGAAGGCACTTGAGTCAAGAAGTTCTTAAATGTTCTCATTCAGGGCCAGACTGATTTCAAGTTTATAAAGAAATGGCTTTATCAGGCAGCCTACTCATCTGCCTGCTCAGTCTAGGCACCCCTATGGTGACGGCAACCATCATGGGCTTCTACCTTGTTAAATGTACCTGAAAAAGTTTTTGTAGTGAAAATAAAAACCAAAAGTGAGTGAATATATATGATCAAAAAAACCAAAGTTGTTTACTTAAACATCACACCCATATCTGTATGCATACGTACAGGATTTAAAAATAATTTACAGGTGTAGCTGCTGGCTGGTGCTGGTGTTCCTCATGAATTCCTTCTCTCTAGGATATTGTGGAAGCCATCAGCCAGGCGGCATGACTTATTTCTGCACAAGTTCTAGGAGGTGCAGCTCTCCTTACTATAAATTCACTGTGCAAAATGCAGTAAAATGAATTCTCACTCCTACTGTGGCTAGTGGGGTCTCACAGGCTTCTAGCAGGGAAAGGATTGACTGTTACTTAGAAGAATCCTTCTCTGTGGCTTTGCATCTCCTTCCTCTCTTTTACTATCTACTTTTTCTACTTGTAGTAGCAAGTGTTAAAAGGATTCGGCTTGCTGCCTTGCCAAAATTTTGCTGTTGAGTTATTAAACTTCAGTACAAATGGATCCCACCTGGAGATTAACAGACATACCTGGCTTCGTTGAAATAAGGAAGAGTGAAAGGAACTGAAGACAAGACCAACATACAATAGAAGCCAGTATAAGATAGTGCATGACCAAATGCTCCATTATGTGATAATGAAATAACGAGCAGAATCATGCGGGGAGGCTTTGAAACAAAGTGAGGTGTGAGTGTGGCATTGAAGTCTAGGTAATAATCACTTAAATTTGATGTCTAGGCTGGTTGTGGGAAGGAGAATAGAGGATGGAGGAATCATATATTTCCTAGGAAGGCAATGTGATGCAGAGCAAAGAGCATGAAGCTACAATCCTTTCATTGCACAAACATTTAGTGAGAGCCTACTATGTGCAGGCACTGTTCTGGGTCTAGGCATGGAGTAGTGAACCCAAGTCCCCAGGGCACTCACGCTAGGATGAGACTTGTATGTAAACCTGGCTCTACAAATTATCTTGTTCACGTGGAGAAAACTTCTTAACCTCTTCGAGCCTCAGTCTCCTCATCTATACAACTGAATTATACTAATTCCTTCAGTTCGGTTTGGAGTAGAATAAACCAGATTAGGTAACTGAATTACTTAATAAGCTATAAAATTCAATGCCAAAGTTTAGTTACTATTCCAACTAGCAAGTGACAGGATGTATGATTTTTATGAATCCTGAATTTTAAAATATGAATCCTTGGAAGAAGAGAACGTTGTCCTCTGGCTGGAGAAAGGTCCAGTAAAATGCTGGAACTGAGCTCACCTGGCCCTCCTCTACCTGAAAGCTGGTCTGGGATGACAGCCTTGGCTCTGGGCAGAATTAAAGGGGAGTGAGCAGAGTGAAAGGAGAAGAGGAGCTCAGTGTAGAACGAATGACTGAAGATGGTGTATGAAACAATACGGGGGAGACAGCTGTTCCCACCAGGTTATGTGGGAGATACAGAGATCACAGGAAAGGTGCCACTCAACTGTGGACTGAAGGATCTGGTGTGCTATGAGCTCTTGGGTGAGGTTGAAACAGTGTATTTTTAGAAAGTTCATCATTAATAGTGCTGTTTCCTGAAGCCCACAGTGTTTAGGATCAACTGCAAATACTATATTTCTTCCTAAGAGCTTAGGCTTGAAAGCTATGGTTTTCTTTCCTTTATGTCTTTAGAATTTTCTATATGGTTTACTGGTTGTAGTGACCTAAGTACCTTCATCAAGCTGCAGTTAAGTCCTTGGGACTGAGCCATGTGCATCTATGGGAGATAATTATAAAAGCTGGATTAATTTGCCATTGAATTATTTATGTAAACATAAATATTGCAGAGGCAATTAAACCTCAGGTATTTCTTAAGGCGTAGATAAATCAATTTACATTGTGTTCCTCCAGTTCATTTCAGAGGAAATGTTTGACAGGAAATAGAAATCTTTGTCAAAAGGAAATATACCCTAAGAATCCATCCCTCCATTAATTTTCTTTGCTCTCTAAACATACCCTGTAAAGTAATTTTGTGTTTTATTGTAATTCTTTCCAGCTGCCAGAGATAATAAGTCAAAAGACATTGAGAGTTTTCTCTCATCAGTACCAGGAAGTCAATCTTCTGTCTATTTCGGTATAATTTAGTACA
This sequence comes from Eubalaena glacialis, assembly GCF_028564815.1. Taxonomy (NCBI): domain Eukaryota; kingdom Metazoa; phylum Chordata; class Mammalia; order Artiodactyla; family Balaenidae; genus Eubalaena; species Eubalaena glacialis. The sequence goes on from NC_083721.1 coordinate 91,004,648, forward strand.
GTGAGAATCAACTGATTTCACAGATATTAACTTTATCGAGTATACAAACGGAAGTGTTACAGGGAAAATAATTTCTTAGTGAACAGCAGAGATAACTTAGCAATCAGGAAATGCAATCTCCTTTTAGTTTCAAAACTTAAAGTCTGGAGCATGCCTGGAATCCACCCCCCTTCTCCCCCCACAAAGCAGTGATTTAACAGAAATGAAACCTGCAGGATACATATTATGCAAACGCTCTGGGGAAGTGAATCATAGCACAACCAAACTAAAATTGATGGAGCTGCAGCGAAAATAAAGTTATTAAATTTGTGGTGAAGGGGAAAATGCAAAAGGTAACACTCTAACGGTATCTCATATATAAAACCAATCAGCTACTTCTGAAGAAGTCGTTACTTGCAGCCATCACATCCTCTGCCCTTCTTATCCCACCATCTACTTCCAGCTCTGTCTTAATTTTTGGCCTTCTCTCATCAAGCTAGTCAAGATTACAGATCCTTTATTTTTACCCCAGCTCCAGTTTAAGCACTGCTTCTCATATATTTTTTTTCCTTATATACAAGGCCACCGAAGCCAGCTCTCAGCCCTCATTCAAAGCCACCCTGATTCACCTTAACTCAGGTGATATTTTCCAGAGCAACTGAATTTTTCACAGATCTAAGCCATCTTCATCTAGATCTTTCCTATGGTGGACACATTGAGGTATCCTAAGCAGAGAAGTGAAAGGCTTAAAAGATGTTAATTGAAATGAACAAATTTATAGTACATTAAAATAGAAGCTACAGGAAGGTAGGGGCTTCTCTTATTACTGATTCAACAGTGAAAATCACTTTTGATTCAAATTGGTGCTTTGCACGTTATTGGGAATAAATGACACATGACAGACTTCAAGGGCCTGGGTTGCATTATGTGAGGGATACAAAAGAAGGAGTTAGATGTGGAAGAGACAAGCTCAAAGAATTTACCCTAATCTCAGGTTCTGTGTGAAGCTGGAACGCAAGGTCTTAACCCCATTCTGGTCCATCCTCCATCACATAGAGAGTGGCTTTGTTGGAATGCAAATCTCATCATTAGCATTTCTTGGCTTAAGACACATTTTTGGCTTCCTACTGCTCTTGGTCTGAGGGACCAAGTCTTTAATATGGACTGACAAGGCCCGGCATGGCCTGGTCCCTGTCTGCCTGTCCAGATTCATTTAGCTCTGTGTGCTACAGCCGTGCAGCCACTTCCTTGAAAACACTGTGCTTTTTCCCTGTGCTGGGCCTTGCACGTGCAACTTGATCTGCCGGATGCTGCTTCTCTCCCTGCTCCAATCCACTAACTTACCCATTTCTCAGGTCTCAATACAAACTTCATACCTTCAGGGAGAACTCAGATCTTTGCAATGTGGGGAGACAGTTCTCCGTGAATTTCTTTCATGCCTCATTTGTCCAAGCCTTCTGAGCAAAGGACATGTTGGAATAGCAAACAGCCTAGGAAGCTAGAGATAGTGTTTCCCTAGAGAGAGATTTGGAGACATACTGCTTGGAGACACCCTGGGAGTAAGCTCTCTCCTTCCCCTCCCTGGAGACATTTGCTTACATTCCAGAGCAGTAATGATTTGTCCCCTTCTCCTCTGGAGGAGATTTAATTTACACATTAATCTCACTTTCTCTCCCGAGGCATGGATGGGTTGGATGGACAGCCTTCTAAGAGCCAGTGTCCTAGAACTCGAGGCTCCGTTCCTGTGGTGTACCTTACTACGGGAGCAGGTAACATCTGGTCACATCCTGTTGCTCTGTGGAGACTGGGGAAGTGATACAAGACACTGCCCTGGAGGCTGCTTTGTTATGAGTAACCAACAATTAATGTCACTGTTTCTTACCCAGGAGTCTTATCTTGGGTCTTCTGCCATTATATGTACTTAAAACTGGCAGGCTATCTTGTTAGCTTGCGGGTTGGATAACATTTCAGACCCTTTACAGTTTCTGACTTAACACATGGCTGGTCAAATCCCCTCTGTCCTAGCATCATGTGCCACTCATTTATGGCATATGACACAATCAATTTTACATTTATCCATTGATGATTTGAGAAATGTTTCTCTCTCCAAGTATGTTGTATTTTTTTCCGCTGTTGTGTATCTTGCCCCTAAAACAGTGCCCAGTGAATGTTTTATTTGTTAAATGTGGAGAGAAAGCTTAATTCTAACTTAGAGGATGAGGAAGGACTTCATAGAGAAGGAGACACATGAAGTGGGCAGAAAATAGACAGTTGGAAGCAGAGGATGCGCGTGTCTGGCAGTGGGAACAGAGCAGTCAGCGCTGGATAGAGCACTGTGGACTGTAGGACCAGTCCTTGTGGCTTGGGTGTGGACCAGTGTGTGTGGGGGGTAATAATGAAAAAGGAGCCATTTTCTTGGCAAATGTCACTCTATTTCTGAATGTAATAAAACAGAGAAAATTCCGAAGGCTAGTGGAAATAAGAGACTGATGTGTTTATAGGGATTTAATTTCAGGAGGCCAAATAGAATCAAGAAGGGAAGGACTTAAAGGTGCCTAAGGATTTGGGTCTTATTATTTTTTTTTAACATTGCTAGGGAGGAAGATGATTTATATCTTTTTTTTTTTTTTTTTCGTTTTCCTTTGTGGTTGATGGGAGAAGGAGGAAGATGTTAGCTGAAGTATACTTTGTTCTTGAATTTAGTGTTGGTTAATCCCAAGGCATTTTAGGACTAGGAGAAGTAAGAAAAATATTAGGACACAGAACAAAATAACTAACTCTGGAAGACGACAATAACTCTAGTTCGTAAATGAGAAGGTGGAGGCTGGGGGTGATGCCGCAGGCTGTTGATGTCCGTAATGACAGCCCCTGTCACATGGTTTCTCCGAGTTTTAGGGCTCTTCACAGAGAAGGGATGTTGGTGTGTTCCTTAGGACGTGGTGAGGCAGCTATGCAGTAACTCCTCCAGGTACAAAATTAATGAATGTATTGAGCTTAATTTCAACATTTCTGACAGAATGAAAAATATTTTTGGGGACTTCCCTGGTGGCGCAGTGGTTAAGAATCTGCCTGCCAATGCAGGGGACACGGGTTCGAGCCCTGGTCCGGAAAGATCCCAGATGCTGCGGAGCAACTATGCCCGTGCGCCACAACTACTGAGGCTGCGCTCTAGAGCCCGCGAGCCACAACTCCTGAGCCCACGTGCCACAGCTACTGAAGCCCACATGCCTAGAGCCCATGCTCCACAACAAGAGAAGCCACCGCAATGAGAAGCCTGTGCACCGCAACAAAGAGTAGCCCCCGCTCACCGCAACTAGAGAAAAACCCACGCGCAGCAATGAAGGCCCAATGCAGCCAAAAATAAATAAATAAATTTATTAAAAAAAAAAAGTTTGTGTTTTCTTTATTGTTCCTTTATTTAATTCAAAAATAGAATTGGGAATTAAGTGATCTCTCTGGGATTCTCTTAAGGAAAAAGTATAAGAATATGAAATCATGTCTCAAAAACCTAAAAGAAAAACTTTTCTCAGAGATCGTCTTCAGCAATTATAAGTACAAAAAATTATCTTTAATGGAACCCTCATGGATAAGTCTCTATCCTTTTTAATATTTTAGGGACCTCATTAATTCTTGAGTTCTGAATTTGGTAAAAATCTCTAGGGTTTTTGATTCATATAATGCTGCTTTGTCTTTTTACTGAATGGCCACAGATAGCTGTGCCTCTTGAAAGTAATAGGGTTGACTTTTTATGACTTTTCAGTTTCTTACCTCAATTTCTGTTGCCATGGGTATACCTGGTTTGATTCTAGCAGCATTTTTTCCCTTTCTGTGCTGTGGTCATTAATCTTCTTTGGAAGGAGAGTCCAGATGAAACAAGCTGGTTAGAGGTATGTGTCAAGTAAATGCAGATCAGCTATGAGTGATGGCCTAGGGAGCTGGATCAGTTAGGATCAGGTTGGACTGCACATAATAGAAAAATCCATAATACCTTTGGCTTAAACAAGATATGTTTGTTTGTCACATAATATAAATCAGGAAGTAGGTAGTTCAGGGCTAGTATGGCACTATGGCAGATTTTATTTTTTGAAGATGGCCGTAACGATATCTGCTGCTGTTCTTATTAAATTATGATCTTGCTGTTCCCTGTCCTCATCCCCCAGAGGTGAATCTGAGACCCCTCTCCTTGAACCTGGGCAGAACTTGGGCTTGCCTCAGCCAGTAGAGTGAGTGCAGCGGAAGCAACACCATGTATTTTCTGAGGCCAGGTCATAAAGCGCTGTACGATGACTGCTCGTTTCTGCTGCCGTGCTGTGAGGAAGTCCAGGCCACGTTGGGAAGCCATGGGTAGGAAACCCGGCCAAGAGTAAACATGAACCTTCATATGTGAGTGAAAAAGTCTACACGATGACTTCAGCCCCACATGAGCAACCCTGAGCAAGAACTGCCTCACTGAGCCTAGTCAACCCTTAGAACCGTGAGAGAAAATGATAGTAAATAATTGCTGCTGTTTTACATCACTAAATTTTTGGTGTTTTGTTACTCAGAACTATAAGACTGGAAGAGGGACCCAAGAAAGTTATTAGTGACCTGGGCTCCTTCCAGCTCTCTGCTCTGTTATCTCTAGCACAGAACTATCATCCTCATGTTTCAAGATGCTGCTGGTAGTTCCAGTCATCACATCTGTATTCCCAGCAGCAGGAGGGAGGCATAGAAGGAGAAGAGTGTACTTCTTTTCAAGGAAACTTCCTGGAAACCCCGTACAATATTTCTAGGTTTTAGTGGTCAGAGTTTAGTCACATGGTCACTCTTAGCAGCAGGGAAGGCTGAATAATGAATCTTTTATTTTGGGTTGTAATGTACCCAGCTAAAAATTGGGCTGTCTGAGGAGGAAGACCCAAATGGCTGTTGGATTAGACAGTTGGTAGTTTTCAGGCCTTTTCGTGAGCCAAGTGTATGAGTTTTAATTCATAGAAGCTGGCACTATTTTACTGCATTCTCAGTATCTTTGGTTGATGGTTAGGTGACTTCTTTGTACAACTTTCACTGTAACTGGGATGTCAGTATGCTTATTCTGTTATTTCTGTGTTGCTATGGTAGCTGATAAGCAATGCCTGATAAGGCTTCTTCAAATTTCCTCTTAAAATACCCACAAATAACGACAAAAAAAATTGGCACCAAAGCCATAAACTGAGGAAAAAACAAAAATAGTTGAGTCCAGATAGACCGTACGTTTACTGCAACATGCTTGGGTTTAGATTTTGAAAAACACTGTATGGCTTCACATATCCATCCACTGAGCCAAAACAGTGGAGAGAGGAGAACACTTGGATGAAGGCCAATGATCTCCCTTAACTCTGGGACTCTGAGTCCTCCACAGTCAATGAATCAGGGAACTGGCTTTCATTTGCCTACGAATCATCTTCTGAACCAGCAACATCTGTTCTGTGTTCCCCAAATCTTTGCCTCTCCATGACTCTTCCCCTCTGACTTTCATTATGAGGTCAGTTTGAAGAATATGACTTCCAGGATTCAACATAGCTGGTAGGAAATCTTAGAGGATGGGCCATGAGGAACTGCATCACTGGAGATCCCATCACTTTAGAAAGGCCCATGAAAAGGCAGAACCAGGAAAAGGAAGAGAGGCCAGAGCAGACCACAGTGGGGTGGGCCGGTGTGGGCTGGCTCGGCTCCTTAAGAAAAACTCTGCTGAAGGACTCAGAACACGTGTAGGAGAAGAGTTCCCTTGATGAATGCCTGTAGGCTGGGCACACTAACCTTCTCCCTAGGTCTAGATCATATAGAGGAATGTATCTAGTTCTCAAGTGGTCAGGGAGGGGATGAAGGAGCCTCTCACCCTCCTCCCCTCTGTGTGGAAAGAGAGGGAGCATTTATCTCATTCAGAGAACAGTAAACGAAGTTCCCTTAGACTTAATCAGATGGAGAAAATTCACAAACAAAAACCATACCAAACTGATATCAAATATTTATTATTTTTTTAAAGGGCATAGACAAAAAAACCTTACGGGACTATCTCAAGGCCATTAAAGATTCTGTCTGATCTGTTTGCTATGATGAGAACTGATGTTCAGCATGAGAACCCACAGACACTGCAAGATTTTCAATCATGAAATATTCAATTATGTTCTCTCTGTTCTATTTACTAAGGCAGGGAAGCAGACATTAAAAAAAAGGATTTCCATAATAAGAATTGGTTTCAGTTTCAGACACTGTACTCTCCTGGTTGTGTTTGTTCGCTAGAGTAATTTAGAGTCCCACCAGCAAGGAATCCAGACAATGCCATGAACAAGTAGAAAATGTTGAACATTTGCATTTGGGTGACCTAGAAACAGAATAACATAAAAAAAAAAAAAAGTTTAACCACTCTACAATCTCCAGTCATAGCCTTACAATCCTCCATTTGTCTATCCATTTATTGTTATGTGCACTATCTTTTAACATGGGTCAGTGGACATGAATGGTTATAGAATTTGCTGTATTACTGCTCATTTTATTTATGCCATTCAAACATTTTGTTATGAACTGAATGTTTGGGTCCTTCAAAATTCGTATGTTGAGGTCCTAATCACCAATGTAATAGTATTTGGAGGTGGGGCCTTTAGGAGGTAATTAGGGTTAAAATAGGTCATGATGGTGAGGACTCAGGGATAGGATTTGTGGCCTTGTAACAAGAGGAAGAGAAATCTTTCTTTCTCCTTTTCCCTGCCATGTGAGGATACAGCGAGAAGGTAGCCATCGGCAAGAAAGGAAGACAGCTCTCACCAGAAACTGAATTGGCTGGCACCTTGGTCTTGGATTTTCCAGGCTCCAGAACTGTGAGAATATAGATTTCTGTTGTGAAGCCACCCAATTTATGATAGTTATGGCAGCCCAAGCTAACAGATTTCTATCTAATAATGATGATAATGATGATAGTATTTTGGATTCTGGCCATTTGCTAGACATTGTCTTAGATGGTTTATGTGCATGAGTGCTTTTAATCTCCACACCAGCAGTATGGGTCAGGTATTATTCATTGGTCCCATTTGATAGAGAAGCAGAGGTTAAGTTATTGAACCAAGGCCCTGTGGTCAGTAAGTGATAGAGCTGGGACTTGAACCCAAGCCTGAGACTGGAAAGACTCTGTCCTTTTCCAGTACTAGGTACAATACTTCAGTTCTGAAAGCCGTCAGTTAATAACTGTTGTTGGTGTGCATATTACGCTTTGTTTTGTGAAGTGTGTGTCTATTTGCATCTGCTTCTCACAGCATCTCCAGGAATAGGTGTTACTGATCTTGCCTCAAACATAGACATCCTTGGGTCACATCTAGTGCTGTTTCCCCTATGCCTCGCCTGCCACTTCCCTACCTTACAGATGCTGCTAGTACCCACCCTATCCTTTCAGACCTTACCACGTCATTGTATTGTAGGTCAGCTGCATTCAATGCCAGGACACATCTCGCTCACTGAGGGCTTTTCTGGCTGCTAGAGTAAGTCTGCCCATGTGCCCAGCAGGTCTGAACTGCCAGTGTTGATGCCCTTCTGCTTCCCTCAACCAATGGCTGATGGGAGTTGGGCTGTAAATTCCTTTGCTCCCTCGCCTGGGTGGCGTGCTTCTGAAGGGTGTTCCTCACAGGCTCCCAGGTTTCCCTCCTGTGTGATGTGATGCTCCGATTGCTCGTAGGGGTAACTTGCTTGAGGACACATCCTTTAGTGCCTGCCTTCTCTTCCCTGTCCCTGAATAAAATACCTGCACTTGAATTCCTTGTCTCACGTTCTGCTTAGGGAGGGACACAAACCAAAACAGCTCCGTGTTTTTTTTTTAAATAAAATTCTTTTTAAAAAATTAATTTATTTTATTTTTGGCTGCGTTGGGTCTTCGTTGCTGTGCGCAGGCTTTCCCTAGTTGTGCCGAGGGGGCCTACTCTTCTTTGCGGTGCGCGGGCTTCTCACTGCGGTGGCTTCTCTTGTTGCGGAGCGCGGGCTCTAGACACGCGAGCTCAGTAGTTGTGTCTCGTGGGCTCTAGAGCGCGGACTCAGTAGTTGTGGTGCACAGGCTTAGTTGCTCTGCGGCATGTGGGATCTTCCCAGACCAGGGCTCGAACCCGGGTCCCCTGTATTGGCAGGCGGATTCTTAACCACTGCGCCACCAGTGAAGCCCAGCTCCGTGTTTTTGGATGACAACCATTATGTACTTTATCTGGCACTTTACCTCACCATTGTTTTATCTCCTCTCCCCAGTCATATTGTGAATATATAGTTTTCCTTTCATGATACCTAGACCCTCGTGTGTTTTGAATTCAAGAGGGATGTTAAGTAGATGGACCAGCCATTCCTTGGAACCTCTGGGGATAGGGCTGGGCTCATGCCAACTCACTGTGGGCTCTTACGTTGACTCATGTAGCCCTTACTGTGCATCACTCATTCTCTCTCTCAATCACATACTCTCTTGAGATGCTTGATGATTTCTTGAGTGTAGGTTTGGTCACCCATTCAAAGCAGTGGTTATCTTGAAAGCAGCAGCTGTCTCACCCTGATTTTGAACTTCCCCTGGTACTGAGTGCTTCGTAGATACTTCTCATATGCTTGAGTTTGGAAGTGTATATACTGTTTTTGACTTGTAAGTTATTCCATGTGTGCTGTGTGTGCTTTCCCTTGAATATCTGTGTCATAGCTGGGATTGTTGTTTATTAAAAGTTCATTTGAACTTTAATTCCAAGTTTGTGTGAGGGCTAAATGCAGACTAGAGTCATCTTTGCACTACCTATTAGGAAAAGAGGGCCTATTAAGTTTGGCATAAACAGGCTTGTCTGGGAAATACTTTCTAAGTAAGAGAAGCTTTTCTTTTATTGTTTAAGCTACTATTTCACATACACTTATAAGGAAAGCAGAAGCAAATAGAGACTTGGTTTTGTTACAGTTTTTACAAACCATGCTTATTTACTAATGCAGAATGTTTACCAGGTGACACTGGTGTTTGAATGAATAAATACACGAGGGTTCATTCATGGCCAGGGTGCATGACACATCTCTGCACTCACATGGGTGTCATCCTGGGCTGCCCTACTGGAATCTGGATTCTGTGGTGCTGTTTTATCTGTGCGTGTGCTTAGTGAGGAAGGGAGAGTTGCTTAAGCATGAAACTTCCCATTGTACTCATGGGTGGTGTAATGGACGTTTTTTTGGGTGGCTGCCTAGCTCTCAGTTCTCCAACCTGCTCTGATCCATAGGCAAGGACTCCCAGCTGCCATCTGCCGTGTCTGGTCCAATATGACCTTGCTTTCTTGGCAATGGCTAATTTTTTTTTCAGTGAATATAAACTGAGCCACTTAAATTCTCTGTCCTGGGGATTTTATTTTATTTTTTATTTATTTATTTTTAAATATTTATTTATTTGGCTGCACCGGGTCTTAGTTGCAGCACACGGGATCTTTGTTGCTGCACATGGGATCTAGTTCCCTGACCAGGGATCGAACTTGGGCCCCCTGCATTGGGAGTGCGGAGTCTCAACCACCGGACTACCATGGAAGTCCCTGTCCTGGGAATTTTAGAATTTGACCTAAAAACAGTGGACCTGGGAGTCATCAATGCGATGTTAATTCAACATTCCAGAGGTTCTCAACCCTGGCTATACATTAAGATCAGCTGGGGAACTTTTGAAATATACTTATTCATGGGCCCCACCCCCAGAGATTTTAATGTAATTTGTCCTAGTAAAGCCAGTACATTGCTTGTTTATCACATTTACCCATGTGATTCTATTATGTAATCAAGGTTACATAATAAGAAATAAATTGCCAATGAAGCCCCTGGAGCGTCACAAAATCCTACTAGTGTCCTTCTAATAAATTCTTTCTCTCTTTCTCCTTCCATGACTCTGAATCTAGCCAGAGTCAGTATTTATTTCTTGCGACTAGAAGAACCTTACTTAATATAGATGATATCAGTGTCAGAATCACCATCTTTGGAATTTTGTTTATGGAAGCCACATGACTTTCTATTTTGCTATTATGCATCTGGGTTTTTAAAAACTGCTATTTTGGGCTTCCCTGGTGGCGCAGTGGTTGAGAATCTGCCTGCCAATGCAGGGGACACGGGTTCGAGCCCTGGTCTGGGAGGATCCCACATGCCGCGGAGCAACTAGGCCCGTGAGCCACAACTACTGAGCCTGCGCGTCTGGAGCTTGTGCTCCGCAACAAGAGAGGCCACGATGGTGAGAGGCCCGCGCACCGCGATGAAGAGTGGCCCCCGCTCGCCGCAACTAGAGAAAGCCCTCGCACAGAAATGAAGACCCAACACAGCCAAAATAAATAAATAAATAAATAGCGTTCCCTTTAAAAACAAAACAAAACCAAAAAAACCCTGCTATTTTTAAATTTTCCATTATTTTTTTAGAGTCATGCATATTCCCCTAGGCTATGACTATTTTGTTTCCTTTGGGTTTTCAGGCACTAATTCTATTCCATTATTTTAGCTTCCTATTTTTGTGTCTGCATAATTCCTGTCACAGTGGCCAGACTATAACTTTTGGGAGTGAACAGAAAGTATAGGCAGCTAGTATATGTGTGCGTATTTTAGTAAAATTGCAGAGCCAGTCCTCACACCTTAACATACTGTAAAATACCTCATTTACCTTCTTTTTCTGGCTGTTTTTTTTTTCTTTTCTTATTTGCGCCACGTGATTTCAAAGGGATGAGAAATTTCATTTATTTGAGCCTTTTCTTGCTTACTATCAGTCTGAAAAACAATTGCCAATAGACTCTATTGGTTTGTATCATCAAACGTACATAGATTCACACATACACAGAGTCAAATTTTAGTGTAATCAAATGGCCAAATATGTCTTTGGCACGGCTGCCTTGCCAGTGACCAGCTGAGACTTCTCATCCCAGACTCAGTATGTGTGTGCTCCCCAGCTGTACTGACCAGCTGGCATATGACACCATGCTGGCACAGGGGCCCTGGCAGCCCACAAGCATGCCATTCCACCCAGAATAGAACCAGAGGGCCCGTTTCTGCCTCTTCACTGTCAGCAGAAATGTCCTTTCAGAATGGCTTATGATAATTTTGTAAGCATGAAGGAGATCCATTTAGTAGTATAACTTACTTCATAGCCTTACTTAAGGTTCAGAGAACCCAATGATTTTTTTAAAAATTGAAATATAGCTGTACAATTGATGTACAATATTATGTCAGTTTTAGGTGTACAGATAGTGGTTCAACATTTGCATACATTATAAAGTGATCACCATAAGTCTAATAACCATCTGTCTCCATATAAAACTACTACAATGTTATTGACCATATTTCTTATGCTGTGTATTGCATGTCCGTGGCTTATTTATTTTCTTTTGTACCTCTTAGTCCCCTTCAACTATTTCACTCAACCCTCTACCCCTCTCCCTTCTGGCAACCATCTGTTTGTTTTCTGTGTCTATGAGTCTGTTTTCTGTTTTTTTAGGTTTCACATATAAGTGAGATCACATGGTATTTGTCTTTCTCCTTCTGACTTATTTCACCTAGCATAATATCCTCTGTGTCCATCCACGTTGTCACAAATGGCAAGATTTTTTTTTATGGCTGAGTAATACTCCATTGTGTGTGTGTGTGTGTGTGTGTGTGTGTGTGTGTATATATATATATATTTACCACATCATCTTTATCCATCTATTGATGGAAACAAGTTGCTTCCATATCTTGGCTATGGTAAATAATGCTGCAGTGAACTTTGGAGTGCATGTATATCTTTTTGCATTAGTGTTTTTGTTTTATTTGGGTAAATACCCAGGATTGGAATTGCTGGATCATATGGCTGTGCTAGTTTTAGTTTTTTGAGGAACTTCCATACTGTTTTCCATAATGGCTGCACCAATTTATATTCACACCAACAGTATATGAGGGTTGGGAGAAGCTAATGATTTCTTCTTTTTCTTCTTTTTCTTCTTTAACATCTTTATTGGAGTATAATTGCTTTACAATGGTGTGTCAGTTTCTGCTTTATAACAAAGTGAATCAGTTATACATTTACATAAGTCCCCATATCTCTTCCCTCTTGCATCTCCCTCCCTCCCACCCTCCCTATCCCACCCCTCTAGGTGGGCACAAAGCACCAAGCTGATCTCCCTGTGCTATGCGGCTCCTTCCCACTAGCTATCTATTTTACATTTGGTAGTGTATATATGTCCATGCCACTCTCTCACTTTCTCCCAGCTTACCCTTCCCTCTCCCCGTATCCTCAAGTCCATTCTCTAGTAGGTCTGCGTCTTTATTCCCGCCTTGCCCCTAGGTTCTTCATGACCTTTTTTTTTTGTTCTTAGATTCCATATATATGTGTTAGCATACGATATTTGTTTTTCTTTTTCTGACTTACTTCACTCTGTATGACAGACTCTAGGTCCATCCACCTCACTACAAATAACTCAATTTTGTTTTTTTTATGGCTGAGTAATATTCCATTGTATATATGTGCTACATCTTCTTTATCCATTCATCTGTTGATGGACACTTAGGTTGCTTCCATGTCATGGCTATTGTAAATAGAGCTGCAATGAACATTTTGGTACATGACTCTTTTTGAATTATGGTTTTCTCAGGGTATATGCCCAGTAGTGGGATTGCTGGGTCGTATGGTAGTTCTAGTTTTAGTTTTTTAAGGAAACTCCATACTGTTCTCCATAGTGGCTGTATCAATTTACATTCCCACCAACAGTGCAAGAAGGTTCCCTTTTCTCCACACCCTCTCCAGCATTTATTGTTTGTAGATTTTTTTGATGATGGCCATTCTGACTGGTGTGAGATGATATCTCATTGTAGTTTTGATCTGCATTTCTCTAATGATTAATGATGTTGAGCATCTTTTCGTGTGTTTGTTGGCAATCTGTATATCTTCTTTGGAGAAATGTCTATTTAGGTCTTCTGCCCATTTTTGGATTGGGTTGTTTGTTTTTTTAATATTGAGCTTCATGAGCTGCTTGTAAATTTTGGAGATTAATCCTTTGTCAGTTGCTTCATTTGCAAATATTTTCTCCCATTCTGAGGGTTGTCTTTTGGTCTTGTTTATGGTTTCCTTTGCTGTGCAAAAGCTTTTAAGTTTCATTAGGTCCCATGTGTTTATTTTAGTTTTTATTTCCATTTCTCTAGGAGGTGGGTCAAAAAGGATCTTGCTGCGATTTATGTCATAGAGTGTTCTGCCTATCTTTTCCTCTAAGAGTTTGATAGTGTCTGGCCTTACATTTAGGTCTTTAATCCATTTTGAGTTTATTTTTGTGTATGGTGTTAGGGAGTGTTCTAATTTCATACTTTTACATGTACCTGTCCAGTTTTCCCAGCACCACTTATTGAAGAGGCTGTCTTTTCTCCACTGTATATGCTTGCCTCCTTTATCAAAGATAAGCTGACCATATGTGCGTGGGTTTATCTCTGGGCTTTCTATCCTGTTCCATTGATCTATATTTCTGTTTTTGTGCCAGTACCATACTGTCTCGATTACTGTAGCTTTGTAGTAGAGTGTGAAGTCAGGGAGCCTGATTCCTCCAGCTCCGTTTTTCTTTCTCAAGATTGCTTTGGCTATTCGGGGTCTTTTGTGTTTCCATACAAGTTGTGAAATTTTTTGTTCTAGTTCTGTGAAAAATGCCAGTGGTAGTTTGATAGGGATTGCATTGAATCTGTAGATTGCTTTGGGTAGTAGAGTCATTTTCACAATGTTGATTCTTCCAATCCAAGAACATGGTATATCTCTCCATCTGTTTGTATCATCTTTAATTTCTTTCATCAGTGTCTTATAATTTTCTGCATAAAGGTCTTTTGTCTCCTTAGGTAGGTTTATTCCTAGATATTTTATTCTTTTTGTTGCAGTGGTTAATGGGAGTGTTTCCTTAATTTCTCTTTCAGATGTTTCATCATTAGTGTATAGGAATGCAAGAGATTTCTGTGCATTAATTTTGTATCCTGCTACTTTACCATATTCATTGATTAGCTCTAGTAGTTTTCTGGTAGCATCTTTAGGATTCTCTATGTATAGTATCATGTCATCTGCAAACAGTGACAGCTTTACTTCTTCTTCTCTGATTTCGAGTCCTTTTATATTTCTTTTTCTTCTCTGATTGCTGTGGCTAAAACTTCCAAAACTATGTTGAATAATAGTGGTGAGAGTGGGCAACCTTGTCTTGTTCCTGATCTTAGTAGAAATGGTTTCAATTTTTCATCATTGAGGACAAAGTTGACTGTGGGTTTGTCATATATGGTGTTCATTATGTTGAAGTAAGTTCCCTGTATGCCTACTTTCTGGAGGGTTTTTATCATAAATGGGTGTTGAATTTTGTCGAAAGCTTTCCCTGCCTCTATTGAGATGATCATATGGTTTTTCTCCTTCAATTGTTAATATGGTGTATCACACTGATTGATTTGCGTATATTGAAGAATCCTTGCATTCCTGGGATAAACCCCACTTGATCATGGTGTATGATCCTTTTAATGTGCTGTTGGATTCTGTTTGCTAGTATTTTGTTGAGGATTTTTGCACCTATGTTTATCAGTGATATTGGCCTGTAGTTTTCTTTCTTTGTGACATCTTTGTCTGGCTTTGGTATCAGGGTGATGGTGGCCTCGTAGAATGAGTTTGGGAGTGTTCCTCCCTCTGCTATATTTTGGAAGAGTTTGAGAAGGATAGGTGTTAGCTCTTCTCTAAATGTTTGATAGAATTTGCCTGTGAAGCCATCTGGTCCTGGGGCTTTTGTTTGTTGGAAGATTTTTAATCACAGTCTCAATTTCAGTGCTGGTGATTGGTCTGTTCATATTTTCTATTTTTTCCTGGTTCAGTCTCGGAAGGTTGTGCATTTCTAAGAATTTGTCCAGTTTTTCCAGGTTGTCCATTTTATTGGTATATAGTTGCTTGTAGTAATCTCTCATGATCCTTTGTATTTCTGCAGGGTCAGTTGTTACTTCTCCTTTTTCATTTCTAATTCTATTGATTTGAGTCTTTTCCCTTTTTCTCTTGATAAGTCTGGCTAATGGTTTATCAATTTTATTTATCTTCTCAAAGAACCAGCTTTTAGTTTTATTGATCTTTGCTATCATTTCCTTCATTTCCTTTTCATTTATTTCTGATCTGATCTTTATGATTTCTTCTGCTAACTTTGGGGTTTTTTTGTTCTGCTTTCTCTAATTGCTTTAGGTGTAAAGTTAGATTGTTTATTTGAGATGTTTCTTGTTTCTTAAGGTAGGATTGTATTGCTATAAAGTTCCCTCTTAGAACTGCTTTTGCTGCATCCCATAGGTTTTGGGTTGTCGTGTTTTCATTGTCATTTGTTTCTAGGTATTTTTTGATTTCCTCTTTGATTTCTTCAGTGATCTCTTGATTATTTAGTAGTGTATTGTTTAGCCTCCATGTGTTTGTATTTTTTACAGATTTTTTCCTGTAATTGATATCTAGTCTCATAGCGTTGTGGTTGGAAAAGATACTTGATACGATTTCAATTTTCTTAAATTTACCCAGGCTTGATTTGTGACCCAAGATATGATCTCTCCCAGAGAATGTTCCATGGGCACTTGAGAAGAAAGTGTATTCTGTTGTTTTTGGATGGAATGTCCTATAAATATCAGTTAAGTCTATCTTGTTTAATGTATCATTTAAAGCTTGTGTTTCCTTATTTGTTTTTATTTTGGATGATCTGTCCATTGGTGAAAGTGGGGTTTTAAAAGTCCCCTACTCTGATTGTGTTACTGTCGATTTCCCCTTTTATGGCTGGTAGTATTTATGTATTGAGGTGCTCCTATGTTGGGTGCATAAATATTTACAATTGTTATATCATCTTCTTGGATTGATCCCTTGATCATTATGTAGTGTTCTTCTTTGTCTCTTGTAATAATCTTTGTTTTATATATATATATTTTTTTTATTTATTTATTTATTTATTTATTTTTGGCTGTGTTGGGTCTTCGTTTCTGTGCGAGGGCTTTCTCTAGTTGTGGCAAGCGGGGGCCACTCTTCATCACGGTGCGTGGGCCTCTCATTGTCGCGGCCTCTCTTGTTGTGGAGCACAGGCTCCAGATGCGCAGGCTCAGTAGTTGTGGCTCACGGGCCTAGTTGCTCCACGCCATGTGGGATCTTCCCAGACCAGGGCTTGAACCCGTGTCCTCTGCATTAGCAGGCAGATTCTCAACCACTGTGCCACCAGGGAAACCCAGTAGTCTTTGTTTTAAAGTCTATTTTGTCTGATATGAGAATTGCTACTCCAGCTTTCTTTTGATTTCCATTTGCATGGAATATCTTTTTCCACCTCCTCACTTTCAGTCTGTATGTGTCCCTAGGTCTGAAGTAGGTCTCTGTAAACAGCATATATATGGGTCTTGTTTTTGTATCCATTCAGCCAGTCTATGCCTTTTGGTTGGAGTATTTAATCTATTTACATTTAAGGTAATTATCGATATGTATGTTCCTATTACCATCTTCTTAATTGTTTTGGGTTTGTTATTGTAGGTCTTTTCCTTCTCTTGTGTTTCCTGCCTAGAGAAGTTCCTTTAGCATTTGTTGTAAAGCTGGTTTGGTGGTGCTGAATTCTCTTACCTTTTGCTTGTCTGTAAAGGTTTTAATTTCTCCGTTGATCCTGAATGAGATCCTTCCTGGGTAGAGAAATCTTGGTTGTAGGTTTTTCTCCTTCATCATTTTAAATATGTCCTTCCACTCCCTTCTGGCTTGCAGAGTTTCTGCTGAAAGATCAGCCGTTAATGTTATGGGGATTTCCTTGTGTGTTACTTGTTATTTTTCCCTTGCTGCTTTTAATATTTTTTCTTTGTATTTAATTTTTGATAGGTTGATTAATGTGTGTCATGGCGTGTTTCTCCTTGGATTTATCCTGTATGGGACTCTCTGTGCTTCCTGAACTTGATTAACTATTTCCTTTCCCATATTAGGGAAGTTTTCAACTATAATCTCTTCAAATACTTTCTCAGTCCCTTTCTTTTTCTCTTCTTCTTCTGGGACCCCTATAATTCCAATGTTGGTGCGTTTAATGTTGTCCCAGAGGTCTCTGAGACTGTCCTCAATTCTTTTCATTCTTTTTTCTTTATTCTGCTCTGCAGTAGTTATTTCCACTCTTTTATCTTCCAGGTCACTTATCCGTTCTTCTGCCTTACTTATTCTGCTATTGATCCCGTCTAGAGAATTTTTAATTTCATTTATTGTGTTGTTCATCACTGTTTGTTTGCCCTTTAGTTCTTCTAGGTCCATGTTAAACGATTCTTGTATTTTCTCCATTCTATTTCCAAGATTTTGGATTATCTTTGCTATCATTATTCTGAATTCTTTTTCAGGTAGGCTGCCTATTTCCTCTTCATTTGTTAGGTCTGGTGGGTTTTTGCGTTGCTCCTTTATCTGCTGTGTGTCTCTGTCTTCTCATTTTGCTTAACTTACTGTGTTTGGGGTCTCCTTTTCGCAGGCTGCAGGTTCGTAGTTCCTGTTGTTTTTGGTGTCTGTTCCCAGTGGCTAAGGTTGGTTCAGTGGGTTGTGTAGGCTTCCTGGTGGAGGGGACTAGTGCCTGTGTCCTGGTGGATGAGGCTGGATCTTGTCTTTCTGGTGGGCAGGTCCACGTCTGGTGGTGTGTTTTGGGGTGTCTGTGGCCTTATTATGATTTTAGGCAGCCTCTCTGCTAATGGATGGGGCTGTGTTCCTGTCTTGCTAGTTGTTTGGCATAGGGCGTCCAGCACTGTAGCTTTCTGGTCATTGAGTGGAGCTGGGTCTTGGTGTTGAGATGGAGATCTCTGGGAGATTTTTGCCGTTTGATATTATGTAGAGCTGGGAGGTCCCTCGTGTACCAGTGTCCTGAACTTGGCTCTCCCACCTCAGAGGCACAGCCCTGATGCCTGGCTGGAGCACCAAGAGCCTGTCATCCACATGGCTCAGAATAAAAGGGAGGAAAAAAAAGAAAGAAAGAAGATAAAATAAAATAAAATAGGGTAAAATAAAATAAAATAAAGTTATTAAAATATAAAAGAAAAAATTAGTAAGAAAATTTTTTTGAAAATTAATAAAAAAACAAAACAAAACAAAAAAACAGACAGATAGAACCCTAGGACAAGTGGTAAAAGCAAAGGTATACAGACTAAATCACACACAGAAGCATACACATACACACTCAGAAAAAGAGAAAAAGGGGAAAAAAAATATATATCGTTGCTCCCAAAGTCCACCTCCTCTTTTTGGTATGATTCGTTTTCTATTCACGTATTCCACAGATGCAGGGTACATCAAGTTGATTATGGGGATTTAATCCGCTGCTCCTGTGGCTGCATGGAGAGATTTCCCTTTCTCTTCTTTGTTCGCACAGCTCCCGGGGTTCAGCTTTGGATTTGGCCCCGCCTCTGCGTGTAGGTCTCCAGAGGGTATCTGTTCTTCGCTCAGACAGGACGGGGTTAAAGGAGCAACTGATTCAGGGGCTCTGGCTCACTCAGGCCAAGGGAGGGGAGGGAGGGGTACAGATGCGGGGCGAGCCTGTGGTGGCAGAGTTCGGCGTGACGTTGCACCAGCCTGATGCGTGCCATGTGTTCTCTGGGGGAAGTTGTCCCTGGATCACGGGACCCTGGCAGTGGCGGGCTGCACAGCCTCCTGGGAGGGGAGGTGTGGATAGTGACGTGTGCTTGCACACAGGCTTCTTGGTGGCTGCAGTAGCAGCCTTAGCGTCTCATGCCTGTCTGTGAGGTCTGCGCTGATAGCCGCAGCTCGCACCCGTCTCTGGAGCTCGTTTAGGCAGTACTCTGAATCCCCTCTCCTCGCGCACCCCGAAACAGTGGTCTCTTGCCTCTTCGGCAGCTCCAGACATTTTCCCGGACTCCCTCCCGGCTAGCTGTGGCGCACTAGCCCCCCTCAGGCTGTGTTCACGCAGCCAACCGCAGTCCTCTCCCTGGGATCCGACCGAAGCCCGAGCCTCAGCTCCCAGCCCCCGCCCGCCCCGGCGGGTGAGCAGACAAGTCTCTCGGCCTGGTGAGTGCTGCTCGGCACTGATCCTCTGTGCAGGAATCTCTCTGCTTTGCCCTCCGCACCCCTGTGGCTGCGCTCTCCTCCGTGGCTCCGAAGCTTCCCCCCTCTGCCACCCGCAGTCTCCGCCCGCGAAGGGCCTTCCTACTGTGTGGAAACCTTGCCTCCTTCACAGCTCCCTCCCACTGGTGCAGGTCCTGTCCCAATTCTTTTGTGTCTGTTTTTTCTTTTTTCTTTTGCCCTACCCAGGTACGTGGGGAGTTCCTTGCCTTTTGGGAGGTCTGAGGTCTTCTGCCAGCATTCAGTAGGTGTTCTGTAGGAGTTGTTCCACATGTAGATGTATTTCTGATGTATTTGTGGGGAGGAAGGTGATCTCCGCATCTTACTCTTCTGCCATCTTGAAGCTCCTTCCCAATGATTTTTTTATTGAATATAGTGGTCACAAATGAGATTTAATGTTATTCCTGTCTTGAAATTCCATTACCCAGGTTTGTGCCAAAGAGCTTTTGTGAGTCACTTGGATTCACCAGCTGCACTTCTGATTTTGAATTACTGTGCTGCCTTGGATCCAAGAAGATGCCCGCTGTTCTTCTTGTCTTTAGCACGTGACATCCTTTTTAGTTTGTTTTAAAGTGAAGGATGGTAGACTGGGTTGGGAATCAAGAGATAACCAAGAGATAAATATAATCAAGAGATAAATATTTGGATTACGTTTCTACCACAAGGGTTTGAGTGACCTGTGATTTAGTTAGGCTGGAATATGGTGGTAATTCACTGAAAAAATGCCATACCATTCATCACTGTGTCATTCAAAGATATCAGCCTTCAGGAGTTATCATTCCTTTGCTACTCACAAGCAAACAAAACAAAATATACTCAAGGCCCATCTCAAGTATAGTTGGGAATCCTAGTATCTCTGTAAGGGGGGGGCCGGGGAACTAAACTGTCCCTAGCATGTCTTCCTGTGGTTTCTTCCCGCTTATGCTAAATTGTTTGCTGCCCTCCATCTGACCTCCTGGTCTGTTTTTTCCCTTCTGTTTTTTCATCAATTCCATATATGGAAGACAGTTTTGCCTTCAATTTTTCACCACATTTATCTAAGACAGTGTGTCTAAGAGACTTTAACTGAAAATCTAGAGAGAGAGAGTATGGGTGGGGTGCATGCATGTCATGGGCTGAATTGTGCACCCCCAAATTCATATGTTGAAGTCCTAACCTCCAGTACCTCAGAAGGTGACTGTATTTGAAGATAAGGTTTTTAAAGAGATAATTAAATTTAAAGGAGGTCCAAAGGGGTGGTCCTAAGCCAACATGACTTTTGTCCTTATGAGAAGAGAAGATTAGACACAGGCATATACAGAAGAAAAGACCACATGCATGAAGACACAGGGAGAAGAAGATGACCATCTACCAAGGAGATGGTCTATCAGCCAAGGAGAGAGTACTCAGAAGAAACCAACCCTGTCGCCACAGCGATCTCAGACTTTGAGCCTCCAGAATTGTGAGAAAATCCTGTTGTTTAAGCCACCCAGTCTGTGGTGACTTGTTATGGCAGCTCACGAAAAATGAATCCTGGGGGCTATTTCAGAGCAGAGCACTGCACAGGAAACAATTTACAATTGAATAGTAACCATCTTTACTTCAAAGATGTCTTGGCTTCCCTCTTATCTTTCTCTGCTTTTACCTCTGAGGAGGAACTGACCTTTGTCAAGGAGAAATGGACTTCTTAGGGAAGCACACGGCAAGGGGGGGGGGCGGTTCTTGGGGGGCAGAGAGGCCTGGCAATTCCTGCTGGGCTCCACTACTTCCCAGCTGTAGGGTTTGGTGTAGGTTACTGAACCTCTTCATTCATAAGTGTACTTACCTGTAAATTGGAGGTTTGGCACTTACCTTTCCGCAGTTGTTTTGATGATTAAATAAAACAGTGCATGTAAAGCACTTAGCTGAGTGCTGAGCTCAACAAATGCAAGCTGTTATTATGTCGCCATCCCACCAAGTGGTGCGTAAGTGGGTGTAGCAAAAGGATGATAAATTGATCCAGGTGCCCAACCAGCCTGTGTGTAAATACTAAACAAGGTCACATTTACTTTGATGTACAAATGGACCAGGCAGGCCTTTCTCTTTGAATTAGTGCATCTCTTCTTTTACAAGCTCTGCTGTCTTTCTACTCGGGGCTCTGGTTCAGGCACCAGCAGGTTCTTTGAAGGCCTGACAGTAGCAGAGCGGGCTGAGACAAGGGAGCCACTGAACAGCTGTCTTGCTTGCCTGTGGTACAGCTCAAGATGTCTTTTTGGCTCACAGAAGGTCCAGCCTAGGTCACAGGGTAGGAGAACAGAGAGTTCAGAGCAGAAATCTTAGTTAAGAATAATGTCTGTGTGTATGTGCATATTTCTTGGGGACCTGGTGTGGCTATATTGCAGGATAGGATTCAAGAATACAGAGAACTGACCCTTTACCACAACAACAAATATAACATTGTTGTTGTTGAGGCATAAGTAGAAACAGCCTATGCTAACCTGCTGGCATCAGCTCATTGCGAGATAGACCAGCCTGCACCATTGCCATCCCCATGGCTGGGGATGAGCCCCATTTATAACTCAGAAATAATGAGTGAAACTATCTGTAAGGAGCCAGCAGCCCAAGTGCCCCCCAAAGATGTTCAGTCGCAGAGAGATGGCACTTCAGGCACACAGGGCAAGGACAGTCCCAAGTGACAACAGTCTGTGGCCATCAGGGATGTAAGTTGTGCAATAGCGTCTGTACATTCTGCCATCGAATCTTGATTTCTTCTCCTTGGAAAGCTTTCCCTTTTATGTGTAGTTAATAAAAGGCATTGAGGAGAAAGCACTGTTCAGGGCTTGACTTTTTGTCTAATGTGAATCCTTACAATTTCTCACACAGAGCTTTTAGGGGGTAGTTATTTGTTACACACATTACGGATTATACAATCAAAGTGCCTGAATTCCTCTAAATTATCCCATAATTTGATCACAGAGTAACCCAGTTAACAAGGCAGAAATAACTTTTAAATGATGTCTAATTACCACCCTAACCGCCAGATGTCAATTTTTAAATGCAGGTCACTGATCAAAAGGCATTTTTCACAATTGTAGGGGAGGGAAGAGTGGCTGGTGAAGGAGTTCAGCAGTCGTGGTCTGTGGCTTCCTGGGGAGTGTGTTTGGGGATTAGAGCGGAGCGGCGGGAATGTCATTTCCATTTGAACAATGCTGCCTAGTGATGGAGTTTGTGTCTGTGTCCTGCATATCATAGACTGTAGGGTGACCCTGATCAGTATATGCCTGGGCCCCAGAAACTATCATAAGGCCTCCAAACATATGCTGAGTTGAGTATCCGGGGGCGGTGCTGTTTTGTAGGTGACAGAGGTGGACACACAGTGCCTGTGGCGGGGAGGTGGGGGGAGGTCTGTGAAGCATCTCCCTTGTCGTCTCTCTCTAAGCGGCACCATCACACACAGCAGCAAGCAGCCCAGGCACTGTGTAACTTTTCAGTAGAGCACCTCAATCCAATTTCAAGATAAAAGCCTCCAAGCTGCCTCGGTGTTATTTTTTCTCAAGTATGTCCAGACATTAACATTTTGGTGGCTCATGAGCAATGCCATCATTTTCATTGTCATAATTCTATTTAGTAACTAGGTAATGTAAAATGTGAAACTCTGCATCTTCTTCCAACCAAAGATGGTCTCTCTATGGGATCAGTGAAGCTGTTGTAGGAAAGAAGATGTAGCCTTGTCCTAGACGTTCCTGTTTTTCTGAATTGGCCCTCATACATAAATTGACGTACAGCCCGAGTGGCAGGCTCTGGATGTGATGTGGAGCCCTTGCATTTCAAAGAGGCAGAGAAGTGTGGTAAAGGCAGAGGCATGTGGTCTGTGAAGTTGTAGGAACTTGTGTTCTAATCACAGATTTACTACTTTTTATTTTTTTTTATGCTTTGGGCAAGATAAGTTGAGGGTAAGATGTGGATTATGATACCTCTTTCCTAGAGTTCTTATGAAGATTATATGAAGTAGTGTAACTGACGTGCTGGCACTTGGTAGGTCAACAGTAACCTGTGGCTGTCACAGTCATCAAGCATCATCATCAGCGTCGTCCGTCATCATGACCATCTTGTTTGCTCATAGTTTCATAAACATATGAACTCAATTCCTGGCCTGCAGTGCTTGCTTACCCCCTTTCCCCATTCTCTTTGATCTTTTAAATCATACCTGGCTTGACTTTAACTTTCCCCCTTCACCTCACTCTTCCTGCCCAGGACACTCCTCTGTTCCACCTTGGGCTAACTTTGCTAGTGTTTGCTGCCCTGTTTTCTAACTTCTTTCTATATTTGCCTTTTCTCCCCAGTGAAGGTTCTGGAAAGCAGGAACTTGCCTCACCCTTGTGTTTGTCTTATCAATTCTATGCCTAGTAGAGCCCATACAATAAGAGGTCAATACTTACTTGAATGATGAATAAAAAAGTGTGTGCAAATTGTTAAGTATATTCTCTTGGTGATGTGGGTGGATCAGGATTCAAACGCACAGAATGAAGAAATTGGGAAAGACCTCTGAACTCATCTAGTTCATCTTTTATTTAATAGGTGGGGAAACGGAGACCCAGAGGAGCAACCGACGCTAGTATTCAGAGTTGTAACTTAAGTGTGTCCCTTTGCTTGAACTGTGTCATGTTCAGTAGAAGCTCACAGAACATTTATGTCCTAATAGACCTAAAGATGAAACTTTTCTATGGAAGCATTTTGGGTTCTTTGTATGTGGACTGCCGGAAAGTGTCCCCGTAAAATTATTTCAAGGATTAAAAAAAAGTGATGAACAATTCATCATATTGATCTTTGTTTTCACAGCCCAGACCACTACGTCTCTGTGTTCTCATGAGAGTGGGGACTTTGAGCTTCCTGCCCTGCCTCCACCCTTTCCCTTTTCCTTTTCCTTTTTAATGAACCTGAGTTGTGTGCAGGTCTACTCTCCTCCTTCATACAGCCCATGGGACTCAGTGGAAGCTGACCCCATTTGGCCCCAGGGACATATCATGATTGATCTAAGACTCCAAACCAATCAGATTAATCTTAGAGGCAGCCAGTTCAAGAATGGATACATTTTAGTATCTTGACCAACGAGCCAAGAGAAATGGTTTGTCAGGGCTTTATGGGAAAATCCTTTACCTGCCCTAGGATCCTCCTGAGAACCATTCTTTTTCCCAATGAATGTGAATAGCATGCATTATGGCCCATATTTCTACTGGAAACATATTCTAAGACCCCAAGAATAACCAGCTTCGGGATAAAATAACATTGTGGACAGCAGAGCAAGGCATGAAAAGAACATGGGTTTTTTTAAAAAAAATATTTATTTATTTACTTATTTGGTTGCACTGGGGTCTTAGTTGTGGCACGTGTTCTCCTTAGTTGTGGCTCTTCATGATAACTGTCCAGCTGCAAATCAGCAACAACATTAACTCTGGACTTCATGTTACATAAGACAAAGTTCCTTGATGTTTTAAGTCCATTTCAGTGGGTGTTCTGTTGCATGCCTAGCATTCTAACAGAAGCATTCATGGGTAGGTGTGTCCCTGCAAGTACAGAATGGTTTCCTGTCAGGTAACAAGGTATTATGTCAGCTGTAATATAAATTAAAACACTTGCAAAACCCTCCAGTGAGTTTTGAACTATTTAAGTGCTTCAGAGTACTGTTAGAGATTTCCAGAACAGTAACTTCTTAAATATCACACTGCAACTAACAGCTCTGAAAGTCTACGACTTCTGAATGCTAAAGCTTACTGGACACTGGTTTGGAACCAGCACTTGATGGAAGTGGAGAATTTTGTAGGCTGGGAGTTGATGGCAAGGATGACAGAGAAGGAGGAGCTCTTAGCATGCTTAAGGTCTTTATTAAATTGCCGAGAACCCCTCACTTGAGTTTTAGAACTTACTAATAATGGTCATAATATTAATTATTATGCACTTACTCTGTGCCAACTACTTTATAAACATTTATTTGCCCATTTAGTTGGTCTAACTACCTTGGTGTTATTATCTTTATTTAATAGATCAGCAAACTGAGGCTCAGAGAAATTAAGAAATATGACAAAAGTCCAATGGAAGATAGAAAAGAGAACCACAGTTTCAACTTATGTTCGTTTGTTTTTAGAACTTAGTTTATTAGCCAGTGCACTAAAAAAAACAAGTGCACAAACGTGTGTGTGTAATGCTTACACAATGTAAAATGTAATGACAAAAGCTGAAACTTGTGTGATTTCCTTACAAAAATATTAACATCTAGTGAGGCAAACTGTACACCTAACAAAACTGGTGCATTTTGGCTCTAGGGGAAAAATGCTGTCACAGTTAGATGGCAAAAATGAAGTCCGTGGCTCTTGGTGGGATGGTGCAATATTTAATGCTTGCCAGTAGGTGGCATTCATGCCCTATAAACATTAGAGACAGGACCCTGATTGGCACTTCCAGCTTACAAAGAGACTTAAGTTCTTTGATTTTATAATGCTAGAGCTTCCTATGCTGTCTAATTATCTCTGTTGAACGGGTTGGGTATATGAAAGACTTAATCAGTGCAATTTGAAATACAGGTAATGTGGCTGTGTAATTTTCAGTGACAATTTATACAACTTTTATTTTAACGTAGTCCTTAAAGTACAGCACATTTCGTTGAAGCCTATGGATTATATTTATATTCATGACAAACAATCCACTGCATGATGAAAATAGGATTATGGAAGTACAGCATTTCCCTAAATTATATGGTCAGAACACACTTAGAGTCGAAAATCTAATAAAGGTTTTCACAGTGGAAAATGCAATTGAAAAATAAAACCCATTCCTAGAAATTGATATGCCATTTAATCAAGCTTGCAAAGTTGTTCTGATAACCTGCTCGGGATCTTTGCTATTTTAAAGGAAGGTGAGCATTGCAATCTGCTGGATTTAGAAAGAAAAGACATGCACATTTTGAGCTTTGTTGAAAGACCTTTGGTATTATCCTTACCATCATCCTTGTCATTTTTCTTTCAAAATCAGGTCGAGGGGTTAAAACAGGTAGATTTGTAGCACAGGGGCATCATTTGGTCTTTTCAAGCCAGACTGCTTTTTGCAGTAAGTGATTGAGCCCCAGTGTTGGATGAAACCTGAGATGGAGAAGTGAAGGGAATGTTAAAGGAGGTGTCTATCCTGCTGCTTTGCTAGCGTTGTTTAAAGGCGCAGACACTGGGCCTTCGAACGCTTCCTTCTCACTTGCTGTTATACTTGCTAGTCTGTAGCCTTCTGCATTTGCTGAGAATGTTATTTGCTTTCTGTCAGATTTATTGTTTGAATTGCAAGGAAACATCTTATTTTAAAAGCCTCAAACCCCTTTTGTTGCATTGTTAAGAAGCTATCCGTCAGTTAGTATTCACAAAAGACATCTTGCTGGTGTGTGCAGCAGCCAGTGAATGTGTGACTCAGTTGCTTTTGTGCTGAAGACCTGAGGATGCTAGTGCTGTCTCTTCTACATCTAATCTGGAAATAATTGTGTTTTAGGAAGTTGCTAGATTTTTTTTAAAGGAAATACCAACCTCTTATGTGTTTCAAGTGCTAACCTAGCATTATGCTATTATATTACTCTGAAATTACTGTGGATACATTTATTTTTGTTTACTTTCTTTCCCTCTCTGGGGTGTGTGCCTATTAATCTCAGTAATAATAAAATAGCGTCTTCTTGAATTAAATTTCATTTAGGAAGTTAAAACCTGTCCTTTACCGTTTTTCTTGGAGGCTAGCAGGAGAGTATAAGGAAGTTTTCAATCCCGAGAGGGACTCCGTCTCTTTTCTCAGGTCCTTTCTGTGAAGTTGGCCGCTCATCTCTCTGTAGTTCTGGTTCTTTCTTAAGCTGGATTTAGTCCAATTGTTCACTATGCCAAATTTGTCTAAACAAAATCATGTCTGATGCCTTCCACTTCTACCCTAAGCCTTAGAATTAAAAAAAAAATCCAGAATTTGTTCCTGATAGACTTTTAAAAACCTCATAATTTGTTTTTCTTTTGCTGCAAAACAAAAGGAAAAAAAAATAAACAACTGAACTAGTAATAACAACCTGTCTTGAGCTGGGATAAGATGGGAGATGAACTAAAGCTGGGCAAAATGTCTATATAAAAACAAAAAATCTTTCTTTGATTTTGGCTTAGTGATCGTCCGGAAGGTGTTAACCTAATGATACTTGGGTAAGAAATCTCAGAGCATATGAGGACTGTCAATTTAGAATTCTTTGCATAAGTCAATTCAGTGCTGTTCCTGGGACTCTGTTCGCAAATGCCAGGGAGAGATTTCCTCCAAAATGTCTCGGTAAAAAGTGGATCAGGGTGGGAGAGCCTTTGATAGAGCAGAAGCCAAGAAATTAAAGTCACTTGTGCGATGTGGCATTTCAACAGAGTGACAGCCGAAGAGCATAGTTTCTACTCCCTGCCTTTACTAAATGTATCTTTCTTGGAATGCTAAGGTGGAGGAAAAAAATCAACATTGTTTATAGCTGGAAAGAAAACCTTTTATGAAACCATGGAAAAGTGGGGACACAGTGCAGCTTTCTGAAGTGTCTGAGGAAAAACGGCACGGCTCACTGCTTCTAAATTAGATCACAAATTTTCTGGCTGATGGCAGCATCTTAGTGCTCGCCCTAAAGGCAAAGATCTGAACAAATTACATTTTAATATCTTAGGTTCATTTATCCCTGCTGAGATCACACAGAAGCAAAGAAATACACATACATGGAAATCCAATAGGCCCGAGGGGCTTGGCAGCAGTGCTGGAGAGAGGGTAACAGTGAAAGTGATACGAAACCTCTCTGTTTCTGCAGCAGGTGATATACTGCACCTTACACATGTCATCGCTCCGATAGAGCACACCCCTCTTGGGTAAAAAGGGGCATGCTGGATTTAAGAGCTAAACTTTGCTTATTGAAATGTTCATGTAGTTAAGTGCTTCAACCCTCACTTTTCCCCCCTATACATAGGAGAGATGCTAATGTTGACCTAAAACTCAAATAAAATGTTTTTGTGAGAGTATAATGACTTTGGAGGATAAACGCAGGAAAAGGTAACATAAGATGTGACCAGACTGGAGAAGACTTTGGGCTGGGCTAAGGCATTCCATCTTCATTCAACAGATCTTGGGAACCACAGTATATCTTTCAGAGTGGAAATGATTACTATGGAAGAGGCATGTATTTTACGTGTGGATGGTGAAATGGAGGCAGATCATTTAGGATACTTTTGTAATGCTTGGGGTTAAGAGAACTGTGACCTAAAAGAAGGATGAGAAAGGGAGGAATGGAGATAAGAAAATTGAAGAAAGGGCAATCATGAATTGGCAGGCTTGACAGCTGCTTGGTTACAGCAACCAAAGAGAGAGAGCTTTTGAGCCTGGATCACTCTCTGACTGGTGGTGCTACTGATAGAAATAAGAGTGGAAACAGGTTTGGGAAGAGACGAGTATTCCATTTTCAATATGGAGCGGGAGGGACGTCTGGGAGAGCCATATGGAATTGTCTATGAAGACAGTGAAAATGTGGAACAGGAATGAATGAAGGCCTGACCTGGAGTTGTTTGGGGAGGGGAGAGTTAGGGCATAAGAAGCACATTTTCTTGGAAAGTTTATGCTTCATCTAAAAATTCATTTTAATTTTGCATTTTATTCTTCGATATATATGTTTTTTTCCCTTAACACTGCTTTACAACCGAGCTTGACAAATAGTTAAATGAAAAAAATCTTAAGTGTACAGATTGATATTTATATTTGTTTTTAACATGAGAATAGGTTTTAATATTAGTTACAGTCAAGAAGCATCAGTACTTCTGGGTATTGGCCTATATTCTACCATGGACCCCAAGGAGTATGTAAATGAGCATTTGACTTCAGTGGTCGCTTTTAGTAACGGAAGAGATTGTCAAAGGAGAGAAAAGAGAAAGGAGGCTAAAGGGCTATAGCGACACATTGGGGACAAATCTATACCTAAGAGAAAGAGGAAGATAAGCCCAAGAGGTTGATGAGAAAATTCAGAGAATTTGTGTTGCTGGCACCGTGGGGAGGAGGAGATTAAAACATGAATGGTCAGCTCAGCCAGATGTTCCAGAGAAAGCTTCAAGAATGAAGAAAGAATCTTTAGATCAGAAGGGGAGGTTGAGGGAAGAGAAATTGCAGCAGAGCAAAGAGAGTGGAAATCAGATATCAAGGTTAAGGAGTAAGTGGATTAGTGAAGAAGTAGAGGAAGGTGAGTTTAGAATGAAAAGACTTGCAAGTTTGCAGGCTGATGAGAACAAAGCAGTTTCCAAGGAAGAATAGAAAATACAAGCGAGACAGAGGAGAACTTCGTCTGGGGGAGGCAGGAAAAGGGGGTGGGTAGAAGGAAAGACTTAAGCCCAGATGAATCCACAGATGCTAGATCCTGTTTCTCTCCTCTATGTCTAGCAGAACTACAAGGAATTTAGTGGTTAAGAAAAAAATCCTGTTTTGTAAAGTCATGACAGATCTAGGTTATACAAAAGGCAGCGTTTATTCTTGTTGGGAAATGAGCTGTGGGGAATCCAGTCTGCTCAGATGGTCTTGTTGCATGCTGATGGAGGAGCAAAGCATTCCAGAAGCTCCTTCCTTGCCAATCTGGGGTTACTGGAATGTGTCTGCTGTGATACAGTGACCAGCTCTGCCTTGTTTCTCTTATCCAGTGGATTATTCTAGGCCATGGGAGCATGCAATTTAATGATTGCTGGCCTTGCTGGGAGATGTTCTCTAACATCCTTGGGCTTAAGAACTATCGTGGAAAGCATGGGTTAGGTTGGCATTTGACTTTGCTGAGGTGCCAGGATTGCAGGATGCATATCCTGTTCCTGGAGAAAACGATAAACCTACCTGCCAGGTTTGCTAACTATGCACAAAACATTCTTAAATCCATTAGAGGTTGAGCATACATTTCTTTTGCCAGTATGGCCATAGTGGCATGTATACTTCTTTTCCAAGCTGAGGAAAATGAGCAGACTTTACCCAGTTCCCTAGAGGGACGGCTCTGCCCATCAACTTGCTACTCTTACTTGTACCTCTCATCAGACGTCAGTGTTAATTATGACTGATTAAGGTGAGCTGGATTTGTGGACAGAATATCTAATGTAGCTAATCAACTCCAGTTTTTTTTCCAAGTTAATTTTGTAAATGTATTCCAACTGAAGCACCATGGGGTAAGAACCTTTCTTGTTGCAGCTCTTGATCTATCAAAAATAGAAAAAGGAGATAGACTGTTGTATTGTACCTCCCTTAAACTGCTTACGCTTGTGCCTGAGAAAAGCAAAGAAAGGAATTCCTGGGGGAACAGACCAATCTTCAGAGTTGTATGTGAGGTCTTTGCTGTGTATGTATCAATGAACACAATTGTTCTCAGATGCCATCTATCCTGGGATTGATTACTCAAGAATTCCTTATTTGCAGCAGTGGAGTTTATGGAAGGTCACTTAGTGTCATGTCTGAAAATGTAAACTCAAATCCATTTCACTTGGGTGAACTAGCAACATCTCCTTGTGTTAAATGGAGGTATGTCAAAACGCTGCAATATTGATGTTGACACTTTTGAACTAATAGTGACATTTCGATATCCATGAAACCAGAGCTGTAAACTTCAACAATAAGTAGCTTCCCTTAGCAAGTGTAAATATTCTGATCTGACAAAGTAATAGAAAATTAGTTTAAATCTAATCTCTTCAAAAAATCCTCGCCAAAGTCACCTTAATACTTTTCTTAGAGATGTGTTTTCCATTTTCTCAATTCCATCTCCCCACCCCAAGGTGCTATTTGAGTATGCTCTCCCCTTGGCCATTCTAGGATTTGAGTGTGAAGTTTTTTGTGTGTGTTTTTTAGGGTTTTTTTTCCTTTGGTCAACTTAAATGCCATATTCCAGTTTTCAGTGGCAGGAGATTTGATTTATATTAAACATAATTTAAAGAACATTCAAGGCATTATTTACATGGTATTTCGTTTTTCCAAATTAAACAATCACTTAAAATGGTTCCTATTGTATGTATACATTTCTGGATAAGTGTTCTCATATACAGAAACCCAACCTCATGATCTCAAAGGTTATCATTAAAATGCTTATTTCATATATATCCACAGGGGATATAGAAAGACCAAGGATTTCCATAGTTAAACTTCAGAGGTTTGACTGAAGTCGGTAAGAAGGCTATGGAATATGTGAATTTAACCTTTGCCTATTACCATGTAAATCATTTAGTTTCAGAATGTTTGCCCTGGAATGAGTGAAAGTTTGTATTTTCTTCTTGTCAAAATGCCTGTGAACTGGGAGTGAAACAGTGATGTTTGTAAATGTCAACTTTAATGCCTGTCTGCTGGATCCCGGGCAGCTGCTTTTATATGTTTAAAAAGTTTGAAACCTCTGGATGTAGTTTAAGTATGAGCAGTATGTAAATGTGGTTTTTCAAAAAAAATTTTGAGTGTATAGTGACCAAATGTGAAAATCAATGTCATTCCTGCTCTACTTACCACCAGAAAGCAGGTAAAATGAGAAAATTATGCCCTTTATTTTGCCATAAAACCACTTCAAAATAAGTGTCATTGTTGAGGTATTTTCTTCCAGCACTATCTTATGTCTTTTCCCCAATGAAACGTGTTCATTCCTATGTTTACAGCACGACATTTGAGATGTAATTTCTTCCAGGAAACTTAGAAGCTTCGGGTTATGGTTGTGATCTCATTAGGAACCCCTTCTACCCAATAGTTGCTATTGGTTTCACATGGTAAAAATAAGTTACTGCTCTCAAAACAGCAGATGACAGACGAATGGTTAAAATTCTTGCCACAGTGCTGCCTACTCCTCCAGGAAAGAATTCTTAATATGCTTTGCATATAGTTGACTTCACGAAAACTCTCATTAGGGGGATACATTTTATAAGTGTGGGAGAAAGGAAATGACTAGATTCAATTTTAATATAGTAAAAATAAGTTTTTGAGTGTTTACTCTCTGCTAGAGACCGTTCTAGGTACTTTCCATGTGTTATCCCATTTGGTCCTCAGGAAAGCTCAACACAGTAGCTATCTTTGTTTTTCCCCTTTTACAGATGACTCCACTGAGGTATTTCTTCTGAAAGTTTGAGTTCATACAGAGTGAATACAAACGAATTCAAAGATATTCTGAAAGTTGGCTGAGTTAAAGATTCTGCTTAAGCTTAATCTTTCCCCTTAGCTACAGTAGGGATTCTTTCAGCCTGAACTCCAGGTTCCCTGAAGATAATAAATAGCCTGTCCCATCACTAGGAGAGGGAGGATAGGAAAGATGTGACTGATGGTTCCTGCCTTCCAAGAGGCAGGTGGCTAGTGTGCCCTCTGTGGGTGGGTTAGAGTTAGTGGAGGTTTCCGCAGGGAGGTTGTAGGATTGTAAGGTAACACCCATACTAGCTATTAGCTCCCATCCTTTGAGAGGTGCTACCTGGGGCAATTGCAGCTTCAAATTCATAGCAGACTACCAGCTTTAAGCCCCTCTGATATAAAATTTTGCGGCCCCCATCTGCCTGGGGGTCTTGAGAGCAGGGGTGTTCAGCCTTTGGCTGGATATGGACAGCATGTGTAGTAGGTGTGAGCTGATGGGAACCAGCAGAGAAGAATGGTGGCAGGGTTCAAGGATGCTGCATGAAGGCTACAACTCTGGCAACGTGTGCAGGATGGAGAGGAGGAAGGATAAGAACAAGTAAGGATTTGCCACCAGGGCAACAAAGGCCAGACAGGGAGTAAATTCAGGAGGGGGGGGGCCCGATTTTTCAGCAATGTACAAAAAACAACTAAAAGCAAAATAGAAACACCAGCCAAGCTATCCCTGTTCACAGAGGACTGATCTTTCTGTCTGAGAAGAGATCAGTGGTCAAAGCTAAAATCACACTTGTTTTAACGGAAGGATTCTATTTTTTAGAATAATTAGTTCAGTTAATAATTTAGCAATCACAATAAATTTTCTTTTGGGGTTTTAAGTTGTGTTTAAAAACTAGAGCTATCTATTTTTAATCACATCAGATTTACCTGAATCTGACCAATGACTTTTTGATTATTGGACCAGTGTCTGACCTGGGAGGAACTTTCCCCAATCCTGTGTCCCTGATCTTCGACCTTCCTGGAAAAGAGGAAAGGAGGCCCTGAAAAAAATAGTAAAACAAAGCCAGAGACTTGGGTTATTTTCTAATACTGAATGTGGAGGAGGGCTGCTAATCACTGAGACAAGATTATATTCCATTTGCATGAGTCGGGGCAGAGAAATTTGCTGGAGGTGTTTGTTTAATGTAGCTGTTAGAGTCTTTGGCTTACACTACTTAATAGCATAGCTGTCACTTTGTCTCATGGGAATGTGGTATTTCTAGTAATTTGCAAGAATATGTAAGCTAAACTTTGCCAGATCTCATGGCTGGGATGAAATTAACGCATGTGATCAGAGTCTTCCTCTTGAGGGTCTTAACCCATTAGGACCAGAATACTAAATAACCTGTTTAAATATGCTCTGTTGGCTATCAGTTTATTTTACAAACTACTTTAAAAGTTTAGGCAGATACATCTATACCTATATATACAGACACGCATACATACATACATACACATAATGTACATATAAAATACATATTTTTTTTTAAAGATTTATTTATTTTATTGATTGAATGATTGATTGCTGTGTTGGGTCTTCGTTTCTGTGCTAGGGCTTTCTCTAGTTGTGGCAAGCGGGGGCCACTCTTCATCGTGGTGCGCGGGCCTCTCACTATCGTGGCCTCTCTTGTTCCGGAGCACAGGCTCCAGGCGCGCAGGCTCAGTAGTTGTGGCTCACGGGCCTAGTTGCTCCGCGGCATGTGGGATCTTCCCAGACCAGGGCTCGAACCCGTGTCCACTGCATTAGCAGGCAGATTCTCAACGACTGCGCCACCAGGGAAGCCCTAAAATACATATTTTAAAGACAACATGCCAAGAATTAAAAAGCAGAAAAACATAAATGCAACTTTAAATCTTCTGTTCAAAGCTAAGCTTTAGCAAAAGTATTTCTTTTTCCCTCTCCTTCTGTTTACATTCTGTGTTCTACTTGATTACCCCCAATATTTATGAGTTTAAAACACTAGGTGCCTGTTATACAGTTTCTTGTAAAGTGCATTTGATATGCAAATTGTTATAGTGAACCATCATTCATAAGCTATTTATGTTCATTTTGATAGGGGAAGAAGTACCCTGTCTCATTCCATAGAAATTCCTCTTTACAGTCTATCAAATACAGAAAGATGCCTGAGATTAAATAAATGTGCTACTAATGTTAGTGAATATCTGATGCTTGACATATGTCAGAGATTTTTGGACATTTGTAATTACATTGCCCTAGTTGCTCTGGGAATTGGAGACAAAAATGAGTGATGTGTAGCGCTTCAGATAGTGGTCTCCATGGTCCCTTGTCCCACTCCTAAAGATGACTTACTTCATAAAGAGACACAGGTCAGTAAGTGGAAAAGAGAAGCATTAAAAAGGTGAATATCCAGGAGAGAATGAAACAAGCATTCATTCCTTCCTTTATTTAATGTTTGTTAATGGTCACCACCTCTGCTGGCGTGCATGAAGACGTGGCTCCTACTCTCAATATACTGAGAGTCTAGTGGGGGGTCAGACATGTGACACAGTGAGTGCTTCTTGCTATCTCACCTTAACCTGAACTCTTGCTACAGAGAGCATGTTCTTTGCTTCCCTTCTGTAAGCATGTGTCATGGTGCAGCCACCTCAGTTCTAGGCTGTACGGCTTTCCTGCATCTCTTCATCTTAGGACTGGCTTTCCTCCAGACGTGAGGAAGGACCATCTGGCCCAGTGCTTCGCATCTATAGATGCTGCTTGTTACACTCTCTGTTTTTGTCCATTTTGAGTCACTGGAAGAGCAGCAGCATTGCTTCCTGTGAGAGTGGAGGACATCTTTTCGGAACGCTGAAAACCCTCGTAAACCTGGTCCTATCAGTTGATGGTGGTGGCAATAGCATTCTAAATGTGACAGGTCTCCTGGGATTCCTTACGGCAGCTCTCACTGACCTTACAGATGGATTTTTACATCCTCTTGCACTTAGCTTACAAACAAGAAGCAATTTTTTTTTACTTTAATAAATCAGGCTGATGGTTGGTTGCTGTGAAGCTTAAGGGTATAGTTGACACAAAACTAGAGACAAGTTTGCGCTGCACACCCGCAGGCATAGGCACCATGGCCCCAGCCGAGGAACTGGTTCCATCCTATTTTTTCCATTTTATGTTTTAAAATACTTCTGTTTTCATTATGAGAGAATTTTCTAGAGATATATTGAAGTATTGGAGATTCAGTTGGATAACTAGCAATTTGTAATTAGTAACGTTTTTTAGATCAAGGATTCTCGCTTTTTGGGAGCTTGTCAGGGTTGTAATGCAGGTTGTGACACAACATAGAGTTTGTGAAGTTGTAGAGAGTGTAATTCTGTTCTATAGGTGAATAACTATATGGCAACACATACTATATTTCTGATAAAAATGATACAACAATGTTAACACTAAACAGTTTGTGGGATACTTAATATTTCTAGGTCAAATGATGATGTTGGCTTTGTTTTCAAGACAATTGCCTTCCAAACATATGAAGATGTTAGAGAGAGAGGAAGTTGGTAATGGTGGGAAGGCCATGTTCACAGATTTGTTTTTAAATATATCATTTGTTCCCTAATGATAACACATGTAGAAATCTTTTTCTTTGAGTAGCCTTAAGATGAAAAAGGAAAAACAGGTTTTCAAGTCAAACACACCTGGGATTAAATCTGAGCTCTGCCATTTACTGGCTGTATGACCTGGGTTAGATAAACTTACCCGGAGTGTCAGTTTACTCACCTGTAAAACATGAGTGAACATACACTTCTTAAAGGATGGCTGTGAGTTTACATTAAATCATGTATGTTTGGTATTCATCCCAGTCTTGCCGCAGGCAGGTCATCAATAAATGTTGGTGGATGAAGGGGTACAACCTTAATTGAGCTAAGATGCTGCACAAGTGATGGGGGTGGCCTTTGTGGACAATGCATTACTGTTCACTGAGCAACTTTTGTGTGTTGGACTCTGGGCTAAGCACCGGGCTACGGAAATGTTGAGCCCCAGGTCCTCCCCTCAAGGAAGTCCCAGTCTGCTGGGGAAGTCGAGCCCCCGCATCTGCGTCACAGTGTCATGCAGTAGGAACGATGCACCGGGGCACAGCAGGCGTCCTGGCAGCCTGAGGAGGGGAGGCCCATTTGGGAGAGCTTCCTGGAGGGAGTGACCCTTGAGCTGACTATGGAAGGACAAGTATGAATCACTTTAATTTATTCAATAAGGGAGTGAGAAAGGAAGAAAGAGCGGGGAAAAGGCCACTGGGGCCTGAAGTCATGTCCGACGTCTCAGTTTGGGGTAGAAGTTATATGGATGAAAACATCTTCTTCCTTTTTTGTGGAATTCATGTATTTTCCTTTCTCTCCCTCTGTCAGCACAGGAAGATCTGAGGAGGAGGGGGAAGACTGCAGGGCACACCACTGTAGGCCTCTGATTCCCAGGTTCTCCATTCCAAATGGTGTCATTGGGGAGGTGGTGCTGTACTGGTCGCTTCCCATGCCCGGGGAAGCCTTGCTGTCTATTTCACAGGGGGTGGCAAGTGGGAGGGCAGGGCAGCTTGGCAGTGGTGACCCCACTGCTTTCTATGTGTGTGTGGTGGGTGCATCACCGAGTAGTTACGTGGCATTGATGATCAGTGTGCCCCATGCTCCTGCAGGTCAGTGAGGGAGCATTTTTGATAGCAGGATGGCTGCCATGCTGGAGTATGAAGGCTCCTCCAGGCTGTGTTCTGTATCTCAGTGATTCCCACCTGTCTCCAAACCACCCTCTCCCAACACCCCATGGCAATAACATTTCTTCTGGGAAACACACGTACCTAAAATACTGTTACTTTCATCACCAGAATGTAAATCACTCCTTTGCATTCTTGGGTAGGTGGGATCTCTGAGGCCTGCAATTACCGAAGTTATGCAAACAGCCTCTTTTTAAGATTTCCTTAGAGTATGTGCTGCACAGGAGGAAGAAGATGCTTTGTGGAAATTGGGCATTAAAATTGCCTTGAAAATGCATTTATAATTGCATATAAAACAAAATGTGCATGTGAGCTGTGTGGTTTTATTTTTAATTATCTGTTTTTTAGTAAACATTCCACTAAGATTTCAAGAAATAAAATCCCAGGGCCTCCTAAATGAATAAATAAAATATGAGGCATAATAAAATCAGATGATATAACGCACATGATAAATGGGACAAGAGGAATATAAATAGAAAAAATATATATATAGTCTTGTAAGACTAACGCTGTGCTCCTGTATGAAATATCTCTGGAACATTATAAGCAAACAAGTTTTAAAATTTAGAAATGCACTCTATTATTTTATCTTAGGTTTTATATCTAAACATTAATGTATTTATATTTCTTTAGCAGCCTTTAGCTAATTCCCACAACCAAAATGTAGTTCACAGATGCTATCTTTTCATAAAGAAAAGAAATAAATTTGTATCTCGTGATGTGGCAGTATTATTTTCAATGAGAGGAGTTTGATTGTATTAGATTTTTCCATTCCTGTGTGACGTAACAGTCTCAAAGTCTATAAAACAGCCCCACAAATAATAAATACTATGGAGAAAAGTAGGTCACTCCGCATTAATTCATAGAGAAAATAGGTCGGCTCGAACGCTGGTCAGAGAGACGTAATTAGTGTTACTCACTGCTTTAACGCTGGAAGAAGTTGCTACCGATTCCTGCCCTCCGTCACTCCCTCACTTCCCAGACTCTTGTGTCAGCAAACACTGAAAAGGAAAATAGCTGTTTCAGCGGTTCCGAGAGAGGCGGCCAGGTGAAGGTCTGGGGTTAACGTGACCGCGTTTCGAGGCCCATCAGACAATGACTGCCGGGCCGCGGAGGTTGTGTGGGAGCCGGTTCCCTCGCCTGGAGCCGCAGAGATGCCGCTGCCCTTTCTTCTCTCGAGGAAACTTAAATCCAAATACAAAAATAGGAGGGTCATCTGACGATCACGTCTCCCGTGTTTGTTGCTGATGTTTATATCCCTTGGCGCCGGTATGACTGCTGCTTGTGGGTTTCGTTAGAATAATGAACTTCTCCACTAAGCTGGCCTTTGGTCCTCAGAGAATCATCCTGGCCATCTGGGTGGGTGGTGGTGAAGTAGTTTTATTTATGGAAAATTCTCAGGTGTAAATCGGCATATCTAGGGCACAGGTGGCAAACTCGTTGTTCCAAGACGTACTTTGTTGAGGGTGCCTAGTATTCTGAGTTATTTTTCAACACTTAAAATTCAGGGGATTTGGTGTTGAAAATATCCAGATTTCTGGGTATTTTTAACAAATTGGAAAATGTGACAGCAACCCTCCCCTATTCCTTCATGGCAACAACTGGCTGGGGCTAGGTATCAACAGTTAAATACACACCCACGTGTGTGGTTTCCGGCTCCCCAGGGTGCCCTACCTGTTTCCCTGCATTGCTGCCTACCTTTTTGTTTTTGGACCAGTGGTTGGCAAAACTGGCTGCATATTAGAATCACCTGGGGAACTCTTTGGCCTTGGCTTCACCCCCAGAGATTTGACTGTATTGGTCTGGCATGGGGTAGTTTCAGCAGCACCTCAGGAGATGGTAATGTATGGCCAAGGTTGAGAAACCACGGCCCAGGGGGGATAGAAAGTGGGCACTGGTCACCTTCTCATGAGGTCCCAGGGGAACCATTGCTTGACCTTGTGATGTTCATTAAAGAAATTCCTTTCTTGGTTCTTCCAAGGAGAATTGATCTAATTTTCTCTTCCTTTTTAATTTTATGGTGGTGTTTGGGGGTCGTGGGATTCACAGTTTGGTGCTGCTGGCAGGGGACGGATCAAGGATCTCGTCTGTTTAGCAGTCACAGATGTTGAGACTCACGCTCTGGGTTTTCCCATCTTACAGAGCACGACGTGGAGAGCTGTAGCTTGCTCCCCCATTATCTCTTCCTCACTCTGGAGGAGGGACAGGGGTTGTGTCTCTGGAGTATGTCATGAGATCAACCTTTTTAATGCCCATAAAAAGACAGGATGTCAATTTAAAGCCTCATCTGTCACAGGCGTTTTCAATCTTGCAGTGATTCATGAAATACTGTAAATTGCAATCACACTGGCCCATAACAA
Source organism: Eubalaena glacialis (assembly GCF_028564815.1). Classification (NCBI taxonomy): domain Eukaryota; kingdom Metazoa; phylum Chordata; class Mammalia; order Artiodactyla; family Balaenidae; genus Eubalaena; species Eubalaena glacialis. The sequence continues at coordinate 91,043,836 of NC_083721.1, forward strand.
CCTGGCAGCTACTTCAATAGCAAAACTTGATCCAAAAATATGGCTCTATAGGTGGAATAAAAGTTTCAGAAAGGGAGTGTCGTTTAATAGGCAGGTGCTATTATCATGCGCTTACTGACAACGGAAAGGTTTCTCAGTAAGAAATGTTCTTTTCCACCCACACAACACCCTGCACAAAGCGTGGTGAAGGGGGATTCTGCTTTGCAGTTTTGTGCATCTCACGAGGGAGGAAGAGTTCAAGGAGGATATGTCAGAAAAGGCAGGAGGAGAATTGAAGCTTTCATTTGAAATGAACCATCCAAGGTCCTCTTCACTGTTGTCTGTATTTTCGCCTGCAGACAGATTTTCCCTGCAGTCCTGTGGGAGAAGGCAGGAAGCTGTGCAGAACCGTCAGAACGGCCAGTTTGATGTGTAATGGGTTGGCAGATTTAAGATAAAAAAATGCATCTGTGTGTGTGTGGTGGAGGGGAAGGGGGATCAGTTGGGGCTGTGTTCCAGTTGGTTCTTGTACAGAAACTTTCATGTTAAAAAAAGAGTGACTTCTTCAGAGCTGGTTGACAGAGAATCATACTCTTGGCTTCTCAGAAGAAACTTAGGATTTAGGATTCCTAGACTGCTTTTTGGACATGGGTTTGCTATCACCTTAGGTTTAGATGTTACCAGATTTTAGGGAACTTCACCTCAGCAGGGATCTGGTGATGGCGGGGGAGACCACAGACTCAGAATTTTAAAACCAGGTGTTGCTGCTTAGAGGACCTGCATTGCAGAAAGGAAAGAGGGGGCTCACTAGCCATGGGCTGGGAACTGCCTCATGCCAGTTTTTTTAACACATCAAAGTGACAGGCTTTCCTTTATATTCAATCTACCCTTCAAGTTTTGCCTTGTGGTCAGCTGGGGAGAAGAGGCTTCATAACACTCAGGTAAGAAAAAGGAGGCAAAGGGACATTTAACAGGGAAGGGAGGATGAACTTACGAGTTGTCAGGCTTCCAAAAATCTATTTGAAAGGGGTATATTTAAAAGGGGTACTGATAATGTCCTTGAAAGATGTCAAATATCCATTTGAAAAGAGGTCAAACACACTTTTGAAAACAAAGGGAGGAGCAGTATTTGTTCTGGAGAACAAAGGAGATTATGATATTGAAATTCTATAAAGGTGTCATGATTGTACAAGGGAGTAAAATCTTAAGGATCTTTTTGGATAGTTGACTTTTTGACGAGACAAGAAATTCTTTCGATTTGGCAGGGCTGATTTCCCCTCATATCCTATTTTTTTTTTTTTTTTTTAGTTTTATAAAAAAATTACTGTTATTGATTTATACATCTTTATCTGACAAGAAGGATTTGAAGCAGCTGTCACTTTCAAGATTTATCATTTCCTGACACTATACCAGGGTACACAATAGAACTAAGCTAGGGCAAGATGAGGATAAGTATCCCTTTCATTTATTTTGCTTTAAAAATATTTATACTATATTTATGTCATATCCTATCTTGATCATCTTGGTATTCCTTTCAGGTAGTCTGACCCAGAGTAGGTGCTCAAAGAATACATTTTGATAAATGATGTTTCCCTCATGGGCAGAAAGAAGTTAGACTTAATCAGAATTTTGAAAGCACTTAATTATTTGTTGCAAGCCACTGTGGGAGATCAATTTTGTTATATCCTCTGACAGTGTTAAACTTTATAACAGGCCTGTGCTTCCCGAAAGCAGTGACAGTTAAGAAATCCCACCACACGTTTGCGTTTTGGAAATGGCTAATGGTTGTCCAAAAAAAAAAAAAAAAAAAAATTGTGCAGGATGGAGTTAAACAGTCAAGGAAGACTTTATTGAAGACTATTGCAATCAGGGAGAGATTGAACTCGTCTCTAATACAACAGGGGCAGCTGTGGATTTATAGACAAGAGGCAGGGTTAGCAAGTCAGTGGATGAAGAGCTAACAGGAACTCGGTTAGCTTACCAAGGGTGGGGAGATTCTTGCTAAACTGGCGTGGCAGGGTTCTTGTTACACTTGGTCAGTAGGCCATGCATGGGGCCTAGTTGAGAAGAGGGCCCAGAGGAGCCTGACTAAAGGGCAGTTGAGGAGGGAACACTTGTCCCCACGAAGGACCATCTTGCTCTTGTTTGTTCTGAGGTAAAATCCACCCCATCTGTCCTCATGACTCCTCTAAGACTGGCAGATGACTCTTGTTTACCTGCCTCTATGAAACCCCAGGCCCTCTCCACCCCCCCCCCTTTTTTTTTGAGGCATTTCTCGTTAATGAGTCTTCTCCTTCTGGCAATAGCCTAAATAAAATCGTCTCCTTAGTTGACTGATGCAGATTGTCTTTTCCAGTTCTGGGGCTGTGTCTCAGGGAGGAAGCAGCACCCTTGCCCTTGGAAACCTGTCCACTCTACCCAGGTATTATGGCCTCTCAGAACCCTTTGTGCTCAGTTTCTGACTGACGATTTATAGGGGGTGGATTCAGTATGTGTCAGACTCTTGCCTTCCCAAAATTGAATCCTAAAGGATATCTTTTGCATGTAAACTGTCTTTGAGATTTCCAGAGGGCTCTGGAAAATCACAAAGAATTTGTTCTTTCCCCTTGTAAAAAAGAGAGATGCTAGAAAGAATTAGGCTTATTTGATATGTTACCACTGATGAATTGCATGGAAAGAGAGGTCAAATCAGAAGAGATACTCAGCCTTCTGTAGGTTACATTTGTCTGGGCAAAATGTTAATAATACAGATATTTCAGAAATTGTATGCTGTTGGAGAAGTTCCCAGAGAATTGTCAGGGCCCTTGTTGTCCATGCTGTTTCTACCTACCAGAGACCTGGGCTGTTTTGCTTGATAATTGACAACAACGGGATAGTGTTATCAGCCACAATTTCAGTTATTTTTTCCGTGTTAACTTGGTTGCAACTTATGTTGTGGGCAATTAGGGTATGTATGCCTCTGAGGAGATATAATATTTTTTCCCCCTGAAACCACTAGATCACTTAAACTACAAGCATTCATACATGCATACAGACTTTCAATAAATGTCAAATGACAACTACGTATCAAGCACTGTGCTAGGCACTAGCGGCCAATCAGATTTATTATCAGGTTTATTCTATTGGTGAAGACAGACAATAGACAAGTGGTTAAAAAATAAGAGTTACAGATGATTTTTTTTTTAAAATTTTATTTATTTATTTATGGCTGTGTTGGGTCTTCGTTTCTGTGCGAGGGCTTTCTCTAATTGCGGCAAGCGGGGGCCACTCTTCATCGCGGTGCGCAGGCCTCTCAGTATCGCGGCCTCTCTTGTTGCAGAGCACAGGCTCCAGATGTGCAGGCTCAGTAGTTGTGGCTCACGGGCTTAGTTGCTCCGCGGCATGTGGGATCTTCCCAGACCAGGGCTCAAACCCGTGTCCCCTGCATTGGCAGGCAGATTCTCAACCACTGCGCCACCAGGGAAGCCCTACAGATGATATTTTATAAAAGAAAAGATGATGTGATGAAGATGAGAGGAAAGGTAAGGGCGATCCTGGAAGGCTTCCGGGGGAGGTGGCACAGCTGAAATTGGAAGACTGCTGCTGAGCCAGCCACGCAGACAACCGGGAGAAGGGCCTTTCCACTTTTCTCTGATCTCTACTCAGGCTACACGCTGGGGTAAACAATGCTTTCCATTTGCTCAGTAAAAACTTTTTGCCTGATGTGGCTAGCAGGCTACTTTCAAGAATGCATTTACCTTCCCACCAGTTTTATCTACTGATCAAGAGTCAGTTGTATTTTTTCCCCAAATTTGTTTATACTGGTTGTGTTGTTTCAATTATGCAAACTGATGAGATATGCTTTTGCAAAGAGTCATTTCTATGAAAATTAACTTCAGTGGTATAGAAAAAATTTTCAAAAGGTGACTTGCTAAATTTTTGCTATCAGATTAGTTGTGTGGGCAAGACAACTGTCAGAGTTGGAGAAAAATTATAAAAATATGGAAGCATTTTTGGACTTAGACTGCTTCACAAGAGTCTATGTTTTCTCACCAGTTAAAGAAATCGAAACTGGAAATATTTGACAGTGTGGTACATAAAGACAGATGATGTGGAACTATAAAAAGTGGACCCACAACCAAAAAAATTGAATCTTGGCCCTTTATCAAATGACTGGAGGAGTGTACATTTATGTTTTAGGTTAAAACAAAAAATATATATATTTATACATTTAACATTAAACATTTTAACATAAGCTACCTATCATCTTTCTTTCATTCTATCTATTTCTTATGTTTTACCACTTTAACTTTTTTTTTCTTTTAACTGACCAATCCCCTGACCTGACTAGGTAAAAACAAACAAAGAAAAAACTACAGTATTTTTCTCACAAAAATGAGATCACCCTATTCATATTGTTTTGTAACGTTTTTTCCTATTTACCATACTATGAACACCTCTCAGTGTCAATCAATATATTTCTATAATACAATTTTAGATGCCATCGTATTTCATGATATGAATGGATCATAGTTTATCATAGTTTTTTTTTAGCTGTTTCTAATGATCAGCTCTTTAAGGGGTTCAAACTTGTCACTACAGTGATCAGCCTTACATACACATATTTGCACACATCCTTAATAATTTTCTTAAGATGAATTCCCAGGAGGTGAATTTCTGGCTCAAAGGCAGGCACATTTTTAAGACCTTTGATATGTAGGGTTAAATTTTCCTCCAGTAAGGTGAACGGTCACATGTCTTTTTGGAGTGAAATGTTTCTGAAATTCTCTGAATATTTCTGAGGCAATGTGATAATGAGACAATAGGGTCTGCTGTTAAAGGTTATGTGCACATATAGAAATACTGAATTCAGGCCCCTCGAAGGACAGAATGAATAAAACATAGCACTAAAAACAATAAAACATAGCACAGCAGCCAATACATACCCAGCAATTTCCTATCATCTGGTCAGAAGCTTGCTTTTGCCAGTTAAAGCCTTTATTTTGAGTGACAAATAAAATGTGATAAGAATGTGAACTATTTTTGTCCTAGTGGTCCTCCCACTCTCTTCTTTAAAATTCCTCACTGGCTACCTCCACCTTTTAGTTTAAAGGTTGCCCATCAGAGAATAGGTATAACCTTGCTTGAAGGAGCAATCTCCTTTGTCAGCACACCTGGCTCTCTTTTTGATGATGTCTGTATAAAATTTGTTACTTCCTTTTCTTTAATCTACTATGTGGTCACTTTAAATATCATTCTTTAAAATGTCTCTTAGAGACAGCCCTAGAGGAAAAATAATTGCATTAGTTACAAACACCGAGATGCCGCACAGGCCCAGAATGATATACCAGTCAGATTTCACACCTTTTCCTGACATAGCTGTCCCTGGATGTCTTTCGAGCTGATAATTAGGTTTCCAGGGTTTTCTTTCTCATTAATGGCCTGGTACTGTCAAAACCCCCATTGAGGGTGAGATTTATTTAAGATAGAAATTAAATTCCAGTACAGAGGGGAGAGCCAGGAATTGCCGCCACGTCATCCAGTGATAATGCTGTCTCTTGCCACTCTGTGCTTTAAAACGATTTAATAAGGGCCTCTGTCTTGTTCCAAGCTCAAATAATGACTTCCATATGTAAAATTCTCTGTCAGTTATAATTAATTTCGTCTTTACTCAGTCTGCAGCTTTAGATATAAATGCTGGGTCATCTTTGGGAGCAAGATCTCTTAGGCATCCTGGAGAAGGAAGACATTGACACTTGTAAGGAAGCTCTCTTCGTTCTGATGTGGGGAAGCAGCCCCTTGGGGGCCTTGAGCGGAATGTGATATAGGCCAGTGGAAGAGGTAGGCGTGAACTTCTGTGGAAACACAGAGAAAGAAGTGACCTGAGTCCTTCTCGCGGTATCAGAACAGGCTCTACAGAGGAGGTGAGCTTTGACTGGGGCCTTGAAGGATGGGTCAGAGTTGCTTAGGCAGAGAAGACAGGCACTGCACGTGGAGGAGGGAGTATTTGAGGAAGTGCTACAGGGACAACCAGAGGGTAGGGATGTTTAAGGAGACAAAGTAGGGTAGCTGTTTGTGAGATGACCTGAGGGGACCAGGCGGGATCCTCTCTCCAAACCTTTGCCCTTACTGCCTCTACTGTCATCTGCTGTTACCTTCATTAAATAGTCATTTAAAAAATGACAAAGTCTTTCTTGTTTTCAAGAATCTATTAAAAGGGGAACAATACTGGGAGAAACGGAGGATAGTGGGGACCCAGATTCTGTTGGAGTTGCTTTCCATGTGCTGTCCCACTTAGTTCACTCAACCAGCCATTGGCTTTTGGTTAAGGAAACGGAAGGTTTTTGGTGAACAGTTGTCAAAGGCCATATCCCCTGGCAAATCGTCAAAGAGTAGAACCTTCAAGTGTCTCGGCAAAGGCATCAGCAGGGAGGAGAACACGTTGCTGGGTGGGTCATGGTCAGGCATGGGGGCCCTGGGGTGCATCTGCCGGCAGTGCTGGTGTGGCACTCAGCAGAGCGGGTTCCTGGAAACGGGGTATGGGGTAGAGAGAGGAGAGGTAGAAGGAAACCAAAAGAACTTGTCACAGATCTCCGAAGGGCATGTACGCATCTCTCTCTTACTCCTTTAATAAGAGTTCATTGAGCATCTACTGTGAGGTAGGCGGTGAGCCAGGATTGGGGTGACGAGGGCACGCTGAGGCAGGATTGTTGCTCCTGTGGCGCTCACAGCCTCGTGAAAACATGAGCACAGATGTATCACAGCTCACTGTAGAAGTGCTCACATGGAGGTTCACCCAGTGTATCGAGGTGGGAGCTCTGCTTGAGGCAGGGGATAACATTGAGATGGACCTTGAAGGATTCCCAGGAGGTTTTCTGAGGAAGGCCGGTGGGGAAAGGCATTTGAGGCAGAAGCGGTGAGGATAAAGGTATCAACTTGTGAGGGGAACGACGTGTATGTGGAGTGGTGCATTCAGCGTGACTGAAAGAGGGTGACGACGTGCAGTAGGGATGAAGGTGGGGCCCAGGCCTGATTGTGAAGGGCCTTAGGAGTCATTCTGAGGAGGGGACTTAACCCTGTACATTTTGGGTTTTAAGGAGGAACAATAGGATAGTAACCCTGGTGGCGATTTGGAGGGTAGAGCTGAGGAAGAGAGAGATTGGAGACGACAAAATAAAACAGGAGGATGGTACAATGGCCGTGGAAGAAGTGATGAAGATCAGTAGCAGTTGGAAAAGAGAGAAGGATATGGAATTCCTTTAGATTTCTATATATTTTTAAAAGTTATACAAGCGATTCACGCTCACTGTAGAAAATGCAAATGATGCATGCGTATAAAATAAAAACTGGAGGTCCACACTTCCCACAAAATTACCCCAGCAAACCTGTATGAATCCTTTCCAGACAGTGTTGTGCTCTTTCTACACACACACACACACACACACACACACACACTCATTGATATATGCATGTGCATAACCCACCTTCTGTGTCAGTCCAACATTGGTCCTGTCCTTCTGGAGTTCACAGGCATCCACTAGGCTTCCAGTCATATGAATTTGAAGCTCAAAGCAGGGATTTGAGATTATGGGTGAATAACTGAAATATATCCACTCACCCCCCTCCATGGGAGACAGAAGAATCTTTGAATTCTTGTCTGTTCACCGCTACTCACACTGTGAACGAAATAATTGTTCCTACCTAAGCCGCCTCAGCGATCTAAAAGGAGAATCAAAGAAAATAGATTTAATGAGTTTCTGTTCCAAGTAAAATGTTTGGCTTTTTAAAAATTGGTGAATTAAAGACACCTTCTGTTGCCTCCTTGGCAGTCCTTACTTATGAGGCAGTGCAGTAGATATCTAACACCATCGTTATTATCTCTCTGTTCACAGGTTTTTATAAGAACCTCTCAATCTCTCAAGAGGTATTTTAAAAAGCAACTCCATGATGAAGAGGGACTAACTGTTCTTTTAATAGCACTAGGACTTGGTTTCCTGAAAAGTATGTGTGTATATTCTCATTTGTTATTTTCACTTTTTTTTTTTTTAGTTTTTCACTTTACATTTTTAACAGCTCTAATAAGGTATAATCTGTCTTAGTCTGTTTAGGCTGCTATAACAGAAGTACCCTAGACTAGGTAGCTTATAAACAACAAAGATTTATTTCTCCCAGTTCTGGAGGCTGGAAGTCCAAGATCAAGGCTCCAGCAGATTTGTTGTCTGGTGAGATGGCCATCTACTTGCTGGGTCCTCACATGGCAGAGGGGGGCCAGGGAGCTCTCTGGGGTCTCTTTTATGAAGGCACTAATTTCATTCCTGAAGGCTCCACCCTCATGACCTAATCACCTCCCAAAGCCTCCACCTCCAAATACCACCACATTGGGGATTAGGTTTCAACGTATGAATTTAAGGAGACATAAACATTTGGTCTACAGCACAGTACATTCCCCATATTTATGCATGCACTTGACGTGTGTAGAACTAGGAAACATAGTTACAATCAAGATAGTGAACATGTCCATCATTCCTACAAGATGCCTCATGTCCCTATGTAGTTCCCCCTCCTGTACCTTTTTCCTATCCCCAGGCAACCACTGATCTGTTTTCTGTCACTACATAGTCACATGTTAGGTTTTATAAACAAGGGAAAAAAATCCAACCAGTCAGGGAAAGGTAGTTGCTTACCCAAACATCCATTCCCACTCTTTTCCTTTTAAATGAATCCTGATTTATATCATGGAGGGCAGTGATACCTCTAGAAGATTTTTTTCCCAGCCTTCCTTGCCACTAGCTATAACTAAGACCTCGCCAATGAGATGCAAGCAGAAGTGTTATATGAGATTTCTGGGAAGAGTGCTTAGTGGGGGCTAACTTGGCTGGGGAAAAGCCCTTTTTGCCTTTTCTCCCATTTCTCTTGCTATTGTATGGAATGCATCTGTAATGGCTGGAGCTCCACCAGCCATCTTGGACTATGAGATGACCTTGAAAATGAAAGCTATTTACTGAGTTGGTGGAGCAGAGAGATGAACTTGCATTTCTGATGTCCCTGTGATGCTTTCATACCAAACCTACACCGTCTATATTTGGATTTCTTTTATGTGAAGGTATCATAAACTTGTAATTTTCTTAAGCAACTCTTATTTTGCTTTTATTTTCATATGCAACTGACCTTATCCTAACAGAAACATTCATACTTCTATGAATGTTTCTCATTAGCTTTCTCAGAACAGTTACAGCAGTGCCATTTGATTTTATTTCCATTTGAATTATATGCCTGATGTAGATCCCCCTTTAAACATTTATATTTCACTTTGACAGGGAATGGGTCAGTTTGCTGGGGTCAAGCCGATCTCCTCAAAAACATTAGCAAGCAAGTTGTTATAGCAACTTGATTCCCTAGGCTATGACACATCAGCTCCTCTGCCAGAATAAACTGCTGTACAGTTAAGCACCTTTTTTACCTTAAGGGAATTTCATAATGCATGGAGCCTTCAACACTTTCGAAGGGGGCTGGGGAGAATCCTTCCGACACTCTTTCTCAATGTTAAGGAAAAGAAAGAATATGGAAGCTACAAACCTAGGCGGTAAAGAAGTGTCATTAGGGCTAAATAAGATCTTCCTAGAGACACTATTCCTTTCCCGACATGGACATAGGATATTTCCAATACTGCCCTGGCTTAGTGTACAGTGTCTGTTATCTTAATGTGTGTGAAAAATAGAGTCCTTGTTGCATTAGCCACCAGGTATAAGGCTCCATAGAAGACTGTGGCGGGCTTCACATGCTTTTTTATGGACTGAGTTCTAGGACACATTCTCCTCACTTGCCTCTAACAAGTTTTCTTTTGTAAGGCAATGTGGCTCATGCTGTAAAACATAAACTTAATTAAGCTCTGTTAGGTGCTGCCTTCCTTGTGAAAAAAGAGAAAATGGATGAACTAAAATAAAGAAGAATTGGCCTAGGCAAACATTTGTGCTATTTTTCACTGGCATTTCTGGAGATTAAGCTATTAAATCAGGAGAACGGGTCAGACCAGTTTGATATTTATTTTTCATTCCTTGACTGCAAAGTAAAAGGCTTAACTTATAATGACATAAAATCAACACCTACTGTGTTCCATTCATTAATTCTGGCATTCTATCAAAAACATCTCCCAAGTTTGTCTAATCTGATTTTTTTTTCCTTTGTAAAAGCTGAAGCATATTAGTCATGATGCCATTATATTCTAGATGCTTTAAAAAGACTTCTGTAATTCCTCTCATCCCCTGCCTAGTACTTTTTAGTAAGAAAACAAAGCTGGGTAAATTAGAAAGTTTGTGGCTTGTAAAGATGTCTTGGCGTTTTCTCATAGACTTTGGTGGTCTCTTTCCAGTTTTCAGTATTTTAAGAATATTATAAGCAGTTTGTTAAAGGCATGAACAATTTGGATACTCTGTCGCATATTTAACTCAGAGCTTCTTATTTATTTCATCTTAAACTTTACAGGGGCTTATTTCAAAATAATATTTCCCCAAATCTTCATTATTTTCCCACTGAGCACATTTATTTTTGCCATTTAAAAAAAATTATATGTAATGGATTTGTCTTGCTCTCATAACATTTCTACCCTAGACGGTAAAGATATTTCCACTTGCTTTCCTTTCCTTAATTTTATGCAAAAATTCCACTCATTTCCTTTACTCAGATCACATAACCATCTTCAGGAGAAGAGTACAAGGCTGTTGGTTCACTGGCTTGGACACTGTAGTGAAACGTGGCACAGTGATTTAGCAGTCCATCTCCCTGCTAGATTGAAAGCTTCTTAAGGTGGGAGGTGTGTTTATCTCCCTTAGCCCATTTCCTGCATCTGGAAAATGCTCCCTATACACTTGTTGAATTGATTAATAATGGTACCAGAACAGAACTTGACTTGTGCTCGCCAAGGCTGTGTTTACATAAAACATTTGACCTAATAATTTAAAAAATTGACTAAATATTTATTTCCCTCTAAGCCAGGCCTGTTATGGTTGCATAGATACAATATTATAAGTTGATTTGACTATGTATTCTTGAAGTTTTCATGTGAAGGTGTTAGAACCCAGTGTAAGGAGCCCCTTTTCAATTATTTGGTTATCTACTTTTCACTCTACAAATGCCTCCACCTCTTGACCTGGGATCAGAGAAGGTCATATTTTCCTTGTAGCCACGTGCCTCAAACAGGGTAAAACTGAGCAATAAACATTTATTGAGGAATAAGTGATTGACGTATATGGATTAAACTAACAAACGGAGAATATAACCATGAACAAGTATGAAACTACCAAATTTATTTTTGACTTTTTTAAAAAAACATACTTTTTATTTATAATCTCTGAATTTCATACATCACCTTTCCTCAGCTCTTTGTGTACTTTTTTAATGTGAGGAAGAATTGAATCCCACAGACCGAAGGCTGAGAAGGGAGGTGGTGGGAAACAAGCAACCTTCTAATACCTGGTGACAGGCCAAAGTGGAGTCCACTCCATGCTTCTTCTATGATGAGCATTTCAAACTGACTCAGACTACTGGCATCCCAGAAGAGACTTACTCCAGAAGCCTTGGAAATAAGGAATGCTGGATAGCCAGAGGCTGTGTGGAGCTTGGCTGCTGCCTGAGGTGGAGTGTCAAGAGGGTAGCTGTTTCCAGCTCCAGATACACTCAGAGTGGGTCACCTATCCGTTAGGGAAAGATGATCCTTTTCCTCTAATCCTATCAGAATGATAGTAACTATATATGTTGGTTAGAAGGTGCCTATCTTATAGTATTTTATAGGTGGAATTTTTGAGGTAAATGTATTACATAGATGAGTGAATTAAAGCTAATTTATAATAAATACTCTGCTATGAAATATCCAGAAACAAATTCACTGACTATAATATTACCCACCCGCCAAAGTTCTTATTTACAATTCAAATCTGTTAAAAGCACCTGTGGATGAAATTACTTTCCAAATAACTGATGGCATGCAATAAGACATAGCATTTGTGGATTTGGACTGCTTTGACTCCTTATGGAAAACAAAGGTGTCCTGCTGTTGTTTGTTGAGAAACGAGCTGGTGTGACACTTAGCCATTTTCACCTCCACGGGCTCCCAGAGGCCTCTGGACTGACCTGGCCACCTGTAGATAGGCACGTGGGATACAGTGTTTGCCAAGCTGACTGCAACAACCTCTCCCCTCCCTGTGTGCATGCTCCTTTCCAATGTGATTTGGGTGCTTCTCTCATTGAGAGGTGAAGTATCTGCTCCACCCCCTTGAGTCTGGGCTGGCCTTGGGATTCACTCTAACCAGTCGACTGTGGTAAAAATAATGTTGTGGGAATTCCAAATAGGCCTGAAACTTCAGTTCTCACTCTTTTGGAATGTTGCCCTGTAATTGCCATATGGCAAAACGTGGTCTAACCAACAAGAAGATGAGAGGTCATATAAAACAGAGAGAGACCAACCCAGCCTAGTCTCCTCAGACCAACGAGCCAGTGGCCAGCACCAGCCACCAGGCACAGGAGTGAGGCCACCTTAGACCACCCAGTGCCACTCAGCTGCCAGATGACTTCCGCTGCGGGAGTGGCCTAAGGCAAAACCAACAGAAGAGCTGCCCACCAAGCCCAGGCCAAGTTGCTGTTCCACAGAAGCAAGAGCAAATACAATTATTGTTATTTTTAAGCCATTAACTTTTGGGGTGACTTGTGACACGGTAATAGAGAACTATTACAGCACCCTGTGGAAAGGACGCTTTTCTTCATTTTGGCAATTCATGGTATCTCTTCAGGCTGCTTCTTATCAGCTCTGCTGCCCCTGCTGGCCTCACCTCTTGTTACGCCCTCTTTGACTCACACTCGGTCTGTGCCTCTCTGTCTCTGGCCTCTTAAGACTCATGCCTTTGTTTGGAGTATCTGTTTTGATTCATGACTCCAGCCTCACCCTGGAATGCTGGGCCTTTGGATGCCCTTCGGCCCCATACTTTTTAGCCTGAAGGCCAGACCAGCTGTGCTTGTGGTTACCAGAAACCTGGCTGGATGTGGTGTCCAGGGACCCTTCTTGGTCAAGAGGGGAGCTCGGAGGCAACAGTTGGTAGAGTAAAGGCTGGCTTGCAGAGTCATGGGGCCTACGTGAGAACGAACTTGGGTTAAATGCAGCCTATTTATACCCAGAACATACTCTTGTGCTTACAGTTATAGTGGTTATTCAGAGGCAAATCTGATCACATGTCCAACCCCCTTTAAAAAGCCTTCACCATTGCTCTTAAAGTCAAACTCTCTTTTTCTGGCTCACAAAGCTCTGCATGTTTTGTTTGCTGCCAAACTCCATCATCTCCTCTCTTACCGTTAACAGTCCCTGCACTTACTCCATGCTCCTGTCAGACTGAACTTACTTCATATTCTTGAATGTGCCTTGCTCACCAGCCCTGATGTTTAAGACACCCAGTTTGTGCTACTTTGTGTTACGATCTCCCAAGGAAACTAACACAGTCTACTGTTTGCCACACAGTGTTCAGATGCTTGGTATACATCATTATACATCATTTAGCAAAATAAAGATGCCCACCCTTGAATAATTTACATTCTAGTGGAGAGTGGCAGACCATGAACCACAGATATCTGTTAGAATGTAGTATAGGCTGTGGAGAAAGGAGAAAATATGGAAGAGTAAGCGGGTTGGAAGTGTGGAGGAGTGGGTCAGTGGAGGTCTCACTGAGAACATGACATTTGAGCAAAGATTTGCAGTTGACGAAGAAGTTATCCAAGGGTTATGTGGGGAAACAGTGTTCCAGGCAAGGGAAGAGCAAAGCCAAGTCCCCGAGGCAGCGTGGGTCTAGAGGAGAACTAAGGGGGTCAGCATGGGGGAAGTCAGAGGTAAGTGCGAGGGGTGGGGTGGGGTGGGGTGGTGTGTTGGGGATCCAGCTTATACGGGGCTCCTTAAGCTCCTGAAAGCTTGCTGGCTTTTACTCTGACTGAAAGCAGAATCTGATATGGGTTCTGGATGAGGGAGTGATATAATCTAATTTGTGTTTAAAGAGGATCACTCTGGCTGCTGCATATTAGCACAAGCGTAGAAGCAAGGAGAGCCTACTGCAGTAATCTAGGTGAGAAATGGGCCTCACTTGGGCAGTCGCAGTGAATGAGATAAGAAGTGGTCAAATTCTGTGTGGGTTTGGAAGGCAGAGACAGATTGGATATAGGAATGAGTGTGTGAAAAAGAGACGAGTCAAGGGTGACTCCAAAGATTTTGGCTTGAGTAAACGAAGAGACGGCGTCGTCTGTTATTTCTTCTCTTAATTTGCTGAGGATGTTAAGACCTTTTTGGTGAAGTTGATTCCTTCTCTCTTTGCAGCCGCTGTTTCTTCTAGTTTGATTTGTTTGCTTTAGAATAGATACCTGCTTTCCATTTTAGGTGATTTCCTGCAGTGTCCAGTAATCCTTAACTGTTCACATTTAAGAGTAGGGCATGAAAAACCTATTTGGAAGCTCTGTGTGTGTAAGGGAGGTGGGGAGTGCTTGTTGACTGTGGTCTTCACGGTAGGGTGACCTTGTCATGCCGCTTGATTAGGGAATCCCAGTGATAGACACTTTTGTCTTTCCTCCAGTTGTTGAGATTCCTTAGAAAAGAATCTTTCAGTTGCAGAGAGTTACTTGTAAATATGTGCTTAGGATGTTAAATGGTTCAAGAAGGGTGGGTCTCTCAACAATGAGTGGGAGACCTACTTCTAGTAATGTGTCCTTGCCTTGGGCTGTAACATGTGTTTTTAGTCTAGAGACTTGTTTTACTCTTTCCAAAGGAAAAACCTTGGGTGTCTTGTCAGGGTAGGTGATGGGCAGGTGCCAGGCTAGGCAAAGAGAAGGAGGGGACCAAATCCCTCTCGTAGAAGAGTTTGAATCAGTGCACTTGTTTTAAAGTCATCTGTACTCCTACTTCCCCAGGTACCAAGCACCACGGATTCATTCAGCAGCATAAATGGTGTTGCTTTTTGGTTTTTCCCTCTTGTGGTTGAGAGTCAGTTTTCTCCATTCAGCTAAGTCATTTTCCCTTTGTCAATCTGCTTTCCGAATTCCAACATTTCTTGTTGGTGTCTTATTTCCCATTCTCTTTGCCCTCGTAGGCTTACATGTTTATGTCTTTTATTTAAAAAGTTCTTTTACTTTCATGTTAGTGAATTCTGCCACCTTTATCCAGAAGTCCTTGTCTTCTCTTCGGTAATCACTGCACATCCTTCAATCCTCAGCTTAGGTGTCACTTCTTTCGGGAAGTCTTCAACTCTGAGTTAGGTGCTCTTACTGTGTTTCCAGAGTTTTCTGTATTTCCCTATCCAGTTCTTTTCACATCATGTTGGAATGGCTTGATCACCATCCATCTTCCTCAGCAGACGATAATCTCTGTAAGGGCAGGGAGGGTGTCTGTCTTATTTGACATTGTATCCCTGGAACCTGACATAGTGTCTAGTACATAATAGAGATTCAGAAATGTCTGTTGACTCATTGGTTACATAATCCTTAACAGCATCCACAGTGCTCTGAACTCTGACCACACGTCTCATGGAGGGAGCCCGCGGCTTTTTCTATTTTCTTTGACAGCATACACCACACCCCCGGAGTGTCTACCTCACGGCCCTGTCATGGGACACTTTGAACTTAACACAAGAAGCGCATTTCCAACAAACCTGCTGGGAAGAGAGTAACACTCTGGTGGAGAGCTTTCGCGCAGCTGTATGACAAATCTCCCACGTGCTCTTGTGTTCCATCTCTTCTCGCACAGGATTCTTCGTCTCAAATACACTTTGAACAGCCATCAAAACCTCTAAATCTTCTTCTCAGTGTGCTATATATAGATTAATAAGTCGACTACCTCCAGCACACCAGGTTTTCAAACACTGGAATCTCAGCTTATTGATCTGGATCTTCTAACAAAACGTGCAACTGTGGTTTCATTTTGTGCCACAGAAAATGCCTTTGCTAGGAAAACACTTTCGTTAAAACTAGCTTTGGGCATCTGGGAACTCACAGCCTGGAGGCCTGTAGATCAAAGGGAAAATTATGTGCTTGAAAGACTCAGCTTTCTTAATTAATAATAAATTCCTCAAATTAAGAGAAGATTTTGACATGATAAAAAAGTATTACTGTTTCACAAAAGTTATTTCTCCCTTTTTCCAGGACTGTACTAGACTTTCTTTGAAAAGAATATTTCCCCCCAAGTTTTCTTCTATTTTCACCATGTAATCATACAATAATTTGGCCAGGAGAAATAAGTACGTGTGCAGCACAGACACAGTAAAATGAGGCATTAGGAACCAGGTAGATACAAGAAGTGAAAAGCTCTGATATTTATACAAAGGAAATAAGTCTTCCCTGACTTCCCTTCTGCAACCCTAGCTCCACCCTACTACCTCCCCCTCTAGGTTGGGTCAGCCTACACTATTCTCCCATCCACCAGGTACTTTTTTGTTTGTTTGTTTTTGGCTGTTCCGTGTGGCATGTGGGATCTTAGTTCCCTGACCAGGGATCGAACCCGTGTCCCCTGCATTGGGAGTGCGGAGTCTTAACCACTGGACCGCCAGGGACGTCCCCAACCAGGTACTTTTTTGTAGCATTCGCAGCATGTCATCATTGACCAATGCCTGTCTTCCCTGCTAGCTGTGACCCCCACAAGGGCAAGGATTATGTCTATCTTGTTCATTGCTATTCTCCTGGGCTAGAACAGTATTTAGCACTTAGGAGGCATTCAAGAACTTTTTTTTTTTTTTAACCTAACCATGAATGAATTTATAACAGAGTAAGGGGGACGTGGTAAATTGTTTGCAATGATGCCTGTAGCAATTCCTTGCACCCCTTTGCAATGTGACTTTGCTGCTCTTTGCATCAAGAGGTGGGGTCTGTCCCTTCCACACCTTGAGTCTTGGCTGGCCTTGTGCAGCTTCTGTTGTCACCATCTTGGAACCAATCCTCCCTTGAGGAAGCCCAGTTAGCCTGCTGGCTCAGTGGCAAGCTGAGGTGCCAAGCCAAAAGCCTCCCCAGCTGCCATACAATGAGGTCTTCCAGAAAGACCCAGCCCCTGCCCACAAGCTTCCTGATCACAAACACATGAGTGGGCCCAGCCAATACCAGGTGGAACAGAGTTGAGCCTTCCCAATTGAGACCTGCCCCATTGTTGATCCAAAGAATGTGAGCAAGTAAATTATTGATGTTTTAAGACATTAACAGTTGGGGGGGGTGATTTTTTGTGCAGCAATGATCGATACAGGAGGATTTTTCAGATTTTCCTCAGCATGAGAGTTTCTCCTCCTCATTTAAACTAGATAATCTGTGAAATCTGCACTCCCCCAACCTCTGTGGCTTCATTGCAGACTCAAAAGGTAAAAGCTATTCCTGGGTAATTGTGAAAGCAGCTATAGGTAACTTACAAAGAGCAAATCAAATTAAATCCCAGAATAACACAGGTCTGTTACATAGAGTGATTAAAATGAAGAATCCGTTTTTAAAGAAAATCATTATTTTTATGAATCCACCCTGATTAGAGAAGTGGTTCATGCTAATTATGGGAAATCTGGAAAAATCAGATATTATATAACAATGATAAAATTTATACTTAAAAATTCCAAAATATGGATATTACTCTACTAATAATGCATGAGTACTATGGCTGGACTAATGTGTGTTAGTGGTGAGTGTGCTCCAGATCTTCCAAGCTGCTGTAGTGACCTTTCTTTTCAAGAACATGGAGCTATCTTTTTATTCACTCTAGTTTTCTTGTGCACGTCTCAGTGAGGTTTTATAGATATCTGTATATTAGGTTGGCATATGTTGTTTTAGGCTTATGCTCAGTAGCTTTTAAATAGATTTTTGTAATTACTACGAATTGGTTTTTTTTTCCTAAGTTCAGCATTGTAGTTAGCGTATCATTGATTTATTGCGATAACAATGCTGGTTAGCAGACAGCCACACAATCTAGCGGCTTAAAGTAACAAGTACTTATTTTACTTGAGAGTTAGTAAGCCACCTAAGGTTCCTGTCTGGTCTTGGTTGAAGTTACTCATGGGTCTGTGGTCAGCTGTGGGTCGTTTAGGTGGCCAGGTTAGGTGGCTCTCATAGGTGCAGGGGTCCAGCTGGTGACAGCTGATCTGGAAGGCCTCTGTTGGTAGGACTAGGTTGACTTGAGTCAGCTCCACGAATTTCATCTTTCACTAGCGTAGTCCGGCAAGTACTTGATGGCAAAGACAGAGACCTGCGAACTCATTGCAGAGAAGGGGAGGCACAAGAAGTAGTAGAAACATGCAAGCACTTTTTCAAGGTTCTGATTACGTAAAATTTACTAGTGACGCATTGGCCAAAGCAAGTCACATAGCCAAAACCAGTCAGTGCAGGCAGACACCACTGCCAAATGGCACAGAGACACGGAATTTTACTGGTAAAAAAGGAAAGCAATTGATTTTGTACACTTGTCTTTTAAATAACTATCTTACAGTTATTCCAACAGACATTTTAGTAAATTCTCATGTTACCCTCTTTTTGATACTAATAACTGTAATTTCTGTTTCAGGTGTGAATGCATTGACCAGAACTTCCAGATTAGATAGTTGGACCCTTTGTGCTGTTCTGATTATTTTTATTTTATTTTATTTTGTTTTAGTTTAGTTTATTTGGTTGCGCCACATGGGATCTTCGCTGCTGCGTGCGAGATCTTCGTTGCAGCATGCGGGATCTTTTAGTTGCAGCATGCGGGGCGGGATCTTTTAGTTGCGGCATGTGGGATCTAGTTCCCTGACCAGGGATCGAACCCCGGACCCCTGCATTGGGAGCGCAGAGTCTTAACCACTGGACCACCAGGGAAGTCCCTGTGCTGTTCTGATTTTAATGGGAAAGCTTCTATTGTTTAGATGCTAAGGATGTAAGTGGCTGTTGGTTTAAGATAAATATTCTCTATCAAGTTAAAAAGGGATCTTTGGGTAACAGCTAACAAGGAATTTATGTCAGCATTGTATTTTGGATATTATTGAACGTCTCCTAATAGCACTAGCTTGGGTCATGTTGGAGGTCTTTGAAGGACATGGCCACTGGTTGACCCACAGGCTGAACCCAGGCAATCAAAGACCCCTCCCCACCTCCTGTCCTTGGAAAGTGAGTTCCCCTTGTCGTCACTGCTCCTAGAGGCTGCCTCAAGGACACTAGTCCTGAGATGATGTGGTGTGGAAACAATCTAGATGGTGTACATGGCTCAGTTAAGGCCTCTGTATAAACCTTTAAGATGCTGGTGGCCTGGTGCAGAGATCTCCTTGTTTTGTGGTACCCAAGATAAGCCTCCTATGTAGGTTTCCTTGCTTATTAAACCTGCCACCTACCAATCTGGAGTGATCTGCTTCTTTGGTCTCCCCTTGCCTTTTGTGTATGGGCCAGTTTGCAAACCAACAGGTCATCATTTGGAGTTTCTTATTAGATCTATTAATATATTATGCAAATAAATTTCATAATATAAAGTCATCCTTGCTCTTATGAGAGAAAAATCTTTTATTATCAGGTGGCTATTTGCTGTTAGACAGTAGACCAGCATTTTATTTAGAAATTTTACTTCTATATTTACAAATAAAATTGCTTTATGGAGTGGGTACATTTTTTCTTTGCCAATTTATAAAATCTGGGTTATGCTAGTTTTATAAGGGGCATTATGTAGCTGTAATAGATTTCGAAGACTTTGGGAGCATTTAATAATGTAGAAATTACCATTTTCTTAAATATTTGAAAAACATTAATGGTAAAACTTTAGACATTAGAGTTTTTTTTTTTTTTTTTGAGGTACTCTGTTGATAAAAGTTTCAGTTTATTTCATGGCTATTTATGGAAAGTCTTTTTGATTCTATTTGGATAATTAACTAAAAAACTATTCATTTAATTTGAGATTTCATTTCTTCAAAATCATAAAAACCAAATCTTAAAAATATTTTATATACTCTTTTATGCTAATATTTCATTTTAATAGGTTGAATATATTTTTCCTCCTTTAATACTAGATTTTTAAGAGAAATGTTTATCTAAATTGTTTTCCAAAGAACTAATTTTTTGATTTATTCAATGGTGATTTTTTTGAGTTTACTAATGTTGTCTTAATGTGTTTTATCTTTTCTTTTACTAGTCTTAAGTTTGTTTTGTTGGCTTTTTTAATTCTTAAATTTGTTTAATAGTGAAATTTAAATTTTTTAAAATTAAAAAAATTTTTTTAATTTATTTTTGGCTGTGTTAGGTCTTTGTTGCTGCGCGCGGGCTTTCTATAGCTGTGGCGAGCAGGGGCTACTCTTCATTGTGGTGCGTGGGCTTCTCCTTGCGGTGGCTTTTCTTGCTGCGGAGCACAGGCTCTAGGCACGTGGGCTTCAGTAGTTGTGGCGTGCGGGCTCAGTAGTTGTGGCATGCGGGCTAAGTTGCTCTGTGGCATGTGGGATCTTCCCGGAACAGGGATTGAACCCATGTCCCCTGCATTGGCAGGCAGGTTCTTATCCACTGCGTCACCAGGGAAGTCCCTAAATGTTTTAAAACATTTCAAATATACAGAAAATTATGGAGATAATCTAGGGAACATGCATGCAGCTTCCTTGAAGGTGTAACAAAATTTAACATTTTTCCCTGTTTGCTAGACACACACACATACAAATACACACACACACACATATACTATTTCAGACACAGGTGAAGCCCTCTTTTGCTTCTGATGGGTTATTCCATCCTCCTCCCCCGAGACGATCACTGACCTGAAGCCAGTGTATATATTGCTGACATAAAAGCTTTTATATTTTTAACACATATGTTAGCATTTATAGCAATGTATGCTATCATTTCATGTGTTTTAAATCTTAAATGAAGGTTTTTATGCTTGCATGTTATCCTACAACTTGCCCTTTTATCCAATTTAATTTTTTATTATATTTTTATTTAATTTGTTTTTCGGTTTATTTTATATGTCAGGTGAATTAACCTTACTGCCTTTCAGCTACTGTTCCTCCTGTACATCTGTTTTCATACTCTATTGAAAATGCCAATAATCTTCACTATTTTTCTTTTGTTTTCCTCTGGTGTGTCATTTTCAGAGGTATGCATTTTTTCTGATTGTTCAGGATAGTGTTCCATTGATTTCTAGTGTTTTTTTCCTCCCCATAGTTCTTATGGATTTTTGTTTCCTTACGCGTGAATCAAAAGAAACTCTCCCAGGCCCACTATTTGCCAACAGAGAAGGTATATCAGCCTTGGTCCCACTCATAGTCCAACTGAGTCTTGTTAAATATCGTTCTGAAATCATGGTCGAAAAGTAGATTACTGTGCTCATTCTTAGTCCCATGTATATTGTTTAGTAGACATTTAACTTACGCAGTTACTCTGGTTGAGGTAGGGTCTCCTGCTGTCAGTACCTTACTTCTGACAATCAGAAGCAAGGTAGGACATGAAAAGCTGCAAAGCCACTGTTAACACTTCCTAGCTCTGCTCTGTTTCTGTGCTGGGGCTTCTCTTTCCACCACAGAATAGAGCATCATCTATCTATGGATAATACGTATCCGTCATCTATCTATGGATAATATGTGTAGATTTCTGAATTGTGCTCTTTGTATGGATGTAGGAAGGGAGATATTAACTAAGACAGTAACTAAGGAGGTAGCTTGTACAGTGGCCACCTCAATAGCAGTCCCCATGGGATTGCCCCCAACTGGTTTGGACTCCAGGACCTTGAGCCATGGGGCAGGCAGAGAGTGTGGGAGGGAAAGAGTGTCGCCCTGCCTTTGTCAGGAGTGATATGCTCTGGGTCGGTATCAAATCATGCATTTTCCCTTCGGTTTTGATTCTGAATTTTGTTCTGTAGGTCTTATAGTTTGTACAAGTTCTTTTCAGATTAGCAGTAAATTGATATTCTTAGATTTTCTGTGTTAGGTTTTTTTTTTTTTTTTTTTTTTTCTGTAATTTCACCTGTGTTTTTAGTGGGATGTTAGGAGAAGTTGCACTGGGGTATACAATTCAGATGCCATATATAAATGAAAGTCCACAAACTCTGTAAGGTTTAAAAATTATACTATACTGATTTAGAACAGACTAGTTTGCGGTTTGTAACAGCCTGGGGCAATGGAAGGGTTTAGTGAAAGACACAGCCATATAACAAAGAATGCTGAAAAAGATCTTCAAAGAACCAAGGCAGAGATGTTTTCCTTAGTCATTCCTCACCAAGTGTTTAATAAATTTCTTAGTTAGTAGAAATTAAAATTTACTGTCAGATCTACCCTGTAAATATACTCAGTTATATACTCAGTATATAACTCAGGTCAATTGATGGTTAATGTGCATTAAAGAGAAGTGTGAGATCATGTCTGGGCTCCACCAGAGATTGAGAGCCAAGAACAGTTAGGAATGGCTGCTATGGTGTAGGATGTGTTGTGTATTTACAGCACCAAGAGTACTTAGTCAATAGGTTAAGTACTGCAGTATGTTCTCACTGTGTCAATTCAGGTCCTTTGAGAAGCAGATGTCAACGTGATTAGGTTGTTGATATGATTGAGATTTTTTTGTGGGGGAAATGCCAGTGAAGGAAGAAAGGGGAGGGAACAGTAGGCAGCAGGTAGAGCCTTTAGGTGATGATACAGGTTTGGGACTTGTGAAAGGAAAGAGAAGAGGAAAGATTCAATAGGAAGAGTCTCAGATTGCAGTGTGTTTCTGAGAAAGTTTTGACCAGGCTGATGGGAAGTCCTTGAGCTAAGACTGCAGACTGGAAGAGTCCTGAATTAGACAGCAGTGGTCCAGCTCTAGTAGCCCCTGTCAAGTTCAGTCATTGGCTGGGAGCACCGGGGGGGAAGTGTGGCCTCGGCATGAACACCATGCTGGATCCCCAGGGTGGCAGCTGGAAGCGTCAGTCTCTATTAACACCTGCCATTTAAAGAGAGCATACTGTGATCCATGAAACTTTAATATTTAATTTACAAAACAAACTTGTAAGGTAAATAGTATTGCCCCTATTTTATGAATAAACAAAGTTCAATTTGGAGAGGATAAATAATTTAAGGTCAAACACTCAGTAAATGGCAGTGCTAGACTTTGAACATAAATCTATAGATACATGTTAGGATGCTTTTGGTTGAAAGCAACAGAAAATATTTTTTAAGAGGAGAAAAAATTTTTTCTAAGATATAGGTACAGTTGTTACATAGACCCCAAGGGCAGACATGCACCCAGGTTGGCCTAGAAGCTGGGATTGGCATGTCATCAGCGCTCTCTCCAGTTCTCACCTGTACTCCTCCCAGAGCATCTGATTATTTCTTCTCTCTTGCTGCAGAACTGGTTTTCTTGTATATGGCAGAAAAGTGGCTGCTGACAGCTGTTGAGTTCGAGAGAGCATCAAAGACTAAAGCTGGAACTGCTTTCTCAGGGAAGGGGTTCAGCATCAGCTAGGATCAGGTGTCCACGTTTAGAATGATTGATTGACGGGGCCTGGGTTCTAGTGGGGAGATTTTGTTGGGGTGGGGTGGGGGTCAGGGTGTGCTACTGCAGTTATCATGTAAATAGCTGGGAAAGGGGAAAGGAGTTACCAGAAATCGGAGGTGTTGGATGTAAAACTCAATAGCTGTCCATTGCAAGATAGCTTCTTTAGTGGGGTGAACCCTAAATATATATTTAAATATATAAATAATATATATATTGCATATGAAGACCAATAACAACAGTCTTTATATATGGCCATTTAGCAAGACATATTTCCTGTCTGAATACACACTTGTTTCACATAAAGGTAACTGAACTGATTTTTCCCAATAAAATGTTCCACAAAATGTTATTATTTTTGACATGAATAAGCAATGTATACTGAAGACTGCGTAGGGAAATAGAAGTGTGAGTTCACTGGATCCCTGGGGAAAAAGTTACAGCATCTGGCCCTGATCTGTTTCTCTCCTGTTACTGGGAGAATGCTCCTGGGGAAAGGAACAAGGCAGTGACCTGGTCTAATCTTGTTGTGAATATGCTGATAGCTGAAACTTCTGGTAGATAAATTAATGACATCTGCTAGGAAGAGAATCTTTATCTATTTTCCTGGTTTAAGACTGCATATGGTGACCAAATTTAGGATATATGGATTTCTGGGGCATGGCTCCCTAGAAAATGTTCTTTGTTTTTTTTTTTTAAATTGAAGTATAGTTGATTTACAATATCATGTTAGTTTCAAATATACAGCAAAGTGATTCAATTATACATATAGATATATATATATCTATATTCTTTTCTTCAGATACTTTTATAGTTTATTACAAGATACTGATTATAGTTCCCTGTGCTATGCAGTAAATCCCTGTTGTTTATTTTATATATGGTAGTATACATCTGTTAATCACATACTCCCAATATATCCCTCCCTCCTTCCCCCTTTGGTAGCCATAAGTTTTCTATGTCTGTGAGTCTGTTTCTGTTTTGTAAATAAGTTCATTTGTACTATTTTTTTAGATTTCACATATAAGTGATATCATGATATTTGTCTTTCTCTGTCTGATTTACTTCACTTAGTATGATAATCTCTAGGTCCATCCATGTTGCTGCAAATGGCATTCTTTCATTCTTTTTTATGGCTGAGTAATATTCCATTGTATATATATACCACATCTTCTTTGTCCATTCATCTGTTGATGAACATTTAGGTTGCTTCCATGTCTTGGCTATTATAAATAGTGCTGCTATGAACATTGGGATGCATATATCTTTTTGCATTAGAGTTTTTGTCTTTTCCAGATATATTCCTAGGATTGGGATTACTGGATCACATGGTAACTCTATTTTTAGTTTTTTAAGGAAACTTCATACTGTTTTCCATAGTGGCTACATCAATTTACATTCTCACCAACAATGCAAGAGGGTTCCCTTTTCTCCACACCCTCTCCAGCATTTATGATTTTCAGACTTTTTGATGATGGCCATTCTGACTGGTGTGAGGTGATACCTTCTTGTAGTTTTGATTTTCATTTCTCTAATAATTAGCAACGTTGACTGTCTTTTCATGTGCCTGTTGGCCATCTGTATGTCTTCTTTGGAAAAACGGCTCTTCAGATCTTCTGCCCATTTTTTGATTGGGTTGTTTGGTTTTTTTTGTTATTGAGTTGTGTGAGCTGTTTGTATATTTTGGAAATCAAGCCTGTGTGAGCTGTTTTTATATTTTGGAAATTAAGCCCTTGTCAGTTGCATCATTTGCAAATATTTTCTCCCAGTCCGTAGGTTGTCTTTTCATTTTGTTGATAGTTTCCTTTGCTGTGCAAAAACTTTTAAGTTTGATTATGTCCCATTTGTTAATTTTTGCTTTTATTTCTATTGCCTTGGGAGACTGACCTAAGAAAACATTGGTATGATTTATGTCAGAGAATGTTCTGTCTATGTTCTCGTCTAGGAGTTTTATGGTGTCATGTTTTATAAGACTTTAAGCCATTTTGAGTTTATTTTTGTGTATGGTATGAGGGAGTGTTCTAAGACAATATTTTTTAAGCTAGATATAAAATGAAAGTTTTCCATATCCTAAATGTTTCCTGCTGTGAGGTCCTATGTACCTCATTAGAGACCTCACTATCACTCTGGGCTGGACAGATGGAAGGACCTGGGGAACCCTATGGCATGTTCCAGAACTTTCATGCTTCAACTGTGCCTTTTGATTGCTTGTATCCTTGAAATCCTCCTCACAGAGGAGAACCATGTGAGGACACAGTGAGAAGACAGCCATCTACCAGCCTTAGGAGAGAGGCCTATTGGGAGAGAACTCTGCTGATATCTTGACTTTGGACTTCTAGCCTCCAGATTGTGAGAAAATAAATTTCTGAGGTTTAAGTCACCCAGCCTGTGGTATTTATTATGGCAGCCCTAGGAAGCTAGTACAGATGGGAAGGGAGATTGTGTCCCCTTTTTTGTTCACTC
The DNA here is from genome assembly GCF_028564815.1 of Eubalaena glacialis. Classification (NCBI taxonomy): domain Eukaryota; kingdom Metazoa; phylum Chordata; class Mammalia; order Artiodactyla; family Balaenidae; genus Eubalaena; species Eubalaena glacialis. Next base: position 91,069,699 of record NC_083721.1, read on the forward strand.
ATAGAAGCCATGAAGAATCTAGCATTACTGGTTTGTGTGTCTTCCTTCTAGGGCTTTCCTTGATACTTAAAATTCCTTACCCTTTTAGTATTTAGAATATTTTTGTAACTTGATCATTCCCTCCCATATTAATAATAATGGATTATTATCAAGGAATAATTCATTTGAAGTGGAGGAATTCTTGTAAATAATTTTTCTCACTGTGGTAGCATTTTGTTTATTCTGCTAGAAAGTACAGGTCAAACTTTGTACCTATGATGAATGGAGTAAATTATCTTGATGCTATTTTGGGAATATGATAAAATATAAGAAAAGAGATAGGGACTTCCCTGGTGGTGCAGTGGTTAAGAATCTGCTTGCCAATTCAGGAGACATGGGTTCGAGCCCTGGTCTGGGAAGATCCCACATGCCGCAGAGCAACTAAGCCCGTGCGCCACAGCTACTGAGCCTGTGCTCTAGAGCCTGTGAGCCACAACTACTGAGCCCACGTGCCACAACTACTGAAGCCCGTGCAGCTAGAGGCCGTGCTCCGCAACAAGGGAAGCCACCACAATGAGAAGCCCACGCACCGCAACGAAGAGTAGCTCCTGCTCGCCGCAACTAGAGAAAGCCCACATGCAGCAATGAAGACCCAACGCAGCCAAAGATAATAAATAAATAAATAAATAAATAAAAAGAAAAGAGATATATAATAAGTACCTTAAAACTTAAAAGCATTTATTGTGCTGTGTAACTATTACTGGAGATTCTGAATAGGTTTACTGGTTAACTTACCCACTCTCTCTTTTTTTTTCCTGGAAGCTTTGCAAATTGCAAACTTTCTAGTATTCTCAGTAGAGTCTATCCTGATTATAATTATACAGGCTAATGGAGATTTTTCTATCATTTTAAGTGGGGAATTTCCCCAGGGTGAATACTAGGATTGTGAACTATCTCATTTAATGCCTTAGTTTGGAAAATGTCTATGACTTCTTCCCCAAATGGGGCAGAGGGGAGTCACTCTACTGTTCTGTTTAAAGGGCATGAGGGAATCTGAATATTGAATTTTTATCTGTTCTCACCCTGCTTGCTAATTTGCACAGTGTTTGAGCTATTTGAAAGCCTTCTTAGAAATGAATATTTGACTTGGTATTCTAATTTTTCCAGCAGCTAAGCAATGGAAGGGTAGCAGCCAGCCGCTTTCCTTTATTGGTCCCCACTTCTGTTTTCTGGGCTCAAGTAGGTGCTCAAGTGAGGTAAAAGTCTTCAGTGCTCACACCAGATCTATTCATAAATAAAATACCCACCCACTTTCTACCTCCTGCTTATTTTTTGAAAGGAAAAATATACAGTAGATAATGTTTAAAAAATGTTTAACC